>NC_039361.1:25578906-26778906 GCF_003573695.1 Papaver somniferum | reverse complement strand
TCAGTGAGGACAATGGTAAGATACTCACCAGTTCTTCGTTGGATAATCCAGAAATGCTACGGTGAACCATCCACAAAACTTATGTATAATGTTTGACTTCCTTAGTGATGAATGCAATTCTTAGTTCTAGGCTCTTACTATTTCTTATGGTTTCGTTCCGCGATTCTACAAAATGTCCCAATACTCTTTCCCAGAAATAGTCGTCGTTATTCATTGGTCTCATCATACGATGTAACCAACATCGAAAAAGAGTAACATCTTCTTCCATTGTAAAGATCGAGAGATGCATTCGAATGCAGTACAGATGTGCTTGACATGGACCATCTTTTAGAATTCTAAAACACGCTTCGTAACGAAAAGGTTTACCGTGAGCTTCCTCCCAATTATCAAGAGTTGTTTGGATCACTTCATCTTCAGTTACACCGATGAACTTTTATCGATCAATTTCCATTACCAGAGAAATAAATGGCTGGACTGCAAGCCTAATAGATTGAAAACGAGCATGCAATCGACGAGCATCTCGGTTTCCTGGTTTCCACGTCAGCGATACGAACATTGTAAAAACGTTCTCCCAAAAAGAACCGTCTTGAAATCCCATACCAATGATTACCCTATGAAAAAAAGATATTCTTTGCATATAGTTATATCCTCTTCTTCAGTAAACTTTGGACCACGATTTCTAACAGACATTTCTGCAGAGTGAGAGAGATTAAGAGTTTTAGAAAAAAAGAAGAAGAAGAAGAAGAAGTGAATTTAGAGATGGGAATAATGGATTTATACGGCGAGAAATAAAATCGAGTCGCTGGAAATTTATCCGTTGGCGTTTGTAGTAAAACTGCGCGGCTTTACTACAACCGCCCGTTTGAATTACCATAGGAGTTGGCATTTGTAGTAAAACCTTGTGGCTTTACTAAAACCGCCCGTTGAATTACCCACGCCTATTTTTTTTTGTTATAAATACAATACTAGGTTTTATTCTCAACCAAACCAACAGATTTCTTTCTTAAGCCAACAACATCCACCATTTTTTCTAAAGGCAAAGCGAAGCAAATATTATGTGTTGAAGCAAAAGAGGTTGTCCATTTGTTTATGGGTGAAAACTATTCCTGCTGAATTTGGTAATTTGGGGTGTGTGGATGAGGAATGAACCTAAACCCTAAACAAATGCACTGCACGGGAGTGCTTTGTGATTCGAGAAATCAATCTGTACAATTCTGGCCTAAACCAAGATACGGCCGTTCCAGACTTGCTTCGGTCACAAAGTGAAGGAGATGGGGTTGATCTTAGGGAGGGAAGCGAAGAAGGTGTTGAGATTGTGGAGGTGTTGGCTGTATATGACTTGTATCATAAAGCTAAACTGGCTTGCAGAATGTAAGCTATCAGTTCTGGTGTTTGGATACGGTTGTATCAACACTTCGTTTCTTTTGTCTTGTCCTTTTTTGAAAATAGGGAGGAGAACCTATTTTTACAAGTCATTGAGCCTAACCCACGTCACGGGAAATGGAGAAATTGGAGTGATGGAGTAGTGGAGTTGAATGTGTTAGTGTTACACGATCAGTCTTGCCCACTTCTCCCATCATCACTAACCGTCCATGACTTCCTGACACGTTCTTGTGATGGCGATTTGTGCGCTGCACGCTGTAAACCGCCAGACCAATACCCCAGTATGTATCCCCCAGTTTGTGACATGATTGATGTCTCAAGTATGTGGATCGTGGGACCCACAGAAAGTAGCATGTAATACTAGATTAAATAACTAAGTTATTTAGGAAGTCGATATTTATGAAATATCGTGTGAATCCTATGCATGTAATGCATCGAATGCATTTAGCATGAGTGAAGCATCGTTGTTTTAATGCTTAATGGAGTAAGTCACGATTAATCGTCTTAAAATAGATGCATGTCTAGCCATCTTCAAGTGATCGTTTGGGGCTATACATATAAGTCCTGACTTGGCCGATCACATTGTGTGGTTGAGTGACGGATGGTAATCACCATGACACCTCATTGACCAGTTAACTCCTGACCGGGGTTGTATAACCAAGCAGGTGAAGTTGAACGGACGAGATGATCTTTGAGACACTCATCTACGACCGTTAGTGTAATTAGGGTTTATGAAGAGGTGCGCAAGCGTCACTCTTCAGCTTGGTCGAATCCAAGATTGGGACACGATTTTGGCAAGGTCGATTGGGCATGCATGTAGATGGCATGCCTGTTTACATGTCCATACCTCATTGTCTCGTGAAAGTGTAATCTAGATCGCTCAATTTGTCCAGCAAAGAGGAGCGGCTAGGATTGATTTGTGACAGATATTTTATGCCGCAAAGGCCGCGCGTCATGCCAACTTTGGGCGCGTGTTTCGAGGCGACCAAGCCTGGTCGGTCTTGGCCGATTAGTCTGGTGTACAGACGACGGGCTGGTGTACACGCATGTATTTCATTCCCATAGAAACGTGATCTAAGCCACTCAATTTTTCCGGCAAAGTTGAGTGGTCGAGATTAGTTTACAATTGGGAGGTGTGACCACGCCTAGTTTGGGCATGCGAATCGAGGCAACCAGGCATGATATTACTTGGCCGATCGGGTGTTAATATAGATGGGCCCAAGGTGATCATGTTGATGTGCATCGGACCTGCCTAGTCTATTCCTGGACCCTTCGTTCGTTCAGGAGAAAATGGACGCTCGTGATGTTCAAACCCTAATTAGGGTTTCACCGGCCGTGCGTCATGCCTTGTTTGGGTGCACGAACTGGAACGATCAACTATAGTTGGTCCTGACCGATCGGTCATGTGTGTAGGCGGGCCCACGGTGATTGTGTTGACATGCTCTGGGCCCTTTGAATCTACATCTGCACCCTCCATCTATGCCTGCGAAGATGGATGGTTGAGACTGCTTTGCGACACATTACATGTGTCGCAGACCCTAAATTAGGGTTTCACGTCCGCGCTGCTTTGGCTGGACGATTTGGCAAGCCATGTTACCCTTTTGGGGGGGCCGACCATGTGGGGCCCGCATTGGGTCGGTGGTGAATACTCCAATACCTTCCTGGGGGTTATGGATCCGATCTAAGCCATCCAATCATGCTGGTGAAGTTGGATGGTCGTGATCGTTTCTGAGATTGATACGGACAGTCCAGATGCTCGATCGGGATAGTATAACACTCCGAGAGTTGTAGCATGTATGAGTATTTCGTACATGCCTCCTTATTTAATGCTTGGAGATTCGTGTTGCTCTGCTGAGAGCGATCACTCAGTTGTCATGCCGCACCAATAATGAAAATAGAGTAGTACATGAAATACAAGGCTGGTCATGCATTAATTGGTAATGCTATAAGTTTTATAGTGAAGAAGTATTCTCCACTTTATCAGTGGCTTTATCCTTTGCAGGATGTTAGCGCATAGTTTCGGCTTTTACAATTTTAGCCTTAAACGAAAATCCACCATCAACATTAAGTCCCCTGCCTAGCACGTAATGGTTACACTATTGTGGGGTAGGCATGAGATGGTGACAACTTTGTATGCTGAAACAATTAAGCTAAAATAAATACGTATTTACCGCATAGATCATCAGGTGATGTCCTGGAAGTCTTGATTAGAGTCATGAAGGAGGCAGGATTTGGTCAGACGAGTCGCTTTTGGTTTCCTCCAAGTACATCTGGACAGAGCTTGTCCCACTTCTTGAACTGGGTGTACTATCCTCCGTTGCACGGCAGCTTTTCCCAGATATATCCGATGAGCCTCGTTGATCATTATCCCGAATCAGTAGCCTTTATAGGAGGCAAATAAAGACTTCTTTTCTCCTGGGATTCTTTTGACTTGCGAGATATAAATTCCAAGGATTCTTCTCATCCATAGTCGTATATCCAGGTATTTCTACGCACTTATCTGATCTTATGATTGATTGATGATGATATGCACATTTTTTATGTGCTCATAGCTTCTTCTTCTTTGCAGCTTATCATGGAAGCGGTGAGCGATGACCATTCTGTAACTTCTCCAGAAAAAAGTTTCGAAGTCGACAAGCCCGGAGCTGATGCGCACGAAGAAGTAATGGCTAAATTCGATCTCCCACTTCGCGAAGTCGGTCGTGCTATACAGGGGATGTCCATTCTGCACCTGCATATTGTCAGGGGACGTATCTGTGCCCTTTCAGCTGCAATCGACATGGAGTAGCAATGGAGGCGTGATGAACCGTTGCAAGCACCAGTGAGCGCAAGGGCAGAGAGGTTTACATCACGGTTAAAGAGGCGGAGGGTTGAACACAAACGACCTCTTGGTGAAGATAAATGTGATTATCCAATCCACGACGGTGTGATAATCCTTGATTCTGACACAGATGAACCTGAGCGTCTGAAAGCAGTCAACACAATCCCTAACGTTGTTGTGGCCTTTGAGGGAGACATGGAAGTTGTTCCTGCTAACGATGTTGGGGTGGAGAGTGCTTCTGTAAAAACATCTGAAGCGGAAGATGAGGCAGATCCGAAGGAAGAAGCAGTAACGACTCACGATGGTGATGGCGTTGAAACAGGACCTAGTAGTGGTGCTGACGTGGTCGACCTTGTTGACGGCTAGGCTTTTGCTTTTCTTTCTCTTTACATACATTCCTGTAATTCATAAACATCTTCCTTGTACCCAGTGGCGGCTGAGTCCAGGATATTTTGTTTGCTTGCTTGAATAAAGGTTTTTATGTTATAATCCTTTGTTAAGATTACATCTGAACCTTTTTAGGCGAAATGGTGTGCCTTCATATGTATGTGATTCTTTATGATAAAAGAAATAATGTCATAATGGAATACCACGGACCTGCATGTGCTCCTGACATGAGATCTCCCTGGTCTTGCTGAGTGAATGGCTCAAAGCATCTTCCTTTTCCGCACATATTCTATTTCTTTGACTTCTTACGAAATGTTTGCTTAGGGTTTCCTTCTCTGTTTTGCTCTAATGGGTTTAGGCTGATTCAGGACTTTGTGTCTTCCTTTAGGGGTAAAGAAGTTCTTGGATGTAAATAATACTTCAATTAATTTGAAATTGGAAATTGAAACCCTAATTATGAATGCAAGTATTGCAATCATTTTCTGGAGGAATTACAAATATGACATGAGAAGGTAACTGTAAAAAGACACGCTGGAGAAAACAGCACTGCGTTTTAAAGTGTGGAGGACGCTGGAAAGTGGTAGCATAGCGTCTTAAGTACGGTAGGATTTGAGCCATCACGAGTGAATCGTTACGCCTTCCAGTTTGTCAGCGTTGATGAGCTTGCAGTAACCTCCTAGGATAACGTCTGCTACCAGGTACGGTTCATCTTCTCTTTCAGTGGGTGAGTCAGGTGGATTGGTTACTTTCACCGTCATGCTTCCAACCTTGGATGTAGTCATCTTCGTCACCATATCTCCAATTCCAAATGGGTTTGGGCGTGCAGATGCCTGGATCTTGGCTTTATCATCTTTGACCGAGATAGCCTCTAAGCTTTTGATAAAACGTTTGAAGGGGACGACCTCCCATTCACATCTCTTAGTCGGGGTTAGTTTGTTAGTTGGGACCAGTCCCTAGTGCTTGTCAGAGTGAGGAGTGATTGGTTGCAAAAAGGGTTGTGTGATGAGACTTACTTGGGCTTGGAACCTTTTAATGTACGCCGACGGGCTCTCTCCAGGAAGTTGTATCACGTTGGCAAGCTGTAGGTGGTGCGGAAACAGACAGTCCCCAGGTCCAGACGGCTTGTTGGATATCCTTTCGGCTACCGAAGCCGGTATAGGACAAACTTCCAGTGTTGCCTTGTTTTCGTGTATCCAAGAGCGTCATAGGATCATGTCGTAATTTGGATGCTCCTTGACTATGTAGAACTTTGCTTGTGTTAGGGCGTCACTCAATTTAACTTCAAGATCGATGTATCCATATGAGTCTCCAAGTTCTCCTTCTGGAGTCTTAATCACAGTTGGGTTGCGAGTAGCCTCCTGCTTTGAAATATTTGTTGCTTTCAAGGTCTGGAGAGTGATGATGTTGAATTCAGAGGCCGTATCGATCAATATACTATCGAACTCGACATACCTCAAACGAGCAACGGTTAAGAGTCCCCATTTTTCTTTGCTTGCATCTTCCAGTAAGGATTGAGGTTTCGAGACCGCTTCCTTTTCCAGATACAAGCGCCTTCCTGAGACAACGCGGTTGAGGGCTGCAAATATGTCCTGACGTTGTGCTTTGGAGAAGTACAATATCTCGCACAAATGTTTCATCATAGATTGTACAGTCTTGCGGACAGAATCCCCGGAAATCATGCAGTCCCTGACAGAGAGAGGATCTCTATGAACACCTTCGTTTCCAAGATGGAGTTCTCCTGCCTCTATCTTTTCTTTGAAGATTTGCTTCAGTCTGTTGTCTTTAGTCTGATGATGGACAAACCTATGGTAGCGACAGTACTTGGGATCCGCCATATCTTTCTCGGTTGGCGGGCGTCTGATAGGAGGCAGCTTGATAGCGTCGTCTTGAATCCATGCCTCCAAGAGTTCTATCACTGCACTCATGTGGAATGGGAAGCCTGCATCTTCGGTGTCTTGTGCAGGAGTCTTTCCTACTCCCTTTTAAGACGAGGTCGTCTGTGTCGGAGCCGCATGCTTGGGTTGTCGTTCCATTGCTGAAGCTTTCCTTTTTCCTACTTCGCCTACCATGCTCATAGAAGGACCAGTGTTGTATTGTTTGTTGGTGAGGCGCCTGCTTCCTCGACTCTCACGTAGGTCTTCGTTTTGAACAAACCTGGTTCTCTCTAGTAACACTGGGGAAGTTGTGGCTGAACACTTGGCAGCTTCATGGTGTTCGGAGAACGTCTGAAAGCCCAGATTCTCCAGTAGGGCGCGGTATATGGGTATCATCCCGTTGATACACATATCCACCAACTTCCGTTTAGTGATGTTCGGATCATGACAATCTAGTGCTTGAGTTCTGAACCTTTTAACGAAATCGTTCGGATGCTCGGTGTTCCGCTAAGAGATTCTCCCCAGGTCTGAAAAGGTGATCTGCTCGGACACGAAGAAGTACTTTTTATAGAAAGTACTGACCATCCTGTCCCAATTGGATATGATGTTAGGCGCGACGTTGTTGTACCAGGTGTACGCCCTTCCCGTAAGTGACTTCGAGAATTCTTTCAGGCGGAGAACACAATTGTATTCATGTTCTCCTAATGATTCCAAAAATCGAGAGATGTGTTCATGAGCGTTACCAGTACCATCATAGAAGAGAACTGAGGAGTGTTGTATCCTCTTGGGAGAGGAATTCGTTGTACATATTGAGGGTACGGCGGCTGATGTTGGTGCACCTCCATCATGCTTCCTTTGCCTCGGTTTTGGAGAAGTCGTTCAAGGTATTCGCGTGTGATGAAGTTGGATGACCGGTCCATCTCCCTTGGGCGTTCAGGAACAACACGATCTTCTTCATTCATGTGGGTCTGAGTGGAAACGCCTGTTCTGGGCGTATTGAAGGCATTCCTTCTTGGCTCCAGGGGTTGCCGTGAGTCTTGTGGCAATCGTTCAGTTAAGGTTTTGAGGAAAGTGAGTACCTCTTTCTGAGTTGCAGCCATATCCGTCTGAGTCTTAGCAAGAGCTTCTTGTCTCTCCATCAAGTCTGCGATGGTAATTGGATATGGTCCTCCTCTTGCTCCTCCGGCTCTCCGTCCTGATAAAGGAATGGAAGTTGTTGTTCTGGTGATCGCCGGAGGTGTTACACTTGAAGAGATGCCAGGGTTCGCGGCTTCTCTGGCTCTGGTGATAGGAGGCGTTACACTTACTGGAAGATATCCTACTCCGCTGGTGTTGGTGGTAGAAGAGACGGTTCCACGAGATGTATTGACCACAGTAGCTCCACTGACAGGTACATCAATACCGAGAGTGTTATCTACACTAGTTCCATCAGAATTGATTGCTGATCCTGACCTAAGTTCCACCATCTTTGAAACAAATTGATGATTGGATTGAATTTAAGATCTACCCCTTCGAAATTGATGAAATTGAATCAGATTTTGAAGAAATTGACTTTATAACCGAGAGATTAACCTCCCACTGTGGTCGCCAATTGTTTATGGGCGAAAATTATTCCTGTCGAATTTGGTAATTTGGGGTGTGTGGATGAGGAATGAATCTAAACCCTAAAAAAGTGCACTGCACGGGAGTGCTTTGTGATTCGAGAAATCAATCTGTACAATTCTGGCCTAAACCAAGAAATGGTCGTTCCAGACTTGCTTCGGTCACAAAGTGAAGGAGATGGGGTTGATCTTAGGGAGGGAAGCGAAGAAGGTGTTGAGATTGTGGAGGTGTTGGCTGTGTATGACTTGTATCAGAAAGCTGAACTAGCTTGCAGAATGTAAGCTATCAGTTCTGGTGTTTGGATACGGTTGTATCAACACTTGGTTTCTGTTATCTTGTCCTTTTTTTAAAATAGGGAGGAGAACCTATTTATACAAGTCATTGAGCCTAACCCACGTCTATCATGGGAAGTGGAGAAAGTGGAGTGATGGAGTAGTGGAGTTGAGTGTGTTAGTGTTACACGATCAGCCTTGCCCACTTCTCCCATCATCACTAATCGTCCATGACTTTCTGACACGTTCTTGTGATGGCGCGTTGTGCGCTGCACGCTGTAAACCTCCAGATCAATACCCCAGTATGTATCCCCCAGTTTGTGACATGATTGATGTCTCGAGTATGTGGATCGTGGGACCCATAGAAAGTAGCATGTAATGCTATATTAAATAACTAAGTTATTTAGGAAGTCTATATTTATGAAATATCGTGTGAATCTTATGCATGTAATGCATCGAATGCATTTAGCATGAGTGAAGCATCGTTGTTTTAAGGCTTAATGGAGTAAGTCACGATTAAGCGTCTTAAAATAGATGCATGTATAGCCATCTTCAAGTGATCGTTTGGGGTTGTACAGGTAAGTCCTGACTTGTCCGATCACTTGGTGTAGTAGAGTGACAGATGGTAATCACCACGACACCTCATTGACCAGTTAACTCCTGACCAGGGTTTTATAACCAAGCAGGTGAAGTTGAACGGATGAGATGATCTTTGAGACACTCATCGGCGACCGTTAGTGGAATTAGGGTTTATGAAGAGGTGCGCAAGCATCACTCTTCAGCTTGGTCGAATCCAAGCTTGGGACACTATTTTGGCAAGGCCGATTGGGCATGCGTGTAGACGGCATGCCGATGTACATGTCCATACCTCATTGTCTCGTGAAAGTGTAATCTAGATCGCCCAATTTGTCCGTCAAAGAGGAGCGGATATGATTGATTTGTTATAGAGATTTTGTGCCGCATAGGCCGCACGTCATGCCAACTTTGGGTGTGGGTTTCGAGGCGACCAATCCTGGTTGGTCTTAGCTGATTAGTTTGGTGTGCAGACGACGGGCTGGTGTACACGCATGTATTTCATTGTCCCATAGAAACGTGATCTAAGCCACTCAATTTGTCCGGAAAAGTTGAGTGGTCGAGATTAGTTTACAATTGGGAGGTGTGACCACGCCTAGTTTGGGCGTGCGAATCGAGGCAACCAGGCATGATATGCCTTGGACGATCGAGTGTGGAGATATATGGGCCCACGGTGATCATGTTGATGCGCACCGTATCTGCCTAGTCTATTCCTGGACCCTTCATTCGTGCAAGAGAAAATGGACGCTCGTGATGTTCAAACCCTAATTAGGGTTTCACCGGCCATGCGTCATGCCTTGTTTGGGCGCACGAATTGGAACGATCAACTATAGTTGGTCCTGACCAATCAGTCACGTGTGTAGTGGTCCCACGGTGATTGTGTTGACATGCTTTGGGCCCTTTGAATCTGCATCTACACCCTCTATCTATGCCTGAGAAGATGGATGGTTGAGACTACTTTAAGACACATGTAATGTGCCGCAGATCCTAAATTAGGGTTTCATGTCCGCGCTGCTTTGGCTGGTTTATTTGGCAAGCCATGTTACCCTTTCGGGGAGGCCGACCCAATGCGGGCCCCGCATTGGGTCGATGGTGAATACTCCAATACCTGCCAGGGGGTTATGGATCCGATCTAAGCCATCCAATCATGCTGGTGAAGTTGGATGGTCGTGATCGTTTCTGAGACTGATACGGACACTCCAGATGCTCGATCGGGATAGTATAACACTCCGAGAGTTGTAGCCTGTACGGGTATTTCGTACATTCCTCCTTATTTAATGCTTGGACATTCGTGTTGCTCTGTTGAGAGCGATCACTCAGTCGTCATGCCGCACCAATAATGAGAATGGAGTAGTACAGGAAATACAAGGCTGGTCATGCATTAATTGGTAATGCTATAAGTTTTATAGTGAAGAAATATTCTCCACTTTATCAGTGGCTTTATGCTTTGCAGGATGTTAGCGCATAGTTTTGGCTTTTACAATTTTAGCCTTAAACGAAAATCCACCATCAACACCATTATGTTTCATGGATAACCATAGTGTTATGCAATGCCCTTGGATGTATGCAAAGTGTCAGCGGGAAGGTTATTCACGCATCTGAATGGTGATTGAATCACAACCGAAAAAGATCAGGTATTTGCAATGTCAAGATCCCAACTGTCCAGAGGAACCACATATGCTAGATGATGCTATGAAGATTAAAGAAGAAGAAGAAAAGATTGCAATAGTCTGCAAAAACTTCAAAACTTAAAGCCAAATTAAAGAAGAAGTTATTACACTGCAAGCATTGTGGATATAAAGATCACGAATACAAACATTGTCCACAGAGAATTAGTGGATGCTCAAAGCCCGGTTGCAAGACTTTTATGCATTTGTGCACTTTTTCTGAAGAAGACACATATGGAAGGCATTTCGGGAAATGTCCTAGGTGTTTTTTGGTGGAGTGGGCTGATTGAAGTTGAAGGACAAATCGATTCACTATGGTATTATGTTATTTAGTTTGTCGTTTATTTTTTGTTATTACGATTATCTAAAACCAAACATGTGGATGTCTTCACATTTGCACCAATTAATTTAAATTTTTCTTGGATTAAACATTGCGCCATCAATCTCATAAATAAAAACATACTGCATTGAACAACCACATCATACATGAAAATAAAAAAAATACATTAGATTAAAACAACTACTACATAGGCGTCAATTCTCGTCGGGTGGTGGAATTCCTAGGGCGATGTAGGGATTTTATTTGTTGAGCACCCTAAGAATGTTGAAACAAGCATGGAAGTCGAAAGGACGTCCGCCGTGAGATATTGCCCACATCGCTAGAGTTCTGGGTTCAACTTCATGTACAGCTTCACCGTTGAGATTATTTATGTGGTTCTCCATTAGTACAACGATGAATTCCATTAGTTCAACTTCATGTACAGCTTCACCGTTGAGATTATTTATGTGGCGACTAATTAAACTAAAACGATGCCACAATAACGCCCATTAATGTTTCCCATTTTAGCGATGAACATTTCATGAACTTTCTCCCACATCATCGATTGGGATACATTCTGAAAAGACGATGGTATCCAAATATACCTCAATCTAAAACTTTTCCACATATAAGTCCTTTCTCCGAAAGTGATTGTTTATGGACTGAGTCGAGACAATACAACTAATCGGTTCACACTTCGTGTGATCGTCTATGGATACGAGATCGATACAATACAATAGTGAAGTATAATTACTTGATAATAGGTTCAGACTTAACCAAACACTATAGGATTGCTATCAAGTAATTAGGAATTAGCGTTTGTGTATTTTACTTTTAATTATAATAAAAACAATTATAATTACGGAAATAGAAAAGTAAAAGACACAACAAGATTTTGCTAACGAGGAAACCGCAAATGCAGAAAAACCCCGGGACCTTGTCCAGAATTGAATACTCTCCTAATTAAGCCGCTATAGAAAATCTAAACCAATTTCGTATAGTTGAGACCAAGCAACTAAACCTATAGTTCACCTAGTTCCCTCAGTATCCTTGCACCTCCAACTTGTAATAAGTCACGCACTTGGAACAATTCCTTTGGTTCATATTCCAAACAGTAAAGGAACAACAAATATGTTCGGTAACAACTCTTTTCAAACAACGTGATATGAATTTGACAAAAGGCTCTTCCATTTATCCCAATAAATTCCTTTGTCGGGTTCTTAGATCAATCTATTTAACAACTACCGAAGTAATTGTTTAGACTATGCAATCAATACTATTAATCACAAAGAAATGTAATGATGCCAATCTACTCAACTAATCAATCAAGGTTATCACAAAGATAAACCGATTATAGTTGGATCCCCAGCCGATCAAGTTTTGTGCACACCAAAAATTATGAACTCAAATAAGAAATCTTCTTTGTCTTCAAATCTTCTTAGATCTTCAATAAACACCTGCACACAAACAACTTGAATCTCTTGTGGTCAATCACAAACAGAACGGAGTCTGTTAATGAAGGATTATCACAAGACATCTTTAGATCTAAAAACAGTTGTAAAGATCCCCGTCGATACTTCGATCTAGTTTGAGTGAATCTTATATCATAAGAGAAGATTCTCAAGCATAAACAAACCACGTGCAATCAAAGCTCAACAACCATTAGTCAATCAAATCAATCGAAAACTAATAATAAACTGCAATTATCTAGTTTCCCACCAACGGTACTCGTAGAGCTTCCCAATTCCAAAGAAGTCTTTAAAACGAGCGGTCGTAAGAGATTTTGCCTAATTAGGGTACTTTCCTCTCCGAATAGACGGCTCCACCAGTAACAACACAACTAGGTAGTTTTGCTGGCTCTGAGGATTAGTTTGCTCGAAATGCAAACTTCAATATTTATAGACCAAGAAAGTTTCGACACCAAGGAATTTCCAAAACCGAATATTCTCAAAGATATGCAATAAAGCCAAAGACGGTTTTCATAATTTCTGGAAACGCACTGTCCAAATATTGACCGAAATCTCAGTAGAAAATATTCAATTAGTAAATGTACATTACCAATTTTTATTTTCTAAAGATATGCATTTAATTGTTGGAAATTAAAAGCATATAAAACTAAAAACCTTAATTAAAAGATTCTCAATTTATTTCGATCTGGGATTCTCCTTTAGTTATTAAGGAATATCTTTGAACAATAAAAGAGAAGAATTACTGCACATGTTCAAAGCATGTCGACATCTTTACTTTGTAAATCCTTTTTCATATTTACAATCTTGGAACCGATTTTCCACACTTCAAAAGGAGTTTAGAATTGGTTCATCTGACTTCCAAGAACTATGTGATTGATTATCCTATCAAATCACCATTAATGGGTTTCACGGTTCTACCAAAAAAGAAATCTTTGGTTCTACCTCCATGTGGGTACTAGGATCGGTCACACTAGCTTCCCAAAAATTGGTTGACTAGGTACTAAGATCGGTTACCACATTATTATGGTATTTACTTGTGGTCGGTTGCACAAGTCATAGGATCGGTTACCAATTACTAAGATTTGTTGTACCTCTTACAAGGATCGATTCCACATACTTGTGATCGTTTTCACCTCTTACTAGGATCGGTTCCCCAATGTCTAGAGTTGTTCATACCAATTACAATATACCGATCATACCATCTCAGGTGATTACTTAAGATCGGGTTCACTAATAAAAGTCATACCAATACAAAAGTCATGCATTGTGAATAGTCTTAACAAGATACATAAAAAAGTTATGAGCGTTTATACTAAATACACATATTGGCAATCCAAAGATTTGCAATGAATAACAATACCAATAAGACTAGTGATTTCCCTTTCGATTCACAAAACAAGTTTTATGAATTGTACTTCCTTTAAAAAATGTAAAACATTGTTTCCTAGGACGAAATCACTCATACCCATACATAATCATAATAGCATTCATATGATTATGTCGATGTCTTATATACGAAGTTCAAAAGATAGACGTTATACTTCGTATTGTAATTCCTTAAAACTATGTCTAACTAGAGTATAATCATTCACAGCTTCGCAGTTATGTTTTCAATATGCACGACTTTGAAAGATACGTTAGGAATGAAACAGTTCGAGTCAAATATTCCTAACCTCAAGAGGAAGGATGATGTCGTCGATGTAGCTCTTTACTTCTTCACATTCTTCAAGTCTTAACATAATACTTGTAAGTCTCATATCCTAGCAACTTTCTAGCTAACCTATACGAAGTTGACTCTAGTAAATAATCAAGCGACTCTTTAAATGAGTTTTTATTCACTAAAATATGACAACCAAACATGACATACCAACGCTTGGTGGGTTCAACCGAGCTATGCTCTAACACATTCCTATCAACAACATCTTGTGTGTGAAAAACGAAGGCTTTGCAAATAGCTAAATCCTCTTGTTGAGTGAATCTAACACCACGAACTCTGGGAGGCATTTTTGTAGATGATTTGAGAGTGAAGAATGTGTAGAATGTGCAAATTTAGAGTTGAAATGGGGAGTATTTATAGAACTCAAAAATTATAGCCGTCAGATCACAAGATTTTTCAGCCGTCCAGATTTAGCCGTTGGCGGTTTTGGGAAAAACGCGACGCTTTAACCAAAGACGCTGGCGTTCGATGGAACAACGGACGGTTTTGTGACAAACGCCAGCGGTTGTGCCATGATCGTCCGACCTTCATTCACACGCGCGCTTGTTCTTCCATCTCACTCAACAAACCAACAAAATTGTTGTTTGTTCATCCATTTACCATGTTTGTTGAGTCTATAGTCGGATAAAAATGAACAAATCCTTGTTTTGTTGAGTCCATAGGAACTGCTCTTAGTACCCTGAAATATAAGAGTACACCTGACTTTCCATATATACCAGATTGTACACATTAGTCTGCAAACATAGTTTCTCTCATCTAAGCATAAATCCAGAGCACCATTACTACCCGAGGAAAATCAAGTTAAAATCCAATTCTGAACATTTGAGAAATTACCTTCCATTTGATGATCTATGTTAATGTTCATAGACATCCAGACAGCTCTAGCAAAGCTACACTCAAAAAATAAGTGGCTCATAGTCTCAGAACTACATTTACAAAAACCACTTTTAGTCTAGATTTCAGGTTTGTACACATCAATTTTGTCTCTCACCGGAACTATGTTCTTAATACATTTCCATATAAAAAGTTAAATTTTATGTGGGACTCTACTCTTCCATAGGTTTTTCCAACCCTTCTTAGGGATGTTATCCACAGAAACAATATTAGCAACATCATTAGAACAAATTGTATTATATGCACTCTTAACAGAAAACTTACCTTTTCTGTCAGGTTTCCATATAATAAAATCATCACCTGTTAGAGGAATCATCATCTTAAGAATAACATCAGCACAACTTTGAGAGAATAGAGAAGTAACGACATCAATGTTCCAAACTCTAGTCCATGGTAAGAAAAGATCACACTCTATTAAAATTTTCATAACTAGATGCACCTAAAATTTTCATAACCCAACAATCTAGCCATATGCTAATTTTAGTGTCACATCTTACGGCCCACATGGAAAATCATACATTTGTAACATTTTTAATACCTTGCGAACTAATCATACATTTGTAACATTTTTTTCTGCATGGAAAATCTCATTTGGTCGTCATTATGGTTTATTATCAGCATGCCAGCTATACGTGGTTGTTATCTTCCATTTCACTCGATCATGCCAACTTTTCATCATGTGATCTCTGAAAGTGTCGATTTCTTCTGTAAACTGGAGAATGAAACCATTAAACAGTTTATGCAATCCCATTTTTAGAAGTGTTTGGCTAGTGTAGTTTTATTTTAGTGACAAAAATCTCAAAACAAATTTTTTTCTCTCAAAAATCTTCCAATATAATCCATAAATTAAATCTAACCAAAACGAAATTTCATAACTTATAATTCAACTAATTAATCTAACTAAATTAATTAGACTTAACAGGTTAATTAGTGCTAGTATATGCCTAAGGGGCTTTGGGTTTTGGGTATATCCCAACCAGGCGAGTCTTTAATTTTATAATTATTTTCTGACCATTTTTATTTTTTCCCAAATGTCCAAACTCGCTTCAAGTCTAAAGTAAAGGTACACCAACCACATCTTTTAATTGAACTAAGAAAACAAAAGATGTACTGAGTAGATTTATGCCTTATCCATACATAGATTCTCCTTTGATTATTAATTGATAACAGAGAAATCAAATGAAAAGTTTCAGTTTTCCGAGCAATGATTCAAGTGTTTTAGGGTCATAGAATGCCACCCCATGGTACCCTTCTTCAATGCAAGTCTCAACCTTCACACCATTTTCCTCCAACATATTTACAAGCTGAATTTGCCGATCAATTACTGGATCCCCATGATATCCAATCACCAAACACTTCTTGATCAACCCTACCTTAATTCCAGATGATTCACCATCATCAAGTCTTGGATTACAAAAAATGTGATCACGGCTAGAACCCACCGGCAAAGCCAGCTCCCACATGACATCACTCACAGCAGGTGCCAAGTACGGATCATCTATCAATCTTTGTGTATGTACACTTTTCATCATCTACCACGTGTACATAAAGAAACACGTGGAAGGCATACAAAACAAGATATCAAAACATGATAACAAGCATCTCATCAGAAGATGCCACCGGTCAGCAGATCTGACGGTCAGGGACAGAAGATCACAGAGGTATGATGGCTTAGAGGAGCACCAGATAATACCCCTTGGGTGTTAATACACCCAATCCCGAGGAAGATCCCAGATCAACGGCTGAGAGGAAGTTTGACTGACACAGACGTGACCAGACAAAGAGACACTTGTCTGACACGAGCATACATCCATCTACCCGCATTAAATACCAAAGAGATATACACGTGTCAATCAGCTCGTGGAAGAGGCGAGGATAACCCTTTGTATTCAAGCTTAGGCCGCAACATATGCCGAAGACCTCTGCGTAATGGGCACAAACCACAAGAATATATAAGATTACAACGACACCTCAGAAGTGGGACCCACGTTCCAACTCTATAAATACCCCTCTCCACTAAGAGATAAGAGGTCGACCGATCCAGAGAAAAGATAGGAGAATATAGGAGAGAGAAATAGGAAGAGTAAGTGATCCCCCTACTTCCGCAGACCTATGTGTACTCTAAAGTCATTTGACTATCTTTGTAATCATTCAATACATAGTGAAACACCAACCCCGTGGATGTAGGCCTTAGTGCCGAACCACGTAAATCTTTGTCTCATTTATATTTCAGCACTTTACAGTTAAGTTCCAACATCATGGATACTGCCTTGTCCATAGTCATGGAGTTTTCTGGAAGATCATTCCTTTTCACACTCAAAACATCATTGTCTTTCTTCGGTATCCACTTCTGAGTGCGTTTAGGAACAGTCAGAACCTTCTTCCCATCACTCTCTTCTAGAATTCTCAGAAGAGAATTGGATTGACTATTCTTTTGCAAGTTAGTCTTTCTCCAATTAGGAGCATCGGATCTTGTCTTCGTCTTTACGAATTTATCCTTTTGATAACCATTACGATTGTGAAAAGGATTCGTACGACGTTTATAGGAAAATATAGGTTTATCATAGCACTTATTCCTTTGCCTAAAGGTTGGACAATTACAACCTGTAACGTTAAGAGGATCAGTCTTAACGTATGATCTTGGCTTCACAACTTCTTGTGATGCCCAAACAAGAACATCATGAAGTTTCTCATTCCTTATACGGAAACGACATCTCCTTTCCAGGTGACCTTTATTTCCACAATACTGGAAAACATAAGGAATGTTCTTACCTCGATCCGTGTGTGCTAACTTTGGAGGTTGATAAACTTTGCTCTTTTGAACCTTAACTGCCGGTGAAGGTATTTCACTTTTTCCATCAGTGAAAACCTTTTTTTGAGAAGAATCACTAGCCTTGAAAATTTTTACCTCTTTGCTAGTACTTGGAGCATCTATTCCCTTATAGCCCAATCCTCGCGTATCACGATGATTTTTACTTGCTCCTAGCATAGTGGTTAATTTGCTTGAACTAGTATTGAACTTTTTCACGTCATCTTCCAACATCTTAATTTTATCAAGAACAGCAGCTAAATCAGCCTCAATGCGTTTTTCTCGAGCGCTTTCTCTGTCGTTAAAACTTGTTTGCTGGGAGTTAAACCTTGCTTCATATTCTGCAAATTTCTCTTTCAACAAAAAGTACTTTTGATAAAGATTATCACATTCAAGTGACTTCATACGTAGGTTTTCCTCAGAATCTTTGAGGATCGATTCGCAAAAACGATTCGAAAAATAAACACATGCGTAACATCTTCTCAATTTATTTGTAGTTGCAGGAAATCCTACACTACACCTGTAGTTGCAGGAAATCCTACACTACATCCCTCATATGATTTCATTGTTGATCATCCATTTTTAGGTTTACACTCTTAATTTTATTGATTAATTTTTGAATGTTCTTACAAGAAAGATAAAGAAGTCAAGAATGATCTCTACTCTGAACTTTCTCTCTCCTATTTACTTGTTTCTTACTCAAAAAGATCTCTCTCTCCTTTACAACTCGAATGACTATTTATAAGGAAATACATAGTGGATGACAACTAATCTGTCCTTTAATTTCGGATATGGTTTGCGACATTCTCGCAACCTTACAAATGTTAACTTCGCAAGCTCTCTAATTTTCGCAAGACTATCACATCTTTCTCATGATCCTTGCTGACGTCGTTTCTGAAACTGTTCTGCGATGCTATTGTGCAATACCATTGATAATTTCGCTGAGACATAATTGTTGCGAGATTCTGATCCTACATCTTGCCTCTTCTAATATGACGTACTTTAGGTCTTACATTCGCCATGTAACAGGTACCCCCTAATATGACGTACTTTAGGTCTTACATTCGCCTCTTGCGAAATTTATTCGCGAACTAGGGTGTACGCCATAAAGGTTCGCCTCTTTCTCTTTTGTCATTCTTTTCTGATTATTTTCTGTAAAATTCATTATCTCTGCGAGAGTCTCGCAATTCATAATATTGTGTCTGAATTTCGCAATCTCAATTTTGTTGTTCAATCAAATGTATTTTTGAGAATTTTACTTATTGTGAGATTATCGTAAAAACTTAATCATTCATACATTTCTTGCTTTTATTACTTTCTCCCTCCTCTGCTTCTTTATGATTTTCTTCTACTGCTTCCTTGGTAATGGTATGTTCATCCTTTTTATCCTGAGCTAGCGTTGATTTTGTAACGTCTCTTCTCCTTTATTTTCGATTGTATCCACCATCAACTTCTCACTTCTTTGTACATCCTTGATTTTGTGTCGCCAGTTTTCCTTCTTGTTTGCTCTTCCTTCGCAAGATTCTATCTCAGTTTCGTAACACTTCTTTCCTTCAACCCAATCTCCCTTTATGATTCCTACACCATTGGGGTGAGGGAATTTGATGCATTGATGGAAAGTTGAAGCTACACCTAGAATCCCATGTAGCCAAGGTCGACCAATTAATGCATTGTAGGGTGATTCTACATCAACGACACATAATGAGATTTCAGAAGATATCCCCTTCAATGGAATTTTCTTAGTAACCTCCCCTTTAGGCTTATTAGCAGTACCATTAAAACCATATATTTTATATGTTGATGGTATAAGATCATCATCTCTTCCATCCATGGTTTTACAAGTATGATAAAATAAGATGTTCACAAAGCTTCCAGTATCGACTAAGATTCTATTGATTGCCCATGAATCTTCAGCTTTATCATCCTCATCTTCTTTTGGTTTTGGATTAATTTCTAATTTTATTACCAATGGATTATCATGCACCTCTTCTCCTTCGGGAACTTCTTCTGCGGTAAAAGAAATGATATGTTTCTGCCATTCCTCTAGTCGCGAAATTTTCGCAATATTCATAATTTCTCTTCCATTATTATCTCTTGCGAACACTATACTTAAAACATTATCATGAAAATCTTCAATTGTCTTATATGAATGTACGATAGAGTGACATAATAGATTTTTTGCTTTTGCACCAACTTCTATGAAGAATATTTCTTTCTTTTTCATCGTATTCATTTTATGATGTTCTGGCGGTGGTGGTAATGGTTGAGATTGCGGATGCCCTACCAGAAAGTCATTTAATTTTCCTTGATCTATCATTCTCAAAATAATTCTCTTTACATTTCTGCAATCGTTTGTGGTATGTCCATGAAAATGATGATAAGAACAAAATTCATGACTTCTGTGATTTGGAGGTGGTTCCGTTCCCATATTCCATGGTGTTGGTATATTCTCCATCAATATTATAGCTTCCCATATCTTCTCCACACTTGCATTTAGAGGTGGCATCTTGATTTATTCCCATACTACCTTGTGACCTCCTTGTCCTCTATTAAAGTTTGGTCTTTGACCTCCATAAGTTTCTTGCGGTTGATCGAGTCTTTGAACCTTGTTATTTCCTCCACGACTATAGAAATTTCTTTCTCTTTCATACTCTTCTTGATCTCGACTCCCCATAGATACCAACTTCTGCTGATTGTTACCTGTCACCTTTTCTTGTTGTACTTGCTAAGTATTCGCCACTGTGTTTATCAGCTTGGGTAATAAGCTTGCATTCGCTGTTTGTGAGCTGGTGTTCGCAACTGGATATGATTCCATTTCATTTTGTCTTTCCTCTAAAGCAATGTATTCTTCTTGAAGTTCTCGCAATTTAGTCATTGTAATCGTATTCTTGACTCTGAAAATTTGGACATACAACAGGTTTGTTGTGAACATAGCATTGATAAATGATAATATGAGATATCTCTCATCTACACGGCCATCCATTTCGCTACACATAGTTCTCTATCTTTTAATCAAATGTTTCAAACTTTCGCCAACCCTTTGCTTTAATCCAAACACATCTTCTATACCAGGTCGTGAGGAATTGTTACTTATATATGCCCCCAAAAATGTAGTCTACAAATGATTAAATGAAGTTATTGTATTCTTTGGAAAACCTTCAAACCATTTTAACGCTTCTCCTATTAAGCTGGATGCGAAATATTTTCACAATACCGCATCATGATTTTCCCATTGTAACATGCACCTCACATAAGCTTTAATGTGTTGAATTGCACAATTCGTTCCATCGAAAATGTTGGTTAATACAGGCAAATTGCATTTCGGTGGTATTCCTCCTAATTGTACTTCCCTTTTAAATGGAGTTTTCGCAGCTTCTTCTATTGCTTCATCCATTTTTCTTCTACCTACTTCTCCTCTGTTATTTAGCATTCCCCTCATTTCTTCTAATTCTTTCAAGATTTGTTTATTTACTCCTGAATCTTGACCCATTGGTCTCTTTAATTTTGCTTCTCTTCTTCTGCGTTCACGTATATCTTTTCTTGCGAAATTTTGTATCTCTTCTTCTTTATCCTCATCTCTCCTTCTTCTGCGATTCTCTTCCTCATCCCTATCTTGAATTCGCAAATGATGACGTCGTTCATTTTCCAATCCATAATTTTGTTCATTTCTTATCAATTCAATTCGCTGTCTTTCAGCCATTCTCTTTACTCTATCATACTCTTCATTGAGATTATCGTTATTTCGGTTTTGTATACGCCTTCTTTCCCGATTGTCATGATTGTTTTGGAGAATTGTCTCCTGAAACTCTTGTTCTTCCATTTCCGCTCTCAATCTTTCACGTTCGCAGATTAAACGTGCTTGTTCAACATTATGTCTTTAAATTTCTTCTTCAATCGTCTGTTGATTTCTTTGAGTTTCTCTCATATGTAAAATTCTTCTTCCTTCCTCTTGATTTCCTTAGCCATCTTGGTTATTTTGTCTCTGATTTTTCCCGCTCTCTTGATTTCCTCCAATTTGCCCATCATCAAAAGTTTTATTTTGTGGAATATAACGATCATCAATACTTTCTCTATTTTCGCGATATTCTTCATTAGGATTTGACATTTCTTCTTGAATATTGTTTCCATCATTGATCGCGGGTGAATTTTGCCTCATTTCTCTTCTAGTCGATCTGGAATATGATTTTGTAATACTTCTTGATCTACTATTCTGCAATCTGATATTCTCCATCCTTAATTCGTGATTTTGTCTTGTTAAATTCGCACGTTCTTCTTCCTCAGCTCTTCTTTCTTCATGTATTCTTCGTCTCAATGTTTCTAACGCTCCAATTTCCTCACCTCCATGAATTATTCCTTCATCTGCTTCTTGAATTCTCTCTTCCTGTCTGTAATTTCTATTTTGTTGCTCTTCTTCTATTTCTTCTGCTGAATTTGATCGCCAAGTGTGTACGCTCACTCTATCATAATCTGTATTCCTCTCTTGAACTAGTGTTTGTTGAATTGGCGATTGAATTAGATTTTCTCTATTATTTCTCATTCTAGTATATTCTCCCATTTCACTTCTTTCTCTTCCAGCAATTCTTTTGCTTCTTCTAATAGTAGCCAGTTGTTCGGATGTATTTCTTCTTCTAGACATTTATTCAATGCTAACAGTATTTCTAGAAATTATGAAAAATTCTTAATCAATTACTTTAAGTTTTCGAAAATCTCAATATCAATCTTTAGCTTTTTCTAGAATAATCTTCAACTCGTCCCTGTTACTAGCGCCATTATGTAGTTGCAGGAAATCCTACACCACACCCTTCATATGATTTCATTGTTGATCAGCTCATTTTTAGGTTTACACTCTTAATTTTATTGATTAATTTTTGAATGTTCTTACAAGAAAGATAAAGAAGTCAAGAATGATCTCTACTCTGAAATTTCTCTCTCCTATTTACTTGTTTCTTACTCAAAAAGATCTCTCTCTCCTTTACCACTCGAATGACTATTTATAAGGAAATACATAGTGGATGACAGCTAATCTGTCCTTTATTTTCGGATATGGTTTGCGACATTCTCGCAACATTACAAATGTTAACTTCGCAAGCTCTCTAATTTTCGCAAGACTATCACATCTTTCTCAAGATCCTTGCTGACGTCGTTTCTGAAACTGTTCTGCGACGCTATTGTGCAATACCATTGATAATTTCACTGAGACATAATTGTTGCGAGATTCTGATCCTACAACACCCCTCATATGATTTGATTAACACTCAATTCATTTTAGATTAACAATCTTAATTTTATTGATGAATCTTTGAACAATCTTACATGAAAATATAAAGGAAAAGATCTCTCCATTTCCTTTACAACTGAACGACTACTTATAGGGAAGTACATAGTGGATGACAGCTAATCTGTCCTTTATTTTCGGATATGTCTTGCGACATTCTCGCAACCTTACAAATGTTAATCTCGCAAACTCTCTTATTTTCGCAGAACCATCACATTTTTCTCATGGTTTTAGCTGACTTCGTTTATTATGTCATTTCTGAAATTGTTCTGCGACGCTGTTGTGTTGTGTTGTGTTGTGTTGTTGATAATTTCTCTGAGGCATTATTGCTGCGAGATTCTGATCCTACATCTTGCCTCTTCTCATATCTTCTCTGCAAAGTAGAGAATGATGTGAGAAATTCCGCAGCTGTTCATCTCTTCATATTCTGCATTTATCACACGTATTCTTTCTTCCATCTGTTTCTTGACACGTCTTCTGTAACTGCTGCTTTTCAACCGCTCACGTATTTTCTCCTTAATGGTGTTTATTTCTTCGAGTAAAAAATCTTCTGTATATATTCTTCTTACTCTTCTTTCCATTTTCTTTTTATTTTCTCTTCTCTTTTTATTCTCTCATCTCTGCAACTCTATTGTTCTTCCGTAAGTTCTCTACTGTAATTCTTCCCTCTTCAATCTTCTTACTTTTTATTCATTCCCATACTCTATATTCAAATATGCCTCCAAGTGGCCATAAACATGAGAAAAAAATTAAAAGACGTCCAAAAAGATCTTGCTGAGAAAGGTTTCACACTTTCTACCATTCCTGGTGAAAGTGCCAAGTCAATTCTTTCTATCAAACTTTTCTCTGATCAATATTGTGATGATCAATCAATCATAATTTCGCTAGGTCAGATTCTCTCAGGTCTCCCCATTCCTCTTTATGACCCAGATATTCCTCTGTTCTATGAAATTCTCGCTCACTCGGTATTTTCGCGAGCTATCTTCCAATTGAGTGGGGATTGCATCCGTCTGATGCTAGAGTTCACTAACCGTGGTGCTGGTAAAGGATCTCTGTACTCCAAAGAACTTAAGGATCCTAAATTTGCAGACTTGGAGATAATTGCTGAGAAATACACAGTAACGAGTTTCTTTGAAAATTATGAATTGATCTCCATGAAGAAAGAGAATACTCGCTGGGGTATTCGTTTGAAAAGGAAAGATAACATTGATGAAGCTAAAATACTCATGCAAGACACTGATTGGCATTCCGGTAAGAACACAACTCCTTGCCAATCCAAAGATGATAAATGGTGTGTTTTTCCCTTGATGCTAAAAGGACCTTACATTGCTGGGTCCTGAAAATCTCGCTACCTATCAACCTTGGGTATTCTCTTGGCCCGAGAAGGAGAAAGAGGTATGTTTCTTCCAGTTTCGCTCACTTTATATTTATTTATTTGTCTTTATTCTTTTGTTCGTTGACTCTTGCGACATTTTACAGATCCAAAAATTGAAAGATAGTTATAACAGGACTGTGAAGACTAGTACCTTGTTAGCTCTTCGCTCATACACAGATGAGGTAAGAAATATTCTCTTATGATTTTAAACAGTATACTGTTGCTTCTATTTCTTATTTCTATCTGTTTGTGAAGATTATTGCTAAAATAGAAGAACATGCCAATGTTGCGAAGACTGGTGATAAAGGCAAAGGTGCTCTTCGCAGGGAAAAACCAACTGCTCCTCCTTCAAAGAAAAGAAAATTCCGTTCTTCCTCTCCTTCTTCTCATGAAAACTCCGAGAATGACGGGGATGATGAGGATAATGATGACCTTGCTGCAAATGAAGATTCTCCATCTGAATCTTCTATGGCTAAGCTCTCTGGCCTCTTTTCTGATTCTTTGCAAGGAATGGGAGATAGTCAATTTGCTAACACCTGTAAAGATCTCGCTACAATTTGCGATGTTCCTTTGTTGGATGGTGATAATTCTCTTCGTGGAGTTTCTAGATCAGTGACTCCCAATTTCCTGCATTCTCTTAATAGTCTGGTATTCTTTCATCCTTTTATTTCTTCATTGTTGTAACTCAAAATCTCTTTCTATTTTAATACTTTTTATATTTTCTCGCAGGATGGAAAAGCTTCTTTCGCTGTTGCCTCAGATCTAGAGAGGAACGCGAAAATTTTGAAAAGAAGAATCTTCAATTTCGCACAAAGAATGAGGAACTGGAAGCTGAAGTCAAATGTCTTCGCGAGAAAAAAAGACAACTAGAAATTGATTTTTCTTCTTATAAGAAAAAAATCTCTAGTCTTCAACAAGCTAATAATCAGCTCTATGGTATGTTACTTTTCTCCTTTCCTTTCATTCATTCATCTTGTTGTTTTATCTTATTTAATTGATCCTTTTTGCAGACATTTATGGTCTTTCTGATGAAGCTACCATTCTTCGTTCATTTCCTAATGCCTTGGATAATGATACCCTTCTTGAGCGTCTTAATAAATCTTTAAATAGTTTCTCAAATGATAAAATTTCATCTCTTTCTCTGAATGAACTAAGATCCCAATTTCGCCTCTTAGAAATTGACCATAGATCTAGTTTAGGCTTAGCCAACCGATTTAAGCGTCTCCTTCTTAATTCTAAATAGAAAATCAATGTGTTGAGAACCAAAATTAGCAGTCTCATAGATGATAAGGATCGCATCTATGATAAAGGTGCTAAGGCTTTGGAGAAATTCCAAGAGACCCTTCTTGAAGTTCAACTTGAACGAGATGAAGCTAACTGCAAGAATACCGAGCTCTGCGAAAGAGAAAACCAAATTCGTTCTCGTCTTCTTATAAGAAATGAGGATGAATTCGCTTGGGCTGCGAAAATCTTAGACGATGCCAGATAAGATTTAGGTGTAAATGTTAGTCTCCAAGTTGAGCATACAACCTTGATTAGGGATATGATTTCTGACAAAGAAGGTTATTAACTGTTCTCCAATACTAATCTTTTGTTTCTTATGAATTTTCATCAAGTTATTAATTGATTGCCTTTTGCTCGCAGATTCTGAAAGTAGATATCGCAAAAGGATTGAGGAACTTGAAGCTGAAAAAGTGGAACTCGCAAAGAATCTTTCTTCTTGTAACGACAAGTATTCTAGATTAAAGAATCAAATCAAGATCATTGTTGCGAACTTTAAGAATGATGCTATGCATTTTCGCAATCAAACTATTCAAATGGTTTGTGATGACCATAGTATTCCTCATTCTGTTTATTCTTGTCTCTTGGAGGAGATCCCAAAGAACATTCCCAGTCTGATTATTTCTGATAGCGAAGCTGATGATGAAGAATCTGATGGTGATGAAGGTTCTGATGGAGATGAAAGTTCTGATGCAGACGAAGAAGGGAACAAGTATGATGAAGATGATGAAGGATCAACTAAGAAGTAGTCTTTGTTTCTTTCTTTAATCTTCTGAAATACTTGTACATTTATTCCTCCTTTCTGTATATTTGCGAATTCTTTTGGTTTTCCATATTCCTTAATATATGAGTTTCTTTCATTTTGTCTTGCATTCATTAAAACAATTCTTCCTTGCAATATGGTTAATCAATATAATCATTAATTTTTTAATTTTTGCGTAAATCTATCATGTGGAGACAAATAACATTTTCTAATTTCATTCATTCCCATACTTGCCTCTGGTATTTGTATCCAAATGAGAGATTTTGCAGATTTTTCTTATTTTGTGCCTCAACTTCGCAGTTGTTTATTTATAATTTCGCAATCTTATGCGAAGTGAATTTTGATTCTTTTCAAAATCTCATTCCTGTGTGGTTTTATTTTTCCTTCCTAATTAAAGGTCTTATTATGCCACCTCTTGTCATTGCGACAAAATCGCAGGACGTTCTTGCACTTTCATGCAAAAACCCATTGATCTTGCCTTAACTTTTTCTTTTGTATTATGGACTCTTCAGGAATGTTGCGACAATATGACAGGCCTAAATATTCTTGCGAAAATAAAGCCCCATGATATTGTCGTCTTGCGACGAAATCGCAGGACGTCTTCGCACTTTCATGCGAAAACCCATTGATCTCATCTTATCTTTTTCTTTTGTATTATTGCCTCTTCAGGAATGTTGCGACAATATGATAGGCCTAAATATTCTTGCGAAAATAAATCCCCATGACATTGTCGTCTTGCGACGAAATCGCAGGACGTCTTCGCACTTTCATGCGAAAACCCATTGATCTCGTCATATCTTTTTCTTTTGTATTATTTCCTCTTCAGGATTGTTGCAAAAATATGACAAGCCTTAATACCCTTGCGAGTAAAAACCCTCATGACATTTGCGTCTTAAGACACTTATCAGCTCCCTAATGGAGGGTGCCGCCCTTATCTTCCCCCTGGTTGCCCCTTCAAGGAGGCGTACTTCTACCATACAAGGTTAGCTCCTCCCATCCAGTCTTAACAACAACCAGTTTTTTTCGCAGCCTCTTATCCCTTTTACCTATAGGGCTTATGGTTACGAGACTAAACCCTAAGTGGGGTTTTCTTCGGGTCGAGTGCAGTATAAGCCAAGACTTGTCAAGAATGGCAAGGTACGCTTCAAACGCCCCTGGCACTCTTGACTCAACCGTGTACCTCGGCGCCTTGATCAGATTCTGCACTCCTTGGGAGAGTCCTTATTACCTTAGTCGCCCAACCTAAATCATATGCTTAAGCTGAGAATCCAAGGTGCCTCTCCCGGATGGGATTTATTGACCCCAAATCTCCATGACTCAGGTTCCGGTGGCGGTGTAGACTTTCCCTGAGCCATGTAACAGGTACCCCCTTATATGACGTACTTTAGGTCTTACATTTTCCTCTTGCGAAATTGTATTCGCGAACTAGGGTGTACGCCATAAAGGTTCGCCCCTTTCTCTTTTTTCATTGTTCTCTAATTGTCTTTTGTAGAATTCATTATCTCTGCGAAATTCTTGCAAATCATCATATTTTATTTGCATTTCGCAATCTCAATTTTGTCATTCAATAAAATGAATTTTTGAGAATTTTATTTATTGCGAGAGTGTCGCAACAAATCAATCATTCATACATTACCTTTCCTATCCTCTGCTTCTTTGTTATTTTCTGCTACTGTTTCCTTGGTAGTGGTATGTTCACCATTTTTTATTCTGAGCTAGCATTAGTTTCGCAACATCTCTTCTTCTTTTCTTTCGATTGCATCCACCATCAACCTCTCACTTCTTTGTGTCTCTTTGATCTTGTGTCGCCAATTTTCCTTCTTGTTTGCTCTTCCTTCGCAAGATTCTATCTCAGTTTCGTAACACCTCTTTCCTTCAACCCAATCTCCCTTTATGATTCCTACACCACTAGGGTGAGGGAATTTGTTGCACTGGTGGAAAGTTGAAGCTACACCTAGAATCCCATGTAGCCAAGTTCGACCAATTAATGCATTGTAGGGTGATTCTACATCAACGACAAAGAATAGGATTTTAGAAGATATTCCCTTCAATGGAATTCGCATAGTAACCTCCCCTTTAGGCTTGTTGGCAGTACCATTAAAACCATATATATTATATGTTGATGGTATAAGATCATCATCTCTTCCTTCCATAGTTTTATAAGTATGATAAAATAAGATATTCACAGAGCTTCTAGTATCGATTAGAATCCTATTAATTGCCCATGAATCTTCAGCTTCAGCTTCATCATCCTCATCTTCTTTCGGTTTTGGATTAATTTCTAATTTTTCTACAAATGGATTATCATGTACCTGTTCACTTTCAGGGATTTTTTATGCGGTAAAAGAAATAATCAGTTTCTGCCATTCCTCTAGTGGCGAAATTCTCTCAATATTCATAATTTCTCTTCCATCATTATCTCTTTCGAACACTCTACTCAAAACATTGTCGTGAAAATCTTCAATTGTCTTGTATGAATGTAAGATAGAGTCACAGAATAGATTCTTTGCTTTTGCACCAACTTCTATAAAGAATGTTTCCTTCTTTTTCATCGTGTTTAATTTGTGATGTTCTGGTGGTGGTGGCAATGGTTGAGATTGTGGGTGCCCTACCAAAAAGTGGTTTAGTTTTCCTTGATCTATCATTCTCAGAATAATTCTTTTTACATTTCTGCAATCATTTGTAGTATGTCCATGAAAATGATGATAAGAACAAAACTCATGACTTCTGTGGTTTGGAGGTGGTTTCGTTCCATGTTCCATGGTGTTGGTATATTCTCCATCAAAATTATAGCTTCCATATTTTCTCCACACTTGCATTTAGAGGTGGCATCTTGATTTCTTCCCATACTACCTTGTGACCTCCTTGTACTCTATTATAGTTTTGTCTTTGACATCCATAAGTTTCTTGTGGCTGATCGAGTCTTCGAATCTTGTTATTTCCACCACGATTGTAGAAATTTCTTTCTCCTTCATACTCCTCTTGATCTCGGCTTCCCATAGACACCAGTTTCTGTTGATTGTTACCCATCACCTTCTGTTGTTGTACTTGCGAAGTGTTCTCCATTGTGTTTATTAGCTTGAGTAATAAGCTTGCATTCGCTGTTTGTGAACTGGTGTTCCCAACTGGGTATAATTCCATTTCATTTTGCCTTTCCTCTAGAGAAATATATTCTTCTTGAAGTTCTCGCAATTCAGTCATTGTGATCGCATTCTTGACTCTGAAAATTTGGATATACAATAGGTTGGTTGCAAACATAGCATTGATAAATGATAATATAAGATATCTCTCATCTACATGGCCAGCCATTTCACTACACATAATCCTCCATCTTTTAGTTAGGTGCTTCAAACTTTCGCCAATCCTTTGTTTTAATCCAAACACGTCTTCAATACCAGGTCGCGAAGAATTATTACTTATATATGCCCCATGAATGTAGTCTGCAAATGATTGGAGGATGTTATTGTATTCTTTGGTAGACCTTCGAACCATTTTAACGCCTCCCCTGTTAAGCTGGATGCGAAATACTTGCATAATACAACATCATGATTTTCCCATTGCAACATGCACCTCACGTAGGCTTTAATGTGTTGAATTGCACAAGTTGTTCCATCAAAAATGATGGTTAATGCGGGCAAATTGGATTTCGATGGTATTCCTCCTAGTTGTACTTCCCTTGTAAATGGAGTTTTCGCAGCTTCTTCTATATCTTCATCCAATTGTCTTCTGCCTACTTCTCTTCTATTATTTAGCATTCCTCTCATTTCTTCTAACTCTTTCAAGATTTGTTTATTTACACCTGAGTTTTGATCCATTGGTCTTTTTAATTTCGCCTCCCTTCTTTTGCGTTCATGTATTTCTTCTCTCGCGAAATTTTGCATTTCTTCTTCATTATCCTCATCTCGTCTTCTTCTGCGAGTCTCTTCTTCATCTCTATCTTGAATTCGCATATGATTATGTCTCTCATTTTCCCCTTCATGATTTTGTTCATTTCTTATTAATTCCATTCGCTGTCTTTCATCCATCCTCTGTATTTTATCATACTCTTCATTGATATTACCGTTATTCCGGTTTTGTGTACGCCTTCTTTCTCAATTGTCGTGATTGTTCTGGAGAATTGTCTCCTGAAGCTCTTGTTCTTCCATTTCCGTTCTCAATCTTTCACGTTCACAATTTAAACGTGCTTGTTTAGCATAATGTCTTTCAATTTCTTCTTCAATCGTCTGTTGATTTCTTTGAGTTTCTCTTTCATGTAAAATTCTCCTTCCTTCCTCTCGATTTCCTTTGCCATCTTGGTCATTTCGTTCCTGACGTTGTCCTTTCTCTTGATTTCTACCATTTTGCCTATCATCAAAAGTTTCATTTTGTGGAACGTAACGGTCATCAGTTCTTTCTCTATTTTCGCGATATTCTTCATTAGGATTTGATATTTCTTGTTGAATATTGTTTCCAGCATTAATTGTGAGTGAGTTTCACCTCATTTCTCTTCTAATCGATCTTGAATATGATTTTGTAATGCTTCTCGATCTTCTACTCTGTAGTCTCATATTTTCCATCCTCAATTCGTGATTTTGCCTTGTTAAATTCGCACGTTCTTCTGCCTCAGCTCTTCTTTCTTCGTGTATTCTTCGTTTCAACGTTTCTAACGCTCCAATTTCCTCATCTCCATGAATTATTCCTTCACCTGCTTTTTGATTTTTCTCTACCTGTCTATGGTTTCTGGTTTGTTGCTCTTCTTCTACTTCTTCTGCTGAATTTGATTGCCAAGTGTGTATACTCACCCTATCATAATCTGTATTACTCCCTTGTACTAGTGTTTTTTGAACTGGTGGTTGAATTTGATTTTCTCTATTATTTCTCATTCTAGTAGATTCTCCCATTTCACTTCTTTCCCTTCCAGCAATTCTCTTGCTTCTTCTAACAGTAGATGGTTGTTCTGATGTATTTCTTCTTCTAGCCATTTCTTCAATGTTAACGAATTACAAGAAATTATGTAAAATTCTTAATCAATCACTCCAAATCTTCACAAATCTCAATATTAATCTTCAATTTTTTCTAGAATAATCTTCAATGTTCCCTGTTTCTAGCGCCATTATGTAGTTGCAGGAAATCCTACACTACACCCCTCATATGATTTCATTAACACTTAATTCATTTTAGATTAACAATCTTAATTTTATTGATGAATCTTTGAACAATATTACAAGAAAAGATAAAGGAATCAAGAATAACCACTGCTCTAGATTTTCTCTCTCCTATTTACTTGCTTCTCACCCCGAAAAGATCTCTCCCTTTCTTTTACAACTGAACGACTATTTATAGGGAAGTACATAGTGGATGACAGCTAATCTGTCCTTTATTTTCGGATATGTCTTGCGACATTCTCTCAACCTTACAAATGTTAATCTCGCAAACTCTCTTATTTTCGCAGAACCATCACATTTTTCTCATGATTTTAGCTGACGTCGTTTATTATGTCATTTCTGAAATTGTTCTGCGACGCTGTTGTGTTGTGTTGTTGATAATTTCGCTGAGGAATTATTGCTGCGAGATTCTGATCCTACATTCTTGTTTTCTCGACAGAAAGGAATCAGAAAAGGTGAGACATGAGAAGTTGTAATCTTTTTCATTTTACATGAATCCAAAAACTTAACATACTCTGAGACTTCATCATCAACATCTCTATCAATATCTGAATCACCTTCTCAGAAAGTTCATCCAACTGTTCTTCTAGGAGAGTTTCCCAATCAACAGGTTTTACATCAAGAAAATGTTTAGATATTGACTTAGATGGGATAGTTCTCTCAGGTAAATCCAAGCTTTTAGAATCATCTGGTAATTTCTGAACTGGTACGTTATTAGAGATAGATTCGTCCATAATCAGATCGCTACAAACACATACTTATAAGGTCTTTAACGTGTTTTCCTGCTCTGATACCAATTGAAAAAGCGGGGGTATAACAACACCACCCAATATTTCGCTTAGCCATCTGTATGGACAAACTCCAACATACTTTTTATGAGAATCAACTAGACAGTTAGACTCAATCAATAAAAAGATATATTAAAGAGTTTATATCTCAATCTCTCGATTTGATCTTTACTCAAGAAAATGGAAATTTGCGAGTCTTTATCAAGGAGAGATAACTTAGACGGTACCAAAGACCAATGTCTAAGGATCAATCAATATCAATCAACAACCAAAGGTCGGATTTCCAATTAATGATCTTTAACGCACAACCTGCATTATTTCAAGTATATAAAAAATATAATGCGAAAAAAATAACACAAACACCAGAAATTTTGTTAACGAGGAAACCGCAAATGCAGAAAAACCCCGGGACCTAGTCCAGATTGAATACACTCTGTATGAAGCCGCTATAGACACTAGCCTACTCCAAGCTAACTTTGGACTGGACTATTGTTGAACCCCAATCAGTCTCCCAATAATTCAAGGTACAGTTGTAATCCTACGCTCTGATCCCAGCAGGACACTGCGCACTTGATTCCCTTAGATGATCTCACCCACAACTAAGAGTTGCTGCAACCCAAAATCGCAGACTTGATAATAAATAAATTTGTCTCACACAGAAAAGTCTATCAAAGGATAAATCTGTCTCCCACAGAAAAACCGTCATAAGATATAAAATCAATGTGAACATGAACCAATTGAAAATCCGGTCTTATATTCCCAAAGAACAGCCTAGATTAATCAATCACCTCTCAACAATCATTCTTGACTACACAAGCGGTTTGTCGAGGCAACACAAACAGTGAGACGAAGATGTTTGTGACTTCTTTATCTTGCCCATCGGAGAAATCTCACGATCTCAAGCCAATCAAAGATTGTACTCGTACGATAGAAGATGCAAGATCAGATCACACAACTACGATAAAAGTAGTATCGGTCTGGATTCACAATCCCAATGAAGTTTTTAAGCCATTAACTTGGTTTTAGAGAAGAAAACCAAAGGTTAAAGGAGAATCCACTCTAGCGAGCGCACTAGTATCACATAGATGTGTGGGGATTAGTTTTGCACAATGCTAGATGTCTCCTTTATATAGCCTTCAAATCAGGATTTTTCCTTAGTTACAAAGCAATCCATATTCACCGTTAGATGAAAACCTGATTTAGATTCAAGCTAATATTTCTTAACCGTTAGATCGAAAACTTAGCTTGTCACACACACTTGGGTAGACGTTTAATGGGTTTGTGAAAACCATTCCCAAACGTGTACGTGTATGTTGGTTCAACATAGTAACCCAAAAGGTTAACCATAGGAGCATTTCATATTAACCTAGTTCTTCTTCACCATAACTAGTTCAATCGACTCAAATGAACTAGTTAAAGAGTTGTTCAATTGCTATGAGATCTTATGTAACTACACAAGACACAATTGAAACAAAGATGATTCGATTCGATGAATCGGCTGATGAACTTTATAGCCACGGTTTGCATAAAGCGTTCCTTAGTAATTTAAGTTTCATGTGAGAGCACATCTTTAGATCATAACCACTTAAGCTCACAAACAAGTTCGCGGACTTAAGGAAACCGGCAGAGTTTTCCAAACTCAGCAGAAATCTCGGCAAAGAGACTTCCGCCAGTTCGCGGACTAGGTTCGCGGACTAAACACGCGAACGAGTTTTTGGAAAATCCCAGCAGAAATTCTCGGTAAGAGAACTTCCGTCAGTTCACGGACTGGGTTCGCGGAATTGGAAAAGCCAATTCCTCCAGTTTCTCTCAATGAACAAAGTTCGAAAACTTCGTATTAAGGAATACATGGTTATGTAATCTAAACTCTCATTCCAATCATTGAGACATTCTCAGAGGACATTATATAGCCGTTATTCACAGACCGTTTCACGTCAGAGCAATTCTCAAAGTAATTGAAACTTTTCATGACTTTCGTCACTAGGTGAAGATAAACTTGATCAAAGCGAAACGGTTTACCAACACACGATTTCGAGAAAAAGATAAGTAGTGAATACTCAGCTCGAAATGTCAAATGTGTATGATCCAGTCTATATAACATACAACTTTTTGTCTCATAAAAAGTAGGAGATAGAATAGATAGACTTTTGAGTGATAGATAAGTTCAAGTCTCCACATACATTTTTGTTGATGAAGTTCCACGGTTCCTTGTGTAGATCTTCGTCGTTGTATGATGAATCTCCATGAAGTCCTTGAGCTCAACTACACTTTTCTATCCTAGTCCGAGACTTAGCTATAATAGACTAGAAATCAAGACTCATAGTTTTGATCACTAACATTGACAAACATGCTTGATATAACAACGCATGCGAGGTCGACTGAGCTATGCTCTAACACAATGACATATAATAGACTTAATCTTTGTAAACAAAAGTTCATCCTTTCTTCCATCATTATTTGCATAATGACATAAAAGGCTTAACTTTTGTTGTCAAAAGTTCATTATATCTTTTATCAATACTTTCATATCGACATATAATAGAGTTAACTTTCGAACAAATATGGGACAGTCAAGGTTCACGGACGTAAACAACATATCCCATAACAATTTGCAATATATAAAACCACAAAGATTAATACTGCAAAAATTATCTTCCAAATAACTTGGAATTTAAATAAATAAATCTAAAAAATATTATAAAATGAAAACGTTGGCAATAGCTATGTGTACTCACAATAATGGCTATTCTATACCCTAGTTATCCTTCTTAAAAACACAAGAATAAAATTCTCATAAGAAGTTTCCTAGACAATATTACTGCTCTTTGATAACTTCATACCTTTCAATGAATCCATCATAGAAGGTGTCGCTGATTTCCTTGATTTTCTTGACCGTGGAAACACCATGATCATGCTTAGAACACTAACTTTATGATCAACAACACAAGCAAGTTGTCTATCTTTAACACAGTCCACGATAAGTTTCTTCTGATCATTATCAAGATCTGTTGATTAACAAGGATTCTGGCATGACCATCCAAGAGATGATTTATTTGCAGTTGAAGATTTGCAAACTCGACCTTTGAATCACCCTGAAAACGAGTTAAATTCTTGACAGATTCATCTATCCAGGATCTGTGCTCTTTTCTTGCAAGCATCTTCTTCAGAACAAGTTGTTGAATCAAATAACGAACTTGAGTGTCCTCCTCCATGTCAAGACTCACAATCTCTTGAGATTTTGAGGAGTTCTCCATATTATTTTCGTTAGGGATGGAATAACACAATATAATATATATATGTTTGTAAACATGAGAAGGAATCTCTTATTATAAAAATCCTATGAACTCACATGAAGGGGACACGGACGTTCATAGACCGGTCACAGATGAAGAATGGATTTTGAAAACATCCAACAAAAGGAAACACAATATTTGTTAACATTTCCCAAAAAATCAGAGCATGACACATGATCAGCATGATCAAGAACTCACATAGTTAACATAAAAACGCATAAAAACATACAACTAATATTGAGACTCCCACAATTATCATCCTTGCAACTCTCAAGATAGATACAAGGATTAAATTACATGGGATCAGGTAAAGGACTGAGAAGTGATCTCACTATGAATTATGGGAGAAGAGTTGTACACGTCTTTTGTGCGTTTGTGACGTGTATTCCCTTCTTTCCATTGATTATAACTTATTCCAGAAGAATTTGTCATAAACCCTTTAAAAAGTCCATCGGAAGGATTTTTCTGAGGACTAAGTCTAGGAACTCTAGAGATCGGTTCCCGAGGATAAGAGTCGAAGGACTTCCATCTTCTCGACTTAGACTTTCCATACTTGTTCTTATAAGCACAGGGAATGTCTTCGTTCGTGGCACAAGAGTTTATACCATTAAGAGGAACTTGCAACCTGTGACGATTTCTAGAAGAGAGATCATTCTTATAAGAATTCTGGTTTTCTGTAGGAAAGAAATCCATCGTAGATGTCGTCAGACGATTTACTCCATTGACAGTCGAAAGAAGAAAATAATGGAGATATGAGATTTGTTTCTTTCTAGCAAAACAATGAAGAGCATAATGATTCTTTTTCCCACAGAAAGAACAACATCGTGGATTAGAAACATAATTTCGTTGACTCATAACCTTTTCCGGCACATGCAAATTTTGCAAGTGATTCACAGTGGATAATTCCTTGGAAGGAATTTTCTTCACGCTGGGTAAAGCCTTGTGAGTATCAGGGCAAGGTGCAGAGGATGACATACTCATCAAAACAGATTTTTCCTTTTTCAAGGTGTTACACTGTTCTTGGGCACATCGAAAAGATGCAACAAGTTTCTCTTTTGCAACATGATGACTGTTTATTTCTTATGAATGAGCCTTGATTAAACGTTCTTCTCTAATTGAGTTCTTTCTAACATTATCTTCAAGCATACTAATTTTTCCACGATAGCTGCAGAGTAGTTTCTTGAACCAATTTTTCGATATTGTTAGAGAGAGATTCAATAAAGCAATAGAGTTCAAGTTCTCTTTCAAGAGATTTCTCGAATTCATCAATGAGCTGATCATTATTTTCTTCAAGAGTCTTGATTTTCGAATCTTGAAAGTCAATGATATCAACAGATTTTTTTTAACGATCTAGTGAATTCCATTTCTGATTCTGACATGATGTCAAATTTCTTGTCTTTCCCTCGGGATTCAGAAGAAACTGCTAAGGAGTTATCCTTTGAGGAAAAACCTAGATTTTTGACATGATCAGAAACTATGAAAGATTTTTCTATGTACGTAACTGTAGATGGTGGATTTTCGATAAATGGTAAAATTGTAAAAGTATACTCCGTATCCGGCAATCGAATGAGTATTGAGACCCACGTCTCTCATTAAAGCGTGAAAGCTCATAAAACCTCTGATTGAGAAAGTTCTCTCAGAGAAGATGTGGATGTGTAGTCTCCCAACTGAGACCACGGCACATCTCATGAATACTGAGAAATTTCAGTAATTACTCCGGATCCTGCAATTGGATGAGTATTGAGGCTCATGTCTCTCAATAAATCATGAAAGCTCATGCCATAAAACCTCTGATCGAGAAAGTCTCTCAGGGAAGGTGTAGATGTGTAGTCTCCCGGCTGAGGCCACGACACATCTCATGAATACTGAGGAATTTCAGTAATTACTCCGGATCCGGAAATCAGATGAGTATTGAGACTCATGTCTTTAAGAATGAAATCTCATGCCATAAATCTCTGACTGAGAAGGCTGTCTCTCAGAGTACACGTAGATGTGTAGCCTATCAGCTGAGGCCACGACACATCTCATGAATACTGAGCAATTTCAGTAATTACTCCGGATCTGGCAATCAGATGAGTATCGAGACTCATGTCTCTATGCATGAAAACTCATGCCACCTCTGATGGAGAAAGTTTCTCAGAGAAGATGTAGATGTGTAGTCTCTCAGCTGAGGCCACGACACATCTCATACTGTATAGAATCGAAAGATTTGGCGGCTCCTAGACAACATGCCTGCTAGTATAAAGCTAAAACGTCTTCGGGATGTAACCAGGTTTTCCCCAACTATGCAAGAGGAATATGACACTCCATCAAGTTCATATTGCTCAACCCTCAGATAATTAATGCTCCTAGACAGGAAGCCCTTCTAGTATAGAGCCATCAATTAATTGTCTTAAGTCGTCTGAATATCCAGTAATATTCTACGAGCCATCAGTTAATCGTCTGAATATCTAGCAATATTCTACAAAACCATTGTCTGAATATCCAGCAATATTCTACGATTCTTCGTTATATTTCGTCACTTCAATTCATGGTTCTTCCCAGCAGAATTCCACGGATTAGTGATAAATATTTAATGAAACAGGCATCTGAGCATCGAATAAGCCTTGACAAAAATGGTGTAAGTGTACTTAACAAATAATGCACAGACCAGCATTTTGAATGCACAAACGAGCATTTCAAAAAATATTAATGAACGAGGAACCTATGCAAAATAGGAAGAAAAATAATAATAATAGATTAGCAAAGGCGCCAGGGGACTGGGCTCATCATCCGGCCAGTCATGCCGTGACCAGTCCTGCGCCCAATTTTATATTTTATCACATTTTATTATTTTTCGTTAATCTCACAAAAATTCTCTCGTTCGAGCAAATTTCCTTTATTTCAAAGAAGTTATCTAAATCACATGATTTTATCAAAAATAATAAAATTAAGGAAAGGTGTCGCGGGACCGAGCACCAGCCGGCCATGCCTTGGCCGTGGCCGGTCCCACACCTCACGTCTCCCTTATTTTATTATTTCTCTCAAATTATGAAAATTCCTTGATTTCATGAATTTTCCCTAAAAACATGAAAATTACTTAATTTCATGTATTTTTATCTAAATCACATGATTTTATCAAAAATAATAAAATTAGGGAAAGGTGTCATGGACCGCCATACGGCCGGTCCCACACCTCATGTCCCATTATTTTATTATTTCTTCTCAAATTATGAAAATTCCTCGATTTTATGAATTTTCCCTAAAATTACCTAATTTCATGTATTTTCTTTAAAATCATGGAAAATTAGGAAAACTTGTGGGACCGGGCTCTAGCCGGCCGGCCATGCCCTAGACGGTCCCACACGCCCATTATTTTATTATCATTTGGTGTTTTGTTTCCTGATTTCATGAAAACTCTCCGATTTCAATAAGATATCTTGATTTTCAACAAATCCCTTTGATTTTATGAAAATTATCTAAAATCATCAAAACTTAGTAAAATTGGGAAGTGTAGTTGCAGGAAATCCCACAACACACCCCTTGTATTATCATGACTATAATTTCTAGATCTAAACTTACTTGATATGAAAATAAAGATAAAAATAATGAAAATAGAAAATAAGACACAAGATTTACGTGGTTCGATCAATGTGATCTACATCCACGGGGTTAGGGATCTTCACTATGATTGTTTGTAATTACATATGGATTACAATTGGGACTCCATTAATGAGTATTTGGAGCTCTTGGTTGAAGAAGGAAGAAGAAGATAATAATACAAATTATGTTATCTCTCTACAAATGTGTCCTCCCTAAAGTGTCTCTCTCCTTTTTCTTTTTGATTATCCTCCTTTCTCTCTCTTGCCTTTCTCTTTATATAGGTATTTACATAATGGATGAAAGCTCATATATGGTGGGGTACAACTAACATTTCCCCTAATTTCGGATCTGGCTTGCGGTATTTTCGCAAACTTACAAATGTTAACTTCGCAAACATCCTAAATTTCGCACGATCATCATACTTTTCTCACGTTTAAGCTGATGTCATCTGTTATGTCCTTTCTGAAATTATACTGCGATGTCTTCATGATGTATTGCTAGTAATTTCGCAAGCATGTCGTTGTTGCGAGATTCTGATCCTACATCTTGCTTCTTTTTTCTTGAATATTGCTTGAAGAGCGATATTCAGGAAAAAATACGTTGTAATTATTGGAGCGAGATACGTGTTGTTGGAGTAGTCTTTGATCTTTGTTGATTAAAGGAACGAGCGAAAGAATATTGGACTTGAAAAGTACGTACTTGCCTCTCTTCTTTTGTGAAGTTCCGGAATGTTGCGAAGTAAATAAGAAGTATTAACCCTTGAAGTATAAGAAGTATGAAGTATCCTTGAAGAAGTATGAAGTATCCTTGAAGAAGTATGCGAAGTATGAAGTATCCTTGAAGAAGTATAAGAAGTACTCAATCCTCGAAATATAAGAAGTATCCATCCTTGACTACGAATAAGAAGTATTGCGAAATTATACTCCACGTTCTCTGCCTCATGTTGTGCTGTAATGCAAATAAGAATTTAGATTAGTATTCAACATTTATTTTATCAAAAATTTTCATTTAATTGCAAGTTCAAATCGTTTTTCTTTGTTTTGATTTCTTTTGTATAACTTGTTTCGTCTCATCCGATAAACATCTTTCATGGAAATGATCCTAATGAGGTCTCATGCAGCCTGTTGATGGAAGGTCTTACTAGCATGTTGATGGAAGGTCTTATTTTTCCTCCTACTACTCTCCATGTTAGATATCATTCTCATTTGAAACAAAGCAAATTTTCAAGAGAAATATATAAATTGATCTGTGCGAGATTTTTCTCGGTTTCTTTTGTAATTGTGGAATCTTTGTAGTTCTGAAATTTCTGTAATTCTGCGATTATTTCGCATTTTGTAAATCGAATCAAAAATCTTTTTATTCTCTGCAAAAGAAATATTCTAGAGAAACATATAAATTGAATTTTCTCAGTTTTCTGTAATTTTGAAGTCTTTGTAATCTTGAAATCTTAGTAATCTTTATAATCTTTGAGATCTTGAAATCTTTGTAATCGTGTGATTGAATTGCTTTTTGTAAATCAAATCAAAAATATTTTTATTCGTTCTTAGTATAAAGTAAAATGTTCAAGGAAGTTGTACTTATCTTTCATGTGAGTCGCTGTTGTTGTCAAAGAAGTGAATAAATGCCTTGAAATGTATGAATTTCGCGCAGCAAAAAGAAGTGTGAGAAGTGAGACTTGAACCCTTGACCTGCTTCTTGGATTTTCTCGCACCATACCAACTGTGCTAAGCCTCTTCTGTATAAATTTTGCGTAACAAAAATAAACATGCGAGAAGCAAGAATTGATCCCGCGACCTGTTGCTTGCATTCATGCCTCTTGACAAACTGTGCAAGCTTCTTCTTTGCGAAATATCTCTCCAGCTTATACTCTGCGACTTTGACCATCTGCACCAGCTTCTGCTTGCGAAGAAACGCATATAGCTATCCTCTTATTCTTTTCTCCCCTGTCAGTTCTAGAATACTGAAAAAAAGAAGAGGATGGAGAGATTCGAACGTGGGTCATCAAACTCGTTTTCTACACCATGGACCGTCTGTGCTGGCATTGATTTGTGTCAGTGCGATAAGATTCCAAACTTATTCATTTAGTTGCCCTTTGTATAAGCTTTTCTCTTCGTCCTTTCTTTTTTCTTCTCCTGTTATCTTCTGTTGTTCTTTCTTTTTGTATTTCATCTATCTCTGGCATTCTTTCGCATAGTGTTGATGTTAGTCTGGCTCTATTAGAAAGTCTTTTTTTGGCACAACTTGAATCATCATAGGTTGATCTGTTCCTTTAAGTGAGTCGTTTTGAGTTATTCTAATTGTCTTCCTCCACTGTTTTTTTTTATTATTTATTTATTTTCGCATAGCTTCTTGCCGTTGGCAGTTCTTAATGATCTCTGCTGATCCTTCTATATAATGAAATTGGTTGATCCCTTTCTATCATAGGTTGAGTGATGGTGTCAACGTTCTGACCTTCATCTGGTTCTACTAATCAGAATCATTGGTTAGATTGCATTGAGCTTAGTGATCCGGTCGTTCTCGAGCTCCATCTACTGTTACTTCTTCACCCTAGCTGTGTATTCTTTGTTTTGTTATTAGAAGAACCTGCTTTAGGTTGCAAGCGACATCATTCTCTTAGATGTTGGGTTTGTTAGCAATCGTCCTTTGCTCGTTTAGGTTCAATTATTGGTACTTCCCTGTATTTCCTCTTCTATGCGTTCAATTCGCGTAACCTGTCCACCACTTTTTTACACTCTGCGTCTTGTACAGTGAACTCCTTCGTACTTTAGTTCCATATCTTCGCACCTGCAGAAAAAATATCAATAGGAACGCACAGAAAATATCTCCCGAGTCTGTGCGTCTTTGTTCGCATCCATCTGTTTTTCCCACGCGTTGTTGGATATTCCTTCTGCCATCCGTTTTCTCCTGTAAAAATTTATCCTATGTTGTTGAGTTCAGTTCTCTTGTACGAATTTGTCGCACTCTTCAGTTCTCTTCCTTGTCTTTGAGAAGATATTCATTACTTCCGAGAGAACGGTTGTTCTTGTGCCTCTGTTGTTGATGTCCATAAACTTGTAACATCTCCTTTCTTCTTCGTACGATGTGGTTGTATCTTATTCCCTAATGTCACTGCATCTTATATGTTCTTATTTCTTCGCATTCTTCTTCTCGCAGATTAACCAGGTTCTTCTTTTCCTTTGTTTACTGCAATCTTAACAAATCAAACGGGTGAAACATACATAAGTTTAAACTAACTTTTCTAAATCAGAGGGCGATGAGTTTCGCATAGTGCTGAATCCGATCCTCTAAATCAACTGAAATTTTTGATACGCAATGATTTTGAAAGCAATCATATGGGTTTGTAAATCAAGTTTCGTTAGTTTTAAATCTCAGATCAAGACTCGTTTTTAGCTCAGTTTTCCAAGAGTAAATCCACTTTCGAATGAAATACACGTTATGAATTTTTGTTTTTCAAAGGGATTTTTCGAATATTTTATGTAAATCACCAGATCTAGAAATCAAAAGAAGAAGAAAATTGAAGAATTAAGATAAGGATACGTCCTGTTAAGGCTTATTGTTGATGAAAACTCCGCTTAATTTCTTTGATGTTGTACGTTTCTTTCGATCTGCTCCTGTTTTGCACTCCCTTATTTTCTCTTTTCCATGAACTTCTTCTTAAATCTATTGTTGGGTGACGAAATCTCTTCAGTTGAAATTTTCGATTTCGCCCTTAGAGCTTACAGATCCAGTGGAATTCATCACCAATAATAGCTAACTTTTCTTTTCTTTCTTGAACCAACAAGATCAGGTAGTGTTTCTAGCGCCAAAATGTAGTTGCAGGAAATCCCACAACACACCCCTTGTATTATCATGACTATAATTTCTAGATCTAAACTTATTTGATATGAAAATAAAGATATAATGAAAATAGAAAATAAGACACAAGATTTACGTGGTTCGATCAATGTGATCTACATCCACGGGGTTAGGGATCTTCACTATGATTGTTTGTAATTACATATGGATTACAATTGAGACTCCATTAATGAGTATTTGGAGCTCTTGGTTGAAGAAGGAAGAAGAAGATAATAATACAAATTCTGCTCTCTCTCTCTACAAATGTGTCCTCCCTAAAGTGTCTCTCTCCTTTTTCTTTTTGATTATCCTCCTTTCTCTCTCTTGCCTTTCTCTTTATATAGGTATTTACATAATGGATGACAGCTCATATATGAAGGGGTACAACTAACATTTCCCCTAATTTCGGATATGGCTTGCGGTATTTTCGCAAACTTACAAATGTTAACTTCTCAAACATCCTAAATTTCGCACGAACATCATACTTTTCTCACGTTTAAGTTGATGTCATCTGTTATGTCATTTCTGAAATCATAATGCGATGTCTTCGTGATGTATTGCTAGTAATTTCGCAAGCATGTCGTTGTTGCGAGATTCTGATCCTATAGGAAGAGTTCCTTGGGACCCGCGCCCATTGGCCGGGCGGCCATGCCACAACCATTGACCGGTCCCACACTCCCATTCCCTATTTTATATTTTAATTTATGTCTCTCATCTCATGGAAGTTCCCTAATTTCGCCAAACCCTCCAGTTTCATGGAATATCCCTTAAATCAGAGAAAAATACATAAAATCACATAAAACTGGGAAAAGCATGTGGGACCGCGTGTCAGCCGGCCGGCCATGCCCTAGCCGTGGCCGGTCCCACACCTTGTAATTCCTTGTTTTATTTATTCTTTTCATCATCTCATGTATTTTTCCCAGTTTCAGCAAAACCATGGATTTTGCATATTTTCTCCAAATGTTGCTCAAACGTGCACCAGAAAATAACAAGATTCTCAGGACTGAAGCGCAGACATCATGATGACACGGGCACATCCCCTTGACCGACCAAGGGTGACCCTGAAGCTTGCAAACAGCTGGTCCCGCATGTTTTAATGATTTTAACCTAATTTACTCAGTTGCTCATATTAGGTTCAAACTATTTCCAAACAATTGGAAGTTCTCTCAAACGACCATCTACTGGTCCCACAACCACCAAGAGCCGGTCTGATGACCTCTTGGCCGGTCCCTCATATTTTCTACATCAGGTTTTATGATTTATCGCTCACACGAGCATTATTTCAGTAAATGATTAAACCCAACATTTAATCATTCTTTCACCAACTGGTCCTCAAGAGACTTTGGTATTTTTGCTCATTCGAGCATCTGGGCATTATATGGTGAACTCGTCATCCCATGTATCCGGTCCTATGTGATTGCAGTAAATCATCATCTCGGTAAAATTAGGGTTTTGAATCCAGAGCTCTGCAGAAACGTGATTCTGAGCAGATTCGAACACTATGATAATTTTATGTTGATTCCATGATTAACATTCATATTTATTTTGCTCGACCCAGCAGTCAGTAACTTAAATTAATATTTTATTTGGTCCAGCTACCAACAATTCATCAAAAGAAGAATATTTGTTCAAACTAGCAATATTTGCTCAAACTAGCAATATTCGCTCGAACCGGAAATATTTGCTCGAACTAGCAATATTTGCTCAAACCAAAGAATATTGGTTCAACTATCAATATTCAACAATTTAGCAACACAGTTTTGCTCGTCTTAGGTTATAATGATACCTCGTCTCAGCAGACACGTTAAATTCATGAGTTTCAGAACATTTGCTAATCATGTTTAACTCAGCGCTACATGGACTCATCGTCCCATAAAGTCAGCAACTGACTCCACAATCACGAGATTTCAATCATGTCACTTGGGGGGATATTAACTAGGCTTTTGGGCTGGCGGTCTACGGCACGTGTGTTCACCCACGACGAGAATGTGAGCAAGTCTTGCAATCAGTTGGAAGAGTCAGCAAAGTAGTGGGTGGAAAGTTAACCAAGTCTACGCACGATGAGTAATTGGTTTTAACACGATTTCCCCATTTCCCACTCTCTGATTCCAGCAACTGTCACACTTCATGGGATCATGGTGTTTTCAACTTCGGCATTATAAAATGTCTCTGAATCCTGATTGAAGAAAGGAGGTTTTTTCGAACAATCGAACAACATTCGCCAAAACGAGCAATTTCTCATCAAAGTTCATACAGACAATCTTTCGTCTAGACGAATTCACAGAAATTACTCTCAATTGAGAAAAATTCAATCATTCAGAGCATTTTCACGCTGAATTCACAACACACCTACAATCTCAGATCATCATTGATCTCACGCATTTCTCAGCTTCCCTCCTACAGATCAACCCATCCTCTCTTGTGACCGAATTGACTCTGAAACGTCCATTGTTATTGGTTTAGTCCGGGTTCTTACAGATTGATCTCTCGAACTTAAAGCACTCCCTTCTTGCAGTGCATCTGTGTGAGGTTCAACATTTCGCTCGGTTCAAGAAGTCTCCACACGGTCGACTCTTCAATTCCGTAAAAACCAGCAAATCGTTTTTCCCCATTCACAGATTGGTGACCACAGTGGGAGATTAATCTCTCGGTTGTAATCTTTCATTTTCACAAGATGGTTGATCGTAGGTCAGGTTCAGTTATAAATCCTAACGCAAACCGTGCTAGCACTAGCAACACTAACAATGAAGATATCCCGGAAACAATTCCGGCCTCCAACACTGGCGGTGGTGACGTTACTCCTCCTCACACTGACACTGAATGTCATACCTTGTTCGGTCCACACCCTGAAGAAGTCAGAGAAAATCCTCCACCTACCATTACCGATCTTATCAAAGCACAAGAGACCCTTGCAAAGAATCATACTGACATGGCTGTTACACAGAAGGAACTGTGTAATTATCTCAAAACTCTTACTGACAAGAAGACTCAAGGAAAGGGAAAAGAAAAGGAGAAATCCTCAGATGTTGTTGATCCTGAGGTAATCCCAATCCATACAGTGGATGATGATGAAATCGGAAAGTTGCAGACTCATCAGCAAAGGAACCGTCAAATTTCATTACTCGGGAAGACGTGGAGCGCCTTCTGGATAACCGTAGAAAAGACAAGACATCACATGTCCATCGTCACCAGCCTCCGTACCCTGCTGCTATGCAAAGGATTCCTATTCCAAAAGGTTATACCTCTCCAACCTTCACTTTGTGTGACGGAACAGGCAATGCTCGGGAACATGTTTCCCGGTTCCTGGAAGGCTTGGTTGAACACGAACATAACCATGTTGTTCTCCTCAAAGAATTTTCAAAATCCTTGAAAGGCAGGGCATACACCTGGTACAACAACATCGCACCAGGAACTATCAACAATTGGAGAGAAATGATTAATGCCTTCTACATAAAGTACTTCTTTGCGTCATAGCAAATTACTCTCTCTGATATTGGAAGAATGTTTCAGAGGAACAATGAACATCCCAATGACTACGTGAAAAGATTCAAAGTCCAGGCCCTGGACTGTCATGATCCAAACGTCACGGAGCAACAACTGGTATACTTGTGTATCAACGACATGATCCCGGTCTACAGAGCTTTATTGGAAAATCTTCGTTTCCAGACCTTCTCAGAGCTTCATGAAGCGGCGAAGAGATCGGCAACTACTGCGCCCGCTTTTCTGGAAAGAACAAAAGATACAAAGGCTGAAGAACCGCGAGACACTCGAGGTAGCAGACGTCTAATCAAGAAGCAGTAAAACCTCCATCCTTCCACAATCACTGTTGCAAAAGGGAGCAAACAGAAAGCCAAACCGCCGCGCAAGCATACTTCAGCTCCTTCAAAATCACAAAGGAAGGATAAGCAAGATGCACAAGCCTCTGACTAACGCACAAGAGTTTCTGATCAAGAAGCACCTGACTTTCCTTTTTTCCATTGAAGCGGTGACTTCCACAGGTTCGTCAATCATCCCACAAGCGAATGCGGAGTTTTGAAGCACATTTTCAAAGAGAAGGTTGATCCACAATAGCTTCAACTGGGGATTGAAGGAGTACACAAGAATCCTCTCCCAGTCAGAACCTTTACACTCTCTGAACAACCTATCAAAGAGGCAGTTCAATCCTTGGTCGAAAGTGAATTGCGTTATCTGTCGAAGGCACAAAGGGGAGACATGTTCACAGTACTGAAACACATCGCGTCAAGAAGTCCATTCTGAAAAATACTTCTTGAGCCTCCATCCACATATCAAGAGATGTACGACTGGGGACTGCTTACCACAGTCAATCTCAGAAGAAACGAATTTGGAAGAACGTTGATCGATGCTGACACCGCCATCAACAACATTCCACTGAAAATCATCAGATCCACAGGCATCACTTGACAATAAGTTACCCATGCTCCCATCTCAATCAGATACCTTGAAGGAGCGCTCGGAAATACTTATGGCTACATCACTATCAAGTGAACATGAGCTCAACCTGGACAGAAACCAAGTTTCACATAATCAGGAAGATTCAGGATATGACATGTCCTTCAGACGAGCGTGGATCCATGCTGAAAAGATGGGTACTTACAAAGCGCCTTTGGTTACACATCTCTCCAACGAAGAAATTTCTAATCCAGAAGATTTGACGGATATTCCATCATCAGAGTACTTTGAGGAATTTCAAACTTTGACGAGGTTGAAGCAAGAACCTGCAAAAGATGCATAGACATTCATCAAGAGGTTCCGCACTCAGGAAAGTCTCATTCTATGTCTATGTCATTTATTTACCCACATGTTATCCTAGCATGGGGACTTAATTATGCTAGCAATTATACAAGACGTTATGAATGGTAGCTTCACCGCATTAGTATTTTACCAAGTGGTTGAATCTGGCGTTTCTCCGGATCAAGCACTGAAACATTCATTACTGACGTCCAAGCATGGCAAAGAACACTTCGGGCGTTCCACAAAATCAGAAAGCTCTGATGTCTGCACAAGTGTCGAATCCCACTAGTGCAACGAAAGGGATGCTGAATCAACAGAAGATACTCCAGGGCCGAGATGATCAAACCCCTAAGACATTCGATGCTTAAGGAATATATGCCTCAACGCTCAAGCATCTATGGAGCCATCAAATTATACTCTCAATCAAAGAGTACAGCTTCGACACAAATATCTCAATGATGATACATTGATTCAACACCAGCACGATCAAAGTAAACTACAATCGATAAGTCTTCATTATCCCATGATAAGACTTCTGAAGCAGATGTAACATCATTCATACATGAATGGAACTTACTCCTTCAACATACCCTGGGCAACCTGAGTTATGTTTCAGGAGCATTCAAGTTTAATTCTCAGTACACCTTCATCTTGGGGACGCTCAACTCATCAACTGATTCGTGAATGTAAAAGGCTCACTGGATGGAGGAGCAAAGATTCTAGCCTTTTCGGTCTTTGGAGCAACTTCAACCATGGTATCAACATTAACAATAATTTCTATAGGAACACCATCCATGATCTCAGCATCGACAAGGATCTCTGGAGCGTAATCATTCATGGTTTCAGTACCAACAACGGTCTCAGGAGCAACATCCTCGGGGGTTCATCAACTAATCGTTCTCTGAAGCGTTACACATGAAGCAGACTTCTCTAAGAACCAATGATTCATATCAAAATGTGCAGACCTGATAACATGCTCACATGAAATTCTTCCCAAAGCCGGCACGACTGGTGGGAATAATCCAAAGTCTTCTACAAGATGTTCTCATCACCTCTAAAAATGAGACACAACACACTCCAGGCCATGGGTTTGCAAAAACGTACCAATGGGACAATTCTTCCTCAACAAAAGATGTTCGTCTATGTCTCTTATACAACATACCAAAAGGGCGCATCAATCGGACATACAAGCTGAAAGATATGGCCTTTACCGTCAGGTCTACGAAATCTAAAAACATTTGTACGGGATTACAAATTACAAATGTGCACGCTTCTTTGGATGACCTCTACAACTCTAAATTGAGTGATTCTTGTCTCATTAGATAACTCAGTCTCTTAGCTTCAAAAGTTGGGGTCAAGCATCAAATTACGACGTCGTATGAGGTTCCTACAGCTTCCAGAGCGTACAACATGCAAGCAGCAATTCTTAGACGGGATTCATAACTTCCACAGTCGATCGGTCTCCACCCGGTCTTTTCGCTAAGTCCTTCATCAAGGTACCTCCAACTTCGAACACCTGGGTCTTTACATCAATTTTTCCACCTGGGTCCTCTATCCAAGTCTTGCCAGAAGAAGAGGAAACGAAAAGGAGAGATTTAACAAAATACTGGGGACTGACGATCCACTGATCATGAAGATCAGTTTTACAGTCCAAGACTCGTGACACCAGACTCTCATGTGCTAATCATTCATCATAAAAGCAATGCTACCACCGGGATATGAAACCATGGTCATTACATCATCCCGTCTCGAGAGCAACCTCAGCTACAGTCTCCTGACCTGGGTTTCAGAAGTGATGTTCTACGACTGACAGAAGCAAGATGGCGCTGCAAGCACCATGATCATGTATCAATCAAAGTGTCCTGATCTCAAAGGAATCAATGACATTAAAATCCTTCACCAACCGTTCAAGACACAAGCGAATGGTATAAAGACACAACATTAATGTTTTACAACAAGCTCGTCTGAGATGATTTTACACTTCCCTGTACAAACCGACGAGATGGGAGCAATTGGTGAAGAATTTGTGGATGGGTCGTACACCGTTCTCTTCGTATGGATGTCCTCTTCAACATATCCAAATTTCACAGCAATTGAAGAAACGAGCGAAGAGTTGTGGCCAAAACATTGGACCACATGCCAGCTGAAAATTTTCTGAAGGTCTTCTGGAAGTTTACTATTTCGTCGATTTCGGATCCTAAACATGCTCGGAACCCAAAAATCTTCGTTTCTAAAGTTTGGAAATTTCTTGGGAATGAGGACACATGGGTAGACCGCGAAAATCCAACATCGAACGAAGATTCTACAACAATTTCAATGAAGACCTAATTTCTGAATTTTCTGATGACGAATTATGGCGAAATTATTCGTTCATCCACATCTGAATCAGGAGCTACACCATCAACACAAAGCCGAACTTCATCTTCAGCCGATAGTCTCATTTGCTGAAGTCGGAGGTGCTTATGCTGATAAGGGACGACTCACAGATGATCTAGAGACATACAAAGTACCAGCTTTCCAGCATCTCTGAAAGGTTGATCCATCCCAGGATGAACATCTGCAAATGTCTTCATGTTTGACTTGATATATCTAGAGTGTTCGCCAGAAGATCCAGAAGGGTGGTTGTAACCAGAACTCACCACTATCCGAGGCGAAATACATGGAGTCATGGATATACCAATAAAAAGCACGCGCTGAAACGGTAACAATCCAACTCTTACCTATTTACAATTTCACTAGTTGTAGTGATTATAACGTCAAAATTTCGAAAATTTTCTCGTTCCTTCAAACCTGCAAAGTCGAGCAAAATTCATTGTTCAAAATCATGACTTGATTTTCATCAAACCGTGAACAACCCACGTGAATTTTAACATTCACTGGTTTTTCAAAAATTGGACAGACGTCCATTTTACAATTGTGAAAACTCACATACAGACATTATTTCATCATATATAATTGTCTACTTTCAACAGTTGTTCAAAATCAAAACATGATTTTACAAAATATATAAATATTTAACGTGAAACTCACGTAAATTTGAAAAAAGATGTCTATATATTTTTCTCCCTCGCACGAGCATCTGTCTTTGGAGTGAGGTATATTTTCAAAGATTTCTGAAAGCTCGAAGATAAAATTTTCATGAAAGATCATAAACAAAATTTTATTAATAACAGACGCAATGTCTATTAAAAAAAAAACTTTTCTCTCGTACTAGCATTCACCTTTGAAACGAGAGTTTATTCCACTTTGTGAAATCTCACGTATTTAAAAAAAAAATTGTTTTTCGTGAAAGCTCATAGAAAATTTTTTATCATTAGACTCAGGTCTATCTTGTTTGTTTCTTAAACTAACGAACGAAGTCCGCAGATTCCCTTTCTTGGTCCCGGACCCGTGAATCCTAAATCGACCAAGGTTCCACCATAGAATCAGCGATTCTACACCAATTTATGCTCACTGGATGATGCTCTATTACGCCACCGGGGTTCCGCTTAAACCATGGTTTGCTCATTCAGTCGAAATCCGGTAATGTCTTATCTTATGACTAAGTTCAATTACTTATTTTTGTCTGTACCTGGAAAATCACCATTCAATGCTGACTGAGGAACATGACTGTTCCTCACTAAGCAGGGGACTTAATGTAGATGGTGGATTTTCGACAAAGGGTAAAATTATAAAAGTATACTCTGGATCTGGCAATCGGATGAGTATTGAGACCCACGTCTCTCACTAAAGCGTAAAAGCTCATAAAACCTATGATTGAGAGAGTTCTCTCAGAGAAGATGTGGATGTGTAGTCTCTCAACTGAGACCACGACACATCTCATGAATACTGAGCAATTTCAGTAATTACTCCGGATCCGGCAATCGGATGAGTATTGAGGCTCATGTCTTTCAATAAAGCATGAAAGCTCATGCCATAAAACCTCTGATCGAGAAAGTCTCTCAGGGAAGGTGTAGATGTGTAGTCTCCCGGCTGAGGCCACGACACATCTCATGAATATTAATCAATTTCAGTAATTACTCTGGATCCGACAATCAGATGAGTATTGAGATTCATGTCTCTAAGCATGAAAGCTCATGCCATAAATCTCTGACTGAGAAGGCTGTCTCTCAGAGTACATGTAGATGTGTAGCCTCTCAGCTGAGGCCACGATACATCTCATGAATACTGAGAAATTTAAGTAATTACTCTGGATACGACAATCAAATGAGTATCGAGACTCATGTCTCTATGCATGAAATCTCATGCCATCTCTGATGGAGAAAGTTTCTCAGAGAAGATGTAGATGTGTAGTCTCTCAGCTGAGGACACGACACATCTCATATTGTATAGAATCGAAAGATTGGGCGGCTCATAGACAGCATGCCTGTTAGTATAGAGCGACAACGTCTTCGGGATGTAACCAGGTTTTCCCCGACTATGCAAGAGGAATATGACACTCCAGCAAGTTCATATTGCTCAACCCTAAGATAATTAATGCTCCTAGACAGGAAGCCCTTCTAGTATAGAGCCATCAATTAATTGTCTTAAATCGTCTGAATATCCAGTAATATTCTACGAGCCATCAGTTAATCGTCTGAATATCCAGCAATATTCTACGAACCATCGTCCGAATATCCACCAATATTCTACGATTCTTCGTTATATTTCGTCACTTCAATTCATGATTCTTCCCAGCAGAACTCCATGGGTTAGTGATAAATATTCAATGAAACAGGCATCTGAGCATCGAATAAGCCCTGACAAAAATGGTGCAAGTGTACTTAACAAATAATGCACAGACCAGCATTTTGAATGCACGAACGAGCATTTCAAAAAATATGAATGAACGAGGAACCTATGCAAAATAGGAAGAAAAATAATAATAATAATAATAATAATATATTAGCAAAGGCGCCAGGGGACTGGGCTCATCAGCCTTCCGGTCATGCCGTGACCAGTCTCGCGCCCAATTTTATATTTTATCACATTTTATTATTTTTCGCTAATCTCACGAAAATTCTCTCGTTCGAGCAAATTTTCTTTATTTCAAAGAAATTATCTAAATCACATGATTTTATCAAAAATAATAAAATTAAGGAAAGGTGTCGCGGGACCGAGCACCGGCCGGCCATGCCTTGGCCATGGCCGGTCCCATAAATTACATCTTCATTATTTTATTATTTCTCTCAAATTATGAAAATTCCTTGATTTCATGAGTTTTCCCCAAAACACATGAAAATTACCTAATTTCATGTATTTTTATCTAAATCACATGATTTTATCAAAAATAATAAAATTAGGGAAAGGTGACCGCCAGCCGGCCGGTCATGCCTTGGTCGTGGCCGGTCCCACACCTCACGTCCCATTATTCTATTATTTCTTCTCAGACAATGAAAATTCCTTGATTTTATGAATTTTCCCTAAAATTACCTAATTTCATGTATTTTCTCTAAAATCATGGAAAATTAGGAAAACTTGTGGGACCGGGCTCTAGCCGGCCGGCCATGCCCTAGCTGGTCCCACACTCCCATTATTTTATTATTATTTGGTGTTTTGTTTCCTGATTTCATGAAAAATCTCTGATTTCAACAAAATATCTTGATTTTCAACAAATCCCTTTGATTTTATGAAAATTATCTAAAATCATCAAAACTTAGTAAAATTGGGAAGAGTGCCTTGGGACCCGTGCCCATTGGCCGGCCGGCCATGCCACGGCCATTGACCGGTCCCACGCTCCCATTTCCTATTTTATATTTTAATTTATGTCTCTCATCTCATGGAAGTTCCCTAATTTCGCCAAACTCTCCAGTTTCATAGAATTTCCCTTAAATCAGAGAAATACATAACATCACATAAAACTGGGAAAAGCATGTGGGACCTAGTGTCAGCCGGCCGGCCATGCCCTAGCCGTGTCTGGTCCCACACCTTGTAATTCCTTGTTTTATTTATTCTTTTCATCATCTCATGTATTTTTCCCAGTTTCTGCAAAACCATGGATTTTGCATATTTTCTCCAAATGTTGCTCAAACGTGCACCAGAAAATATCAAAATTCTCAGGACTGAAGCGCGGACATCATGATGAAACCGGCACATCCCCTTGACCGACCAAGGGTGACCCTGAAGCTTGCAAACAGCTGGTCCCGTATGTTTTAATGATTTTAACCTAATTTGCTCAGTTGCTCATATTAGGTTCAAACTCTTTCCAAACAATTGGAAGTTCGCTCAAACGACCATCTACTGGTCCCACGGCCACCAATTCTGATGACCTCTTGGCCGGTCCCTCATATTTTCTACATCAGGTTTTATGATTTGTCTCTCACACGAGCATTATTTCAGTAAATGATTAAACCAACATTTAATCATTCTTTCACCAACTGGTCCTCAAGAGACTTTGGTATTTTTGCTCATTCGAGCATCTGGGCGTTATATGATGAACCCGTCATCCCATGTAGCCGGTCCTATGTGATTCGCAGTAAATCATCACCTCGGTAAAATTAGGGTTTTGAATCCAGAGCTCTGCAGAAACGTGATTCTGAGCAGATTCGAACACTATGATAATTTTATGTTGATTCCATGATTAACATTCATATTTATTTTGCTCGAACCAGTAGTCAGTAACTTAAATTAATATTTTATTTTGTCCAGCTACCAACAATTCATCAAAAGACAATATTTGTTCAAACTAGCAATATTTCCTCAAACTAGCAATATTCGCTCGAACCGACAATATTTACTCAATTATGAATATTTGCTCGAACTAGCAATATTTGCTCAAACCAAAGAATATTGGTTCAACTATCAATATTCAACAATTTAGCAACACAGTTTTGCTCGTCTTAGGTTACAATGATACCTCGTCTCAGCAGACACGTTAAATTCATGAGTTTCAGAACATTTGCTAATCATGTTCAACTCAGCGCTACATGGACTCATCGTCCCATAAAGTCAGCAACTGACTCCAGAATCACGAGATTTCAATCGTGTCACCTGGGGGGATATTAACTAGGATTTTGGTCTGGCAGTCTACGGCACGTGTGTTCACCCACGACGAGAATGTGAGCAAGTCGTGCAATCAGTTAGAAGAGTCAGCAAAGTAGTGGGTGGAATCAGTTAGAAGAGTCGACGAGAATGTGACCAATTACTCCGCACGATGAGTAATTGGTCTTAACACGATTTCCCCATTTCCCACTCTCTGATTCCAGCAACTGTCACATTTCATGGGATCATGGTGTTTTCAACTCCGGCATTATAAAATGTCTCTGAATCCTGATTGAAGAAAGGAGGTTTTTTCGAACAATCGAACAACATTCTCCAAAACGAGCAATTTCTCATCAAAGTTCATACATACAATCTTTCGTCTACACGAACTCACAGAAATTACTCTCAATTGAGAAAAATTCAATCATTCAGAGCATTTTCACGCTGAATTCACAACACACATACAATCTCAGATCACCATTGATCTCACGTATTTCTCATCTTCCCTCCTACAGATCAACCCATCCTCTCTTGTGACCGAATTGACTCTGTAACGACCATTGTTCTTGGTTTAGACCGGGGTCTTACATATTGATCTTTCGAACTTAAAGCACTCCCTTCTTGCAGTGCATTTGTGTGAGGTTCAACATTTCGCTCGGTTCAAGGAATCTCCACACAGTCGACTCTTCAATTCCGTAAAAAACAGCAAATCGTTTTTCCCCATTCACAATAACTTGTGAGATACTTTGTAGGTCCACAAAAATCAGATTGTTACAAACACATACTTATGAGGTCTTAAACATGTTTGCCTGCTCTGATATCAATTGAAAAGGAGGGGGTCTACCAACCACACCCAAATTTCGTTCGGCAATCTGAATATACAAACTCCAATATACTTTCAAGAGAATCAACCAGACAGTCACACTCAATCTAGAGAAAAGTATATCACAGAGTTTTATATCTCTATCTCTGAATTCAATATGCAATCAGCAAAAAGGAATTTGCGAGCCAATTGAATATAAGATAAATAACTTGAACGGTACCAAAGACCAATGTTCAAGGATCAATCAATTTCAATCAACACCAAAGGTTGGATTTATCAATTAATCGATTGATCGATTCAACACACAACCTGTGACATTTCTATTATATAACAAAATATAATGCGGAAAAGAAATAACACAGATACCATAATTTTGTTAACGAGGAAACCTGTAAATGCAGAAAACCCCGGGACCTAGTCCAGCTTTGAACACCATACTATATTAAGCCTCTACAGACACTAGCCTACTACCAATGAACTTCAGACTGGAATGTAGTTGAGCCCTGATCAATCTCACACTGATCAAGGTACAATTGTGTTTCTTACGTCTCTGAACCCCAGCAGGATTATACGCACTTAATTCCCTTAGCTGATCTTACCCACAACCAAGAGTTGCGACGACCCAAAGTCGAAGACTTGATAAACAAATCTGTCTCACACAAAAAAGTCTATTGGAATAGATAAATATGTCTCCCACAGAAATACCTACGAGTTTTTTTTTCGTCTTTTGATAAATCAAGGTGCACAAGAACTAATTGATAAACTGGACTTACATTCCCGAAAAACAACCTAGTATTTCAATGCCCTCACAATAATCTTAATCGTATGATAGCAAAACAAGATATTATGGAATCACAAACAATGAGACGAAGATGTTTGTGACTACTTTTAATCTTACCTATTGGAGATAAATCTCAAGCAAATCTTCGCAAAGATAATACTCAATCACGATAGTACAAGTAAGATCAGAACACACAACTACAGAGAAAATAGTTGGGTCTGGCTTCACAATCCCAATGAAGTCTTCAAGTCGTTAACCTGCAGCGTTCCGTGAAAAACCTAAGGTTAAAGGAGAATCGACTCTAGTCACAACTAGTATCACACAGAAGGTGTGGGGATTAGGTTTCCCAGTTGCTAGAGTTCTCCCTTATATAGTTTTCAAATTAGGGTTTGCAATCTAAGTTATCTTGGTAACAAAGCATTCAATATTCACCTTAGATGAAAACCTGATAAGACTCGAGCTAATATCTTTCAACCGTTAGATTGAACTTAGCTTGTTATACACAAATGGAATGTACCCTCATTTAGGTTTGAGTAACCATACCTAAACGTGTACACCATGTTGGCCTAACCGTAGTTAACCGAGGTTAGCCATATGAAGACTCTCATATCAACCTTATTCATCTTAATCATAACTAGTTCAAATGACTCAAATGAAACTAGTTAAAGAGTTTTTCAGTTTCTATATTCTCATAGAAGTATACAAGAACACAATTGAAGCAAAATTGTTTTGATTCACTCGAATCAATTCATGAACATTATATCCACGATTTTCAAAGAATGCATTCCTTAATATATAAATGTATTAGTTCATGAGAAAACCGATTTTAGAACTTTAACCACTCAAGTATGCATACGGTTACACATACCTAAGTAGTCGGTCTGAGTTTGGGTTCGCCAGTATGCGAACGAGTACGCATACCTTAGTACACTTCCAAAACCAGCAGAAATTCCCGGACCTATACCTTACGCAAGTATGCGTACCGGTATGTGTACTTGGTACCCAAAATTCCACAACTACAAGTACGCATACGGGTATGCATACTATAGTTCCGGTCTTGGATCACATACATGTAAGAATGCATACTATGTTCATAATCCAATAGTTCTAAACTTTATTTCAATCTTTGAAACTTTCTTAGAGGATGACAATTGGCGTTTTCACACACTATTAGCATCAAAGCTATTTTCAAGTTATTGAAATAATCATAACGAAACATTCCAAGTCTACACCAAATAATTGTATCACACAAACCATGTAAGATGTTACTCGACAATTTTCACATGTTCATCTTTTGACTTTTGTCAAAAAAAAGATGAACTTGGTTGAAGCGAAATCTTACCAACATATATTTCGAGAAATATGTAAGCGAGTTAAACTCAGCTCGAAATCTCAAATGTGTATAATCGAATACTATATAGTAATACGACTTTTATCTCAATATAGGAGATAGAGTAGAAATAGACTTTCCAAGTGATAGATGAGTTTTAGTCTCCACATAAATTTTGTTGATGAAGTTCCACAAGCTCTCCTTAGTAGTTCTTCGTCTTCAATCGATGAGCGCCGTGAAGTCTAATGCTCAACTACACAATCTATCCTAGTCCGAGACATCACTATAAGTAGACTAGAAATCAAGACTTATAGTTTTGATCACTAACATTGACAAACAATCTTGAGATAGCAACGCTTGCGAGTTCGACCGAGCATTGCTCTAACAGTGTTTACATGAGTTTGAATTAATCTAATATGAACATTTAGCGTGTTTGGATGGAGTATGACTGCAAAACGCCTGAAGAAGTTAAATTAGGAAATTATTACCCGTGAACTGTAAAGAAAGGAAAGAATATTTTATTGATTTATTACAGATATTTGGAGACCTTGTTATGTATAAAATAGGTGTTGGGAATTACAGGTGGATTTTCGAGAGTTCATGGAAGTTTGGAGAGCTGGAATAGGAGAAATCACGAGTTACAAATAAAGTTCTCTGCTGCTACTAGAGATACTGTGAAAAAAGGTTTCTATTAGGATCAATACACTCAACACATAGATAGATATATCTTTATATACTAACATAGTACAGGAAAGATAACTCTTTACAGCTGTGAAATAAACGGACAGAGACAGTTACAGTTACACTTACACTTAATAGAATAATCCAGATAGAAAACTAATTGTCGTTAATATTATTATGAGCCTCCCGCAAGTTGACCTTGGAAGACGTATGAACACTCAACTTGGCACGCAGGAAATCAAATATGGCATAGGATAGGCCTTTAGTAAAGATATCTGCAACCTGGGAACTAGTAGAGATGTAATAAAGTCTGAGTGTCTTTGAATTAACCAGCTCTCTGATGAAATTAAAGTCAACTGCTACATGCTTCATGCGACTGTGATTAACTGGGTTGGTGGCTATTGAAATAGACCTAATATTTTCAGCACCAATAGTATGAGTGACGGGAAGAAATATGTGCATATCTTTAAGAAGTTGACAGACTCAAACAACCTCCGCTGTTGTTTGTACCAATGACCTGTATTCTGCCTCAGTGGAGGATCTGGAAACAGTCGCTTGCTTTTTCAAACTCCAAGTAATGGGATTTGTGTCATAAAAGATTCATAAGCCACTTGTACTACGCCTGTCATCTGGGTTACCATCCCAGTCAACATCATAATAAGCATTAAGAGCAACAAGCCCTTTATTGAGATCAATCACATGATCTAGAGTGAACTTCAAGTATTTAAGTATCCTTTTGGAAGCCATGAAATGAATGTCAGTGAGAGTTTGCATGTGTTGGCAAACGTGATTGACAGAATAAGTAATCTCTGGCCTTGTTCAAGTAATGTACTGAAGAGCTCCCACTAATGATCTGTACTCAGTTGGATCAGAGAGAGGAACTCCATCATGTTTTCTCATCTTCACATCAGCAACAACTGGAGCAGAACATGGTTTTGCTCCTAGCATGTTGGTTTTCTGAAGAAAATAAAGAATATATTTTGTTTGGGAAAAAAAATACCAATGTCATTTTTCTTCACCTCCAGAACAAGAAAATAATGGACCTCTCCATATCTTTAATAGGAAAATGTTGTTGAATGTCTGAGATAACTGTATTGCAGAAAGATTGAGATGAGCCTGTTAATAAAATGTCATCCACATAAACCAATAAAATGGTAATATGAGTACCAACTCTGTGAACAAACAAGGAACCAAGGGAATAAAACATACTCAGACATAAATGGACTTGTTCATCTTGCAGACATACTCAGGTTGATCAGGATCCACAAATCCTGGTGGTTGAACCTTATAAACCTCCTCTTTCAAATCACCATGAACAAAAATATTACTTACATCAAGCTGCTTCACTTTCCAGTCAAATTGAACAACAGGAAAAAGAACTAATCTTATTGTTGTTGGTTTTTCCACTGGACTAAAAGTTTCTGAATAATCTATTCCCTATTGCTGATGAAAGCCTTTGGCAACTAATCTTGCTTTGAACTTATATAGAGTACCATCAACATTTTTTTTGACCTTAAAAACCCATTTACAGCCAATTGGATTTTGAGATGGGTGTGGAGGAACCTTGGTCCAAGTGCCAGCAAGAACATGATCATTATATTCTTCATGAAGATATACTCTCCATTTAAGATGTTTTTTGGCTTGAGTAAAACATGTAGGAGTAGTAGAAGAATTCACATGTGCTATATAAGCCCGTGGTAGGAGATATTTTGTGGAAAGTTGAGTTTTGGGCTTGTAAATATTATTTTTATCTCTAGTGAGCATATTATGAGTGTTGGATGAAGTATTGTTGAGAGATAAGGAGACAATATCAGGACAAGAATGAGGATCATATGTTGCAGGAATGATAGCAGTAGTAGTTGTATCATTATTGGAAGAATGAGCAACAGAGTTTGTGTTAGCAGAAGAAGGAACTGGTAATACAGAATGAGTAGTAGAGGTGGATACAAAAGAAGGTAACTGAGAGTGATTATCAACAACAGTGGGATGCAAAAAGACATGATCATTGTAGCACGAGTAGAGTTAGAGACAGACAGTTTATATTGCAAAGCAGGAAACATGGTTTTATTACAAGAAACATGTCTGGAGATGTAAACTTTACCAGTAATGGGATCAAGACATCTGTAGCCTTTATAAGAAGGTGAATACCCAATGAAAACAAACATTTTGCTTCTAGGCTCAAGTTTAGTGGAAGTGTAAGGCCTTAGCCAGGGAACAAGCACATCCAAACACTCTAAGGAAATTATAATCTGGTTTGCAATGAAATAAATTTTCAAATGGAGAGATGAAAGAAAGAGAAGCAGTAGGTAATCTGTTTATTAAAAAATTTACAGTTTGAAAAGCTTCTACCCAGAACACATGTGAAAGATTGGATTGAAGGAAAAGAGTCCTACCAAGATCAACCAAATGTCAATGTTTAGACTCAGCTACCCCATTTTGTTGAGGGGTATGAGGACAAATGAATTGATGTGAAATTCCAAAAGAGGAAAAGATAATATCAATTTCGTTATGAATAAACTCACCACCACCATCAGACCTTATACATTTGATAGAGAAATTAAAGAAATTTTTAACCATAAGTTTGTAAGAATTCAAAATGAGTCTGAAATATGACTTTTTATTCATGGGATAAATCCAACAGTATTTTGTACAATCATCAATGATATTAAAATAATAGTTGTATCCACTAACTGATGGAACTGGACTAGGTCCCCAAAGGTCCATATGCAGTAATTGCAAAAGAGTACTAGAATGAGATGCAAAAACAGAAAATGGTTGTTTGTGAGATCTACCTAGATTACATTCAGTACAAAAAAAGATTTTTGGTAGACAGAGGATAACCAGATGAATGACATATTTTTTGTAAAGACTGAAATGAAGGATGTCCAAGTCGTTGATGGAGATGAGTAGAGGTGATGGTAGTGCACGATAGAGCATGATGATCTGGAGAGGATGAAAAGTGAATAGGATATAATCCATGTCTAGATGGCCCTTGGAAAATTTTCCTCCCGGAGTTGAGATCCTTCACAGTGAAATCATCATAAGTAAATGTGATACTACAGTTATTATCGTTTGTAAATTTGTGCACGGAAACCAGATTTTGAGCAGAATTTGGCACTTGTAATAATTTGGTAAAGAAACTTTATTACCATGTAAAAATCCAAAGGAATGAGCAATTCCATTAATGTGCATACCTTGACCATTAGCAGTGCTAATGTGATCTCCACCAGAATAAGATCCAATATTGTCCAATCTAGAAGTAGTGGAAGAAATATGATGAGTAACACCAGAGTCTACAAACCATGGGTTTTCTCCGCCAATGTTAGATGCAGCAATCATGGCATGGATATTCTGTGGAGGTTGTCTATCTTGATAAGAGAAATTTATCCTCTGATGACACTCATAAGATGTATGACCATACTTGTTGCATGTATGACATAAAGGTCGATCAACATTGAAAGATTGTGGTCTAGGTACTGATGTTGATGGAGCAGGTTGAGGTGCAGGTGGAGTGAATTGAGATTTAGAGGAATTGAATGAATTGGTGGAAGTACCGGCTTTGTAGTTGGGATTAAAAGGTTTCTTGCCTGTGTAATATTTAGCAATATGACCAGTAATGGGATTGAAATGTGAAGGAAGAGGCTTACGGGTATTATTATTTCAATTTTTTTTATTATATTATTGGATGGATATTATTACATGAAACTAGTTGGAAGCCTAACAAGCTAAGCTCCAACGACATACTATTACATTAACTGAACAGGTTGTTGTGCTAGTCTACCAGCGAGCCTCATGGGTAACCTAACCAAGGGAACCGAAACGGCGGGAGGGGGGGCTGAGATTGTGTCACAAGGGGGTCAAACTAACACTACCTTCCATGTTAATTCCTGCAATATTACGCCATTGGGGACTCGAACCTGTGACCTCCTGGAGAGCATTAAACTTTTTGGGGAACGGGTATGACCAGCTGAGCTAGGGGCCCGTTATTATTATTAGCATTATAAAAGGGAGCCACTAAGGCATTTATTAATCAAAATCGATATTACAAGAGATGGTGGGTAGCCTAGCAACAAGTTGGGCACCAACACCTTTCTGAATAACAATTCCTAGCCTATGAAAAAGAGAATTGCCTATCTTAAAGTTGGCATCATGTCCTTCCATGCATTTCCTTAATCTCTTCAGGAAAGTTATTATTATTATTATTATTATAAGAGCCACTCAGGGAGTTTTATTATTATTATTATTATTGGCATAAAAGGAAGTAGTTGGAGGTATATTGTGTTGATTGCCTGACAGAACTACTTCCCCACTAATCAACAAATTGTGCAATTCAACACTTTAAACTGGAGGATTAAAAATTCTAATTGATGTGCAAAAGGATGAGAATGAAGGATTCAAACCTCCTAAGATGATAACAACAAGTTCTTCATCTGAGATTTTAGATCCAGCAACAGCCAATTCATTAGAGATTTCTTGACATCATCCAAGAATACTGAAACAGTTTTAGATCCTTGTTTAACACCTTGAAGTTGAGTACGTAATTGTATTGTATGAGTTTTATATATTCTTGCAAATCTTGAATCAATATTACTCCATAGTTCATGTGAATAAGCAGCACCAGCAAAATAAGGAATAACACCTTCAAAGATAGTAGATTGGATCCACAAAATGATGGTTCGATCTTTATCACACCAAGCAACATATTGTGGATTTTCAGTTTGATTAGCACACTGACCGGTGAATTAAGAGGGGCATACGTTGGTTCCATCAAGAAAAAAAGGATCTGAAACTTACGAATTACCGGCATTAATTAACAATGCCTTCCAGGTGATGAAATTATCATCTCTGAGCTTGAGTTGAATCAAATTAGCGAGTTGATGTACCGTAATAGAAGTAATATCTGAACTATTTGACATTGCAGACGATTCTGAATCTGTAAATGTGTGAACCATTAAATAAAAGGTACAAAGAAGAAGAATCTTCCGATGAACTGAAAATCAAGAAACAATGAAAGAAACAAGGTGATTACTGAAAAATTGAGTGATTAGCGGAAACAAGGATCGAGAAAGAAAACCTAATGTTTTCCCTCGGATACCATGGAGAAACTGTGAAAAAAGGTTTCTATTAGAATCAATACACTCGACACACAGACAGAGACGTCTTTATATACAGACAGAGTACAAGAAAGATAGCTCATTACATCTGTGACATAAATAGACATAGACAGTTACGGTTACACTTAACACAATAATCCAGATAGAAAACTAACTTCCTTTAGTATTGTTATTAGATACAACTTAAGAACACGAAGAACATCAAGCTGCCAAGAACCATCGTTCTTCAACAGTGACTACGACCGAAAATTGTAACAACTGTATTCAAATTTGAAACGCTTATTTGCAAATCTGCAACGCTTGTTCGTAATAGTCACTTTGTAACGCTTGTACAACATTGCGGTTTTTCTGTTTTATTCTATTTTGGCCTTCTTGTACACTTTTGAGACATGAACTATTATTTTGAGCTAGTAATTAATATGAGGAGCTAAACCCATTTGAAAAGGTGACGGAGAAAGCCGCTGTTTCAATAAAGTGGTATAAATTTCTATTTTAATTAATTTTTGAAATTTCTTTTATGATTATTTGCATTGAACTATTATTGAATAATTGGTTTTTATTGAATGATTGTGATTTTTTTTATGGATCATGCTTAGGTTAACACTTTTGATGTTCCATACTTGAGATTTACAATTGTTACTTTGAAAATCTACTACATGCAATATATTAGAATCACTTTGAACATAAGAATTACATGAATATTGATTAGATTGAATCAGTTATTGGTTAATGGTGGAATCCCCAGTGTCAATGCTTTTTATCATCTTGATATCAACTTTCAATTGAGTTTTCTTTATTTAGTTTTAAAATCAAAATATTTACAAGTAATATAATCGAATCTTATTTACCGCTATCAAAACTACATCAATGTTCAAGACTAAGGGTTGATTAGAATTCAAGCTAAGATAACTTGAGATTCAAGCAAACACTTTCTCGGTTTAGATAAAAATATAATTAGGGTTTTAACTAAGCATTTGAGAAGTTCGTCTTGAACTTACATATAAAAATATACACAGTTATTCGGTTACAGAACCGTGTATAATGACAGTTCTGGTAAATATGCCTTATGAACTATTAAGCAATATGATGCTGATTTAAACACTTAAAACCTTAATTATGATGCACATGCACAAGTTTTTTAAGGATCAATGATGTCGTAGAGGTTTTTATGAGAGTCATAGCAATTCTAAACATATTTAGAAAATAAGTCTTTGAGCATCTGTTAAAGTTTTACTGGGACAGTTGGTAAAACGATTCATGAACCGTAAGGCAGTTCACAAGTCAGGGCGCTAGAGTTCGTGAACTGTTTTTGCTAACTGTTCTGCATCTCGTGAACTCAAATGACAATGGTTCATGAACTTTCACCAATTTCAGATTACCACGGTTCGTGAACCGGATTGGTGAACTATCCCGTTCTGAACTTAAGGTTTGCAAGCTGATTCTCCAACTTTCATGTATTCCTGAAACTTAGATATCTATGATTTGCGATATGGTTCGCCAACCTACTCTGAGTTGAAATTGTAGAAGTTTTGAATTTATCTGTTTGATGTTTAAAACCTTCACATATGATAAAATCATTGCTTGGAAAATTTTCAAATGATCCACAAAATTAATTCTTGAATAATAAATAGTTTCGAACTAATTTTGTTATGGACCTATGAACATCCAATGCTTGAATCATATTTCGAGATGTTTAACAAGACAATATTGACTAGAAATTTCATCTTTGCAATAAATCTATTAGAAGTCATACGACATAGTCTCATATAGATAGAATGGTAAAGATTGTGAGTAAATAGAATGGTTCAGTCTTCACATACCTTGTTGATGAAGTTCTCCATATATGTTTGTCGATCTTCAGTCTTCGAGGGTGATATATGATATTCAATTACCAACTTCTATACTTAGTCCGAGACTTGACTTAGTAGACTAGAAAGAAAGATACATTTGTTCATCTAATAATGCCAACAAGCTTGAAATAGCAAAACTTGTGGGTTCATATGAGCAGTGCTCTAATATTTTTCATTTCCCTTTCCACCTCTTCACATCTTCACATCTCCACTACTTGTCACTACTACCGTTAGTAGTAATGAATGCATAACCCTGTTGTAAATGCTAATGAATTCCTTTTATCTTATTACCCTGTAAATAAAGGTCATGTCCTTTGTAATGGATATTATAGTAATGTAAATGCTAATGAATTCTAGTAATGAGATATTTCTTGTTCTCTTCTCTCTATTTCTTTTATGTAGTAGATTATTTTTTGATTAGTATATAACACCTTATTAGCATGTAGATTCTACTATTGTGAGCTATGAAGATTAGAAGCCAGATTGATATTTGGTTTATAATTTTACAACATATTGATCAATTGGAAAGAAAATGACACAATTCATGATGATAATTTTTTTTCTAGTAAGTATTATTACTTCATAATTTTTATGGAGTTAATCAATTTTATTTTATTATATATTTTTTTATGTATGAAAAATAATTTAAAAAATAAAATATTTTATTTGGCACGAAATTTGTTTTGTTTTTATTTTAACAAAATCTTAACAATAATCGATAAGTATAAGTTTTTACTTTATTATGTTTGAAAAGAATTTGGTAATGGTATGACAGTCACATAAAATGGGATTTATGCATATTTTTGATGTCAATTATGATCATATTGATTTTTCTTGAATACAATATACGATTAAATCGACCATGAATCTTAGCTTGACGATTCAATATACGATTCGATTTACAAAAATAAAAAAGCAAGTCACGCTAAGCTTCACGATTTAAAAACTTTGGCAATAGGAATGGATCTTGCACCAGTTAAGATCAATGAGATAATATTGCACCAACCTTTATTTGGTAGTCTACAGAGAACTAAATCCAAAATAATACTGATCCAGGATATATGCCCATCTCTGGTAATCGATGTTATGTGGGAACTGGCTTTGCCGGTTGGGTCTAGTCGTGATTACGTGTATTGTAATCCAAGTGTGATGTTGGTAAATCATCTGGGGTTAATATAAGGTCGATAAAAAGTGTTTGGTCATAGGATTTTATGGATATCCACTAATTGATCGCCAAATTCAACTTGTGGAGATGTCGAAGGAAAAGAGTGTGAAGGTTGAGACTTGTATTGCGGAAGAAAGATTCCATGGGGGTGGCATTCTATAACCGTGGACACTTTAAACTTTGCTAAAAATATTGAAACATTTCATTTGATTTTCTCTTCCATTTTTCTAATAATTAGTGGAGATTAATTGATATTCCCTTCGTCTTTTTTATCCCTCCTCTATTCTATTTTGGTTATACTCTTAAATGTTTATAATGAAGAAACTACTTTTAATATTATCCAATATAAAATCTTAAACAATATCTTTATCAGAAATAAATCTAATTAATATCTTTCGTATTAATGTTCGTTCCTTTTAAAGAAACAAATACAGTATATTTAATATCTTTTCTATAAGAACGATGATATAACTAAAATTAGTGGGAAGATATTGGTTTTTATCTTCATGTAAACATTTCAAAATATGATACAATTACCTAAGATATGTTTTTCTTATATGCTCACATATTATTTTTATTTTTAGTAATAATCTAGCATTTAATAAGGATAGTCATGATATTCTCTCTGATTTCCTTAATATTTTAAATTAGTCAAAGCGGACTAATACAAAAACAAAAGGGTAGTACCAAATAAAAGAAAATGAAACCAAAGAAAAGAAATTTCTGTAGATGCCCAATTTATTATAGCACCCGAGTAACAATATACAATCTAACCGTAAACTCAATCTTCAGACAAAATGAAATCTTTAACAACTTTAAGCAATTCTTGAGCTTTCATTAGATCATAGTGTTCCACTCCTGAAACCCAAATTCCTCAATCCAACGCATAACTTTCACATGTTTTTCTTGCAACATCTTCACAAACTGAATATCCCTATCAACCAAAGGATCTTCATTATTATAGGTAACCAAACATTTCCTTGTACACCTTAATTTGTTCTCTAATTTCTTCATAAGATTGTGAAGATGCGTGAAGGTTAAGACTTGGATTGAAAAAGGAGGGCACCGTGGGGTGGCATTTTATGACCCTAAAACACTTGAATCATTACTGGAAAATACTATAATGATCAATGGAGACTCAATTTATGAATAACCAAAAATCCAAAGTTTTTTATTCTTTTCGTTTCGTTCATATTTAAGTTTTAATATATCTTTCATATTCTTCTTTAGCTTGATTAAAAGATCGGGTTTGGGAGCCTTGATTTCGGAATTAAATTAAATGTGCTTGGTATTCTGAATTTTAGCTAACTGTTTTTGTATGATGTAATGATGGACACTTGGTAAACAACAAATTAAAGCGTTGGTCATGTAGCTAAATATGTACAATGGACATGTTTTAATAATATTTTTAATATGTAATCTAATAGTATTAAACATGTTTTTAATTCTAAATTAACATAAATGACGATATATATATATTTAGATACTTTTTCGCTTTTTGAATATAATTATTTCTTCCCGAGAGTGATCCATTTGATTTGGCAGGCGTCTCTGCCAATTACGTGTAATATAACTTATTAATGATTGTTTGTGGATGACGAAAAATAAAAAGATATTATGTAGAACTTTGTAAGAGAACATATTCTTAAATAATAATTTCGAACTCATTATCATCTGGTTTTCATAAAAATAAAAATAACATCTAAAGTGTGAGATATCATGAGAATACTAGTCTGTTCTGGAGTATATTTGATATTTGAAATCATGTATTGATTGGCATTAACTTATAGCTATAGTTACTATGTTTAATCAGTAAGATCTTTGACATATTCTTTTTATTACTATGTTATTTTAACTTTTATTTTCCGGTTGTTCTGTCATTACATAAACTTTTGGTTTAAATCAAATATTTTTGTGTTGGTATAAATAATGTGTGGGTATGAGAAACTACTATAACTGATTTATCTATATAATTACTATTTTTTTTGTGCCGCAATATTTTCGCTTTTTTTTCTTCCAAATCCTGCTTTATTGATTGAATAGTTGACCAAATTTACATTTTACCTAGTCGATTAATGGCAGAATTTTATCGATCAGATATTTTGATCCTCGTCGAATTGTCAACTAGGGTCCAAATAACTTAAAATCTATAAAAATATTGTAGAGTGTATGTACAAGACATCGAGGTAGTACACTTAAAATAAAATCAAGTGACCTTGTAGTGAAGTGAAGACCAAGTCAAAGATTAAATCTATTAATATGGTTTAAACGAAATGAATATGATTTTAAGATTATACAAGGTGTGTCTGGTATAAGAGGTTAGCAGTGTATTTGGTATCCCCGTCTTTTTAAATTCCTTATATAATTTCTGAAGTTCTTGTGCCACATTAAAAATGATTTAGTGTACGTTCGTATTTTTTCCGATCTTGCATTATTAACTGGATAGTTGGCCGATTATCATATACATGAATTTTGGCTTCCCTCTAAATTGCTAACTAGAGTCCAGAATACTGAAATTATAGGAATATTTCAGAGTGCATGTATAAAAAAAGAAAATCAAGTGTTCGTGTATTAATTGAGATCAAATGAGAGACTAAATATTGAATTTTCATGTAATTAGTTTTCTATATATACATTTAGTTAAAGATATTTATTTCTAGAGGGAGGATCCCTCATCCTTTTATTCTCATACTATCTCACACTTTGGACGTTGCTTTTTTGAATAAAAACCAAAAAGTAACGGACTTAAAGCTAAAATTTTGGAAATATATTCTTCTTATAAAGATATATGTTCTTGTCGAAAATGAGCGTATTCCAAGTTGTATAACACTACAATTTTCTACTTTGAAAATGAGTCGTTTAAAATAAACTGATTCTTAACTGTTGAAATTAAGACTGTTAGGTTGTGAGGTTTAATAGTTCGTAATGGAATCATTTTTTGTATAATTGTAGATATTTGTGAGAGGAACATATCCCCAAATTATTAATTTCAAATCTGATAACATTTGGTTCTTATTCACAAAAATAACGTCCAAAGAACGAGATTCCGTGAAAATAAAAGTGTGATGAGATCCTCTTAGATCTAATACTATGTTTATAGGTCTATTTTACTTTGTAATATAAATTTAATGTGCAAATACTGTAAAACTATTTGATTGAGAATTCTAAAGATCGGTACCACCTTATAGATCTCGTCCGTGGATTTACGCGATCAACGCCGAACCACGTTATATCGTTTGTCTATAATTTTATCTTTTATTTCCGTTTAATACATAACATTATTTATCTCCATCGCTGCTTTTCATATTGATACCATCATTCGAAAGAGTCATAGACTTCATTTTATCAGATTAATGGAGATTTAAAATGCATAAGAGAAACACATCTAGTTTCTTTTGTTAATTTTGTATTTTTATTATCTTTTCCCTGGTCTAATCATTGATATATGAGATTTTTTTCTAGGTTGTAAGCTACGCGTAAGACAAACCTTGTATTGGACCTTCCAATTTTATATCCATGAAAAAGATTGAGCAAACGTTTTTCAAAAAGCAAGCATGAGAAATAAAATACAATGAAAACTAATTGTAAGATTGGTGTTCATTACTTGTATTATCATTTTGAATTCGTACCATAAGATTTTCTGTTTGGGATATCTGAGACAACCTAACTCATCAATATTCGAGAATTTAAGTTTCACTTGTTCTGATTTCTATTCTTTGAAAATCATGGAGCTATATTAGGGAAGGAGGGTTCCATGGGGTGGGATTTTATGACTCTAAAACATTTTTGAATTCGTACCCTTGAAACTTTTTTGGGAATACTAAAACATTTCATTTGATTTACTCTGCTGTTACTAACAATTAACCGAGAATCAAATAATGGATAAGACATGAATCTACTCTTTGTTTTCTTTTGGAAGAGACAATTTCATTCATGCACAAAAAAATACAAGAAGTAAGTAAGTACACATTAAACCAGATAGGAGGAAACTAAAAGAACGGTGGTGCTATTCACAGCACAAAAACACCACACTACTCACAGCTCAGGACATCTAAACCCCACATCTCTAAAATGGTGAACCTTTTTATCCAGCGGTGGGTCCTGGCTGAAAGTCATGAACCAATACTCTTACAACACCTAGAGTTTGAGCTGTGAATAGAGCTCTAAGTGGAGCTGTGAATAGCATTTCCGCTAAAAGAAGCTTAAAAGAAAAAACAAAGAAAAAATTCAAGCCCGAGAGTCGAAAAAGCACATAAGCTGGTGGTACCATAATTCATCTTTGAAATTCCTTTTACATGCAGGATTGCACTGACGTCACTCATAGTAGTAGCATTAGAAATCCCATCATAGAAGGGCATCTGAAGCAAACACCTTGAATACCATGAAACCATTTTCACCAAATCTATCAAATACCACCCCATAATAGTAGCACAACAAATCCCATCATAGGAGGGAATCTGAAGAAAACACCTTGAATACCATGAAACCGTTATCATCATATCTATCCAATACCACCCCACTACCTAAAGAGAAAATCCCAAAATGAATAACATCGTTATTGTTCAACTACCTTCATATAATCGAATAAGACCTGACATCTTCAACACCTTAAAAACAGAACCAATGGAAGAAGACCTGACTTTTTCAACGCACAAAAACCAGAACCAATTAATCGAAGAAGACATAATGTCTTCAACAACCAAAAACTAGATGTGCACACACTTGCTTCACCGAAATCACAATCACTAGCTCAATACCAAAAATAACCTTACAAAAACCATAAATGTCACAAGCATGCTGTCGTCAACATAACAAGGTTGTTAAAAAAAATCCTTGTTCCTCCAACACCATCAATCTTTTTTCGACCAAAGGGGATGAAACCCAAGCTATCGTCACCATAATGAAGATCCAACCATTATATAATCACTGATTAAGATCATTTATCCCACAACTGATAAAGCAAGTTTAATACCTAATACCACCTATCTTGGATGAGAATAATCAAAAGCTTAATCTAGGTCTAAGTTTCTTCAAGAAAAAATAAGAAAATCTAGATCTAAGTAAATATTAAAAAAAAATTCCTAATACTAATTAAGAAAGAAAAATCTCCCGGATCTAGTCCAAGAACGGACTAGATCCGAAGAGAATAATGACGGCAATTTTAGGTTAGGTTTGGATACAATAAGGGAGGGAAGCAAAGGAGAGGCAGCCGAGAGAACATAAATCTACTCTTACATTTAGATGACAACCGTTGCCTATGCTACTATATTTTACATACTACTCTCTTTTTCAAATCCAACCACCGCCTTTCTGTACGTAACACCTTTTATGTCTCTTTCTATGTCTAAATTACTGAAACCAAACATGCTAATATAAATATATGAAAATAAATGAAATCAAATAAAAGAAAGACGTGTAGATATCCTTTTTTTGATCCTTGTTAGTTTGGGGTCCATGTGAATTATTTGGGGTTTATCACTACGTGCCAAAATAAGACTTTTGGAAGTAAAATAAAAAATCCTTAAGCCAACTATTTTCCTTAATGGCTAATTTATTCCTGAATAATTAGTGGTTGGGTGATTCATAGATATTTAATCAAGTTAACCCTGAAATCAGCTAACGTTAATTCATCATTAAAACATGAAAAAATTTGATTTTTTTATTGAAAAAATCAACTCAGAATCGGTGAATGTTCGTGTATTAATATACCGATTCTGGGTTGATGTTTTTATTTCAAGATGAACACCAAGAATCGGTCCTTATGATTTACCACGTAGGCCGATTGTTGGGAATGAAGCTTATTCATGTACATATAAATCGATTTTCTTAAACAAAGTATTCATTCATAGTTTTGAGAAATAAGCACATTACATTGTTTAAGAAATTAACACATCGGACAATTCAATATGCGAATTCTTGAATCTCGCATATCAATACATCGTCAAATAATGAACCTCCGAGTATGACGGTAAAATACCACGTGTTTCTTGTGGTGATTGAAATTTCTTTCCCCATTACGAATTCTCCATGAGCCATTGAATCGTTCCAGCAGAAACTCAATGAATACTCGGAGGAGAAGCAATATCTTGTTTCTTCTTCTCTCTCTTTTCGGCTTTCTTTTGCTTCGCCATGTCCCTACAGATTATGGGGATACATGATAAACAACAATCATATTAAACTATAATCTAAAATTACAAGTACACAATTGGTGAGCCTGACAATTCCCAAGAGGAATCAGTATTTATAAGTGTTCATATAGACATTTGTTGGGCATTTACATAAAAAAAAAAGAATACAAGAAAAGTGGGAATTTTTTGGAACAAGAATTGGTTTATGTATATATTTACATAAACCGATTATAGCCTTGGAAGTTAACAAAATGAAAGGATATGTAATCGGTATATGTGAATGTTCACATTATTATATTACATCAATAAAAACATACAAGAATTGGTTGTTTATTGTGCAAGGGAATCGGTCTATGTGAACATTAACAAAAACCGATTTTGGTTAAATATTCCTTAACCAGAAAACACATCCAATAGAATAGGTGGTTGTGGGCGTTAACAACGACCATTTCCTATAGTAATCGTTGTACATGTACATTAACGTAAACTGATTCTTGTAAACCTAGACAACTTTGATTTCATGAAAATCAATTTTTGAGTGAATACATGTTGCTAAAACCTTAATTAGATTATTGAGTTCATAGAAAAGTACCTGGTTCGATCCAGTTAGAGCATAGCTCTGTCGAACCCACCAAGCGTTGGTATGTCAAGTTTGGTTGTCATATTTTAGTATCAAAACTCATCTAGAGTCGCTTGATTAAATACTGGAGTCAACTTCGTTTAGGTTACACTAGAAAGTCTAGGAATGTTGAGACGTAGAAGTATTACTCGAAGACCTGAAGAATATGAAGAAGCAACGACTACAACGATAACATCATCCTTCCTCTTGAGGTTAGTAATATTGACTTGATCTTGTTTCCATTCCTTACGTATCTTTCAAGTCAGATTATATTGAAAAACATAACATGCGACAATGTATATAAATAATACTCCAGTGGTTAGAGTTGGTCATGATATTATGATCAAAGTGTTAAGGAATTTATTGTATTACGAAGTATAATGCTTATCTTTTGAACTTCGTAAATACGATATCGACATAATCTATTGTATATAGTTGTTTGATTTTGTGTTCATGATATAGGTATGACTTAACCCTAGGAAATAATTTTTATAACATTTGTTTAAAGGAAGTGAAAAATTGGGGGTACAATAACCACACCCAATATTTCGCTTAGCAATCTGTATGGACAAACTCCAATATACTTTCTAGAGAATCAACTAGACAGTCAGACTCAATCTAGATAAAAAGTATATCAAAGAGTTTGTATCTCAATCTCTCGATTTGATATATACTCAAGCAAATAAAATCTGCGAGTCTTTATCAAATACTAGAGAGATAACTTGGATGGTACCAAAGACCAATATCCAAGTGTCAATCAATTTAAATCAACAACCAAAAGGTCGAATATTCTAATTGATTGAACAACGCACAACCTGTGATATTTCAATTACATAACAAAATATAATGCGGAAAAGGAATAACACAAACAACAAAATTTTGTTAACGAGGAAACCGTAAATGTAGAAAAACCCCGGGACCTAGTCCAGATTGAACACACACTGTATTAAGCCGCTACAGACACTAGCCTACTCCAAATTAACTTCGGTCTGGACTGTAGTTGAACCCCAATCAATCTCACACTGATCCAAGGTACAGTTATGCTCCTACGTCTCTGATCCCAGCAAGATACTACGTACTTGATTCCCTTAGCTGATCTCACCCACAACTAAGAGTTGTTACGACCCAAAGTCGAAGACTTTAATAAACAAATCTGTATCGCACAGAAAAGTCTACGGTAATAGATAAATCCGTCTCCCACGAATATACCAACGAGTTTTGTTCCGTCTTTTGATAAATCAAGGTGAACATGAACCAATTGATAAAACGGACTTATATTCCCGAAGAACAGCTTAGTATTATCAATCACCTCACAATAATCATAATCGACGTAGCGAAAAAAGATATTGTGGAATCACAAACGATGAAACGAAGTGTTTGTGATTTCTTTAATATCTTGCCTATCGGAGATATCAATCTCAAGTCAATTATTACAATTGTACTCGTACGATAGAAACAACAAGATCAGATCACACAACTACGAGAAAGTAGTATCGATCTAAAAAACGTAAAAAGGAACAAACAATTCTAAAAAAAAATAATAAACCTAAAAAAAAAAAATTCTACCTAAGCACAGGTCCGCGTCGGCGGCGCCAAAATGATTAATGTTTTTTTTTCTGGGGTTGTAGTAGTGAAGGTTCAAACTCTCGGATTTGTGAAGGATAATTTATTTTTAGACTTAATAAAAATAAATAAATAATTTTATAGGCACAATATTAACAAAATATGGGAGAGAATTTTTACCGGGGATCAGGATTCCACCATTCACCAAAATTTATGTGATTCAATAACAATTCTTATCATGCAATTCTAGATAATATAACTTCAATCAAAGGAAATTGTGATTCTAATCATTGCCTAAATTAGATTTTGAAAACATCCACTATTAATCGCGAGCATGAAGTATCAAAAGCAATTTACTAAGCATACTCCATCAAGAGAAAACACAATTGATTAATAAAAATCATTTACTCCATTTTTATTCGGTGCAATTAATCATAAAAGAGTTGCATAAATAAATTTAAATAAATTTTACCACATAACTTTTGGAAGAATGGCTTCCTCCGTCACCCCTGGGATTGGGTTTAGCTACTCATGATGAAAAACCTCTCAAATTGATTAATTGATACTCAAAAGTTGTTTACAATCAAGAGAAAATGGAGAAAAACGGTTTACAACAGTGTTTGCGACACATATAGAGCGTTCAAAAAGAACGATACAACAGAGGTGCTGTTGTTCCGAAGTCGGGGAAAGAAATTGAGTATTGTCGCAATTAAGCGACACTAATCAACGACTGTCCCTGAGGGTATTATGCTCTTCGTGTTCTTCCTTGCCCTAGCAGCAAGCTTTTCTCCTGCGTGACTTTCTTTCGATTCTTCTCGGCTCCTAAACTCTCCCAAAGACTCTCGTGCTCTTCTAAACTCTTTAGCCATGTATTTATAGTGTTTTAGAACAAAAATATCCGACCATAACACCGTATAATCTCCCATTAATCCCGTCATTGCTCGCTTCCCATATTTAACAATAATTTCCATTTTTGGCTTCTACACACGTAAACTTTGATCTTGCACGCTCTAGTTAACCTTCTCCACGCCTCCGAAGTCATCGAACTCCTCCAAAACACTCCAAGCATGGAAAACACACAATCAAACTCGTGTTACAGGACACGTTGCTCTGTTTTGAGCTCGTGACTCAAACCAGGATTTCCAGCCAATTCCGATCAAATCCGATGCCCACAATGTGTTCCCTATCCCATATCACAACTTCCACCAAATTTCAGCGATTGAATCGCACTAAAACACCTTCATTTTCTCGATCACAAATCTGCCAGTTTTGAATATATTTTTCCCGCCAAAAAGCTGTTTTTGAATTTAAAGAGAAGATGGATGCCCCTTAACTAGAGCTTGGGTACGAATAGCAATTGGGTGTAAATAGTAATTTTTGGGTGGAAATAGTAATTTTTCTGGGTTCCTCCGGGACATTTCTGGGACGTTTCCGGTGCATTTCTGGGGCGCTTCCGCATACTTTCGGGGTACTTCCGGTTCACTGTTTACAGAGGTCCAAATGCCACATATTCAGTCACTTTCGCCGCAAAACCTTATTTTTCCCAAAACACCTACAAATAAATAAAATACCATCATAAGTACAAAAATGGGTACTAACAATATATACAATTGGGCTATATTAGACACATAAATGCGTCTATCAAATACCCCCAAACTTATTATTTGCTAGTCCCGAGCAAATCAAATAGAAAATAAAATCCTAACTCACTGTCGCAGGCATCGTCGATTGCATTAAGCGTATGCAACAAGCCTTTAAACCCCTAGGTGGCCCTAATGGCCGAGTTATAGTCTCGGGAGGGCTTACAAGAGATATACCCACAAAACCTTAATACTCCAGACCCTAGCTATCTACAACGAACCTTGGAAGGCACTAAAGAATCTCCTTGGTTGGCATACTTATTGACTACAAGAGGAAGTACCCTGATGCGAAATTCCAATTGATGTACACGAGTTTGCACTCAAGCATACTAAAATTCATATATAGGTGACAGAGATCTACTCAGATAGTTGCACTATGGACATCATATTCGGAGTCAAACTTATCACATGGAAAGATTAAGAGATGGATATAGAAAAACATAGATGGTGTTGATGTTGACCAAATGATCAATGTTTCACATATCTGTCTGAAGGCCACTGCTAAAATGAACCTATCCTAATGGACTGAGATACCGGTCTGAATAATATCAACACTTCTGGCATATACAAGGGAACCAGCGGTCAATAACTTAAATCTAGATCAACAAACTGGCAAATACAAGGGAACCAGCAGTTGACTACACATAACAATAACCATTTTTTATTTATTTTTAACTTAACGGCATGAATAGATCTTTTTGATCCAAGCGCATGCTTCTTGTCAGCATATTACACGATAGTTCCCACTGGTCCTGCATTCCACGCTTGCTTAGGCGACGGAAACAGGGAGAACACACGCATATTGCTATCCAAGTGTTAATACTTATTCCGATTGGTCTAACTGGTCCGGTCTTAACTTTTTTTTTTTATATAGTAACTCAATCACTTTAATTCACCCTAGCAGTGGTAACAACTTGAATCGTGTGCCCACCTAATCACTTAGAGAAACATAGTTTAAAATGCAAAAAATAAAAATAGAAGTGAAAAGGACTAAACGAAATATGGTGAAACTATCATGTTATTTCTAACACCTGAGCTCTGTGCTTTTATGAATAGACTCTTTAGATGTTTCCATCTATTCAGATTGGTTCCTCAACTCCTACAACCAAAATGCTTCCATCCACTTAGATTGGTTAGTGCCATCCTAAATACGCATAAATTTCTAGGCTCTGGAGTTTATTTATTGCAACTAAAAAGTTTCTCCCATACCCCCAAACTTAAATCTAACATTGTCCTCAATGTTCTAAAGATGAAACTAAAAGCATGAACAAGGAGAAACTGTTACCATTTGAAGCGGAAGAGTTAAGGAAAGATATTACCGTGTTGCATGAGCATGGGATACCTCCCAAGAAGTTCTAAGTTTAAAGTCTTCAGCCAGACTTAGGAAAGGATTAGTCAACTCGAACCATAAAATAACAGTCGAAATAACTGTGGGTCTTCAAAACTAAATAGAGATGACCAAAGGAAACTGCAATGAACCAAGAAAGTGAACAAGACTAGCATGCCCTTACTTAGTTTCCTGATTAAGAAATTTATATCTAATTGTGGTTCAGGTTCTATGAAAGGGTCTAAATAGAAAATTTTCATTGGCTGCGTTTCTTCATAGGTGGGATACGAATCATTAGGTCCTAGAGTCTGGAAAAACTAAAATATGATCTTAGAAGCGCATAATAATAACCTAAATAACTGAGGATCCTCTAAGTCAATAAGATTTGACTTACATAATTGACCAAAATTAGAGTAGTGGTCATTCTTAAGGCAAATGTGTCGATTCTAATTTCCTAAAGCATTTAGGTTTAGTCTCACAACTTAATATTCGACACATTTGGAATATAAAAGTTCCCACAGTTGGAAGAAAACTATTTGGTGGGAAAACAAAGTCAATCTAGGGATCATAGCCTGGGCAAACCACATCAACCATAAGATGGGTTTCTAATGACTGAACTCCTTCATGGACATCATTAGGCTCGGGAAAACGAGTATGAAGGTAATCTTGTAAAATGGTCGAGGCACAGATATCAAGTCCTAAGTGTGGGGACTTTCTGAGAGTTAAAGGTAAGGCACTAGGAAAGTGATAATCACCCCCAAACTTAGAGTTTTCAGTGTCTCTAGATAGACCTCTAATTATTTCTTGAATTTCCGTATCTTCAGAGTCCTTAAAATATTCAAGAGATTCTTCTAAGTTATTATCAGGTAGTGCATCTTTACTCATCTCTACGGGTCTATCTTCTTCTTCCAAGACTATTGTTTCTAAGTCGCTAGACTCTAAAACAGTATTTTCGAAATGAACCCGTTCCTCTAAACCACTATCGGCTTCATAATCAAAAGGAAAAACTACATCGTCTAAAACGGTGGTATCCCTAATCAAATCCTCGTCCTTTTGAATAGGTGAATAATCATAAAAATTATTTGGATTTGAACTAGAAATAATATAATCATTATAAAGCTCAATTGGATTAATAGATTCCTGATCACTATGCCTACATATTTCAGATTCTTCATTACTACTATCCTCATCATCATAATAGTACAAAGATGATTGAACCTTATCTAAATAAGTAGTGTCTTTTATTCTAACCTCGTCCTCTATATTGGGAAAATATTCACTATTGATATCAAGGGTAGAATTGGAAACACTATTTTGGAAATTTAGATTATTTTGAGCAGCATTAGCTAACTGTTCATTTTCTGCCTCTAAACGTGCTTGAATTTCACTGAGCGTAACACTTATACGTTCACAAGTATCATTGAATATCTTAGACCGTTGTGTACTCTCTTCTCTTGAACTAACTGCACATTCATACTCCCTTCGAATTTGTTGGTAGGTTTCTTATAGAGATTGAACAGGTTTAGAAATGTCATAATCAGGACTAGTTTTTAAGTAATTTTCCAAAAACGCATGACTAGTACTATAATATTCCTGATTTTCTTGCTCGTAAAACCAATTCGTGTGTGGATAGTAATTGGGCTCACTATGGTATGAACCATAACCTTGAAAAGGTTGGCGTTCCAAACTACTATTCCCACCATGGTCATAAAACTGATGATGTACATATTCAAATTCAAGTCGATACTCATTGTATTGGCTTCTATCATACCAGTTTGACATTCTTAACTGCAAGGCAATTCTACACAACCACAAACAAGGCTGACTCGACCAAATCAAACCTATAAAATCTAGCAAACAAAAAGCATGATGGCTCCACTTAGATTGTTTCTAGACTTGCTTCTATCTCTCGAAGGGGAATTCGTTACAATTTAAGAAAACCCCTCTGGAATCAATCCGAGTCAAAGTAAGTTGAATTGAGGCGAGGGAAGCTCAGTGGAGATTTGATACCCAAGGCCTCACCGCTATCACAAGGCGACGCAGTCACCCATTCAACTCACAGAAACCATCATGAACTTCGAGGTGTGCTTAAGAAAGTAACCAATATCCTTCGAAAATTTTTCCTAATAAGCGCGATACCCTATCGGTCTCTTTCTAATCAGATTTTAAAGCTTGGGTAGCGGGCAAGAAGGGAGCGGTGATGAAATCCGAACCCTTATCTTGTTTAGGCCAGGCCTTTCCCTTTACTAGGAAAATAAAGACAGTCTGGTTCGTCCTCAAAAAATTAGCACCTTAAGGAGTACAGTAACTCGCTTGCAGGGGATTCGCGAGTGTTTCGATTGGACTTACCTCCCGTACCAGACGGGGGATGAACCGTTGTCATCTACTCGGGCCACGACTCCTATGCCGTGTGCGAACCCGAGGGGCCGAGGTGATATTGTAATCACCATCCTTTCCTGCACACAGTTTGTATTTAAGGGTACCCTTCCGTAGGGTTTAAAAATTAAAGTCCAAATGTCCATTCCAATTTAAAGTTCAAAAAGAAAAAAAAAATTACAATTTTCCTCACACACTCAAAAAGAATTAAAAATTAAATCCTAAAATTGTCCTCTATTCTTCTCTTTTCGCTTTAAGCTTTTTCCTCTCCAAGTCCTTAGTTTTCACTTTGAACCTGCAAAATAAAGACAAAAAAAAACATAAAAAGGAACAAACTTCTAAAAAAAAAAATAATAAACCTAAAATAAAAAATATTCTACCTAAGCACAGGTACGCGTCGGCGGCGCCAAAATGATTAATGTTTTTTTCTGGGGTTGTAGTAGTGAAGGTTCAAACTCTCGGATTTGTGAAGGATAATTTTTTTTTAGACTTAATAAAAATAAATAAATAATTTTATATGCACAATATTAACAAAATATGGGAGAGAATTTTTACCGGGGATCAGGATTCCACCATTCACCAAAATTTATGTGATTCAATAACAATTCTTATCATGCAATTCTAGACAATATAACTCCAATCAAAGGAAATTGTGATTCTAATCATTGCCTAAATTAGATTTTGAAAACATCCACTATTAATCGCGAGCATGAAGTATCAAAAGAAATTTACTAAGCATACTCCATCAAGAGAAAACACAATTGATTAATAAAAATCATTTACTCCATTTTTATTCGGTGCAATTAATCATAAAAGAGTTGCATAAATAAATTTAAATAAATTTTACCACATAACTTTTGGAAGAATGGCTTCCTCCGTCACCCCTGGGATTGGTTTTAGCTACTCATGATGAAAAACCTCTCAAATTGATTCATTGATACTCAAAAGTTGTTTACAATCAAGAGAAAATGGAGAAAAACGGTTTACAACAGTGTTTGCGACACATATAGAGCGTTCAAAAAGAACGATACAACAGAGGTGTTGTTGTTCCGAAGTCGGGGAAAGGAATTGAGTATTGTCGCAATTAAGCGACACTAATCAACGACTGTCCCTGAGGGTATTATGCTCTTCGTGTTCTTCCTTGCACCAGCAGCAAGCTTTTCTCCTGCGTGACTTTCTTTCGATTCTTCTCGGCTCCTAAACTCTCCCAAAGACTCTCGTGCTCTTCTAAACTCTTTAGCCTTGTATTTATAGTGTTTTAGAACAAAAATATCCGACCATAACACCGTATAATCTCCCATTAATCCCGTCATTGCTCGCTGCCCATATTTAACAATAATTTCCATTTTTGGCTTCTACACACGTAAACTTTGATCCTGCATGCTCTAGTTAACCTTCTCCACGCCTCCGAAGCCATCGAACTCCTCCAAAACACTCCATGCATGGCAAACACACAATCAAACTCGTGTTACAGGACACGTTGCTCTGTTTTGAGCTCGTGACTCAAACCAGGATTTCCAGCCAATTCCGATCAAATCCGATGCCCACAATGTGTTCCCATATCACAACTTCCCACCAAATTTCAGCGATTGAATCGCACTAAAACACCTTCATTTTCTCGATCACAAATCTGCCAGTTTTGAATATATTTTTCCCGCCAAAAAGTTGTTTTTGAATTTAAAGAGAAGATGGATGCCCCTTAACTAGAGCTTGGGTGCGAATAGCAATTGGGTGGAAATAGTAATTTTTGGGTGGAAATAGTAATTTTTCTGGGTTCCTCCGGGACATTTCTGGGACGTTTCCGGTGCATTTCTGGGGCGCTTCCGCATACTTTCGGGGTACTTCCGGTTCACTGTTTACAGAGGTCCAAATGCCACATATTCAGTCACTTTCGCCGCAAAACCTTATTTTTCCAAAAACACCTACAAATAAATAAAATACCATCATAAGTACAAAAATGGATACTAACAATATATACAATTGGGCTATATTAGACACATAAATGCGTCTATCAGCGAGATAAACTCGGTTCGAAATAACAAATGTGTATAATCTAAGTCTATGATACGGGACGTATTCTGGCGCTCCACGGTTATTCCAAGAGTTGCAGATATCTTGGATATCCGTTACTTTAGTTATCTTATTTACTAGGATTTTATAGATTCTTTTATTTAATATGGGCCAGTTTAGCAAATTAGCATCCTTAGGGTTTTATGTTTAGGGCTATATATAGCCTTCATCTTTTGTAGTTCATGATGGTTGCATTGATAATTTGGTATCGAGAAAAATGGTGGAGACCATGGATTTGGAAATGGATTGGTATCCGCATCCAGATCAAATTGAATGTATCAACAGGGGATCAATTACTTGTGTCGGTGTTTGCAGATTTCTATTGTCATTCGGTAATGTATATTCTGATTCTATTATTTGCGAAGTAGTTGACATGAATGTTTGTGATATCATATTGGGTAGGCCTTGGTTGTTTGATGTTCATGCCTCTCCTAGTATCCGAGACAACAATGCTCATGAGTTTATGTGGGGGAAGAAAAAGGTAATTCTTATACCACGACTTAGACCTTCGAGAGAAGAGGAAAATGTGGACCACAAGACCCTGTCCCCAGCAGTTGAGAAAAAGTATTTGCAAGAGCAGACAAAGGAAGGAAGTGTTGCAACGATTACCAAGGATTTACAAGGGGATACATGCGGAGACTACTGTATGTTGGCTCCAAAATCTGTCGAGATGGGTGTTTCTTACGACGGTTACATGTTAGTTTCATCCGAGAAGACAGTGGCAGTGGATGTTGCTTTGTCCGTTTCTTATCAATATGAAGACCGTTTTGGAAAATACTGTGATGGGCGACTCATATTATATAGATGCCCTCATGATTACGTTCATTTGTTAGAGATTCGATCTCTAAAATCTTTTAGTGGGAGTCTTCAAAAGCATGAATTCAACTTATATATACAAGAAGGGAGGGGCTGGCATATGTTAGTTTTCAACCGTTTTGTTATTCCCATGCATAACTCAAGAGCAAGCTACGCTACTGAAGCACCAATGCAAGGACAGTCAAGTTCTTTGTATCAGACTTGTTTAATTTTTTGTAAACTCGACGTGTTCATCGCAGTAGGGGAGCCTGATACGGGGACGTATTCTGGCGCTCCACGGTTATTCCAAGAGTTGCAGATATCTTGGATATCTGTTACTATAGTTATCTTATTTACTAGGATTTTATAGATTCTTTTATTTAATATGGGCCAGTTTAGTAAATTAGCATCCTTAGGGTTTTATGTTTAGGGAGATATATAGCCTATTCCACCATCTTTTCTCTTTAGATGCGGCTCGTCATTGTTATTCATTATTAAACTATTAAGTTTGTTTGGTTAAACACCATCATTATCATCTTTTAACTCTTGGATTAGAGTCTTTGTTCCTGGATTGGAGTATTCTATTATCACTCTCAAGGAGTGAATTCTCCTTGTATTTTATTGCTTCCGCTTGTGCCATACCAGGAGCAAAGACTCTAATCCAAGGCACAAGCGGAAGCGGTATGATGACAAGGAAAATCCACTCCTTCAGGTGATGATATAAGACTCCAATACAGGAGAAAAGACTCTAATCCAAGAGTTAAAAGAGACAAATAATCAATGGTATAAACCAACAACTTAAGAGTTGTCATTCAACGATAAAAGGCGAGCCGCAGCTATCTTACAATGAAAGGGAAATGGCTATTTATAGCCTGTAGAACTAAACCTAGAAATCTAGAACATTCCTTACTAGCCTAAGAGAATATATTATTCTCATAAAAGAAGATAAATCTAATAAAACAAATAATAATCCTAATAAATAAAATACCAAATTGATAAATATCCAAGATATATCCATATCTTGGAATATACTGTTTACTTTCCTAATATGTCCCGTATCAGGCTCCCCCACTGCGACAAAACTCGTCTCGAGTTTATATTGAAAATGGCGAGTCGAAGAAAGCACTTTAGAGCTTCCACTAGCAGCACAACTTGATCTTGAATTATGCATTGGAATTACTAACCATTCGGAACACAATTTTTGCATCAACGTCTTCTTCACAAATACAGAACAACCAGATAATAAATTTCTAGTGACCCTGCGACCATAATATAAAAACTCCCATGAGCACTTCATGCGTTGTCGAGTCGAACTCCACAAGAGATAGATGAACTATAACAAAAATTGGCGAACAGGTCTTCGTAGTAGATTCCGAGAACTACCACCTCATCGGCATCCTTATGGAAAGAATTACTCTTAAACATTTTATCGCTATCAGACACTTGATATCGTGTTTAACCTCTCCAAGATTTTCGGGGCACCCAACCTCACCGGTTGCAATTAGTGCGCTTTTAAAAGCTACATCCTTCGATTCACTTGGAAGTCGTTTTCCCGGTATTAGCATGATTTTTGTTTCTTCCCACATAAATTCATAAACATTGTCCTGACGATTGCGAATGGCGTGAACATCGGCTACCCAAGGTCTTCCCAACACGATATAGCAAAAATCCATGTCTACAACTTCATGAAAATTTGAGTTAGAATAATAGTTACCGATAGAAAATGAAAATCTGCAACCACCAATCCGAGTAATTATTTCTCGGTTGTTAAACCACTCAATCGGATCACCATAAGAATACCAATCCATATCGAGACCAAATAATTCTACCATTCTTTTCGACACTAGATTTTCTTCGCAACTACCGTCTATTACAAAATAACAACCTCTACCATTAACTGCTCCAACAAACTTGGGTAATTGAACGTGAAGTTCTCCCATCGTTCTGAAGTCTGGTTGCTTGAATGACTAATTTATCTTAAACGGGATCGTGTAGTAACATGGAAGAATATGAGATTTGATTTTGGTGAAGACAGAAGTAGTGGGATCGACTTAAAAGAAGTTTAGTGAAATAATTAAATGGGCTTAGTTTATGATAAAAACCTAGAGATCACAAGAATCCTCGACTGATTCTTCTAGGCAGCCTCACAGATGAACAGCGCAGGAAAACATGCTCTGATACCACCTGGTAAGGCACAAGCGGAAGCGGTATGATGACAAGGAGAATCCACTCCTTCAGGTGATGATAGAAGACTCCAATCCAGGAGCAAAGACTCTAATCCAAGAGTTAAAAGAGACAAATAATCAATGGTATAAACCAACAACTTAAGAGTTGTCATTCAACGATAAAAGGCGAGCCACAACTATCTTACAATGAAAGGGAAATGGCTATTTATAGCCTGTAGAAACCTAGAAATCTAGAACATTCCTTACTAGACTAAGAGACTATATTATTCTCATAAAAAAAGATAAATCTAATAAAACAAATAATAATGCTAATAAATAAAATACCAAATTGATAAATATCCAAGATATATCCGTATCTTGGAATATACTCTTTACTTTCCTAATATGTCCCGTATCAGTCTATATAGCAAAACGACTTTTGTCTCAAGGTAGGAGATAAATATACTTTTGAGTGATAGATAAGTTCAAGTCTCCACAAACCTTTTAGTCGATGAAGATCCACGGTTCCTTGAGTAGTCCTTCGTCTTGTATGATGATTTCCATGGAGTTCTTGAGCTCAACTACACTTTCTATCCTAGTCCGAGACCTTAGCTATAGTAGAATAGAAATCAAGACTTATAGTTTTGATCACTAACATTGAAAAACATGCTTGAGATAGCAACGCATGCGAGTTCGACCGAGAAATGCTCTAAAATCTCCCCTTTTGTCAATTTTAGTGACAAAACTATCAATACATATGGAATACAAAAAATAAATAAATTAACTTTTGTAGCTCCTATTCCATACGCCTAATCGTCAACATTACTTGAAATCTTCGTCACTCCCAAGTACTCCAATGATCCCAAAGGTTGTAAGTTCAGCATCATCGTTGTTGAAAATCCATAGCTATAACAATGAGAAAACAAGAGTTCTCAATCATTGTTATACAATGTCATTGTATCATTACATAGCGTCAAAGTTCAATTGTATCACAACTTTTACAACAATACTATGGTGATATGTATCACCCCCACTTAGTCAATACTCCATCTCACATGGAAACCACTCCCCCTTACATAATGATCCGAAAACCATATGTATTTGTAGTGTGAATTACATATTAATTCTCCCCGTATTTGTCAATAAAATTGGCAAAGGTACAAGAACGAGATCCTAATGAAATTTCCGAAAGAGGCATTTCTTGACCAAAATAAAGCAAAAATATATCATGTTATTTAGATGAAATCATAAAGCCAAAGCTAAATGCATTCATCAAGAAGTTTGTAAAGATACAAGATAACCCCTATAATATTCCACAACCGCACTCCCCACAAAGATTTGGCAATTAAGGAAAAGTTCAATTAAGAACTCTCCCCCATAAAATGTCATTCCCGAAAGAACAACAAGAGCGACCTTAATTTCGAAAGAAAAGAAGGATTTTATTGGACATAACAAATCACTTACAAGTATGAATTTGAATCCAAAATATTCAATTAAAGTAACCACAAGAAAAACCATGATTAATTTAATCGAGAAATGCTCAACATAAGTGAACTTATGGAGACTTAAAACCATACAATTAGATTAATCACAAGAGAACCCATAATTAATCTAATCGAAATACACAACCAAACTAATCATAAAAGTAATCAATTTAACTGGTCATGCTCGTCATATGAAAAGTTACGGAGCAACAACTAAATAACCAAACACGATGATTAATTTAGTTGAATATGCTCGACATAAAGTACCTCACGGAACAACAACATAGCTAATCATAAAGATAATCAACTTGGTCGTTCAATGCTCAACATAAGACACTTTACGGAGCCTCACAGTAATATATAAAATATGGATCAGGGAAGATCAATACTGCGGAATACACAAGGATTCATTCTATTTTCCATCACTATTCGCACAACGACATTCAATAGACATAATCCTTGCAAACAAAAGATTTTAACCTATCTTCCATCAATAATTGACATAATAGGCTTAACTTTTGTATTTGTCAAAAGTCTATTCATTCTTTTATCAATACATGCATATCGACATACAAAAGACTTTACTTTTGACAAGGTATGGGACAATCATAGTTCACGGACGTAAACACACATATCCCATAAAAAATTTGCAATATATAAAACCATAAAGATTAATACTGCAAAAATCATCTTCCAAACAGATTTAGAATTTAAACCAATAAATCTAAAAACAAGAAGATGAAAACGTTGGACATAGCTATGTGTAATCACAATAATGGCTATTCCAAACACTAGTTATTCTTCTAACAAAAAGAAAATATAAGATTTACTAGGTAAATAAAATCATCTTTTACTCATTGTCTTCCTCATCGTAAATACTCCAATATGCTTGAATTGTTTTCAACTCTTCCTTGAGCTCGGGAAACTTAGTTGCAACCAATGACAATTGTTCTTGCACACACTTCTCCCTTGAATCGACCTTACTCACGCCCTTGTGGATTTTTTGAAGAAGGCTCAAGGTGGTAGGGTCACAATCGTTAAGTGAAGCATCTCTTTGTCTTTTGCACACATTCTCCCATATGCGTCTGAAGGTACAGGGACGAACCGGTTTGGGAACTCCGAGAGAGTTGCCAATTGGATCAAAACCACGATCACGACAAATTTTACCAATCAAGCAAGGGTAACCTAACATCTTGATAGGTGAAGTCATCGAATTCATTTGAAAGATGATAAAACCACAAATATCGAGACTTTGAACATCCGATTCAAGGAAATATACCAATTCCGCAAACTCATGACTCCACCAAGAATTCTCAATTGTGGAGGGACAAAAATTTGAGATACCAAGTTTTCCAAATACCATCAACGCAATACTAAGATCATTGGTAGGAAACTTTCCTTGATTCCAAGCTACCTTCTTTCCACAAAGCCCAAGAGAGATTTCATCACATGATGGTCGTTCATCACTTGGTCTAGGAAGACGCACGTTTCCCAACGAAATGTTGGTAATCTTTGAAATTAATTCTCTATCAACAATAAATCTTTTTCTATTTATCATGGATTTGAATTCCATCTTATTAAGATCAATATCATGAATGTTGGCATAGAAAATTCTTGTGAGAGAATCAAATCCTTGACCATGACCATCAAAGATATTTCCAAGGTTGAATTTTGTGAAGCAAGCTAAATCCTCTTCATGCCCACTAGAAAGTTCCAATTTCTTTTCTAGGATGAAACCTTTAGACGAAATCTTTTCAAAAATTCTAGCACAAGAATCATCTACAAACCTAATCCTAAGATAGTTTTGGTCACAAGGAGAATCCATGCTAGAGGTATTTGAGGTTTTCGAGCTTCTTTTTGAGCCCTTAGAATTCATCACGAGATCTAAGAAATTGAAAGGAAAAAGATGAATTTACTTACTTGGAGTGAATCTTGAACACCCTTTCTTTCAATTTCTTCAAGAAGGCTTCAATGGACGAACGTTTCCTCAATTTTTCCTTCTTTTTATTTTTTCCTTTAGATTGGTTCTCATCATCTAAATTTTCCTTTTTAGATGAGATGAGATTATCATGTGAACCCGGAGGTTTTAACCATAATAATTCTTGAGCAATCTTTAAGGACTTCCGGCGTGCATTACAGATGCCAAGAGCAAGTTTTCCAAAGAAATTTCCCATGAGACAATTTTTAAGAAACAAACAAACACAAACTTATCAGGTTTGGAGTGTTTGCCTGCTCTGATACCAATTGAAAAAGTGGGGGTACAACAACCACACCCAATATTTCGCTTAGCAATCTGTATGGACAAACTCCAATATACTTTCTAGAGAATCATCTAGACAGTCAGACTCAATCTAGATAAAAAGTATATCAAAGAGTTTATATCTCAATCTCTCGATTTGATATATACTCAAGCAAATATAAATCTGCGAGTCTTTATCAAATACTAGAGAAATAACTTGGATGGTACCAAAGACCAATATCAAAGTGTCCATCAATTTAAATCAACAACCAAAAGGTCGGATATTCTAATTGATTGAACAACGCACAGCCTGTGATATTTCAATTATATAACAAAATATAATGCGGAAAAGAAAAAACACAGACAACCGAATTTTGTTAACGAGAAAACCGCAAATGCAGAAAAACCTCGGGACCTAGCCCATATTGAACACACACTGTATTAAGCCGCTACAGACACTAGCCTACTCCAAATTAACTTCGGTCTGGACTGTAGTTGAACCCCAATCAATCTCACACTGATCCAAGGTACAATTATGCTCCTACGTCTCTGATCCCAGCAGGATACTACGTACTTGATTCCCTTAGATGATCTCACCCACAACTAAGAGTTGCTACGACCCAAAGTCGAAGACTTTAATAAACAAATTTGTATCACACAGAAAAGTCTATGGTAATAGATAAATCCGTCTCCCACGAATATACCTACGAGATTTGTTCCGTCTTTTGAAAAATCAAGGCGAACGAGAACCAATTGATAAACCAGACTTATATTCTCGAAGAATAGCGTATTATTATCAATCACCTCAAAATAATCCTAATCGACGCAGCGAAAAAAGATATTGTGGAATCACAAACGATGAGACAAAGTGTTTGTGATTTCTTTATATCTTGCCTATCGGAGATATCAATCTCAAGCCAATTATTACAATTGTACTCGTACGATAGAAACAGCAAGATCAGATCACACAACTTCGAGAAAGTAGTATCGGTCTGGCTTCACAATCCCAATGAAGTCTTTAAGTCGTTAACTTGGTTTAGAAGAAGAAACCAAAGGTTAAAGGATAATCGACTCTATATTTGCACAACTAGTATCACACACAAGGTGTGGGGATTAGGTTTCCCAGTTGCTAGAGTTTTCCCTTATATAGTCTTTCAAATCAGGGTTTGCAATCAATGTTAGCTTGGTAACAAAGCATTCAATATTCACCGTTAGATGAAAACCTAATTTAGATTCAAGCTAATATCTTTCAACCGTTAGATCTATAACTAGATTGTTACACACAAATGAAATGTACGTTTCTAGGATTGTGTAACCGTACCCAAACTTGTACATTTGTAGTTCAACAATAGTCAACCACATGGTTAGCCATATGATCACTTTCATATCAACAATATTCTTCTTCACCATAACTAGTTCAAGTGACTCAAATGAACTAGTTAGAGAGTTGTTCAATTGCAAGGAAATCTTATGTAACTACACAAGACACAATCGAAGCAAAAACGATTTGATTCACTCGAATCGGTTCATGAACTATATAGCCACGGTTTTCATTTGCATTCCTTAGTTTATATTAGAATAAGTTCACAAGCATCGTTTTTAGATATAACCTACTCAAGTTCGCGGACTGGGTTCGCGGACTTAAGTTCCCGGACGGAGTTCACAAACTCCAGCAGAAATTCTCGGGACAGAACTTCCGCCAGTTCGCGGACTTGGCTCACGCCACCATGCCGGTTCTCTTGATCAACAAAGTTCGAAAACTTCGGTTCAAGGAATAAGGACTTATACATATATGTGTTTCCACAACAATGCTTATATCCTCTAATGGTCATATAATCTAAACTATTATTTCAATCATTGGAACATTCTTAGAGGCATTGATATTTTATAGTTGTTATTCACAAACTATTTTTCGTCAAAGTAAGCAATTTCCAAAGTGATTGAAACTTGTCATGACTTTCGTCACTAGGTAAAGATGAACTTGGTTAAAGAGAAATCTTACCAACACATATTTCGAGAAATAGATAGGCGAGATAAACTCGGCTCGAAATAGCAAATGTGTATAATCTAAGTCTATATAGAAAAACGACTTTTGTCTCAAGATAGGAGATAAATAGACTTTTGAGTGATAGATAAGTTCAAGTCTCCACATACCTTTTAGTCGATGAAGATCTACCGGTTCCTTGAGTAGTCCTTTGTCTTGTATGATGATTGCCATGGAGTTCTTGAGCTCAACTACACTTTCTATCCTAGTCCAAGACCTTAGCTATAGTAGAATAGAAATCAATACTTATAGTTTTGATCACTAACATTGACAAACATGCTTGAGATAGCAACGCATGCGAGTTCGAGCGAGCAATGCTCTAACAGGAAGTACATATATGAACTTGTTTCATAATCGAAAGGAAATCATGATTGGTCAGGTTCTTTATTGAATATCTTTTGAATGACCAATACAAGATGACAAGGTAGGACCTATCTTAAATTATTGAGATTTATAGTATAACTGGTCATAGCCTATATAATATAGCTAGTTGTCGGTCACAAGTTACATTGGAAATCAAGGTGTAACCGATCACAAGCTATATTGGAATGCAAGTTGTAACCGGTCACAAGTTACTTTGGAAACCAAGGTATAACCGATCACAAGATAAATTGGGAATGCAAGTTGTAACCGGTCACAAGTTACTTTGGAAACTAATGTATAACCTATCACAAGATGAATTGGGAAGTTAGTTAATTGTAACCGGTAACTATTTACCTTTCAAAAGCAAGGTGTAACCAGTCACAAGCTACATCGTGGAAGAAGGTTTAACCGGTTACAATATATCTTGGGAATCATGTTATAACCAGTCACAACATATTTTGGAGTGATGCATGGTATAATCGGTTCCATGAGCAAAACCAAGTTTCCATGATTCACATATTTCTTCATGGTGTGTGTGAATTAAGGTTTCGGGTTTTCTAAGATGAGAAGCTTCTAGATGTCAATATTATTTGAACATGTACATAACTCTTATCATTAATTGTTCAAAGATATTCCTTGATACTCAAGGTGATCCCATGTCCGAAAAAGTGAAAAGCTTTTAATTATGATTTTCATCATATATGTTTTAATTACCGGCAATTAAAGAATATCCTCTGAAAAATCATTAGTTAATGTGCTAGACTAATAATAGATATTTTCTATGAGAGTTTTCGGAAAATATGGTTTGGCATTTAAGTGGAAACAGGAAAACCGAAATTAGGTACTTTAATGAGAATATCTTGAGAATATTTTCGGTTTTGGAATTTCCTTGTTGTCTAAACAACCTTGGTGTATAAATACTTGAGTTTGCATTTGTTTCAAGCTATCCTAAGATCCAGGCAAACTTCATTCTTGTTTTTTCTGGTGGAGCCGTATATTTGGGGAATAAGGTACCCTAATTAGGATAAATCTCTTACTACGACTCGTTTAAAGAGTTCTGTGGGATCAAGAAGCTCTACGAGTACCGTTGGTGTAAAACTATATAATTGTATTGTTATCGTAGTTTTGATTATTGATTTGATTACTAACGGTTGTTGAAAATTTTTTGCACCTAGTTTGTTTATTCTTGAGAACCTTCTCTTATGGTATAAGTCTCACTCAAACTAGATCAAAGTATTGACGAGATCTTTAGAACCATTTTCGGATCTAAAGACATCTTGTAATAATCCACTGTTAACAGACTTCGTTCTGTGCGTGATTGATCACAAGAGGTTTCAAGTAGTTTTCGTATCTTGTGAATTGTGTACACAAACCTTGATCGGATGGGATCCAACTAAAATCGTGTTTATCTTTGATAGACTTGATTGATTAGTTGCATGATATCGACATCACCTTATAGTTTCACTTTGAGATCTATATTGATTGATTGTGAATCTAGAGTTTGATTATTTCGTTAATAAAAATATAAATTGATCTAACCAGACAGTGGAGTTTATTAGATTAAACAGATAAGCCTTTATCAATGACTCATAATATCTCTAAAGGATTGGTGATTCACGTGCGTGACTCTAGAAATCGAAGGCGCAGGGACACTGAGGAAACTAAATAGCTAGGGGCAGTCTACTTGGTCTCAACTATACGAAGTTGGATTATATTTTGTATAACGGCTTAATTCTAAGAGTATCCATAACTGGACTAGGTCACGGGTTTTTTTTAGCAGTTGCGGTTTCCTCATTAACAAAATCTTGCTTTGTCATTTATTTTATTATTCCACATTATAATTGTTTTATTATAATTAAAGTAAATTGCACTCGTACATTAATTCCATATCACTTGATGTTGATCCTATAAATTTTCGGTTTAATATCGTACATATTATCAAGTGAACACTTCGTTGTCGTATCGTCTCGATGTTGAATTCATAGTCAATCACACAAGTGATCTTGTTGTTGTATTGTCCCGATCTTGTATCCATAGTAGATCACACGAAGTGTGTACCGAAGTTGTTGTATTGTCTCGACTCTGTCCATAAACGATCACACTTGGTAAAGGACTTATAGGTTGATAAATAAAAGATTGTAGTGTATTTGGGTACCCTCGTCTTTTCAAGCCATTTCTTCTGATTGTGGTTCTAAAGTGATTGGTCGTCTTCCGTAACCGCTTGCGACAATGATTGTTTTTGTCGAATCGATTTACCAATTCCTGGATCTTCCGAGCTAGGATTATTCTTGTTAGTGACTTGCTTCACTCGTGAATGTTTCGACATTTTATAGAACAAGGAAAAAATGATTAATCATTTTTTGAATCTTCGATAATCCATGATGTTTTCTGTAGGATCAGAATTTCGCAACAATAATATCTTAGCGAAACTATCAACAACACAACACAACAGCGTCGCAGAACAATTTCAGAAATGATATAATAAACGACGTCAGCTAAAATCATGAGAAAGATGTGAGGATCCTGCGAAAATTAGAAAGTTTGCGAGATTAAGATTTGTAAGGTTGCGAAAATGTCGCAAGTCTTATCCGAAAATAAAGGACAGATTAGCTGTCATCCACTATGTATTTCCCTATAAATAGTCGTTAAGTTGTAAAGAGAGAGATCTTTTTTGAGTAAGAAACAAGTAAATAGGAGAGAGAAAGTCTAGAGCAGAGGTCATTCTTGATTCTTGTATCTTTTCTTGTAAGAATATTCAAAGATTGATCAATAAAATTGAGAGCGTAAATCTAAAAATAAGTTGAGTAACAATGAAATCATATGAGGGGTGTAGTGTAGGATTTCCTGCAACTACATATTGGCGCTAGAAACAGGGAGATTTGAAGATCGAAATAAATCAGTGAACCAGTTAAAAGAAAGATAATTAGAATTAATGAAGATGACAAAAGATTGGAGTGCAATATGATAACGAAAACGATGGTTAATGAATTCCATGAAAACATCAAAGGAAGAATACATAAACGAAATTTTGAAGGAAGGAAGGTTACGGCGGTGGAAAAGACATCACCCTTGAAAGATTGGGAAAAGCAAAAAATTATATTCATGGCGGCAGAAATACCAAAAGAACATTTGAACCACGCATCTCCATTGGTTATTACAGTGCCTATTACGCGAAAAGAGAAGGAGACAACAACAAAATCCACGGGAGAATGGATATTGAACAAAACTTTAATCGATACAGGAAGTTCAGTGGATATAATATTTTATCACGCATTCCGGGGAATGGGATTTAAAGATGAAGAAATTTCCAGTTCAACATATTTTGTTCACGGCTTTGGAAAATCCATAACAAAACCTAAAGGAGAAATAGTGGTACGAATTCCACTTGGAGAGATCGAAACACATGTAACACTGTGCGTGGTGGATATGGAATCGCCATATAATATGTTATTAGGAAGACCATGGATACATGTGATAAAAGCTGTAGTATCAACGTTGCATCAATGTATTAAATTCCCCACACCAAATGGAATAGGTGAAATCAGAGGAGATGTTGACAATGCGAAGTTATGTCATCAAATTGAAGTAAGGCATTATGAAGGACAAGCAAAAAAGAAACAATTTCGCAGAAAGTTGGCAAAGGAAGCAAAGAAAGAAGAAGAATATAAAGTATATATGATAAGGACAAAAAGAAGGCAAAGGAATACTCAGCTAAATTTCGGAAGAAGGAGAAGGACCTGTGAAAACAATAAAAGAACCAACACCAATGGGAGAACCTAAATCCAGTTACACTGCTGCAGAACCAACAAAAGAAGTAAACGTTGGAACAATAGAAGAACCTTTAATATTGAGAATTGGAACCAAAATGGATGTGGAAGAATAAGAAAGAACTGTTAACTTGTTGCGAGAATATAAGGATGTTTTTGCAGGAAGCATGGATGAGATACCGGGAATAGATCCATCAATTGCATGCCACGAGTTGGAGATTAACAAAAATATGAGACCATTTAAACAGAGAATAAGAAAAATTGCAACAACTTACCATTCCCAAATAGAACTACAGAAAATGCTTGATGCGAGAATCATAAGAGAAGCTAAATACCCAGAATGGATAGCGAAAATGGTCATTGTCCCAAAGAAAAACAAAGGAATCAGGATTTGCATAGATTTCACTGATTTAAACAAAGCTTGCCCCAAAGATAGTTTTCTGTTACCAGATATTCCTCAAATGGTGGAATCCGCAGCGGGAAATGATAGAGTATCGTCTTTAGATGGGTATAAAGGGTATAACCAAATCCCTCTCGCTGAAGAAGATCGAGAACATACTACTTTTTTCGCCCCTAGAGGTTTATATTGTTACACAAAAATGCCATTTAGTTTGCGAAATGCGGGAGCGACATACCAAAGAATGGTAGAGAAGGTGTTCGCAAAATGGATACACAAAACATTAGAAGTATACGTGGATGACATGTTAGTAAAGAGTAAAGAATCTAAATACCATGTACAAGACCTGAGTGAGATTTTTGAACAAATGCGGCAGTATAACATTAAATTGAATCCTGAGAAGTGTACTATTGGAGTTGCATCGGGGAAAAATTTAGGCTACATTGTATCAAAGGAAGGAATACAGGTTGATCCATAAAAAGTACAAGCAGTTCGTGACATGCCAACACCAGCAACAATAAAAGATGTACAGAAGTTGAATGGGCTTCTAGCTTCGCTGGGGAGATTCATTTCGCGATCATCAGACAAATGCAAATATTTTTTCGATATACTCAAGAAGGGTGCGAAATTTAAATGGACTGAAGAATGTGAAAAAGCTTTTCAAGGGATCAAAGAACATCTTACGAATAGAACTATTTTACAAAAAGAAAAATCAGGAGAAGAATTATTAATCTATCTTGCGACGACGTCGCATGCATTAAGTGTTGTGTTATTGCGAGTAGACGCAGGAGTGGAGAAACCCATTTATTACATTAGCAAAACTTTTAATACTGCCGAGAAGAATTACTCAAAGATTTAGAAGTTAATCTTAGCATTAGTTTATGCATCATTTAAGCTCCGCATATATTTTCAAGCGCACAAAATAAAGGTATTAACAAAAGTACCAATTGAATCAGTGATGAAGAATTCTAAAGATCAGGAAGAGTGGAAAGATGGAATGCACAAGTAGGCCACTTTGATATTAAATATGAAATCTTGTCTTCACCAAAATCACAAGTTGTTGCAGATTTCTTGGCAGAATTTCCTTTAGAAGAAGATGAAGCAGTAGAAGAAATGATGGATATAGAAGAAGAACACGGAGATCCAAAAGATTTATTAAAAGAACCAAATAAATGGGAAATATTGGTAGATGGATCATCAAATGGAGTTGGAATTCTTTTAATTTCGCCAGAAGGAATAAAGATGGATTTTTCATTCAGATTGGAATTCGCATCCACTAATAATGAAACGGAATATGAAGCTGTGATACATGCCTTAAAATTCGCAATAGAAATGAAACTAGAAAATGTCAGGATCACTAGTGATTCGCAGCTAGTTATTCGCCAAATAAAGGGAGAGTATACTACAATGAACCATCCTTGAAGAAATACAAAAAGTTGGTTGAAGAATTGTCAGCGAAAATCCCAAAAATAAAATGGAGACACATTTCAAGAAAGGATAACAGACTCGCAAACGTTTTTGTATTCATCTCAAGCATGATGACAGATCCAACTGCGAGATGCATAAAAATACAAACACTTCTGTCACCATCAATCAATAAAGAAGAAGAAAAAGTGGATTGATGATAATAAACAATGAAGAAGAAGAACAAACGAACAATATCGCAGACTGGAGAATGGAACTTCATGCATATTTGGCGAAAGGAGAAACACCAAGAAATAGATTGGAAACACATAAGTTAAAAAGCCGTGCAACGAATTATGAATTAAGAGATGGGTTGCTATATCGAAAATCCTTTAATGGACCATCACTCAGATGTTTGACACGAGAGGAAGGAGAAAAAGTGCTAACAATGTTACGTAGTGGGGATGATGGAAATCATAGCGGGGGAAGATCTTTGGCACATAGAGAAAAAATGCAAGGCTATTACTGGCCATACATGCACGAAGATGCAAAACAAATATCAAGGCGCTGCGAAGATTGTCAGCGGCATGGAAAGAAAATACATGCACCTGGAGCACCGTTATCATCTTCAATCAGTGTGTGGCCTTTTGGAAAGTGGAGCTTAGATATTGTGGGGCCATTTTTACCAGGTTCTGGACAAAGAAGATATTTAATAGTCGCAACAGATTATTTCACAAAATGGACAGAAGTGAAAGCAGTACAGCATATTCGCGACAAAGATATCTTTACATTCATATTCGCAAATATCATTTGCAGATTTGGAATTCCTGCGCAGTTGGTATCTGATAATGGGAAACAATTTGAAGGACAGAATATAGAAATGCTACTTAATGCATCCAAGATAAAATGTGGAAAGTCTACTCCTTTGTATCCACAAGCTAATGGGAAGGTAGAAGCAACAAACAAAACAATTGCAGATATATTAAAGAAGAAATTGGAAGGACATCACAGAGCATGGTGCGAACAAGTACATAATGCAGTATGGGCTTATAATACAACTAGAAGAGAAGCTACTGGAATGTCACCTTTTTGTTTAACATACGGAGTTGAAGCAGTGTTACCAACATAAGTTATTATTCCGACAACAAAAACAGAAGCTTGGGGAAAAAATCTTAGTGTGGGTTTGATCTTAAATAAACTTGATGAATTAGAAGAAAGAAGAGAAAAATCTTTACAACATATGGAGAATTATCAGCGAAGATTAGCCCGAGAATATAATAAACGTGTCAAAGTACGCGAATTCCAACCAGGAGCATTACCTTTCTCATCAGCAAAATACTAAAACGAAAAGTTGATTCCAAAGTTGGTTGAAAAATGTAACTCGCAAAAGTGATAAAAATAAGACAATTAAAGAAGACAAAGCTAGATAAGAAGCTCAAGCTTCAGTATTAATTCCAGTGGCAGAAGATAACAGAAGTTCTTCGCCAATATTCTCATTATCGCAAGCCTCTATTTCATTTCGATTCTGATCTTCGCCTTGATTATCGCCAGCAATTACTTCTTTAGGAGAAATTTCTTTCTCATTTTGATTAATACCAGCAGACGCTTTCGTAATCATAATCACTATCAGCAGGACGAGGAACTTCATCATCATCTACTTCCAAAGGTTCAATTGATGAAGGAGGAAGATATTTGGACAATAAAATATCATTTACAAGAACTTCAGCCCGTAGATGAACTTGACGAAGAAGTGCTCTCTGATGATTCCTATCTTGAATATCCTTAAAATAAGCAAGATAATCAAGTCTTCTTTCTGCTCGGTCGCGAGAACCAGTAAGGGCAGAGACGAGCAATGCATTTTCTTTGCGAATTTTGGCATATTTAGCCTCCAAAACATAAGTGGAGGAATGAAGATTCTTCTCAGACTCTGCGAAAGATAGAATACAAAATTTCATTAAGATGAAGAACTCAGAAAGATATGACAAAGAAAAGATAGTTAAGGCAGTCAAACTATTCTCCCAACGGTCCATTGCGTCATCAAATTTATCTCCAACTAAACCTTTAAGTCGAGAATGAAGATTTTTCTCTTTAGAAATAAGAAAGGCATTTTTCTTCGCAAGAGAAGAATCAGATTCTTCTAATTTGGAATATTGTTCTTTAAGTTGATTCACCTTTACACTTGAAGCTATTCTACCTTGAATGAGTGTATCTCTTTCAACGATAGATAACTATGTTACTTCTTTAAGTTCATTTCTCAAAGAGCGAAGAGATTGTTCTTGGTCATCACATACTTTCTGAAGAATGCTAAGTTGTTGCGAAGATATCACCATCTTGTTTAAACAAGTTCGCTTCTCTTGAGATAAGGTTTTATTCTCATCTGATAAATTTTCCATCCCTAAATTAGCTTTAGTTAAAGAGTAAGAAAGGCGAGATACTTCATTACTTAATAAATCTTGTCTCTGAACTAATTGGGTATTTTCATTGGTAAGATTATTTATATGATCAAGAGAATATGAATAAAGGTTATCTAATTGGTTATATTGATCCATCAAAATTTCTTTATCAACACGGGCTTCTTCAACAACAGATTCAAATTGATATCTCACCATTATTCGTTTCTGGTTTAAGGCTTAACACGCGAAAGAGGGATTTCAAGGATAATTAAATATGGGAAGGATAAAACCATTAAAAAGGCAAATTGAAGACACATATAAGGAAATTATGCCTCTCAATTCATCATTCTTCTTGCGAAGATTGTCACGATCCAACGAAACATTCTGAAGCTTTCGATTTTCGAGACGAAGAGCATTACATTCTTTTTCCAAAGCTGTCTGCGAAGCAGCTCTATCAGAACCTAAATGCTTGCTCAGAATTTCGCAAACATTAGACTTGACAGGATCAATAGAAGACTTCTTACCATCATCCAGGACTTCCGATAAAACTTTGGAAGCAATATCTATTCCTTCCAAGGTTTCTTTCGAAATAGGAAGAGATTCAGGTAGATAAATGGCAGTGATAGAAGGTTGAGAAACATTCTCAATAGGAAGAGAAGAGGTTTCATTCACAGAAGGATCTTTAAGGGGAGTTTCAATCATTGAAAGTTCAGCTGAAGAAATGAAGTCTGATGCAGCTTTTTCGCGAATTGGAGATAAAGATTTATCTTGCAAAGATGTCGCAGGATATTTAGAAGAGATGAGTAAGTAGAATGGAACAGAAGTTGGAACAGTTTTAAGGTGGCGAGATTTCTTGAGAGGTTTATTGACATCCTTGTCACCCTGCGAATTACAATCCAGATAAGAAACAGAGGCAACAATATTGTTATTAGAAAAGGATAATGTTTCTTACTACCTTCTCATTCACAGACTTTCTTTTATGCGCAACAACCTTATGTTGTGGTTTGGGAATATTAGGGTTCTGAACTGAAAATTTAGTGTTGGAGGCGCTTTTGCTGAAATAACAAGAGTATGGGAATCACATAAACAACATCAAATAAGGAAATAAATAAGATCAATTTCAGCAAAACCCATAAAGAAGAAAAAAGAAAAATAACCTTGATGAATCCATGGAAAACAGCAGCAGGAAGATTATTTTGAGGAAAATTACGAACGATAAAGATCTGCATAAGAAATAGTACGAAGATGAAGAAGAACTTAAAAGATTGAAGAAGAAAGAAGAAAAGTTGCAATAACGGAATTTGCAGAAGAACGATGAAGTTGCAGAGAAAATAAAAAGAAAGAAAAAGAGAGTGAGAAAGAATATATATAGAGGGAATTTTTCCTCGAGAAAATAAACACGATTAATACGGAAAGATATAAGCGGTTAAAAAGCAACGGTTACAAAAGACGTTTCAAGAAACAGATGGAAGAAAGAATACGTGTGATAAATGCAGAATATGAAGAGGGGAGCAGCTGCGGCGTTTCTCACATCATTCTCTACTTCGCAGAAAAGATATGAGAAGAGGCAAGATGTAGGATCAGAATCTCGCAACAATAATATCTTAGCGAAATTATCAACAACACAACAGCGTCGCAGAACAATTTCAGAAATGATATAATAAACGACGTCAGCTAAAATCATGAGAAAGATGTGAGGATCCTGCGAAAATTAGAAAGTTTGCGAGATTAAGATTTGTAAAGTTGTGAAAATATCCCAAGTCTTATCCGAAAATAAAGGACAGATTAGCTGTCATCCACTATGTATTTTCCTGTAAATAGTCGTTAAGTTATAAAGGAAGAGAGAGGTCTTTTTTGAGTAAGAAACAAGTAAATAGGAGAGAGAAAGTCTAGAGCAGAGGTCATTCTTTATTCTTTTATCTTTTCTTGTAAGAATATTCAAATATTGATCAATAAAATTGAGAGCGTAAATCTAAAAATGAGTTGAGTAACAATGAAATCATATGAGGGGTGTAGTGTAGGATTTCCTGCAACTACATTTTCGTTTGAAAAATGAGAAAAAGATGGAGAAGAAGAATCGATTGGTGGAGGAATAGAAATGAAATTGATTTAGTTTTAGGTTTTATTATTAGGATTTGATTAGGACAAATTTGTAGCATTAAGATTTATTGAAGGATAAATTTGTAGTTTCATCAAAACCAAATACCCCTTAGCACCCTTCTAGATTGAGCAAAATTTTGATAGGCCCCGAATAATTCACCTAGGCTCCCAAATTATCCAGGTTTATCGTAGAACTCCAAGTAGCAATGTCCAATACGAGTGTTATAACCACCATAAACTCAATCCTTTTTTCTTTTTTTTTTTGACAATAAAGAGAAAATTTTATTAAAAAGATTTTGTATCACTAAGAGCAATTCCTATGGGATGAACAAACTCAGAGTTTGTTCATTTTTCTCCCACTATGGAATGAACAAACATGAAAAATGGATGTTCAAATCAACATATTTGTTGATTTGAACATCGAGTCGGAACATCCGGCGCGCGTCTGTTTTAAGGACGCGCGTCATCCCTACTAACACTGGCGCTATTCGTGTTGACGTCGCCGTTGTCACTATGAACGCGCGTTCTTACTTACAGCGCCAGAGTCATTACCAAAAACGCCAGCGTCTGACCTAATGGCGCCAATGGCTCAATCTGAACGGCTAAAAAATCTGGTGATCCAACGGCTACATATTTTGAATTCTATAAATACTCCTCATTTCAACTCTAAATCCATACATCCTACACATTCTTCTCTCTCAAATCATCTACAAAAATGCCTCCCAGAGTTCGTGTTGTTAGATTCACTCAACAAGAGGATTTAGCTATTTGTAGAGCCTTTGTTTCTCACACACAAGATGTTGTCATGCGTAATGTAGTCAATTCGACGTTGACTTTCTGGGAGAAAGTTTTCAGAATGTTCGCCACTGAAACGGGGAAAATCCATGGGAGTGATTCTGGAGGATTGCAACATCGTTTTAGTTTAATTAGTACGAATTTATTGGAGTTCTTCGCCCAACTAATGGAGAATCACAAAAATAAGCTCAACGGTGAAGCCGAACATGAAGTGTTGCCCAGAACTCTAGCAATGTGGCCAGCATCTCACCGCGGTCGTCAGTTCGAATTCCATGCTTGTTTCAACATTCTTAGGGTGCTCAACAGATACGATCTCTACATCGCCCTAGGAATTCCACCACCCGCCGAGAACTGACGCCGCCTATGTAGTAGTTGTTTTAATCTGATGTATTTCTTTTATTCTCATGTATGGTGTGGTTGTTCAATGCAGTTTGTTTTTATTTATGAAATTGATGGTGCAATGTTAATCGAAGAAAAATTTAAATTACTTGATATTGATGGTTTTAGATAATCGTAATAACACAGAATAAACAAAAAACTAAATAACATAATACAATAGTGAATCGATTTTTCCTACAACTTCAATCAGCTCACTCCACCAAAGAACACCTGGGACATTCCCAGAAATTCCTTCTGTATGTGTCTTCTTCATAAGAAGTCCGCAAATGCATAAAATTCCTGCAACCGGGTTTTGAGCATGAACTGATTCTCCGTGGACAATGCTTGTATTCGTGATCTCCATATCCACAATGCTTGCAGTGTAATAACTCCTTCTTCAATTTGGCTTTAAGTTTGAAGTTTTTGCAAAGTGTTGCAATCTTTTCTTCTTCTTGTTTTTAATCTTCATAGCATCATCTAGCATATGTGGTTCCTCTGGACAATTGGGATCTTGACATGGCAAATACCTGAGCTTTTCCGGTTGTGATTCAATCACCATTCTGATGCGTGAACAACCTTCCCGCGGACACTTTGGATACATCCAAGGACATTGTATAAGACTGTGGTTATCCATGAAACATAATGGGAAAATCTCTTTTGCTTCGACACATAATATTTGCTTCGCTTTGCCTTTGGAAAACATGATGGATGATGAGAGAGAAATCGGTTGGTTTGGTTTAGAATGAAATCTAGTGATGTATTTATAATAGAAAATAACCATTGGTAATTCAAACGGGCTCTCAAAGGAAAGTCGCCCACGACTTTCATACAAACGCCAACGACTAAATTTCCATTTCCAACGACAATTTTTTCTTTCTCGTCCTATAAATTTCATTCCTCCCATCTCCAAAATCACATCTTCTTCTTCTTTTTTCTTATATCTCTCCTCCTTTGCAGAAATGTCTGTCAGAAATCGTGGTCCCAAGTTTACTGAAGAAGAGGATATAACTCTATGCAAAGCATATTTCTTTCATAGGGTAATCACTGGTGTTCTTATTTCTCATGACAGTTCTTTTTGGGAGAACCTTTTTTCAATGTTCGTCTCATTGACGGGAAACCCAGGAAACCGAGATGCTCGTCGACTGTGTGCTTGTTTTCATTTTATTAGGCTTGCAGTCGAGCCATTTCTTGCTTTGGTAATAGAAATTGATCGAGAAAATTTCAGCGGTGTAACTGAAGATGAAGTGATCCAAACAACTCTTGATAATTGTGAGGATGCTCACGGTAAGCCTTTTCGTTACGAAGCGTGTTTCAGAATTCTAAAAGATGGTCCATCTCAAGCACATCGTTACTGCACTCGAATGTCGCTGCCGGAATTTACAATGGAAGAAGATGTTGCTCTTGTTCGATGTTGCTTACATCGTATGGTGAGCCCAATGAACAATGACAATTTCTGGGAAAGAGTATTGGGACATTTTGTAGCATCGTGGAACGAAGCAATAAGAAACAGTAAGTGCCTAGAACTAAAAATTGCATTCATCACTAATGAAGTCAAACATTATACGGAAGTATTGTGGATGGTTCATCGTAGCAATTCTGGATTATCCAACGAAGAACTGGAAACCATTGCTCAGACCAAGTTTACGGAAGAAAGCGGGAGAGAGTTTAGGCATTTTGAATGCTATGAACTTTACAGAGAGAATGTCGCCGGATTTGATGTAGTTTGATGTTTTTGTTGTGGTTTATTAAAATGTAGTTTGATGTTATTTGCAAGTTTAAATAATTGTAATAAATTTCACTTAATCTGAAATGGAAATCTATTTAAAAAATATAAACATTTTCATTCATTGATATTACTGCCAATTCTTTTACAAGATATAAACTTAGACAATAAAAAAAACTTCAATAAAAATCAAGTACAAGTTTTGGCCTCCTGTTTATCTTCATTTGACGTATTTTCCATTCAACGCGCTCTTTGACAGTTTCACCTTTGTTTTTGAATTTTTGTTGTTAACTTTCAAAACTGGAGCTCTTCTTTGCCTTTTAGCGGAACATTTTCTTGGAGAAACTTCTAAATTTTGAACTTCCCTTTTACAATTTTCAATCTTTTTAAAACTCCCACATATCTTAGAAACAACAACTTCAAGTTTTGCATCCCAAAAAAGTGTGATAGCCTTTTCAGCCATTTTTAGAAGAGAAAATTCAAGTGAATTTTGGTGTGAGTGAATTGTTTGAAGATGGTGGTAATTTATAGAGGTAAAAAGTGAAATTCGAATTTTAAAAACTACCCATTGGCGTTTGTGGAAAAAACGTCAGCGCTTTATCTTCAGACGCCACGTTTGTTCTTCCGTCGCCAGCGTCTGTCCTCCCGACGCCTGCGCTGGATCTACTGACGCCAGCGTTTTAACCTGGCTCGCGCGGCTATTAGTCTAACGCCCAATACTTTACTATAGTGGAAAATCTAGTTTGGCTATCCACCTGAATGAACAAAAGAATTTGTTTGTTCATTCCCACAGGAATTGCTCTAAAACAGTGATATAGAAACCAAAAAAATAAATTACATGGATGTGTGGATAACAACATTCCAATTACAAATAAGGGTGGACAAATAACATCGTCTCAATCTTCACAAAATATGAAATCTCTAACAACTTGTAGCATTTCTTGAGCTTTCACTGGATGAGAATGTGCCATGCCATGAAACCCAAATTCCTCAATCCAACTCACAACTTTCACACCCTCTTCTTCTAACATCTTCACAAACTGGATATCCCTATCAATTAAGGGATCTTCATTGCTACAAGTAACTAAACATTTCTTCATAAACCTTAATTTCCTCTCTAAATTCTCATCGACTCCAACAACAAATGGATTACAGTAAACATGATCTCTATTTACCCCAACTGGTAATCCTAATTCCCACATCAAATCATTAACAACTAAAGGCACATACTTATCATTAACCAATCTCAATTCAGATTTACTTCTTTCTACTCCACCAAAATATGGTTGGTTCAATATTAACCCACAAATCTTTATTGGTTCTAAATCCAACTCTGATGCTCCTAAACATGAATTATACGCAATATTTCCTCCTGCGCTACACCCCATAATGAAACATTTTGAGAAATCACCATAATTTCTCAACCATGGTTCACCATTTACGGTATCCAAAGCTTGGTTTTGAACCCAAATTAGAGATTCCACGGCATCCTCATAAGCCGCCGGTAGTCGGTTCTCTGGTGCGAGACGATACTCTACGGAGAGTACTATCGCCGATACCTGATTCGCCATGGATTTGCAGAAGTTATGGAAAATCGTTGAATTTGCATTATATAAGATGAACCCACCTCCATGAAAGTATATTACCAGTGGAAGAAGTTGTTCATGGTTATGTTGAGATTCGGATGGTCTGAAAATTCTGATCTAGGTTTTGTGTTTGGGGTTTAACTCAATATCTTTGGTGTCTGGATCATCATTTGAATTGGTGATTGGATTTGGAGAGTTTCTAGTGAGAGTATCAATAGCTGGGTTGTGAATGATCCCGAGTACTTCGTATGGATTCATGGTGCTAGTCATTGAATTGAGAAGTGTTTCCGTAGAATCATCTGCCATATTTTTTTCTAGGATTTTTTTTTTGCTGAATTTTGTGTTCTTGAGTTGATTGTTAAATTGGGAATGTGGGATGGAGTAACTTTTAAGAGAGGTGGTTAGTGATGTTGGGCAGTTGGGACTTTAATATAAGTGGTTGTGGGATGTCGCAGTTAACTTGAGTGCTATCCTGCATCAAACAAACACTGGCAAGTGCATACCACCTACCTGCACAACTACACCCATATGGACCATCGCAAAGAAAAAGAAAAAAAAAAATCTTGGGATAATTTATCTGCAAATAGTGAGTAGTGGTGCACAAAGACTGATCACGTACATTTAGGAATCAACAACATATATTGTAAAAGGCTACAAGAAACCATACGTGCATTCTTTTATTTGGCAAAGTTTCTACTGGTGCAACACTTATTCATGAGCAATGACAATACCATTATTACCTTAATACAAACATCAAAAATAACTACTAATATGAAAGCATTATATGTACTAATAAGACTTACTACAGCCAAAATGAAGAAAGCTTCCTTTGTTGCACGGCTACAGTCAAAAATAAAGAAAGCTTCCTGCGCTGGGTATGTCTGCTGCATCAATCAATCGCATAGCTTCCTATGTTGCATGACTGCTGCATCAATCAAGCAGTAAAATCCGTCCGAGCTTTACGGAACACACATCATAGGAGGAATTCTTTGAGATATCCGAGCATAGTTAAATGTCTCTTAGGATCAATAAAATCAACCAGATGAAAACCAAACTCACTAAAATGAGCAGTTACTGGAACATTGTGTCTAATCAACAATCTTACAAGTTCCATCTGACGATCCAAAATCGGGTCTCCTTCAAACCCTCTTATCAAGACCCTTGGCAATTTCTTAATATTGTCATAATATGCAGATTTAGTCTTTGGATTAAGACATTCATGGTCAGGATCGGCTCCTTCTGGTAATGCCAATTCCACCATCAAATCAATTGCTGGAGCTGGGATGATCATATCATTCTTATATTTCCTTTCTGACTTAGTTTTTTTGGTGCCACTGAAAAAAGGTTGGTTCAAGATAACCCCGGATAACTTGACAGGTTCTATATCCATTCCAACTGCAAGCAAAGCCGAGTAATAAGCAATTGTAGCACCTGTGCTCGAACCAAGAATGTAACACCTCGAAAAATCAGCATAATCCCTCAGCCATTGTTCGCCATTCGGATCTAAGGCTTGGTTATTTAGCCAGAGAATAGCATCCGCACCATCTTCATAAGCAGCTGGTAGTTTATGTTCCGGTGCTAAGCGGAAATTAACTGAGATCACAATCGCAAGTAATTCACTACAGTAACGTGAACAGGGTTCATTATCAAAAATATTGTCTACGCTAAACATGATGAATGCGCCACAATGGAAATATACTATAATGGGAAGTCTAGCAACATCGGTATCATTGGATGGTATCTTCGTAGGACGGTAAATTCTGACGTACGTTTCCTTTTCAGCATTGAGAGGAACGTCTTTGGTAACAACAGTTAGACCAGGAAGGGACATTTCTTCTTCGGCTGTTGGTGGTACGAGAAGTACTTCTGCGAGGCGAGTAATAGAGCCATCTGGATTAAGAGCGATTTTGAGCCTTTCATAAGGATCTATTGCCGGAACCTTTTCTTCTGGTTTTTCAGCATCAGTAGGTGTTGATTTTTCTTTAGACTCATTGTTGTTACCTTGTTTTGTCGGCTTTGGTTCCTCGGACATTTTTGTGGCTCCAACAAATTTTTGATCGCATTCGCTCTTACTTTGATACTTTTTTTGATGCAAAATCTTAATTCGATTCAGAAATGAAAATTGAAAGAAATTTTCATTTCCAAATGTCTGAGGTTTAGAGAAAGGCATGATAATAGCCATACAGCATGCTAACTTTTTTTAGCGTTTTTTTTTTTTTGATTTCGCACACAAATAGGTCAAAGGATTCACCATGAAATTAGGATCCAAAGGTTGTAATACTGAATTCCACATGCTATCCAACAAAACCGAGTTCAGTTATGTTTTTCCGGGTAGCAGGGGAGAGGCCTATGCGGCAATAACTAATCTAATGCCATATTTGGCAAGTAATATGGCAATCGCCATATATAGCTGGCTGCAATTGAGAAATAACAATTAAGCCGCAATGCCCCCATAAACCAGGTGTGCTTTGTTTTGGCGTGGAATCGGAAAATCACTGACCACTGACCATATATTTTATTAAAAAAAAAAGAAATGATCGATAAAGAAGATTTATTCTTTGAGGAGAAAATTAATATAATGATAAAAGAACAAAAAAAACAACCAGGAAAATAAAGGCTTCTGTCAGCACATACAAGATAAGAGCCAAGGGCCAAAGTAAAAGCAAAGCTTAAACAATATTAGTAAGCTAAGAAAAAATAAAAGGGAAATGTACGTGACAGTCGTAGTATTAGGATCCGCTTCACAAAAGCATCGTAGTGTTACAAATTATTAACAAAATGATCACATTTCCGTTAGGAAAAGAATTAAGTGGTGATTCATAGTTAAATATGTTAATAAAATTACTTATGCGTCCTTCCTATTTATCCCTCCATACACAATTTTAATTTTCGCCTTCATTTTTTTTTTTGATGGTGGTGCTATTTGTAGGCGGTGGTGCCGCAGCTTACATATCATTACACCGCATTCAGGATCGTAAAACCGCATTCAGGTTCGCTGCACCGCATTCATCCAAAGGGTTCATTGCTTCCGCATGGGGTTTGGCGGAGATTCTTAAACTTCCACCACCACTACCACCGCTTCTTCACCACCACCTCAACCTATAAGTTAACTAGAAAGGGTATTTTGGAGGAGGGTATTTTCAGAAAAGATAACATCGTTTTATACAAAAGTGTTAAATCGGATGGAAAAATACCATTTTGTAAATAAATTACAAAAGTATGACCATTTTGTGAACGAATTACAAAAAGTCACTACAAGAAAAACTGGATTAAGCAACCTGGCAGTTTTGGTTGGAAAAGCCCATATTGAATCGTTCTAACCCTTAGATCGACTTAATTTGGCTCTCGCTCTTAAGTTGCAAAAGGTGGGATCTCTATAGGTCTAGAGCAGCTAGGCAATTGCTTTAATAATCAACCAACTATCATGTAGCATCTCCTTTGTTCATTGCTTCATAGCTAGACCGACTCACCTTGAGCAAGCAAAATAATCATCGCTTCATAGCTAGACCGACTCACCTAGAGCAAGCAAAATAATCATCGCTTCATAGCTAGACCGAGCTGCTTAGAACAAGCAAAATAACCATCACTTTAGAGTTAGACCAACCATACTTGAGCAAGTGAAACGCCGATCGCTTCATAGATAGACCAACCAAAACTAGAGAGTGAAATACCGATCGCTTCTTAGCTAGACCAAATACCCTTTGAGCAATTAAAATAAATTCTGATTGCTTCATAGCTAGACCAAGCAACCCAAGAGCATTTAAAATACCTATACATGGCCTGAAGTTGGTTGCTTAAACCAAATTTTTGTACTCCTGGATTAGAAATCCGAAAATTAATTACAATTTAAAAATTAATACTGAAGGTAATTACTAATTAAGATTTCATAATTATAATTATCCACTTCCAATTAATTAAAACCATTCCTTAATTACACGTGGTATCAGTATCCCCACCCAAGCGAATTAAATTGTTACAAAAAAACAAAAACCATCAAGTTAACCAAATTGTTTGCAAACCATCCCCGAAAAGAACAAGAACCATACAGGTCCACACAAAAAAGTAACAAAAGGAGCCAGTGAAGGCAATGGACCTGTATGTTCACCAAAATAAAACTGCACATTCAACATTCATCCTCCCCTGACAATTCATTCTCTTAATTATCATTAGCACATCCATCTGCCTGCAAATCATCATCGTCCCCAACATAATTGTTCTCATCTTCTTGAAAATCATCATCGTCCCTAGCATAGCCATTTTCATCTTCTTGCACATCATCCCAAGTAAATCGATCATCAACTTCATGTTCACCTTCATCTTGGGACTCATCTTCTGAATCATCTGGCACAGGTTGACAACCAAGCGTCTGCAAAACATCATTCAAGTACTCTCTGAGATTACACTCCCTCTTTTGAAGCTTTGAGATTTCTTTGTCTTGCTTCGCAACTTTCTTCTTTTCAGAGTCCAACTGTTCTTGGAGAGCAACCATTTGTGCTTCATTTTTCTCATATAAACTGAAGCGGGCAGCAACTTTTGACTTACGAGTACGCTTAGCCCCTATACGACGTGGATCAACAACCATTGCATATATTTCCTCAGGTGTGTGGTTGACTTCTCCTCGACGAACCTGTTCACTCATCTGGTTCATCTCTTTCTGCATACAAGTTGTAAAAACAAGAAACTAAATCAAAATTCAAGCTTATGTAGCTACTATGAAGAAAATGAAGAAAAGACAACAAAACAAAACTACAGTAATAGAATAAGCAGAATTTTCATTCAAAATGCAGTAACTAGAGCAAAAAAAAACAAAAGATAAATTGATCAAATACTACCCTAAATTAGGTTTCCATGTATCATCAAAGAACCCAAAATCTGGAAACAAAAAATAGTTCATAACAAATCATAGTTTGACAACACAAAAGCATGCAGGCATTTAAAACATCAACGAAAAAAAGAATTAATGGATCCTGAAAATGGAAAACTACGCGCAATAATCCTATCTTCCCGAGTTGCTCAAAAGTTTGTTATCATACAAACAGGTTGAAAATGTTACTGAAAGTTTGTGTGTCCATCATTCCTATACAAATTTAAATTTCCTAGAAGATATGCATGAGACAATTCTAAGGGGTAAGAGTCAGTGCCCAAATAAGTGGCATGTCTGTGAGTCTGTTACAAGTTGAAGAGAACTTAACCAAGTGAAAAGGCATGTGTCTATTATATCTGCACTATCTCTTTTTTTTCTTTGCAGTTTCATTTTATTGCCTAAAAAGATAAAGTTTTTGCGACCATCTCCAAACGGATTCAAGTTAAATATTGCAACATCTTCTAATCAAAGTCTTAGGAAGAATGAAAACATTGCCATCATACCAACAGTAAGAAATGCATAGCCAAAAAGCTACACAAATTTGAGCTACACATTGCCATCAGACCAACAGTAACAAATGACATATGCTGCGTATCTGGACCTTGTAGCTTGGGATGCTTAGTTCATATTTAGACCAACAGTAAGTCTCAAGCATTATTCAAATTTATTACTAGTAAGTGAAGGAGATTCGTACCTTCCAATCTTCACACAGTTTACCAAGCTTCTTATCCTTGTGGGTTACCATGAACATACTGAGTGGATCAATTGGGAGATTTTTGCGCGCCTAATGAAATAGAACTTGTGAGTTTACCACAGTTAAAATTAATTAACACATGAAGAACAAGGAAAAGGCATCAATGAATAATTTAAAACTTACCCTATCATACGCTTTTCTGGCGAACCTCTCTGTACCATTGGTATGGTTCAGAACTTGTTCCTTACGTGCATCCCTTGATTTCTCAGACGCAGCCTACAATTAAATATAAAAATGAAAATTAAGAGACACTCCTTCACCAAAAATATAGCTTTTTACTGTTTCTTATGATAGAGAAATCATAATCAGATTTACAAGCAACTAGCTGGACACCGCAGCTCCATGTTAAAGGTTAACACATAAAATATAATTATCTAAAATGTCAATTCATTGCAAAGGGTAAGACCAGCAAATTTTATATACCTTAAACTTTACATTAGTGTTAAAGAAGTCACACATATAAGCCCAATCATCAACATTGCGGATTCTTGGGGATGGATGTCGTAAAGCTTCCTCATGACTATCAAACGTTCTGTAGTACGCCGCCAACTCAGATCGATATCTAACATAATCCAACCTCATTTTTGTTCTAATAGCCTCTTCAGCGTTTTCATCATCAGGTACTAAGATATAGTAATCCTAGAAAAAAAAAAAGTTAAATAGTGACCAGTGATCAAAAAATTCCAAAGAACTAGAAAAAAATAGAAACGGTGAATTAAGTATTACCCTGACAAGTTTAGATACTCTTGCTATCTTTTCTTCAGGCATGTTTCTAAACAAACGCACAGTCAAAGGGAAGTTGTCACTTTGGCGCACCCACATTCCTATCATGAGAATACATTCAAGGCTGAATGTACCCACCAAGCTCTTTTCAAAAACATCCACTTTCAGTTTATCCGTGTCAGTATCTCTAATTGTAACTTTAGGAAGGGTGGTAATACCCCTAGTCTCTGTGCAAGAAACGGACATCACCCAACAAAATCAGTTTTTAGGATAATCGTGTTAACTATCAACTGTGACAGAATAGATAGAAGTTAACAGATTTTACTTATAGCTGGTGGATGGGCAGAATCAGTTTCCACAGGAGAATTTGAAGCTTCCTGCGAAAAACCTCGACGACTTAACTCTGGTGATATATCTTCATTTTCAGCCAACTGAGTTTGTTATCGATGAGACAATCGAGGACTCCTACGAGGTGTTGATTCACATGCATCATGAGCCAATAGAGTACGTCGTAGAGGACTCCTACGAGGTGTTGACTCACGTTCATTACGAGCAAACTGAGTATGTCGTCGAGGAGACACCCGAGGACTGCTGTGGTGCACAGATGCCGGTTGAGAAGCTGAAGTAGAACGCTTCCTGCTACGATTTTCAAACTCAAGACGCTGTGGATGAGATAACTGCCTAGAAGCAGAACGTTGACTGAAGTTGCATTCAACATCATTATGTGGTGGAACAGATGATTGACGCTTTTCTACATCACCCAACAACAATGATCGTTTTGCTTGAATTAAACTTTGGGGCCTTTGAGTACTAGCTGCTTGTAATGCAATATCTATCACTGACTGTCTTCTCTTTAACGTCCTTTGAGGAGTTGTTACTGCTGCAGCAGGTCGCTTCCTGGACTTTGATACATTTAAAGACGTACCACCCATTGCTGCAGTAACCCCGTAAAAAAACAATTAGATATGAAAAAAAATGAAATGATACGATGAATAAAATAAGGGAGAAACTACGAGAAAGGGGAAGGAATATTGTTACCGTTTACAGATCGCATATTAGCCGGCGCCCTTTCTTGTGTTGGGGGAGAAGAAGAGTACTGTGGAGTGGTCATGGGATCACCACGGGAAACTTGTTTCACGTGACCACCTATATGTCTAGCCATTTCTGAAAACAAAAATCAGGCAAATCACTCAACAAGCTAAACTTCATAAGTTTACCAGCACCCAAAACTTACAGCAAAGGTATAAATGACAAAAAAAAAATTTATAAAACTTAAATGTTCTTTCTTTTTTTAAAAGAGAACTATACAAAGCTTAAAGCAGCAAAAAAAGATACATCAAAGGAAAAGAAAAGAAAAAAACCCTCTATTTCTATCCATTTCTAAAACAACTATAGGGAAATCACTCAACAAGCAGACTTCACATTTACCAACACCCAAAACTTATAGCAAGGGTATATGAACTTCAAAGTAAAAATCCATGGAACATAAGGTAAATCAAAGGATTTAGAGTTCTTCCTTTCTTTTTAAGTTACAGGAGAAGTTACAGAGAAAGAAGAAAAACAAAAAAAAAAAAAACAAAGGTTAATGGAAGATTCCATCCAACCCAAAAACAAATGTAAAAGAGAATTAAACAAACATCAAAAGACAAAAAAGAAAAAAAATTTAATCCCCGAACTGAACCCTAGGCGGTGGAATCTTAAAATAACATACATGCCTGTTCAAAATGAGATCCTAAGCTTAAATGGGTTTATTCATCATTCTTACGAAGTTTCTGACTTATAGTAGTCTACTCCCGCCCAGGTTTCGAACTCGGAGCCACTTTCTTTCTCGAAGTCGCCAGAAAAGGGTTTTCCTAAGGTTTCAGAGAATATTTCGATGGAATCTTACTTGTAAATGGGTAGATTCATCGTTCTTATGAAGTCTCTGACTTAAAGTAGTCCACTCCCGGCCAGGTTTCGAACTCGGAGCCACTTTCTTACTCGAAGTCGCCAGAAAAGGGTTTTCCTAAGGTTTCAAAGAATATTTCGATGGAATCTTACTTGTAAAATAGGTGGATTCATCGTTCTTACGAAGTCTCTGACTTATAGTAGTCCACTCCCGGCCAGGTTTTGAACTCGGAGCCACTTTCGTTCTCGAAGTCGCCGGAATATGATTTGTTTAAGGTTTCAGAGAATATTTCGATGGAATCTTACATGTAAATGGGTTTATTCATCATTCTTACGAAGTTTCTGACTTATAGTAGTCCACTCCCGGCCAGGTTTCGAACTCGGAGCCACTTTCTTACTCGAAGTCGCCAGAAAAGGGTTTTCCTAAGGTTTCAAAGAATATTTCGATGGAATCTTACTTGTAAAATAGGTGGATTCATCGTTCTTACGAAGTCTCTGACTTATAGTAGTCCACTCCCGTCCAGGTTTCGAACTCGGAGCCACTTTCGTTCTCGAAGTCGCCGGAATATGATTTTTTTAAGGTTTCAGAGAATATTTCGATGGAATCTTACATGTAAATGGGTTTATTCATCATTCTTACGAAGTTTCTGACTTATAGTAGTCCACTCCCGGACAGGTTTCGAACTCGGAGCCACTTTCTTACTCGAAGTCGCCAGAAAATGGTTTTCCTAAGGTTTCAAAGAATATTTCGATGGAATCTTACTTGTAAAATAGGTGGATTCATCGTTCTTACGAAGTCTCTGACTTATAGTAGTCCACTCCCGTCCAGGTTTCGAACTCGGAGCCACTTTCGTTCTCGAAGTTGCCGGAATATGATTTGTTTAAGGTTTCAGAGAATATTTCGATGGAATCTTACATGTAAATGGGTTTATTCATCATTCTTACGAAGTTTCTGACTTATAGTAGTCCACTCCCGCCCAGGTTTCGAACTCGGAGCCACTTTCTTACTCTAAGTCGCCAGAAAAGGGTTTTCCTAAGGTTTCAAAGAATATTTCGATGGAATCTTACTTGTAAAATAGGTGGATTCATTGTTTCTAATCCATCACTCTCAATGTTGGTCAGTCTCACTCAATTTCCCTCACTCAATTTGTGATCTATCAATTTTGTTACTATTAATTGCATTATCCACCAACATTTTGCTACTCAACTTATCGGTTTCCCCTTCTGTCATAAACTCTCTTAATTGCCTTATCCACCAACATTTTGACACTCAACTTACCTTAACTTTACTCAATTTCTTGTTATTTTTCGATACTTAGTACTATAATCTTTGGTTATACTCACACCACTGCCGTTGCTCTAACTCAAAAGGAAAGCAATCCGTATGATACTAATTTAACCAACAGGAAATTAAAATATGTAATCCACGGACATTAACTCATAAGGAAAGCTCATACGGATTGCCACTTTATCTAACCACCACAAATTGGTTTTGAAAAGAGGAACTGTTTAGGCGGCAAAATTCACTTGTTTTGAATTAAAGGGCCTTTTTTCGCGGCAAAGGGTCCACTGCTGCATGTGAAGAATCTAAACTAACATCCACGTGTTTCCTTATCCTTCACGTGTTTGCTTATCTTTTTCGGTCCAATGAAAGATTTAGTAGTTGTCTGGTTGACTGCTTGTCCTTCACGTGTATGCTTGAAAAGATTGTTCACTGAATTGGTGCCAAACGGTACAAAGTAACAACTAACAATGTTCCAATCCGATGATAATCGTGGTATCTTTTCGTATTTTAGAAGAATTACCATTCATTTTCTGAACCATCAACTAGGGCGGTATAAATTATTTTTTATATTGGTATACATATCTTTAAAATAAATTTTACTCACCAATAATTTAATTCTTTTATGACACATTTAGAATGGCAAAAAGAAAAAACTTGGTAACCATTTCACAAATTTTAAAATATGATTGTCTTTGAATCGGTGGTGGCTAGGACTTGGTTGTTGAGATAGGATTATACCACCAACCAAATATATTTTGAATTGCTGCCCTACTGTGCCTGAAAGCAAGTAGCGACTTAAGCATTTTTATAGTTGGTGTGCATAACTTGAAAAAATGATGTACCAATCGGACACTATTATTGGTCGCAACGAAATAGTAGTAATAAATTTATAGCGAGCAAACTATCTAATAATTGAAAACTTGGTTGCTTGACCATTAAAGCGACCAAAATTTCAGGCGCTTGCTAAGATTTTGGTCGCTTAAGCCGTATTTTCTTGTAGTGAGTATGACCATTCTGTAATACAAAACAAAGCCTACTTCTCCTTAGAAGATGTTTCGTGGCCCTTTCCAAGTGATCATTGCTTAGGTCATCCTTCCAACCTAAGGGCAACTCATATGATATGAACATCCATATCTAAAGAAAAATCCATATAGATAAGAATGATTATAATTCTATGGAGATTTATCTAGATAAATATTCACTAATTGGGACCTATGTATTTTTATTTTAATTATATTAAAATAATAGATAAATTTGTTATCTGGTTATCAATGAGGAAAAAAAGGGAAGAAAGGATATACATCCGGTGATAAATAATTATATGTAATTATATACATCCGGGCATTAAGTGTTCGGAAGGGATATTTGGTCATCCTATGACCGGATGGGCTCTCAATATCTACCTCCACATATTTAAGGGGTCCCTTCTGGACTTCACAAACATATGGATGTTAAAATGATCCATAATAACATTTTTTGGTCCATAAGAGTTAATCTAAATTCTCCATCTTTTTTCCTTCTTAGTTTTATGATTTTTGTCATTTAACACAATGAAGGTTTTTTTTTTTCCCTCTTCTGTATAACCATCAGGTGCACCTAGCAATGAAGAGAACCTATAAGTTGTTTATTTGTTGAGAACTAGTCAATGATATCATGTTAGTGATAACTTCAAGGGATTTGTCCTTCTCAAATGATACATCTTCACTTGAATCGCCCTTATCTCCATAGCAATCTTCAGTATCTTAACTGCAATAACTTCTTCATAGTCATGAGAAAGAGATAAGCAACAGGTATCTCAAGTGGTTGTCATTACTTCATAAGTTTCGAACTCTACGGTTTCAGAGTCAGATTCTGAAACAAGTGGCTACATGCGATTTGAGGTTCTACCCGTCCTAACTAGCCAAATGACTTCATTTTTCTAAGAATAGTAAGAGAGAGAGTTTTCTTTCCATTGTACCCTGTCCTTATTTATATAGACTCTCCAAAAGCCCCTTCCTTTCATGACATCATGCCATGTGTCATAAACACCCTTAATTACTACTAATGCCACCCCTTCTCTAATAAAACCTCTTTCTTCCCTCTTAATTCCTCCCTTGTCCTTTTCATTTCATGGATAATTTCTTGGTGGACTTGGGCTTCAGTCCCCATGTCTCATGTTGGGTTTGCCTCCCTTTTGAGGGTACACTAGCCTGGCTAAGGGGTAGTATTTTTCATGTATCAACATTAGTCCCCTGACTATTGGGTCAATCGTTAGATGACCCGATAGTTAAATTATTCTACATTCTGAATAACCACGCGTCGCAAAAGGCGGAGCGGTTACCGTGTCATTTATGGTGATCTTCTATATATAAATGTATCATTCCTTCCACCCAATCATTTGTTTCGAGCACCCTGTTTTCTGTCTTTATTTCTAATTATAGGATATTCTACTTAGATGACTCATTTTCTTCATGGATATGTTTTGACCTTAGCGCATGTCCCCGCATTGGTTTCAATGTTCAAAGAGGCGGAATTGGAGCGTCTATTGTTAGTGAAGGTCGAAGTTGAGGCGCTCCGTGAGCATAGGTTTGTGAATAGGGATTCCATGCGTGCGCAGTTCGCGGAACGCTATGAAGTGCATAAAACGGCTCACAGGGCCGGACATATGACATCTTCCATCCAGCATGCCTTAGATGATGTTGTTACAGCTCGGTATGCTTCTAGTTCGCTTTTCACGGAGTCCTCATCAATGACAACAACTATAAATCATGCCATCACTGATTGTCGTGCGTCAGCCTCTGATCAAGTGACTTCACGGCTTCCTGGCTACACCCTGTCCCTAACGGCTGTCTCGGCGCTTGTAAACTTTCTCTATCCCAGGGATGAACTCGCACGCTTACTGGTGTTAAGAGCGGAGGTGGAGGCGCTATGGGCTTTAAGGCGCGCTCGCTTAGACAAAGCTCATAGGGAGCATGACGAACACGAAGGAACTCTAGCGCTCGTTCGTAGTGCAGGAGGCAAGGGTAAAGTCATGCGAGATATCCGTAGATTGATTAGCGAGGCTGATTGGGAATTATCTCAACTGTCGTTCAGTGTGATGACGGACGTCTGATGGCCGAGGCCGTGGATACGGACATCGCCCGTTGTCGTAAGCTGGTAGTTGGCTAAGGTTTCACGTCAATTTGGGGCGACTTATTTCACTAGTTACTTGTAGTTTTATTACTTGGTTTCACGCTTGCTAGTTTTTCTCTGTGCGCTTGTTTTGGGACTGCCTCTCGTGGACTTTTGGTGTTATTTATAGTTTGGTGCGAGGCTTTTCTTCCTTATTTTTACTTTCTCTACCCCTTTTTCTTGTATACGTTACCATGTTGACTTCTTAGTTCTCGAGGACCTAGGGTTTGTTTCGAGCTTACCTTTTCTCTGGGAGGTTCCCAAAGACTACTGAAAGCACTATCCCCATACTTCACTGTTGGTGTGTATTGACACGTGTTTCCACGTGTAAAGAGAAAGCAGGGGGTGTAAGTGGTAACTGCATCGTGAATTACGCCCTTTTCCTTTATATACGGTTCTTATCTCTAGTATGCTTACCGGTTTCTTCTTGATTTTCCTTCTCTTCCGCCTGATCAGTATATTTCCTGCATGGCCAACTCTCTTCACGGGTATGTGTTATCCTTGGCGCCTATTCCCATGTTGTTTTCGGCGAGATTCAAACGCTGTGAATTGAAGCGACTTTTTCTTATGAAGTCTGAAATCGAGGAGCTTCGAAAGCAGAGGAGGCTGGATAGAGATGCCAAGCGCGAGAATTTTATGTTATGAGACGAGGCATATCAGACTGCTCGGCGAGCTGACCTATCAGGTCGTGTGCCATTAAAGGTTCGACGAGCGCTGGACGAGGCTACTGCCGCTCATGATGCGGCAAATCAACTATTCGCAGATTCTGTGATGATGACGGCTACTATAGATCGCGCCATCTCCGATTGTCATCTCTGGATTTCCGACCAGATAGCCTTGCCGCTTCTCGGACATGCTCTGACCTTAGCGGTCGCGTATACGCTCGTATCTCACCCCTATCTTGAGGACGATTTGGCTCGTTTATTGGTTCTGAAATAGAAAGCGGGTTTGTTGTGGACACTTCGGTTGATCCGTCAAGATAAAGCTCGTAAAGAGTACGATGAACATGAGGATACTTTTTCGCTTGCTCGTGGAGCCGGGGCTGAGGGTGAGATTATTCAAGACATCAATCATTTAGTACATGAAGCTGATCAGGATCTTCTTTTGGCTACTGCCCAGTGTGATGACGGGCGTTTGATGGTGGAAGCTTTGGATACGGATATTGCTCGTTGTCGGGTGTTAATGGCTGATTAGATTGCGTATCCCCTGCAAGGATTTTTTTTTTAGTTTTTCCTTTTGTGTTTGTTTTGAATCAGTATGAACAGTTTTTTCTTTTAAATTGAAGTATTTTTCTCTTCCCCTTCTCTTTTTTTTTTTGAATGTGCTTACTCCTTCTCTCTCGCGTTTCTTTCTTGAGATGGGTATGTGTACTCCCTTCCTCTTTTATGAGGGGGTGACCGCTGGTAAAAGAGGATTAATCACCCTTGTAAAGCGCGCATACTCCCTTTTTTTTAATTGAAAGGGTGTTGGATGGGTCGGGCGTTAGTGAAAGACGCCTACTCCCCCTTCTTTTTATTGAAATGGTGTCCGGTGGGGTGGGCGGTAGTGAAACGCGCCTACTCCCCTTTCTTTTTTATCGAAGGGTGTTGGGTGGGGTGGGCGTTAGTGAAACGCGCCTACACCCCCTCCTTTTTATTGAAAGGGTGTTGGGTGGGGTGGGCGGTAGTGAAACGCGCCTACTCCCCCTCCTTTTTTATTGAAAGGGTATTGGATGGGGTAAGCGTTAGTGAAACGCGCCTACTCCCCCTTCTTTTTTTATTGAAGGGTGTTGGGCGGGGTGGGAGTTAGTGAAACGCGCCTACTCCCCCTTCTTTTTATTGAAAGGGTGTTGGATGGGGTGGGCGGTAGTGAAACGCGCCTGCTCCCCCTTCTTTTTTATGGAAGGGTGTTGGGTGGAGTGGGCGTTAATGAAACGCGCCTACTCCCCCTTATTTTTATCGAAGGGTGTTGCGTGGGGTGGGCATTAGTGAAACACGCTTACCCATGAATCACTAGGTTTTTTCGGGGTCCCATGTACTTTTTGTAGATTTGTCAGTCAATCAGGCGCCTTTGGCTTCCCTAAGACCTTTTGTGAATTCGTCAGTCAATCAGGCGCCTTTCGTTGTCCTGAGACCTTTTGTGAATTTGTCAGTCAATCAGGCGCCTTTGGCTGTGCTGAGACCTTTTGTGAATTTGTCAGTCAATCAGGTGCCTTTGGCTATCCTGAGACCTTTTTTGAATTTGTCAGTCAATCAGGCGCCTTTGGATGTCCTGAGACCTTTTGTGAATTTGTCAGTCAATCAGGCGCCTTTGGCTATCCTGAGACCTTTTGCGAATTTGTCAGTCAATCAGGCGCCTTTGGATATCCTGAGACCTTTTGTGAATTTTTCAGTCAATCAGGCGCCTTTGGCTATCCTGAGACCTTTTGTGAATTTGTAAGTCAATCAGGCGCCTCTGGCTGGCCTGAGACCTTTTGTGAATTTGTCAGTCAATCACGCGCCTCTGGCTATCCCGAGACATTTCGTGAATACACCACTTTCATCAAAATACTTTTATTGCTTAAGACGGACGTTTACATGGTGTGACTCATGCGTGAAATTTTTTCAACCACTTGCCATTGATAGGTGTTTTGACATTGGTTTCATTAATGCGTCGAAGCTTGTAGTATCCGCTTTCTTCCAGTTTCCTTATTGTGAACGGGCCCTCCCAATTTGCAGCGAACTTGACGACACTGGAATTTCTTTGTACGTGTGGGACGACTTTTAATACCAACTCGTCCACCTTGAACATTCTCTCCTTTACGCTCTGGTTATAGTAGTTCGCTGCGCGCCTTCTATAAGCTTCTACAAATATTTCCGCTCGTGTTCTTCTTTCTTCTATGGTGTCTAAATGAGCGAAGCGGATTATTTCATCCGGTGTGGTGTGACTAGCCATTGCTACTCTTGCTGATGGGATCGATATTTCTGCGGGTAGGATTGCATCTTCTCCATAGACTAGCGAATAAGGTGATGCTACCGTGGAACTGCACTTAGAAATCCTGTATGCCTAGAGTGTCAATGGCAACTACTCGTGCCATTCCTTATGGTGATTATGCACTGTTCTACGAAGGATGCAAATGAGGGTCTTATTTGTTACCTCCGCCTACCCGTTCCCTTTGGGATAATAAGGGGTTGACGTGTGAAGCATTGTGTTGTATTGGCGGAGCAGGTCGATCACGTCTCTGTTCACAAACGACCTCGCGTTATCTGCCCTGATTATCATGGGTGCGTCGAACCTAGAAATGATGTGTTCTTTAATGAATGCGGCTATTGTAGCACCCGCGTAATCTTTGAAGGGTATTGCTTCAACCCACTTGGACGCGTACTCAGTGGCGGTTATTATGTATTTATGATGTTTCGAGGATGTTGGATTGATTGACCCTATGAGATCGATCCCCCAAATGTGGAACGACCAGGGTGTTACTATGATATGCAGCAGGGCATGCGACGCTTGGATCAAATTTCCATGTGTTTGGCAGTGTAAGCATTTTCGGACGTGTTCCGCGGTATCGCCTTCCATGGTTGGCCAGTAGAAACCTCCTTCATAAAGCTATAAAAACAATTTCCTCATCCCTTGATGTTCTGTATCGTGGGATCGGGTCATGACTTCAGCTGCTTCCTGACCCGACAGACACCGTAGTGCGGTGTTACCATAACTTCTGCGATAAAGAATACCTTCGTGTATGAAGAAACGCGCTGCCTTCTTTTGAATTTTTAGGGTTGTCTTCCTATCACTAGGTAGCTTCCTGTGTTGGATGAAATTAATGTAAGGATGTCTCCAGTCTACTTCCTCGACTGTGCAGACTTTCGCGGGTTGTGGCGGAACTTGGCAATCGGCGCAGCTATCTTGGAGTGCTGCCGCTTGAGCTGACATGCTTGGCCAATGGACGCCCAACCTTTGAAGCTTTCTGTAGAGGTGAACAACGCCGTTTTTCCCACATGTTTCCGCGTGTAATTATTGGAGTAACCTTTTCGCTTCTCTTTTATTTACACATCTCGCAAGGGACCTCCGGCTGCTATGTAGTACAAGGCTCCTTGGATCACTACAAACTGCTTCAAGGCCTGGGTAGGGATTACCCGCTCTTCGTCCATTTGAGTCAAGTCTTCAATGCACACTTTCCTCCAGTCGTCCTCCTCTTCGAAGGACAAGTCTTCTTTCCAAGTGGTGGGCAACTCTTTTCTTCGTATCGTGATTGTACCCTCCTCTTCGCCATTTAATTGTACCTTACTTGCCAGGGTCGCTAGGGCATCCGCATGTTTGTTTCCACCCCTGCTGGTATGGTCTAAAGTCGACCCTATTTGACTCATCAGCCTTTGGGCTTCCGCTCGGTAAGTGGAAAGTGAGGTTCTTTGACATGGAAGTCGCCATTTACTTGATTCTTTACGAGTCGAGAATCTCCTTTGACTTCTACGCTCCCCAGATTAAGCTCCTTTGCCATTCGGAGCCCTAAAATCAAAGCTTCATACTCAGCGACATTATTACTACATAGAAAATCCAGTTTGAACGAGTACGAGAGCAATTCTCCTTGCGGAGCTTCGAAGACTACTCCTTCCCCTCCTACAGTACCGTAGGAGGACTCATCAAAGAACATGGTCCAAGGTTTGTCGACGTCCGCGGCCGCTACCTCTCCAGGTATATACTCATGTACCTCGTCGTCCCCTACTCCTGGAAACATGGCCATAAGGTCGGCTATTGCTTGTCCTCTTACTGCATTTGTCCGTTGGTACTTGAGATCAAATTCTGGTAAATGAATCAACCTTCGAGTGGTTCTCCCTGTTAGGACAGGCTTCGAAGCTAGATATGCTATCAGGTTCGCCGCTGCCACCACGATGGTTTCGTGCATTAGGAGGTAGGGGCGCAACTTTTGTGTCGCATATATGAAAGATAAGCACGCTTGTTCTACACGCGGGTATCTTAATTCTGTATCTCGCAAGACTCGGCTTACATAATAGATAGGTGAAAGCTCGTCCCCCCCCCCATGTCTTGCGCGAGGAATGCGCCTATAGCTGAGTTGGTAAACGTCATGTAGAGGTAAAGGGGGGTTTCGTGCATTGGGGGTCTGAGGACTTTAGGGATGATGAGCCATTTTTTCAGTTTTCCAAACGCAACACACTGTATTTCCCCCCACACGAAAGGTAGATCTTTTTTTAGTAAGGGAAGGAATGCGGTCATCAGCTGCGCTAAACCAGGTACGAAGCGTCATATATACGATATTCGTCCTATGAAAGCCTGTAGCTCTTTTGTGTTCGCTGGCGGTGCCATTGTCTTGATCGCTTCAACTTTGCTCGGGTCTACTTGAATTCCCTCGCTGGTTACTACGAAGCCCAAGAATTCTCCAGATGTGACCCCAAAGGCACACTTGAGGGGGTTCATTTTGAGTTTGAACTTCTTGCACCTCTCGAAGGCCGTCTTCAGGTGAGAGATGTGATCCTCGGGTTCTTGTGTTTTAACCACGATGTCATCAACGTACACTTCTACCGTCTGATGCAACAGTTCGTGAAATATGGACGTCATGGCGCGTTGGTACGTGGCATCGGCGTTCTTCAGACCAAATGGAATCACTACATAGTAAAAATTTCCATACGGGGTTTGGAAGGCGGTCTTTTTTGCGTCCGCAGGATCCATCTTTACTTGGTTGTATCCGTTGAAGCCATCCATAAAGGAGTACCTTTTCTTCTTTCCGGCCGCATCGAGCGTCATCTCGATGTTTGGTAGCGGGAAGTCTTCCTTCGGGAAAGCTCGGTTCAGGTCTCTATAATCCACACAATACCTAACTTTCCCATTCTTCTTGGTTACTGGCACAATGTTGGCGAGCCAAGTGGGGTGTTGGATAGGCTTGATGAACTTGGCTTTAAGTAATCGTTCCAATTCTTCCTTTATTGCGAGAGAAGTGGTCCTGGGAAATTCCCTGCTCCTTTGTTTCACAGGTTGGAATTCAGGTGATACCCCGAGGTTATGGCCCACCAGGTTGTTATCCAGACCCGGCATTTCGTCGTAGTCGTAGTCGTAGGCGAAGATATCTTTGTAATCATTAAGCAGCGCGATCAAGGTCTCCCTCTCTTTTCTGTCTAGATTCTTACTTATCATGATCGGGCGCTTGTCTCCTTGCGTTCCTATGTCGACTTATTCAATTCTATATATAGTGAGATCTCATAGTGTTCGTTATTCGGTAGCTTTGGTGGCAGTACCTGTTGATTGGCTTCGGAACTCCTCATCATCTATCGTGCTGTAAGGGAGTACCGACAAACTTTGTTCGGCGCTTTCATTGGGAGGCTCCGCTTCATTCATTGTCACGTCGGCGTGATCTTGCGTGCTTGCGGGAGCTCCCTCGGTTAATTGCTACAAGCGGTACCCATGTCCCCCATTTGGTTTGGAGAAACGTTGAAAACTGGTTGCTCCTCTTGTTTCCTTTTCTTTTCTGCTGGGAACACCAGTCTTGACGGGTTAAATACGGACTTGTCCAACTCTGATTTTTCTTCCTCTCCCCATTTTGGTAACGGGATGAGTTGCACTTATGGCACCTCATCTTCCTTTTTCGGCTCGTCATAGAAGATTGCATCTGCCATGTATGCTTCCTCTAGATCGAAGGGGTTACTCGTGGCGGGGATTTGGTATTCCTTACCGCCTACGTTAGTCTTTACACAGTGGTGGTACGTTGATGCGACCACCTTATGATTAAGTAACCATCCTCGCCCTAGTAACACATGGAATGTAGTATCCTCTTCTAGTACGTAAAATGGTGTTGGCCCTCGGATGGGACCAACCCTCATGACCAAGTTGACGATTCGAATGGCTGTCTGAGCATGGCCTCCGAATCCTTTCACCGTTGTAGCTCGCATTCTGATGGCAGACCGTTGAACGCCTAGAACTTCCAGTGTGTGCATCGAGATTAAGTTTAAGGACGCGCCCCCGTCTATGAAAGCCCTCTTTAGCGGTTGCCTATTGATGTGCACTGTAAGATACAAGGGTCTGAGGTGTTCTCCCGGATAGCAGATATCTTCATTTGTGAACACAATCGCTTCTTTGGAGAGGAGACCACAGGGACTTCCTGCCGCTATGGCAGCTATAATCTTGGATGTTTCTCTGATTTGGTCTTCGCTGAAAACGAGGGAGTCGAAGAATTATTGAGCTAACACTGTTTTGGAAAACTGGCCAGCCACGTTGTCGGTGTTTGAAAATGCTAGGTTTTCCATCTCGACTTCACACGCTTCTTCCACCTCATCATAACATGGCTTCCAAACGCCCCGCTCGGATCGTGGGAGAGCATCATTACGTGGTGTTGAGTCATTTAGCCGTCTTCCGGGTTGCTCATATCAATCTCACCCATGTCCAACTTTTTCTGGAACATCCTACGAAGATTGAAGCAGTCGATCGTAGGATGTTGTACCTTGTGGTGGTTATGGAAATACCTGGTGTCATTTGTTTTAATAGCGCTGGGGTCAGTCTTTGTTGGCGGCAGTTGGATTCCCTTGTTTGCTACCCACTGTTCCAATAATCCCACAATTTGTTCTTTACTACAGGGCAGGGGTGGTGGAAGCGCCTGTGTTCCCCAACCCTCTCGGCTGTTATTTGCACGGGTATTCCTGGGTGTGGTTGAAACGGTGTTCACCGAGTTTCACCAGACGTAGTCTTATCTCGATTCCTCAATGCAGTCGGCGATTCTTGCGGCTGCTTTTTCTAGCTCCACAAATGTGGGGAAGCAGAAGTTGACTAGGCTTTTCTTGAAGGATGGGGTCATTCCTCATACGCAAATTTCCACTAGCGCTTCTTCCCTGAAATCCTCGTGGCAATCAAGGGTAAGCAGGCGAAACCTGGCGATGTATTTTCCTATATCCTCGCCTAGGCGTTGGTTGCATTTACTCAAGTCTATTGTTATGACTTTCCTTTTGGCTGAATAGAATTTTCTGAGGAAGAGTGTGGACATGGTCGACCACAAGCTGATCTTCCTGACTTTAAGTTATCGTACCAAGTGAAAGTTGTATCAGTTAGCGACTTCGGGAACTCTCTCAAGCATAGTTTCCCATCAGTTGCGCGATCATTCATAGCAGATAGGAACCGGCTGAGGTGCTATCTTGCGTTACCTTGACCATTGTAGACCTTGAATTTGGGTGAAGTATAATCTTCCGGGTACTGGTATTCTGTTATTTCATAGGAGTAAGGACTCGCCATGAAGTTGTACTTGTCTTGTTTTACGACCCTATAATTCGTGTCTAAGTATCTTGTCATCGCCTCCTGTGTCATAGCTACGGGCTCTTTCTCTTCCGCGTTCTCCGTTGTCTCTTTGGAGCTCTTCTCGGCATTGGATGCCTTCATGAGTTTTCTCAGTTCTTGTTCCCTGCGTATATGGACTTTCTAGTTCCTTTTGCAGTTCCTCGAGGGAAGGTTGGGTGGGTGGCGCCTCCTCAGTTTCCTGCTGTTCGTCTTCTTCACGCGTGGCACCTGGTTTTTTCACTTGTGTGATCGGGTCTGTTACTATCCCTATCCTCTCGCTTTCTTGGTTGAGTTGGGGAATGTTTGGGCTCTCTGTCGCGCCTGAGTTAGCGCCTTCTATGTGTGTCATGGTGAGATAGGCACAAGCCTCCGGGTGTGGTCGCCAAATGTTGAGGGGTGAATTCAGGTTTGAGGTTTTACCTGTCCTATGATAGACGCATTTATGTGTCTATTTTGTCCTCAATGTTTCGTATTGTTAGTACTCGTTTTCGTCCTTATTATGGTGTTTTGTGTGTTTGTAGGTATTTTTTTGGAAATAAATATTGTTGGAAAATTCGGCTCGAAAAGTTGCTCGGGGCACCCACGGAGGACATTTATTATACGGACCCCAAGATTGGATAAGGGGCACCTCAGTTGGGCACCTACTATTCGCACCCCCGGTTTGGTTAGGGGGACACCCTTCTTCCACTTTGTTTTGGCGGGAAAGTGCAGATTTAAATTTTGTTCGCCTGGGGGATTTACTGTTTCGAAATTTGAGGAGTTGTGGAGAGATTCAATCACTCCAATCGACTCATTCCAGCCTGTTACACTCACACAGGACTGGTAAGTCCTTCAGAATCGAAAAACGTGGGTTGAATACGTGGATTTTCTACACAACAGGGAGTACGTGTGCGGATGAGATAATCACGGGATTACAACGTGATTTTACGTGTGCTACTCGTGTTTGGATCGAGATTGGCCGCTGCAGAAGCGTGTAGGAGTTAAATAAGGAATATTCAGCACTCATCGACAGCGTGAGAAGAGAAGAAAGGGAAGAAAATATTCTCGAGTAGAAAATATTACGGTCGATTGATGGGAGAATTATTTGCAGTTATTACGTGATATTTCAATGTTGTTGGGTTATAAATAGAGTATGGGATAGCAGTGAGACGTTACAGAGGGTTTGGAGAAGAACAGTGCGTAAATCAGAGTTGCGGAGAAATCTTTTCTGCTGATGCATAAGTTGAAGAACACGAAGAACATTGACCCCAATAGAAAGTCGTTAAACTACAGTGTTAGCGACATAGCACTTGTATCGTTCTTTGTAACAGTTGGTTTGTAACAAATATAATTGTTACAAACCCAGTTTTTCATCATTTCTCCCTTATTCATCATTTGTAAACCATTTTTGAGCATAAATAAATTCTTTGAGAGGGTTTCCAACATGATGATGAGATAATTCTCCCACAACCAAGGCAATGAGGAAGCTATTTACGCATGAATAATTGGTAACCATTTTATTTTCTCTAAGTTATAATTTATAATTCACTCAATCACTGCTTTTGCAGAGTTTTAAAGTGTTTGCATAATTTTCTTCATTAGTTGTGATTCAATTAGATAGGTTATACTTTTTTTTAGATAATCTATGCTTAGGGGATACAATTAATATTTGAGAATTTGCCTGATTATATGTGAATTGAGAAATAAGGGACTTAAATGATAATTAGAGTTTTGGGTTATTTACCATAATTTATTCATGTGTAATAGTGGAATCAATGTCTTGGTTATTCCTAATATCTTGAAATCGAATTTTGATCTAAGTTTTCTTTACTTTTAAGTTTTATTAAGTCTAGAATCTTTTGCTTTCAGAAGCCTCAACGAACTTATTACTACAACAATATTGAGATAACATCAATTTTTGGCGCCGCCGATGCGGGCTTGTTTTTAGGCTAGAGTTAGTAGATTTTTTTTTCTTTTTTAGGTTTTTATTTGTTTTTATTTTGTTCTTCTTTATGTTTTTGGGTTTTTGTCTTTTCCTTACAGAATTTGGAATTTGGAGCGAAAGAAAATTTTGCTAAAGCTTTTGGTGAATACTTAAAGACTTGGAGTAAAAGGCAAAGCGAAAGGAGCGAAAGAAGAAGATTTTTTTTATTTTATAAAAAAAAAGAGAGGAAAAAAAACGAGATACATTTTTATTTTTTAGATTTTTTTTAGACTTTTCTTTTCTTTTGCACTTTATTTTTGGACTTTGGACTTGGACATTATTTTTACTTTTTTTTAAACCCTACGGAAGGGTAGTTTAAATATAAACTGTGTGCAGAGAAGGACGACGATTACGATATCGTCTCGGCCCCTCGGGTTCGTACATGACATAGGAGTCGTGGCCCAAGTCGACTACAACGGTTCAACCCTCGTCTGGAACGGGAGGTAAGTTTGTCGAAACACTCGCGAATCCCCTGTCAGCGAGTTACTGTCTTCCTTCGTGTGAATATATGTCGAGGAACTGAAAACGGCTTCTTTAATTTCCTAGTAAAAGGCAAGGACTTGCCATACAAGATAAGGGTTCGGATTTCATCACCCTTCTCTTCTTGCCCGCCTTAGGAAAAAGATACCAAATGCGAACCTAAGCTTAAAATACTGACTAGAGCGAGACTGATAGGGTAACGAGCTTAATAGGAAAGTCATTCGAAAAATATTGGTTGCTCTTTTAAGCATACTTCGAAGTTCATGATGGTTTCTGTGAGTTGAATGCGTGACTGCGCTGCCTTGTAATGCCGGTGAGGCCTTGGGTATCAAAGATCCAATGAGCTTCCCTCGCCTCTATTCAACTTACTTTAACTCAGATTGAGTGCAGAAGTGTTTGCTCAAATAGTAAAGAATTCCCTTTCGAAGGATTAGAAGCTGGTCTAGAAACAATCTAAGTGGAGCCATCATGCTTTTTGTTTGCTAGAAATCAATAGGTTTGATGTGGTGGAGTCAGCCTTGTTTGTGTTTGCATAGAACTTCCTTTCCTGTTAGGATTTTTCTTCTTTTTTATTTTCTAGTGTATGCCCGAGATCATTAGAGAACGGGATTGGAAAAGAAACACTCTAGGTCGTTTGATTAGTGACAAACCTAGTAGTTCTTCTTGTGAAGGCGGGGAGATCGAAGACTCTTCTTTTGAGAGCCCCGTTTTTGGAAACTTCAGTTTTGAGAATCTGTCTCTTCGTGAGGAAATTACCCCTAGTACTTCAGCTGTGCCAGCAATGGCAACTTTGAAAGATTACATGTTCCCAACTAGGACCAACCGAGCTTCGTGCATTAAATTTCCAGCCAATACGGCTAATTTCTAGATAAAACCTAGTATTCTTCAGATGATCCCTATATTCTTAGGAAAATATGATGAGCACCCTTATTTTCATATTAGGGACTTTGAGGAAATTTGTGGGACAGTTAGAATAAAAGACCTTACTGATGAAGTTTTGAAACTTAAGATGTTCCCCTTTTCCTTGAAAGATAAAGCCAAAACCTGGCTAAACAACCTACCATCTGAATCCATTGAAACATGGCAGGAACTTATTGCTGCTTTATATATGAAATTCTATCCTAAGCATAAAACTGCAGCTGTTAGGCAGAAAATTAGTGCTAGTGTGCAACAAGAGGGAGAGTCTCTTTATAGGTTTTTAGAGAGATTCAATGATATCCTATCCCAGTGTCCTCACCATGGATTTGATAAGATGAAACTCGTAGAGATTATTTATGATGGTTTAGACTATTCGACCAAAGACATGGTCGAGTCTATGTGCGCTGGTGAGTTTACTAGTAAAAGTGCTGAGGATGCCTTTACCTTCTTAGGAGTTGTTGCTGAGAAATCCCAACAGTGGGAGTCTTGTGTTGAACCCCCTAAAAGACGCTTGGTTAATAGAAGTAGCACCAATATGGTAGATACGAGTTTTGCGTCAGATGCTAAGTTTGCTGCTTTGTCTAGAAGGTTAGAATCTTTGGAAATGGGTCAGTCTAAAAATAGGTCCCTTGTTGAACCTAATAGAGCCTCTCAAGTCTCTAGTTGTGGGATAGAGACCGATAACTCATTTTGGGAAGGTCATGTTAGTGAAAAGCAAGCCAATGTTGTCTATAACAATGCTAGGTTCGAGAACCGTCAGAAGTTTGACCCACACTCAGAGACCTACAACCCTGGTTGGAGAAACCATCCTAATTTTTCTTGGGCTAAGGGCCAGAATCAAGGTCAACCTAGTAATTCTCAGCCTCCTCCAGGTTTTGGTTATTCTAAGAACTCTTCAGGTCAACCCCAGTTTCAGAACACTTCTGATAAAAAGAACTCTACCTTAGAAGAAGCTCTCACTATGTTAGTAAAGAACCATGACATGTTATCAGCTAGCCACCTTAGCTTTTAACAAGAAACCACGCAGGATTTGAAGAATAATTCCCAGTCTCTTGCTAAATTAGAACTTCAAGTCAGCCAAATAGCTAAGTTTCTCACTGAGAGAGAAGATGGAAGGTTCCCTAGTCATACTGATCCTAATCCCAAAGGAGAGAAATCGAACAATCATGTGAATTTTATTACAACCCTTAGGAGTGGAAAGAAAGTTGACAATAAGGTTTCCATGCCTGATAGTGAACATGATGTAGTTCACCCTTCTGAGACCGAAAATGAGGAGACTGATAGTCTCCAAAGAGAGCAGTGAGGGTCCTGCTGAGCCCGTCTTTGTTCCCAGAGCCCCATTCCCACAGCTGCTAGTTCCAACTAAGAGGGAGTCCAACTTTAATGATATATTGGAGGTTTTTAAGCAGGTAACTATCAACCTACCATTGTTGGATGCGATTAAGCATATTCCTGCTTATGCCAAGTTTCTTAAGGCGCTTAGTGTCCAAAAGAAAGCCTTCCTAGCTAGTCACGTGAGTTCCATTATTCAGAATACCACTACTCCTAAGTATAAAGACCCAGGGTCCCCTACCATTTATTGCACAATAGGTAAATACCGTGTTGAGAAAGCGTTGCTTGACTTAGGAACCAGTGTGAACCTACTCCCATACCATGTGTATCTTAAGCTAGGGCTTGGTGAGATGAAACCTACCCAGATGACACTTCAGTTAGATGATAGGTCCGTTAAAATTCCTCATGGTGTGATCGAGGATGTTTTTATTGAGGTGTACAAGTTTATTTATCCAGTGAATTTTGTTATCCTAGATACCCAACCTGTCCCTGACCCAGAGAACCAGATACCAGTGATTTTAGGTCGCCCATTTTTAGCAACATCCAATGCGATTATTAATTGTCGAACTGGTATTATGAAATTTTCTTTTGGTAATAATACTATTGAGCTGAACGTCTTTCATATTAGTAAGATACCCTCTGAACTAGATGAATCGAGCGTAGAAGAGGTAAACATGATAGGAACATTAGTCGAGGAGTCATTACCAAACACTTTGTTAGAAGATCCATTATAGAAATGCCTAGCTCACTTTGGGATTGATTTCGATGATAATAATGTAATTAATGAGGTGAATGCTTTGTTAGATTCAACCCCTTTGTTAGACACTAGTAATGGATGGAAACCTAAGTTCGAACCACTACCATTTTCTAAGTCTACCCTAGTTCCTTCGTTAGAAGAGCCTCCTAAGTTGGACCTAAAACCATTGCCAGATACCCTGAAGTATGTGTTTTTAGTCCCGTCTGAGACTTTACATGTGATTGTTGCTTCCGACTTGGATAGTGATCAGGAAAGTAGGCTGGTGACCGTCCTTCAAAACAACAAGGAAGCTTTAGGGTGGACCATAGGAGACATTAAGCGTATAAGTCCTACTGTTTGTATGCATCAGATCTATTTAGAGGAAGATACCAAACCTTCTAGGGAGATGCAACGAAGACTAAACCCTAATATGAAAGAAGTAGTTCGAACCGAGGTTCTTAAGATGTTAGATGCAGGCATTATCTACCCTATTTCAGACAGTAAGTGGGTCAGCCCCGTTATTGCCCCAGAAGATTGTTATTCTTTTTAGATGGATACTCTGGCTATAATAAGATTGTTATTGCCCCAGAAGACCAGGAGAAAACCACTTTTACCTGTCCCTTTGGTACCTTTGCGTATAGACGCATGCCTTTCGGGCTATGTAACGCCCCTGCGACTTTTCAGCGTTGCATGATGAGCATATTTTCCGATATGGTAGAAAAGTTTTTAGAGGTCTTTATGGATGATTTTTCAGTGTTTGGTTCGTCTTTCGATGAGTGCTTGCATCATTTGTCATGAGTGTTGACTAGGTGTAAGGAAAAGAATCTAGTGCTTAATTGGGAGAAATGTCATTTCATGGTTCGATCGGGAATTGTTTTAGGGCATATCGTATCTTCTAAGGGTATAGAGGTAGATAAATCCAAAGTTGACCTTATCAATACTTTACAGGTCCCAAAAACTGTAAGAGATATTAGGTCATTCTTAGGGCATGCAGGTTTTTATCGTCGATTCATTAAGGATTTTAGCTTGATTTCTAGACCTCTTTGCAATTTGCTTGCAAAAGATGTTAAGTTTTTATTTGATGATGCTTGTTTAGAGGCTTTTGAGAAGCTTAAGACTTTACTCACTACCGCCCCCATAGTCCAGGCACCCAACTGGAACCTACCCTTTGAGATCATGTGTGATGCTTCAGATTATGCTATTGGTGTTGTGCTAGGTCAGCGAGAAAAAAAATTACTTCATGTGATTTACTATGCTAGCAAAACTCTGAATGATGCCCAGTTGAACTATACCACTACCGAGAAGGAACTGTTAGCCATTGTGTTTGCCTTAGACAAGTTTAGACCTTATCTCTTAGGTTCTAAGATCGTCATATATACTGATCATGCTGCTTTGAAATATCTTTTGTCTAAGAAGGATATGAAACCTAGATTAATTAGGTGGATCCTTTTGTTGCAAGAGTTCTCTCCAGATATTAGAGACAAAAAGGGTGCCAAAAATGTAGTAGAAGACCACTTGTCTAGGCTAGTTGTTGATTCCCCTGATGATTCCCTTCCTATAAGGGATACTTTTCCTGATAAACAACTTTTCTTTGTTACCCAATTACCTTGGTATTTGCGAATATCGTGAACTATCTTGTTACTGGTCGAATGCCCCAATATTGGGGTAAACAAGATCGTTCTAGGTTTTTAGCCGAGGTGAAGCACTTCTTTTGGGATGATCCTTATTTGTTTAAGTATTGTCCAGACCAGATTATTAGGAGATGTATACCTGAGAGTGACCAGTCTAGTATTATTTCCTTTTGTCATGATCATGCTTGTGGGGGTCACTTTAGTTCTAAGAAAACTGTTGCTAAGATATTGCAGTGTGGATTCTATTGGCCTTCGTTGTTTAAAGACTCCCATAGTTATTGTGTTACTTGTGAACGTTGCCAGAAATTAGGAACCATTTCCCGTAGGAATATGATGCCCTTGAACCCGATTTTAATTTTTGAGGTCTTTGATGTGTGGGGTATTGACTTTATGGGTCTGTTTCCTAATTCTTTTGGTAACCTTTACATCCTTGTCGTCGTAGACTATGTCTCTAAGTGGATTGAGGCGGTTGCGTGTAAAGCCAATGACCATAAGGTTGTGATTGAGTTCTTGAAAAATAATATACTTACACGTTTTGGTACACCGCGAGCTATAATTAGTGATGGAGGGTCGCACTTTTTTAATGTGCCTTTTAGGATTCTGATGAAGAAATATGATATTACACATAAGGTAGCTACCCCGTATCATCCACAGACTAGTGGTCAGGTAGAGGTTTCCAATAGGGAGATAAAACGTATATTAGAGAAAACAGTTAATCCTAATCGGAAAGACTGGTCGTCTAGGCTTACTGATGCTTTATGGGCTTACCGTACTGCGTTTAAGACCCCCATTTGAATGTCGCCTTATCGTCTTGTGTATGGCAAGGCATGTCATTTACCTGTTGAGTTAGAACATAGAGCTTATTGGGCTGTTAAGCATCTAAATTTTTCACTTGACAAGGCAGGAGCCCATAGGAAACTCAGCTCAATGAGTTGGAAGAGATTCGTAGATATGCATACGATAGTGCTAAGGAGTATAAGAACAAAATGAAACTTGTGCATGATAGAAATATCTTAAGAAAGTCATTTTCTCCAGGTCAAAAAGTTATTCTGTATGATACTCGTTTTCATCTATTCCCCGGGAATTCACGCTCTCGGTGGACCGGTCCTTTTGTGGTCCGTACTGTTTTTCCTCATGGAGCTGTTGAGATCGAGACACCGGATGGTAGTAGTTTTTCAAAGGTTAATGGTCAGCAATTGAAACCCTTTTTAGAGCCCTTTCCTATAGGTGATGTTGAGGAGGTCCCTCTGGGGGACCATGCTTACCCTTGATTGACCATCGAGGCGATTGGATGTTGTATATTAGTTTTTGATTTTCTCTCTCTTCACCCAGGTGCTATCTTTCCAACTTCTCCTCGTGTTATTTTACTTTTGGTATTGCGCTTTCATTTGAAACATTGAGGACAATGTTAGATTTAAGTTTGGGGGTGGGGAAGAACTTTTTAGTTGCACTTTTGAAACTTCTAGCGTCACATGGTATCCGTTTAGCTAAGTTAACATACTGTTTCTCACTGAAAAGATAGAAATTGGAATGCTAGGGATAACAACCTATTGAGACATTAGAGAAAAAGACATTGAGATCCTTGAAATTCAGGAGAGAACTTGTTCCTTTTAGAGGGTAACCGTGATGGACCTAACCATCCATGATGGAAAGGAAAGTAGGTCAGGAAATGCCATAAAGACAAAGCAACCTCACAATGTAGTCTTAGTTACTGGATTACGACTCTCTCTTAGTAGAAACAAACGAAGTGACATCAACAAGCGAAGAGACATCAAAATCTATGAAGAAAGTTGAAGACGTTTAAGGTTTAGAAGCAACAATAGAAAAGAATAATTCAAAAATCAAACTTGAAGACTTAGTTACAAGAAGTTATAAGAGCAAATGATATAAGTTGTTGGAATTCATGATACCAAGACATCACAAGTTGCGAAGATCCAAGTTTTTAAAGTCCTTCTCTCATGGCCATGTAAATTTTTGTCTTGTAATTTTTGTGTCAAAAAAAAAATGAAAAAAAAAATAATTAAAAAAAAATCATCATTACGTTCTATAATTAGTTTTTTTTTTGTTCAATAAGGCCATAGGGAAGTAGAAATTTTTATGTCAAGCAAGAAATCGAAGAGAAGAGTTAATTGTATGAGGTTCGATAGTTTTTCATCAACAGTTGAAGACCGAAGAATACGTTGTTTCTACTGAGTACTATGAGAGAGTCGAAGAAAGATACATTTGGTTGCTTTTTTAGTCCTCTTTCCATCTGGCACAGGATCTTTCCAGCACTGGTTCAACTCATCACACGTAATTAGTCCAGCTGTGTAGCAGATGTCCCTCTCATCTTTATCTCTCTCCTAATCTTATCCAGCTATAAATCAGCGGACGCATCTTACAATGTTTATCTAGTTGTGTAGCGGATATCTCTTTATCTAGTAGTGTTGCGGATGTGTCTCCCCTTTTCTTTAGTCAGCTTTAGACCTGACACCTTTAATTTCTCTGGCATTCTAGTTACTTGGAGATAGGTTGACAATTCGTCTGTCCTCATAGATCTTTGGATACTTGTGACCAATTAGAAGTCATGGTTTTGTGGGTACACCTATGGTAAACCCTCCCTAGATTAACTCGGTTTTGTTTTTTATTAGTTTTGCTCGAGGACTAGCAAATAATAAGTTTGGGGGTATTTCATAGACGCATTTATGTGTCTATTTTGTCCTCAATGTTTCGTATTGTTAGTACTCATTTTCGTCCTTATTATGGTGTTATGTGTATTTGTAGGTATTTGTTGGAAATAAATATTGTTGGAAAATTCGGCTCGAAAAGTTTCTCGGGGCACCCCGGAGGACATTTACTATACGAACCCCAAGATTGGATAAGGGGCACCTCAATTGGGCACCTACTATTCGCACCCCCGGTTTGGTTAGGGGGACACCCTTCTTCCGCTTTGTTTTGGCGGGAAAGTGCAGGTTTGAATTTTGTTCACCTGGGGAATTTTTTGTTTTGAAATTTGAGGAGCCGTGGCGAGATTCAGTCACTCCAATCGACTCATTCCAGCCTGTTACACACACACAGGACTGCTAAGTCCTTCATATTCGAAAAAAGTGGGTTGAATACGTGGATTTTCTACACCACAGGGAGTACGTGTGCAGATGAGATAATCACGGGATCACATCGTGAATTTACGTGTGCTGCTCATGTTTGGATCGAGCTTGGCCGCTGCAGAAGCGTGTAGGAGTTAAATAAGGAATATTCAGCACTCATCGACAGCGTGAGAAGAGAAGAGAGGGAAGAAAATATTCCCAAGAAGAAAATATTACGGTCGATTGATGGGAGAATTATCTGCAGTTATTACGTGATATTTCAATGTTGTTGGGTTATAAATAGAGGATGGGATAGCAGTGAGACGTTACAGAGAGTTTGGAGAAGAACAGTGCGTAAATCAGAGCTGCAGAGAAATCTTTGCTGCTGCATAAGTTGTAAAACACGAAGAACATTGACCCCAATAGACATTCGTTAAGCTACAATGTTAGCCACAGAGCACTTGTATCGTTCTTTGTAACAGTTGGTTTGTAACAAATATAATTGTTACAAACCCGGTTTTTCATTATTTCTCCCTTATTCATCATTTGTAAACCATTTTTGAGCATAAATAAATTCTTTGAGAGGGTTTCCAACATGATGATGAGCTAATTCTCCCACAACCAAGGCAATGAGGAAGCTATTTACGCATGAATAATTGGTAACCATTTTATTTTCTCTAATTTATAATTTATAATTCACTCAATCACTGCTTTTTGCAGAGTTTTAAAGTGTTTGCATAATTTTCTTCATTAGTTGTGATTCAATTAGATAGGATATACTTTTTTTAGATAAACTATGCTTAGGGGATACAATTAATATTTGAGAATTTGCCTGATTATATGTGAATTAAGAAATAAGGGACTTAATGATAATTAGAGTTTTGGGTTATTTACCATAATTTATTCATGTGTAATAGTGGATCAGTGTCTTGGTTATTCCTGATATCTTGAAATCGAATTTTGATCTAAGTTTTCTTTACTTATAAGTTTTATTAAGTCTAGAATCTTTTGCTTTCACAAGCCTCAACGAACTTATTACTACAACAATATTGAGATAACACCATCCTATCTAGCCAAATGACCTCAGTTTTCTAAGAATAGTAAGAGAGAGAGTTATCTTTCCATTGTACCTTATCCTTCTTTATATAGACTCTCCAAAAGCCCCTTCCTTTCATGACATCATGCCATGTGTCCTAAACTTCCTTAATTACTACTGATAGACGCATTTATGTGTCTATTTTGATCTCAATTATGTGTTTTGTTAGTGTTCATTTTTGCACTTATTATGGTATTTTATGTCTTTGTAGGTGATTTTGGAGAAATAAGCTCTTGTGGAGAAATTGGCTCGAAAAGTGACATTTGGACCCTCGGACGGAATTTATAAAGACACCCCAGAGTAGTGTTATTGGCACCCAAGAAGAATCACTAAAAGCACCAGAACTGATAAGGGGCACCTCAACTGATAAGGGGCACCCATATGCTATTCTCACCCCAGAAGTGGATTATGGGGACACCCTTCTTCCCTGTTTGAAATCCGATTTTGGCGGGAATTATTAGTCTTCACCTGTGAGTTCGTTTACGGGAATTTTGGTGGATTTTTCAACGGACTTTAGTTGGAATAATATCACTACCTTATATACATCACTACTGCGCAGAAAAGGAAGAAAATCTCATCATATATCTTCAAAACAGAAAAGGAAAATATTTCACGGAAAAATGGAAGTTAAACCTGCGTAAATTTCAGGAAAGATTTCGGTTGAGATTTTGTAGGAGTTTTAATTGGAATTGAATTGGGAGTAGCTTGTTAACGTGAAACAGGAAAGGTAGGTGTTTCAGATTCGAGAAAATAGGATGCTTTCTTCGGTTTAGAGTAAAACAGGGAGTTGGGCATATCTCGGGTTTATTCTTGGAAAGTATATCGAGAATATGGAAGTTGTGTGGAGAACTGTTAAACAATATCTTACCTGTAGATTTGTTCCTTTCGAAATGGAGAGAGTTTTGGAAGAAGCAGGGAAGACGTGAAGAAAAATAGAAAAAAAAACCGAGACCTCCGAAGAAAGTAAAGAGAAGAAAATGAAGGATTTTAATCGAGAAACTTGGACCTGTTGTGTAGAAAAAGGTTACTGGGAGTTTACAGAAAGGTAATCGAGAGTTGGTGGGTTGATTGGGAGGTTGCAGAAAAGAAGAACAAGGAGTTGCAGAGTGATAGGTTGGGAAACCTACAATAAAATACTGCAAGTGCACAGCGTCTAACTAGTAGACAATGACAAGTACAGGTCGTTCCCACGAGGAGTGTGAAATACTCTACCAACTAATACCAAGAATAACTAATTAACAAGATGATGTTTTAAAGAGTTTTCGGAAATTTGGAACAAAATGAAATAATAACAAGTCTAACAATGAATAAAATGGAAATGGGTTGTTAGGATTTTCGGTTTCCACCAATTAATTATGCAAGCTCTACTAATCGTTAAAAATATATTTCATGCTTTTTCAAATACTGTTTCTCCGCTGTAATCTTCTTCACTTCATGGGTAGTGATTCTAAAGCATTACCTATCAATCCTAAAGCATATCACGTCAAGGGATTTAACCAAAGTACGAAATATCAATTGAAAAGCATAAATAATCAACAAAATCACATAAACAATTAGATATCAAGCTTTTGTGAAGATAAATTACTAGTCATTCAAATCATTATTTAAGCATATAAATGTAGAGTTTTCATAATAAAATTGGGTTCTACCTAAACCCTAACATGGTTCTAGCTAGACATGGCTTTCTCAAAAGCCATAAAAAGATTAACAAAAGAGGAAGGATTAAACCGATATCAACTTTGTCGCCTCTGGTTCTTGTACTCTAAAAACTTCCAAGGCGGCCGCACTTATCCCTCTCGTCTGTCACTAACAGAGAAGTACTCTCCTCCGCGCCCTCTGGCCGTTTTTCTTCTTCCTGTATCGGCCTTTTCACCGCAGCCTCTTCCCCCTCCCTTATTTTGTTTCTTCTCATTCCTTTATAATTAGTGCTGCAAACAAGTCCGACTAAGACCTAGTATAATTACCTAAGCCCAATCCATCATGGTCCATATAACCTCAGGTCCAACATCTCCACATTAAGAGTCGAAAGTCAGAGACCCCAAATTCCACACGCTGGCGCTGCAATCAATCTTCACCATCATTTAATACCAGCACTGCCATTATTTTCCCAGCAGATTCGATCCACCACCAATAAGATTTGAAGCTCGATTCCATCCCCATACTCCTCTGCAAATCCACTATTGTCATTCATGCCCGAAACACTGCCTATTCAGCTACTGTTCTTCGTTTTTAATCTTCTACAGAACTTCCAATCTGTCGTTTACAGTCATGAGTCAATGACAGCAACACCAGATCGACTGCTCCATTCATGCAAACACGATCCCTTCATCTGTTGCCGTAAACACCACTGCTTCTCTACTTCGCAGGCATCTGGTCGTCACCAGCAGAGACTCAACCAATGAATCCCATGCAAACCCATCTTCTCAGCGTACGTATATATACCTTCTCTGTACGTTCACTGCCTGCTGCAAATGAAACACCACTTCCTGTTCCGAAACAGCATCTTCTCGAACCAACCAAACTGAGCCAGCCATCGACCAACGCCAATCATCACCTTGTTTTGCTGCTCCTAAGCCTGACCCAACACAATCATCTCTTCATTCACATATAGCCTCCATCTGCCAAATCCGGGCACAGTATAACCTTCCAGACCCGATGCTGCCAATAAACCCCAGATCACCCAGCGTCATCGCCACCAAGTCAACACCAGTATGAGAATAATAATTTGATCTCCGTTTATACCAAATCCACCAGCAACTGTTCCGCCAAAACCATCATTACTCAGCTGAAACGAAACTCCACTCCATTTCCAGTCAGTTCAAATCATCCCCATTCTATGCCCGAGTCAAGCTACACAATCTAAATCCGTTCAGAGCACCAAAGGCAGCAACGTCCATTTCTTTTCTCATGCTTGGTTTTCTCGACTGAGAACTCCTCCAAATCACCAGCAAGCTATCAACAGCGCACCACTGCCTGCAATTATCCGAGCCTGCAAATACATCTTGCTGAATCCCCTTTCAGGCATCTCTTTTGTGAACTTCTAACCACCATGAGGACAATCTTCTTTTCATGACCGGCAAGCCACCACCAAGCATCGCCAACTGCATCCTCCTTCCACTGCCATCTCCATTCAGATCCAAGATCTCATTGATGTTGTTGTATGCACAGAAAACCAATATGTTCGGCAGCTGCTAGCTTGAGAAATGCAAATTTCTTCTTCTGTTTCGACCAAAAAGAGATGTGGTAGAAAATACCACAGAATAAGCCACGTCCCCCTTTTCATCTTAGCCATTAGTGGGCCGTGCTTGGGTTAAAAAAGTGAAGGCTGCTCTCGTCCCCACTACTCTGGACTGTACGTGAACTAAGTGAGTGCAGCAACTTGATAGTTCGCAGGGATGCCAATGCCAGTGTAGTCACAAACTCCATTTTAGCTCCAACTTTATGCGTTTATTCTTCGGATGGTCTAATTTTCCTGTACTTTCTACAAAAGCACTAAAATAGTGTTATTGGCCAAATATCGAGTCATATCTAATATAAATATGGGTATAAAATGTATCACTTACGTACTTATCACAGAGCTGCAGCAGCAGCGAGTGGAGAGGAAGAAGCTGAAGAACAAAGCCTGTTAAAATCAGTCGCGAACAGGAGAAGCGTCGTTCATGCAACAGTGACAACGACAAATTATTGTAACAACTCTTTTCAAATCTGCAACACTTATTAGGTTCCATTGTAACAGTGACGCCGACAAATTATTGTAACAACTCTTTTCAAATCTCTGTGTTATACAATTTCTTCAATAAAACACCGTTTTTGAGCTATGGAAAACTATTTTGAGCATATTCTTGAGATGAGGAGCTAAACCCCATCACTAGGACAATGGAGGAAGCTGGATTTCATCTATGTGGTAACTTGAATTCATTCTTATTTACTTTTTGCACTGTTTATTAATTGTTTTATGATTTTTATTGAATGATTGTTATTTCAATTGATGGGTCATGCTTAGCTTAAATGATTTGATGACCCATGCTTTTAAATTTACAGTCATTGCTTTCAAAAATCTATCTTGGCAAATATTAAGAGTTAATAAATTTTATTATTTGAGCCGTAAATATCCTAGGATTAATTTCTGAACCACATGAATATGAGAAACAGTGAAATCTTGAGTCCCAGTACCTCTTACTCTTGTTATCTTCTTTTACATATTTTTGCTAGTTCTAGTATTTTCTTGAACTAAGTCTAAAATCAACAACTTCACAAGTCCGAGAATCAAATCCTTTTCTTACCACTGTAAAAACTGCATTTTGGCGCCGCCGACGCGGACTTGTATTTAGGTTTAGGTTTTAGGTTTTGCATTTTTTTAGGTTTTGTATATATTTATTTTATTTTTATTATTTTTTTTTTTTAGGTTTTTTGTTCTATTTTATGTCTTTGGTATTTTTGTTTTTGTTGTGCAGGATTGACTCAAAGCTAAAGGTGGAAAGTTGAACTTGCCAAAAAAAAGGAGGAAACCGGAGATATTATTTTATTTGTACTTTTTATTTTTGTTAGTTTCTTTATTTCTTATTTTTGGACTTGTATATGTAGTTTGTTTATTTTTATTTTTATTTTTTTTAGTATTTTATTTATAAAAAAGAAAACAAACACACGTTGCACACACCAATTGCATCGTCAGAATTACTGAATTTAGGAAACCTGTGGAAAAGTACGTTGAACCCGTGCCTTGGGCCTTATGGGAGTTACCATCCGAAATTCCACAAGCCTCAGCCTCGTACCTGTAGGTATATTTTGTTGAGGTAGCCCAAGCTTACCTAATTTAGTAAACCCTGCATTTGCATGTGCATGATTTCTTGCTGAACAATAGTATTCTGATTGTGTATGCACTGTTGGAAACGTGTAGGAGGTAGACTTGAAGAAAACGACCTTTTTAATTTGAGTCCAACCCGTTACACGGATTTAGGTGGTACTTCCATTTTTGTCGAAATGGTTAAAGAAAATGATGATGAGGTCCCGGTAAAAACCCTTAGGGATCGTTTGAACCCGTCTAAAGTAGTGCGTGAGCCAGGTGTAGTTCTACCAGCTTCTACGGTCCAATTTGATATTAGACCTGAGACTATTGGCATGTTACATAAGTTTAGGGGGTTAGGGAATGAGAACCCTTATGCCCACATAAGAGACTTTGAAATGATTTTTGACACAATGAACTATCCGAATGACTCCAAAGATGTGCTTAGGTTACGTTTGTTTCACTTCTCTCTCTATGATAGAGCCAAAGAATTGTATCATTTTATTCCTTCTAAAACCATTACCACTTCTGATGGTGTTGTAGAGGAATTTGTTAAGAAATTCTACCCACACCATAAGACTGCTGCTGTTCGGCAGTCTATCCAAACCTTTAAGCAGAAATTAGGTGAAAATCTTCATGATTATGTAGAAAGGTTTAGTGAATCGTTATACCAGTGTCCATATCACGTCTTTGAAAAATCCCACTTGGCCCAAATTTTATATGAGGGCCTTGATAGTGAAACTCGTATGCCGGTAGAAACAATTAGTGGTGGAGAATTTACCCATCAAGACCCAGATGAATGTTTTGACGAGTTCATCGAGTTAGCTGAGAAAACTAGGCAATGGGCTTCAATGAGAGAACCAGAAATACATAAAAATCCTATCCATAGGGTCGATAGAGTTGATTATGGGTCAGATATTATTAGGCCTCTAGAGGCCTTAGAAATGAATCAAGGGTCACACCATGCCAGATACGAAGAGCAAGCCCATGCTCTTTATAACAACTCTAGGTTTGAAACCCGTCAGAGATTTGATCCATATTCTGAGACTTATAACCCTGGTTGGAGAGACCATCCTAATTTTTCATGGTCTAAGGGCCAGCATCAAGGCCAGTCTAGTAATTCTCAGGCTCCCTCGATGTTTGGGTATACTAAGAACCATTTAGGGTCAGATCAGTATCAGAACCTTTCAGATAAGAAAATCATGATCTTAGAAGAGTCTCTCACCATAATATCTCATAACACTGCAGTGTTTAAGCAATCGGTTGAGAAAGGTTTACAGGAAAACTCTCAGGCTATTCCCGAGCTAAAAACCCAGGTTAGTCTAATTGCTGAGTCTTTGCAAGAGAGAGAAAAAGGTAAGTTCCCTAGTCAACCAATATCTAATCCTAGAGGAATCCATTCGATAACAACCCTTAGAAGTGGTAAAACGGTAGACAATAAGTTAGCCATGCCTAATAGTGGACATACTGTAAATCCACCTTCTAGTCCCCATTCTAGTTCCGTAGAGGACCAAGAGGAACCACTAGCTAAATAGACTGAAAAATTTCCTAGTGATGCCAATGCGGTTCATGATAGGTCTCATTTTGTGCCCAGAGCCCCATATCCACAGTTGTTAGCTCCAACAAAGAGAGAGTCGATTTTTCACGAAATAATGGAAATATTTAAGCAGGTAAACATTAACATCCCCTTTACTAGAAGAAATTAGGAAATTCTTGCTTATGACAAATTCCTTAAGAATCTTTGTACACGAAAGCCTAAGCTTAATGTCCATAAGAATGTTATTTTAGCTGTTCAGGTAAGTTCAATCCTTCTGAACCAAACAACCCCTAAGTGTAAAGACCCTGGTTGCCCCACTATATCTTGTACAATTGGTAATCATATGGATGATAAGGCATTACTTGACTTAGGATCCAGTGTTAGAGAACTGCTTTTGAGGGCACACTAGCCTCGCTAAGGGGTAGTATTTTTCATGTATCACATCTATTTCTCTTATGATGGTCAACCACCATTATTCGAACTCCATGTGTTAGAGAACTGCTTGGTCGAACTCGCAAGCGTTGTTATCTCAAGCTTGTTTGTCGAGTTTAGGTGTCAAAACTATAAGTCTTGATTTCTAGTATACTTATTGCTATGTCTTGGATTAGGATAGCATGTGTAGTTGAGATTTAGACTTCACGACGTTCATCGATTGAAGATGTCAGATCTACTAAGGGGATCTTGGAGGAACTTCATCAACAAAAGGTATGTGGATACTTGAACCCATCTATCACTCAGAAGTCTATTCTATTCTATCTCCTATTGAGACTAAGTCGTATAACTATATAGACTTCATATTATACACATTTGATATTTCGAGCTGAGTTTAACTCGCTTATATCTTTCTCGAAACATGCGTTGGAAAGCTTTTTGCTTTAACTACGTTTATCATTATTCTTGACGAGTTTTGTTGGAAACAATTATTTGTTGGGAACTAAATAATGAGTCAAAGATGATCATGTGAAAATCTCCTTGTAACATCTTACATGATTTGTGTGAGACATTCATTTGATGTGGACTCGGAATGTTTCGTATTGATCATTCGATCACTTGAAAATTACTTATAAGCTAATAGTTTGTGTGAGACAGCTATTGTCGACTTCTAAGCATGTTTGAATGATTGAAATGGGAGTTTAGAACAATTAACCATTGTCTGGATATAGCACAGTATGCATACGCGTATGCAAACTGTTGTAAGAATGATTTAGGTCCGGGAACCAAGTATGCACACCCAAACCGATTGAACCAAGTATTCAATCCGATTTTTCTTCAATTGTGTCTTGTATACTTCTATGAGAATATTAACAATTGGATTCATTTGATTATCATTTGATCTAGAAGTGTGAAGATGAATGCGGTTAATACAAAAGTCTTCATATGGCTAACTTCGGTTAATTATTGTTGAGCCAACTCAATATACACGTTTAGGTACGATTACCCATATCTAAATGAAGGTATATTTCATTTGTGTGTAACAATCTAAGACCATCTAACGGTGGAAATATATTGCTTTGGTTTTAAGCAAACTTAGCTTGAATCTTAAATCAGGTTTTCATCTGACTGTTAATATTGATTGCTTTGTTTCAAAGTTATCAAACCCTGATTTGAAGACTATATAAGGGAGAACTCTAGCAACTGGAAAACCTAATCCCCACACCTCATGTGTGATACTAATTGCGACTAGAGTTGATTTTCCTTTAACCTAGGTTTTTTCTAAAACCATTATAGGTTAACGACTTGAAGACTTCATTGGGATTCTGAAGCCAGACCCAACCATTTTCTCTATATTTGCGTGTTCTGATCTTACTTGTTCTATCGTATTGAGTATTATCTTCTCTAAGATTTGCTCGATATTTATCTCCGATAGGTAAGATATAAAAAGTAATCACAAAGCTCTTCGTCTCATTCTTTGTGATTCCACAATAACTTGTTCTACTACCATATAGTTATGTTATTGTGAGGAGATTGATATTTCTAGGCTGTTCTTCGGGAATATAAGACCGGATTATCAATTGGTTCTTGTTCACCTTGATTTATCAAAAGACGGAACAAAAACTTCATAGGTATTTCTCTGGGAGACAGATTTGTCTATCAGAATAGACTTTTGTGTGGGAGACAGATTTGTTTATCAAGTCTTCGACTTTGGGTCGTAACAACTCTTAGTTGTGGGTGAGATCAGCTAAGGGAATCAAGTGCATAGAGTCCTGATGGGATTCAGAGGCTTAAGGAACGCGAATGTACCTTAATTAGTGTGAAATTAGTTAGGGGTCAACTACATTCCAGTCTGAAGTTAACTAGGCTAGAGTCTGTAGCGACTTAATACAGTGTGGTGTTCAAAACTGGACTAGGTCCCGGGGTTTTTCTGCATTTGCGGTTTCCTCGTTAACAAAACTTCTGGTGTCCGTGTTATTTCTTTTTCGCATTATATTTTTATATAATTGAAATATCACAGGTTGTGCGTAGTTCAATCAATTGGTAAATCCGACCTTTGGTTGTGGATTGAAAAATTGATTGACACTTGAACATTGGTTTTTGATGCCGTTCAAGTTATTTCTCATATCAATCGGGCTCACAGATTTATATCTGTTCGATTGCAGATTGTATTGAGAAATTGAGATATAACTCTTAGATGTTTTTCCTTGATTGAGTCTGACTGTCTAGTTGATTCTTTTGGAATTATATTGGAGTTAGTCCATACAGATTGCCGAACGAAATATTAGGTGTGGTTGTTAGACCCCCTCTTTTTCACCATGTTATTTTCTCAATTCTCATGTGCAACATTTTCTTTTGAAGCCTTGTTCTCCTCCTGATTATCGTTCTTTGAATTTTCAATAATAAAATCTACTTCGGAAAATGAATCAAGGGATTTACCTTTTTGGCTGGTGTTAATCATGTCACTAACCTTTGAGTTCCCAATGTCCATAAAATCCTCACCTTCATTCTCTATTTTCCCTTCCTTAGATAATGGTCGAGTCATTCCCAACATCTCAGAATTTCACTTCTTCTTAGGACCGCAATGAGATTTGCATTAGCTTTCTTCAAAGAACATCTGTTCTGTTATACACTTTTGTGCTTTCCTTGATACTTCACAAAGAGATTCATCACAAAATTTCCTTGTAAATCAATATCCACCACGTAATATACTTCATCTCTACAATTGAATTCCCAATCATGGGACTCCAGGGTGTAGCCAAAAACTAACTATTTGCAATGTACAAAGCCTCATAAGTTAGAGCTGAGTTACTATCATTAGTATTCAAAAACTTGAAAACAAAGAAGTTATTACCGTGAAGAGAAATTGATACCACAGATTTCGTCTTCCACACTTTAGTTATTTCTTCTTTCATCATCAAGAAGGAAAGTATGTGACCTAAAAAATACCTAATAGCTAGTTCTTTACATTCTTTAATCTTCTCATGAAGAATTTCAGATGAAATTGACATTGCCTCCATCAACACCGAAGATTGGTATATCATAGGATTATCTTCAATAATCTTCTTATTCAGGAAAAGAAAATACCAATTATCTACCCGAGTTTCAATGAAAACCCAATTGCAGAACAAATCTAGGGTTAGTTTTTTTACCTTCATTCGTATATAAATGAGGAAATTCAACTAAATCCAAGTTTTAATTAGCATCAGTTGAAGATCATTTCTCTTTGATGCTTTGTAAATCACTCGGAGCTGGTGGAACCCACTTCCATGTCAAAGAAACTGAGAGAATTCAATAAATAAATAAATCGCACGTGAAAAATCGTTGCCACGTCATCATACTCTCTTTTTTACTGGTTGTTTCCATAAAGAAGATTGCATTAATAAAATAATAAAAGCAACAACGTTTTTTTTTTCTGCTTGTATTATTACTTCATCCATACCACATATATAGGTGGAGGGACCAATTCTATTAGATTAAAAAACCTTTTTGATTTCACCAATATTCAGTTTTTTCCTGTTTTTCCTTTTGTTATATTTTTCTTAGAGACATAAATCCAATTGTGATGATAACCAAGCAACATAAATAAGGGTAAAATAGTTAAAAGCCATCTTGGAAAAAAACAACACTCCGCCTATAAAATAGGTACGCAGGGACTAATTGCATTGGCTTTTAGTAAAGCAAATTCTTGCTTCAGTTACGCTTATTACATATGGGCTCATTTCAAACAAATTGCAATGAGAATTCACCCTGCCTCAAGGTTTTCACACAATGTTATTTTTTTGGGATCTTCTTTAACACTCAAAGCAGCAAATTTGATTTGGAATATGGTTTATGCATGCAGTCATCCGTCAGAGCATTTTGCCAGAAAGGAGTTCCATAGCTTTGAATAACCAATAACGTGGAAAACACTGCTGCTAACATGATTTATATGGGTTGATATCAGTTCTATTAGGGGCTGATACAGTCCATCGATCCAATGGTCAGAATCGTTAGGATTTTTTTGTCCTATATGGACTAGTATCAGCCTTTAGTAGAGCTGGTATCAGCCTATATAAATCATGACCGCTAATGTCCAAAATAAAGCTAAATATCTATTTTTCACTTGGTATTTGGTCGCTAAAGACGCTGAAACTCCTAGCTTTAGTGATGTCATAGTTAACTGGCCTGAAATACATTTTCATCCTCATTGGTTTAGATGACAGTGTGTTATACTCGAGTTTTTTTTTTTATTTGTTTTTTGTTAAACTTCTCATATTGTCTCTCCATTCTTTACTGTTAAATTGATTTTTTCTTTACTAATACAAGGAAGAAAAAAAAAACACGTAAGAAATTTCTATTATAAGGTTTAACAATGAAAGAACACATTGTTTTGTACGAAGCTCACAACTTTTATCTCGACACAATTAACTATGCAAACGCTTCGATTTTATTTTGGATGCCAAATTGCCAATGTATAGTCATATAAAGAAGAACATAACATTAAAAGAAAGTATTAGATTTAAGTTGATTGTCGTTTGAGTTTTATGGAGAATATAACGCAAATTATGTATAATAGCGTGCATGTAAGGCTCAAAGATAATGAAGAGATTTCTATTCTATTTTTTCCTAGAACCAAAAAATAAGCGGCCTTCATAAAATGAAATATTACAAAAGTAAAAAAGGAAAAAAGAACACAAAAGATTGGTGAAGATATTTCAAATCTAAACACGCTTAGATAATAAAGTCTTTAAGATATTTTAACATAGCTAAATGTCTCTTAGGATCAATAAAATCAATCAAATGAAAACCAATCTCGCTAAAATGAGCAGTAACTGGAACACCATGCCTAATCAAAACTCTTACAAGTTCCATCTGACGATCCAATGTTGGGTCTCCTTCAAACCCTCTTACCAAAGTCCTTGGTAATTTCTTAATATTATCAGAATATTCTGATTTAGTCATTGGGTTAAGATACTCATGATCATGGTCAGATCCATCTGGTAAAGCTAATTCCACCATTACGTCAATAACTGGAGCTGGTATCACCGCGTCATTTGCTGATTTCCTCTCCGATTTAGTTTTTTTAGTTCCGGTAAAGAAAGGCTGGTTTAAGATGAGTCCGTGTAACTTAACCGGTTCTAAATTCACCGCAGTTGCACGTAATGCCGTATAGTAAGCAACTGTACCACCAGTGCTCGCACCCATAATGTAACACCTTGAAAAATCAGCGTAATCTTTTAACCATTGTTCGCCATCTGGATCCACGGCTTGGTTTTTGAGCCAAAGCAAAGCCTCGACGCCATCTTCATATGCGGCTGGTAATTTGTTTTCCGGCACCAAACGGAAATTCACAGAGACCACGATGGAAAGTGTTTCACTACAGAAACGCGTACAAGGTTCGTTATCGAAAACATTGTCCGCGCTAAACATAATGAATGCACCACAATGAAAGTAAACTATGACAGGAAGTCTAGCAACATTGGTATCATTGGATGGTATCTTCGTAGGACGGTAAATTCGAACCCAAGTTCCGTTTTCAGCATTGAGTGTGACGTCTTTGGTAACAGCGGATAGCCCCGGAACTGACATTTCTTCTTCCGTTGTTGGTGGCACCGTAAGTAGGTCGGTTTGTCGAGTAATTGAACCATCTGGATTGCGAACAATCTTGAGCATTGCCCATGGATCAATTGGCGGGGAAGCTTTCTCTTCCAATTCTTCCGCATCAGGACTACTCGCTTTCACTGACTTTTCATTGTTTGGTGGTTTCCTTTTTGGTTCCTCGGACATTTTGGTTGATAACTGGTAAAATTTCTCTATCTAGCTATTCATTCAGAAGAAAAAAAAGTTCAATGATCAGTGTTGGAGGTTTTGATGATAACCGAACCTTTTTCTTCGGATTTTGTGTGTGAACATAAACGGGTCAACGGCTCATGAGGTTTCCCCATGCAATTAGGATGGTTTTAATTGTGACATTGACTTCTTCCTGTGAAACTACCTAACCCCACAAACTATAATTAGTCAGGATCTAATGAGCCAACTTCATGCCACGTTTAGATAATTGGTCAGCTATTTTTCGAATAGCTGACCAGAGAATTCTACTAGGGATCGGGAAAAATTTTACAGCAAAACTTCTATAAAAATTACCATTTTAACAACTTACCAAATTAAAATTTAACTTTGACTAGCGTATTTTAACAAATTTTTTTATTATTTTAACAAAATAATTAATTTATCGAAGATTAATTTACTGAAATTCTACTTTACTTGTGTGATAAGATAATAGTTAAAGCCACAAATATTTCTCAAAACTAAAAATACGGGAAATATTACACATAATTTAAAAAAAAAACAGAATTTTTTTTTTCAAAAGAGTGTTATAGAGAGTGAAAGGGATTTCAATTACTTGTAGTCTGCATCCCGGAAGAGTAAATAAAATCCTTAAAACCCTTAATCAAATCCCGAGCTACCTCTTCATCAAACAGTTCATTAGGAAATTCATTAAAATGATAGCCGTCATCACTAAATTTCGTCACCACTTTGACACCCTTCCCCTCCAGCATTTTTGCAAACTCAATTTGATGGTCAATTAACGGGTCACCACCACAGCCTCGAACATAACACTCCGGTAACAAACTGATATTACCAGAACATTAAGATGTTCATGTATGTACACCTTTCATCATCAACCACGTGTACAGAAAGAGACACGTGGAAGGCATGCGAAGCGAGACATCAAAACATGATAGCAAGCATCTCATCAGAAGATGCCATCGGTCAGCAGATCTGACGGTCAGGGACAGAGGATCACAGAGGTATGATGGCTCAGAGGAGCACCAGATAATACCCCTTGGGTGTTAACACACCCAATCCCGAGGAAGATCCCAGATCAACGACCGAGAGGAAGTTTGGATGACACAGATGTGACCAGACAAAGAGACACTTGTTTGACACGAGCAGACATCCATCTACCCGCATTAAATACCAAAGAGATATACACGTGTCAATCAGCTCGTGGAAGAGGCGAGGATAACCCTTCGTATTCAAGCTCAGGCCGCGACATATGCCGAAGACCTCTGCGTAGTAGGCACAAAGCACAAAGAAGATAAGATTACAAAGGCACCTCAGAAATGGGACCCACGTTCCAACCCTATAAATACCCCTCTCCACTAAGAGAAGAGAGGTCGACCATTTTGGAGAGCAATCATAGGAGAATATAGGAGAGAGAAATAGGAAGAGTAAGTAATCCTCCTACTTCCGCAGACCTATGTATATTCTAAAGTCATTCGACTATCTTTGTAACCATTCAGTACATAGTGAAACACCAACCCCGTGGATGTAGGCCTTAGTGCCGAACCACGTAAATCTGTCTTATTTACATTTCAGCACCTTACATTCAGCGTTAAACTTCATATGCTTTATATTTATACTTGATTCTTGGTTTATTCCTTTATACGAACATTATTTATGATAATATTCGACTAGACAATGACAAGCCCGAAGGCTTCGAGTCGATGAATCGATATAATCATCCCCGTTACGCATACGACGTACAATTCTAGAATTAGGATGTATGCGAATATTGTTTGTGAACACATGGATGGCTTCGTGATTTATGTGTTCACAGTTCCAATAGCCAGATTAGAATACTGGTGGTCTCGATATGATTCAACTGGCAATGATAATTCTCATAGCAAGTCTGCAGTACATAACGGGAAGACCTTATCGTGCACATATTTCGTCTCTGAACTATAGTTCTTTCAACTCCACCGGAAAATAGTTGATTTGAAATTAAACCAGAAATCTTTACCGGATTTAGACCCAAATGCAGTGTTCTTAAACCAGCATGGTAAGCTATTTACCGTCAGGAGCGAATACAAAGGGGAGCATATGGGGTCGCAGGACCTTATAGGATTTTGAGATCAATAAATACTTGTATATATTCTTTACAATTTGTAGTTTTGAACAAATCTTGTTGGCCCTTATAAAAATCTTGAAGATAAAAGATACTCGTATATGTTTTATAGTTTTAAAACTAATTTTATTTTATCAGACTGCTAAAACCGAAATAAAGTTATGGATCTTTAGTATAATTCTGGTTTTCTAGAAGAAAAAAAACAAAGTTTCTGTAATTTTATTTTTAAATAAGTTTATTTTACGGTGGTTTTGAATTTCCAATTTGTATGAACCATGTAGCGTATTCAAATTTCCAATAATTTTTTTTATAGGCGTTTTTTATGTGAAAAGAGCAAAATTCATTAAACAAATATATCATCAATAAGGAAAATAAGGAAGGAAAGAAAGAAATAAAAAAAAATGATAAAAGAAACAATAAATCCCACTAAGGAGCAATTAAGAACCTTCGAAAACAAAAGAAAAACAGAAAAAGCTTCAACCAAGATCTATCTAAATTCTTACATTTTTAAGAAACTCCAAGGAACTAGAAGAAAGAAAAAGCAACTGACCTTTTAAAGTATCTATTTTCATCACGAACTGAGCATTTGACAACATTAATTCGTTCATCATTATCAGAATCAAGTTGAAATATCCAAAACTATCATCATACTTTATTAGAGGTGTTTTTTGTTCTGAGCGAGGTTTTACAATCCTCCCAATAAGATCTCTACATATAGATTTCATTGGATGGTCAGAGATACCCATTATCTTACTAAAAGCAATATGAGAATTTAGTCGAGCATAGATTTCGACCTCACTAACAGAGACAGTAGCCTCAACCTCTTTCTCTTGCTTCATCTGTATAGAAATAGAGAAAATAGAATCCGAAAGCAAAACCAAATCTTTTTCCATAAATTTTCTTCCTCTTTTCCTAATTGTAGTCCAACTCAAATCCATTTGAATTAGAAGTCAAATTTGGAGTTGAAAATCTATTGACAACTGAACTGGATTTGATTGCACTAAGACTCCTTCAGAATCATGTATCCTACTTCTATACTCTCATTATCTGTTTGATAATCTGATTCTCTATCAGAATCATCATTAGTCTCCCTTACTTTTTCATCTTTTTTTTATTTGTCAATGCCAACTTCTTTTCCAGCTTCTTCTTATCCCATACTCTCGGTTTATATTTATGGTTTTTGTTGGTACATGAATGAAATTCTAGATTTAGTATTTGGAACAATATGCCTGTCTGGAATCAATACAACTGACAGTTACTTGGAAATTTCAGTCTTATGGTCTAGGTGACCAATGTTACAATCTTCTTTTCTATATGGCCATTTGTGAAAGGGCGCCACTGCAAATAGGCACTTACAAGAAGAAATATGTTTTGAAACCAAGAGTCGAAAACGACTTGCATTAAAAAAAATAAACAAGTCATTTTGTTTTTCAAATAGCCTAAAATTTTCATCATTGAATTCGTTTTCTAGAACAAGAGGGATTTGTTCTTCATCTTGCGTTCGCCGCTTGTGAAGTATTTAACTTCAGTGTTACTTTGAAAGGAATTGTTGTATCATACGAAGCCATCGACATTAAATGTTCAACAAAATTACATAGGGTCGGAATTTTTTATCCAAGGATATAGTGATCATCACATCAGTTAGTTGAGTGATTAATTCTCTTCTATTGGTCCAATTTATTGATTCATTGATTGTCGTGTTATAGAGCACATGGAAGAGAATATACTTACGGGCACAACTAGTTATTCAATTGCATCAATTTGTTTCATATATTTGAGCATATGTTTATGTATCTTCAATTGTTGATGTTTTCTTATGGTTGTGTCATACTTTTCTCAATGAATACACGGGACTTTTGTTCGGATTTCTATTAATCTAAGTTAGCGTAAATAAATTGATTTGGGCCATATGGTGAGTGTAAAATTTCTACTAAGAATTATTATATAGTTATATATATATATACTTGTATCCAATTTTAGTATCAGAGGGTACTTGTATGAATATAACTAGTTGAAATCTTTTTTTAGGCAGTTAATAAGTTTGCGAGTTTATTGAATCCACCATTTGCAGAAGAAGGGATTAAAGGGATCAAAAGGGATCAAAAGCAGAAGCTCTACTGTGAAAGAAGTTTTCTTTAAACTACCACAAGAAGACCAAACTTTAATATGTTGTGATGGTGCTTCCAAAGGTAATCCAGGTGCATAAGATATTTTGTACAATTACAAAATTTGATACCCAACAAAAGTTTTTAAATGATTTATTTTTTCGAAAGGACTATATCAAGGAAACGCAAGATCAAGCAATAAGAATGAAGACTCCAAAGAGGAAAACTAAAGGAGATGGAAATACTTAAGCTCATTTATGAGAGGAGTTTTTGCTGGATTCTTTGGTGTTTTAAAGTGTGAAGGAATTTTGAAGTTTAGTCTTCTTTTATTTCTTTTTCTCTGTTTATTTTTCTTCAGTTTTGAGAAGCTATTTATTTTACCCTTTTGGTTTATGGGGGTAGGGGGCCTTGTGTCCCCTGCTTGTAATTCTTGTAATTACGTTTTTTTGCTTAATAAACTATTGGATTTAGAGAAAAAAAAAACAGGTGCAGCAGGTATTGGATTTATAGGAAGAAAAAGTGATGGTTCATGCTTGGGAGCAGGGAGTGGAGGCTTGGGAATTGCCACTAACTACATTGCAGAGGTTATGGCTTTAGTTGCAGCTGGAGAATGGGCAGTAAGTAAACATCTTCTGAATGTAATCTTTAGTTTGGACTCAAAGGAAGTTATAATGGCATTTGCAAGTGGCAAAATCCCTTGGATAGTCAGAAACAGGTGGAAAAGAATACTCAGCTCACTTAACACTATAGTTTTCAGACACTCCTACAGAGAAGTGAACTTCTCAGCTGATGATTTAGACAAAAAGGGTACAAGTCTTAGCAGAGGAGAAGTAGTTTTATATGATGGAAGACCAGTTTTTTGGGAATAATTGAATAGGAGGATTCTCATTATTTTAGATTCAGTTGAAAAAATAAAAGCATGTAAAAATCCTGTAATTTTTTTTAGTTGTTTTTCAGAAAAGTAGGGCTTGGCATGTCAAGACTGCTCCTTGTATTTGAGTTTCTTATTTTTGAGTAATAAAATTTCATGATTTAGAAAGAAAAAAAAAAGAATCCACCATTTGCTTAACTTAGACACATAGGATTTCTATTCTATTATTTTGTATATTTGAATACGTAAGATGATAAGATGAAAAAAAATTCCTCATAACTTTTTTTTCCAAAAGAAAAGAAGCAATTATAACATACATATATCTCAGGAACTAGTTTTGCTGTCAATTTATCACAGTAGACGACTTATAATTTTCATTGTCATGTATAAGTTTGAGATATACAGTAATTTAGTTAGATCCAACAATTATTTTTTTCTTTTTGGCATATAATATTTCTTTTATGATACAAAATTTCCTTATTACATATAAATATATACTGGTAATATATCTGTGAATGTATAAGCATTAAAAAAAAGTTAAAACAATAATAAAAATCTCGTTAAAGTATTTACTTAATACACATAATATTATATGCATTAATACTAACTTAATCACAAAAATCCATATTTTGTGTTAAAAATGTAATTTTTTTAGATTTTTGTTATATGGAAAGGTGACTTGCGGTCAAAATAAATTGACTAGGGTTAACTAGGTCAGAAATAGAAAATCTCAATAATCTCCCATCTCAGTGTTCTCTACCTCTCGTATATGCTTCTTTTTTCTCGTTATGGAATCCATACTTCTCCTCTGTGAATTTGATTGATCTTTCTCTTATAATCCGATCATTCTCGAATGTTTTGAAACAAAGGCCAATTCTATCAATACCCATTTGGATCCAGTTAAAGCATTAATTTGAATTTTTGGAATAAATAAGTTTATGATCTTATAATCAAAATCAATCACCATTCCCGGCAAGGACATGGGTTTTCAATTTTATAAAACATTACTAATTTTTATTAACTGATCACATGATTAAATATGGCGACACATACAAAAATTGATCATGTCATCATCAAAATTTGGTCGGACATACAAAAATTGATGATTGACGTAGTGATCTTTCGATATATAGTAATCGTTTCATTAATCAGTTGCATCTCATTTTTCTACGTCACCCTATTTTAACTATAGTTCCATGAATATGGCAGTGAGAGTTTTTTTATCCATGTAGTTGCAGGAAATCCTACACTACACCCCTTATATGATTTCATTGTTGATCAACTCATTTTTAGGTTTACACTCTTAATTTTATTGATTAATTTTTGAATGTTCTTACAAGAAAGATAAAGAAGTCAAGAATGACCTTTGATCTGGACTTTCTCTCTCCTATTTACTTAATTCTTACTCAAAAAGATCTCTCTCTCTTTTTACAACTCGAATGACTATTTATAAGGAAATACATAGTGGATGACAACTAATCTGTCCTTTATTTTCGGATATGGTTTGCGACATTCTCGCAACCTTACAATATTCATTTTTGCAAACTCTCTAATTTTCGCAGGACTATCATATCTTTCTCGTGTTCTTAGCTGACGTCGTTTATTTTATTATTTCTGGAGTTGTTTTGCGACGCTTAAGTGCTGTGTCATTGATAATTTCGCTGAAACATAGTTGTTGCGAGATTCTGATCCTACATCTTGCCTCTTCTCATATCTTTTCTTCGAAGTAGAGAATGATGTGAGAAATGCCGCAACTACTTATCTTTTCATATTCTGCATTTATCACACGTATTCTTTCTTCCATTTATTTCTCGACACGTCTTTTGTAACCGTTACTTTTTAACCGCTTACATCTTCCCGTATTAACCGTGTTTATTTTTTCGAGGAAAAATTCCCTCTATATATATTCTTTTTCACTCTCTTCTTCTTTCCTTTTATTCTCTCTGCAACTTCATCGTTCTTCTGCAAATTCCCTTATTGCAACTTTTCTTCTTTCTTCTTCAACCTTTTTAAGTTCTTCTTCATCTTCATACTAGATCTTCATAGTTCATAATTTTCTTAAAGACAATCTTCCTGCTATTATTTTTCATGGATTCATCAAGGTTAGTCTTCTTTTTTCTTCTTTATGAGTTTTGCTGAAATTAACATATCTGAAATTGATCCTGTTTATTGCCTTATTTGATGTTGTTTATGTTATTGATATGATTCCCATACTCTTGTTATTTCAGCAAAAGCGGCTCCAACACTAGATTTACAGTTCAGAACCCTAACATTCCCAAATCACAGCATAAGATTGTCGCACATAAAAGAAAGTCTGCGAATGAGAAGGTAGTAAGAAACATTGTCTTTTTCTAATAACAATATTGTTGCCTCTGTTTCTTATCTGGATTATAATTCGCAGGGTGATAAAGATCTCAATAAACCTCTCAAGAAATCTCGCCACCTTAAAGTTGTTCCAACTTCTGTTCCCTTCCATATACTCATTTTTTCCAAATCTCCTGCGACATCTTCGCAAGATAAACCTTTATCTCCAATTCGCGAAAATGCTGCATCTGATTTCATTTCTTCCAAATCTCCTGCGACCTCTACGCAAGATAAACCTTTATCTCCAACTCGCGAAAATGTTGCGCCTGATTTCATTTCTTCAATTGACCTTTCTATGATTGAAACTCCCCTTGTGGATCCTTCTGCGACTGAAACCTCTTCTCTTCCCATTGAGAATGTTTCTCAACCTTCTACCTCTACCAGTTCTTTACCCAAGTCTCTTCCTCTGTCGAAAGAAATCGTGGAAGGAATAGATATTGCTTTTAAAGTTTTATCTGAAATTCTGGATGACGGCAAGAAGTCTTCTACTGATCCCATCAAATCTAATGTTTGCGAGATTCTGAGCAAGCATTTGGGTTCTGGCAGAGCTGCTTCGCAGACAACTTTAGAAAAAGAATGTAATGCTCTTCGTCTTGAAAATCAGAAACTTCAGAATGTTTTGCTGGATCGCGACAATCTTCGCAAAAAGAATGATGAATTAAGAGGTATGATTTCCTTATCTATGTCTTTAATTTGCCTTTTCGATGGTTTTATCCTTCCCATGTTTAAGTATCCTTTAAATCCCTCTTTCGCATGTTAAGCATTAAATCAGAAACGAGTAATGGAGAGATATCAATTTGAATCTGCTGTTGAAGAAGCCCGTGTTGATAAAGAAGTCTTAATGGATCAATATAACCAATTAGATAACCTCTATTCATATTCTCTTGATCAAATAAATAATCTTACCAATGAAAATACCCAATTAGTTCAAAGACAAGATCTATTAAGTAATGAAGTATCTCGTCTTTGTTATTCTTTAACCAAAGCTAATTTAGGGATGAAAACTTTATCAGATGAGAATAAAACCTTATCTCAAGAGAAGCGAATTTATTTAAACAAGATGGCGACATCTTCGCAACAACTTAATATTCTCCAAAAAGTATGTGCTGACCAAGAGAAATCTTTTCGCTCTTTAATAAATGAACTTAAAGATGTAACAGAATCATCTATCACTGAAAAAGATACACTCATTCAAGGTAGAATAGCTTTAAGTGTGAAGGAAAATCATCTTAAAGAACAATATTCCAAATTAGAAGAATCTTATTCTTCTCTTGCGAAGAAAAATGCCTTCCTTGTTTATAAAGAGAAAAATCTCCAGTCTCGACTTAAAGGTTTAGTTGGAGATAAATTTGATGACGCAATGGACCATTGGGAGAATAGTTGCTTATCCTTGATTCAACACCTTATTTCGCAAAAGGAAGGTAGTCATAATAGTTTGACTGCCTTAATTATCTTTTCTTTGTCATATCTCTCTAAATTCCTTATATTAACAAAATTTTGTATTATATTTTTCGCAGAGTCTGAGAAGAATCTTCATTCCTCTATTTCTGACCTGGAGGCTAAGTATGCTAAAATTCGCAAAGAGAATGCCTTGCTCATCTCTACCCTTACTGGTTCTCGCGATCGAGCAGAAAGAAGACTTGATTATCTTTCTTATTTTAAATATATTCAAGATAGGAATCATCAAAGAGCACTTCTTCGCCAAGTTCATCTCCGAGCTGAAGTCCTTGTAAATGACATCTTACTGTCCAACTCTCTTCCTCCTACATCAATTGATCCTCTAGAAGTAGACGATGATGAAGTTCCTCGTCCTGCTGATAGTGATTATGATTACGAAAGCGGTGCGGAGGATAATTTCCTGGAAGATGAAGAAGAGGTTCCTTCTAAAGAAGTATCTGCTGGTGTTAATCAGAATGAGAAAGAAATTTCTCCTGAAGAAGTAATTGCTGGCGATAATAAAAATGCTAGTCATGGAGAAGATCAAAGCCGAAATGAAGGAGAAGCTTGCGAGAATGTTGGCGAAGAATTTTTGTCATCTCCTTCTACTGATATTAATATTGAAGCTTGAGCTTCTTTTCTAGCTTCGTTTTCTTGAGCTGTATTTTTTTTTATCACTTTTGAGAGCTACATTTTTCAATAACTTTGAAGTTAATTTTTCCTTTTAATATTTTGTTGATAAGAAAGATAATGTTTCTTGTATATCGATTCCCATACTTGCCTCTCATTATCTTTCTTGCACAAAATAATTTGGTGTGAATGCTTATCATTAATTTGTTTTATCATATGGTCTTATTTTGCCTTCCTAATTAAAGGTCTTATTATGCCACCTCTTGTCATTGCGACAAAATCGCAGGACGTCCTTGCACTTTCATGCAAAAATCCATTGATCTTGCCTTAATTTTTTCTTTTGTGTTGTGGCCTCTTCAGGAATGTTGCGACAATATGACAGGACTAAATATTCTTGAGAAAATAAAGCCCCATGACATTTCCGTCTTGCGACGAAATCGCAGGACGTCTTCGCACTTTCATGCGAAAACCCATTGATCTCATCTTATCTTTTTCTTTTGTATTATTGCCTCTTCAGGATTGTTTCACAAATATGACAAGCCTTAATACCCTTGTGAATAAAAATCCTCATGACATTTTCGTCTTAAGACACTTATCAGCTCCCTAATGGAGGGTGCCGCCCTTATATCCCCCCTGGTCGCCCCTTCAAGGAGGCGTACATCTACCATACAAGGTTAGATCCTCCCATCCAGTCTTAACAACAACCAGTTGTTTTTGCAGCCTCTTATCCCTTTTACCTATAGGGCTTATGGTTACGAGACTGCACCCTAAGTGGGGTTTTCTTCAGGCCGAGTGCAGTATAAGCCAAGACTTGTCAAGAATGGAAAGGACGCTTCAAACGCCCTCGGCACCCTTGACTCAACCGTGTACCTCAGCGCCTTGATCAGATTCTGCACTCCTTGGGAGAATCCTTATTACCTTAGTTGCCCAACCTAAGTCATATGCTTAAGTTGAGAATCCAAGGTGCCTCTCCCGGATGGGCTTTATTGACCCCAAATCTCCATGACTCAGGTTCCGGTGGCGGTGTAGCCTTTCCCTGAGACATGCAACAGGTACCCCCTAATATGACGTACTTTAGGTCTTACATTTGCCTCTTGCGAAATTGTATTCGCGAACTAGGGTGTACGCCATAAAGGTTTGCCCCTTTCTTTTATGTCATTGTTCTTTGATTATCTCTGCGACAATTTGTCACATCATGATCTTCTTTTGATATGAGTAACTCTGCAATTATTCTTTCAGAATTCATAACTTCTCAAAGCTTCTTACTGATAATATCTTTTTAAATACAACCTGTTCCATGGTCTGTCTAATCTATGACCAACATCTCTTCCTTCTGGATCCATTAATCTATAAGCTCCTGTTCCAACTATCTCCTTAATGATGTAAGGTCCATCCAATTTTTTCGCTAATTTTCCACCATTTTCTCGCTGATATATTGGTGTTTCTCGCAGAACTAAATCTCCTGGTTGAAATTCGCGTACTTTGACACGTTTATTATATTCTCGAGCTAATCTTCGCTGATAATTCTCCATATGTGGTAAATATTTTTCTCTTCTTTCTTCCAATTCATCAAGTTTGTTTAGAATTAAGCCCGCACTAAGATTTTTCTCCCAATCTTCTCTTTTTGTTGTAGGAATAACAACTTCTGTTGGTAACACCGCTTCAACTTCGTATGTTAAACAAAAAGGCGACATTCCAGTAGCTTCTCTTCTAGTTGTATTATAAGCCCATACTGCATTATGTACTTGTTCGCACCATGATCTGTGATGTCCTTCCAATTTTTTCTTTAATATATCTGCAATTGTTTTATTTGTTGCTTCTACTTGCCCATTAGCTTGTGGATACAAAGGAGTGGACTTTCCACATTTTATCTTGAATGCATTAAGTAACATTTTTATATTCTGTCCTTCAAATTGTTTCCCATTATCAGATACCAACTGTGCAGGAATTCCAAATCTGCAAATGATATTTTCGAATATGAATGTAAAGATATCTTTGTCGCGAATATGTTGTACTGCCTTCACTTCTTTCCACTATTAACATTTTCAGTACCTTTTCTCCTTCCTCTCATGTCAAACATCTGAGTGATGGTCCACTAAAGGATTTTCGGTATAGCAACCCATCTCTTAATTCATAATTCGTTGCTCGACTTTTTAACTTGTGTGTTTCCAATCTATTTCTTGGTGTTTCTCCTTTCGCCAGATATGCATGAAGTTCCATTCTCCAGTCTGGGACATTGTTTACTTGTTCTTCTTTTTCATTATCTATTATCATCACATCTACATCTTCCTCTTCTTTATTTATTGATGGTGATAGAAGTGTTTGTATTTTTATGCATCTCGCCGTTGGATCTGTCATCATGCTTGAGATAAAAGAAAAAGCGTCTGCGAGTCTATTATCCTTTCTTGAAAGGTGCCTCCATTTTATCTTTGGAATTTTCGCTGATAATTCTTCAACCAGATTCTTGTATTTCTTCAAGGATGGTTCATTTATAGTATACTCTCCTTTTATTTGGGGAATAACTAGCTGTGAATCACTAGTGATCCTGGCATTTTCTAGTTTCATTTCTATTGCGAATTTTAAGGCATGTAGCACAGCTTCATATTCTGTTGCATTATTAGTGGATGTAAATTCCAATCTGAATGAAAAAGCCATCTTTATTCCTTCTGGCGAAATTAAAACAATTCCAACTCCATTTGATGATCCATATACCAATATTTCCCATCTATTTGGTTCTGTTAATAAATCTTTTGGATCTCCATGTTCTTCTTCTACATCCATCATTTCTTCTACTGCTTCATCTTCTTCTAAAGGAAATTCTTCCAAGAAATCCGCAACAACTTGTGATTTTGGTGAAGATAAAATTTCATATTTAATATCAAAGTGGCCTACTTGTGCATTCCATCTCTCTACCCTTCCTGATCTTTTATAATTCTTCATCACTAATTCAATTGGCACTTTTGTTAATACCTTTATCTTGTGTGCTTGAAAGTATATACGGAGCTTAAATGATGCATAGACCAATGCTAAGATTAATTTTTCAATCTTTGAGTAATTCTTCTCAGCAGTATTAAAAGTCTTGCTAATGTAATAAATGGGTTTCTCCACTCCTCCGTCTACTCGCAATAACACATCACTTAAGGGATGCCACGTTGTCGCAAGGTAAATTAATAATTCTTTTCCTGGTTCTGCCTTTTGTAAAATAGTTGTATTCATAAGATGTTCTTTGATTCCTTGAAAAGCCTTTTCACATTCATCACTCCATTTAAATTTCGCACCCTTCTTGAGTATATCGAAAAAATATTTGCATTTGTCTGATAATCGCGAAATGAATCTCCCCGGCGAAGCTAGAAGCCCATTCAACTTCTGTACATCTTTTATTGTTGCTGGTGTTGGCATGTCACGAACTGCTTGCACTTTTTCTGGATCAACCTGTATTCCTTCCTTTGATACAATGTAGCCTAAAAATTTTCCCGATGCAACTCCAACAATACACTTCTCAGGATTCAATTTAATGTTATACTGCCGCATTTGTTCAAAAATCTCCCTCAAAACTTGTACATGGTCTTTAGCTTCTTTACTCTTTACTAAAATGTCGTCCACGTATACTTCTAATGTTTTATGTATCCATTTTGGGAACACCTTCTCTACCATTCTTTGATATGTCGCTCCCGCATTTCGCAAACCAAATGGCATTTTCGTGTAACAATATAAACCTATTGGGGCAAAGAAAGCAATATGTTCTTGATATTCTTCAGCGAGAGGAATTTGGTTATACCCTTTGTACCCATCTAAAGATGATACCCTATCATTTCCCGCTGCAAATGATGTAGTTTTTTAAATGATAAGTAAAGTTCGTTCAACTCGGACTTGTGTAGACTCAATTTCAGACTTAAAAATAAAAACAAATAAAATATATTCACAGAATTGTCACGATAACAAGAGACACTAAGACTTCGGATTCCACCATTAATCACATTAAATTGGTTCATATAATGACTCATAACAATTCTAGATCTTTTATGGACTCTATTTATTTGCCAAGGTAGATTTCTAAAATATTAGATGTAAATCACAAGCATGGTATATCAAAATATCTTACGTCTAAGCATACACCATCAAACGAAATCACAACTAATTAGTGAAAATCATAAATCAATTGAATCAAGTGCAAAAGTAAAAAAGAATCTAATATAGTTACCGAACAATTGTGAATAAGGCTTCCTCCGTCATCCCAGTGTTGGGGTTTAGCTCCTCATGTCGAAAACACACCCGAAAGATATAAACATGGCTCAAAAGGTGTTTTATTGAAGGAATATAATCAAAACAGAGATTCACAACGCATTCTGGATGTTACAGATTCCACTGTTACAAAGGAATAGCTGCTAAATATGAAAATGGTGGCTAAAAGCCTCTATCAAGCAATACGGAGAAGAAAGGGTTTTTTTTTTTTTTGAAACTGAGTTATGACTGTTCAACTTCTTCTTCTTCTCCGGCAGCAGCAAATAGCTTCTCTGCAACTCCTTCTGCAGCTCCACCAAACCTCCGTTAGGTCCCCAAGACTCCCCCTCTTTTACGAACTGCAACACCTCATCACCTCTGACTCAACGTAACAGGCCCAGAGAATTGCAAATCCATGAACAAATCCACGATAATATCGACCCAAAATTCATCCACAAAGTTCGCATATGTCTCTAACCCCTGTTCCGCTTCCCAATTGATATCCAACCGGTTCTAGTCGGAGTAAAGGCCCATACTAGCCCTGTTTAGCATTAACATGCCTAAAGAAATCAAAATCGGTAGTTTAATCTCTCCACCACAGCTTCAAAACTCGAATCCAAATCTGCCAGGAGCATGTAATAATTTCCCACCAAAAATTCCGTTTAAATGTTGAAGATGGGTTACCCCCTAACCAGAGTAGGGGTGTAAATAACAATTGGGGTGTCCTGGGGTCTAAACAACGAGTGGGTGCCCCTTAGTAATTGAGTTCCCCTTATCCAAACTGAGAGTCCGAATAGTAATTTTCTCCTACGAGCGCAAATACCACTTTTCGAGCCAATTTCGCTGCAAAAGCTTATTTCTCCAAAAACACCTACAAAGACATAAAAAGCCAAAATAAATACAAAATCGAGTACTAACATTACAGAGAATTGAGACTCATATAGACACATAAATGCGTCTATCAAATACCCCCAAACTTATTATTTGCTAGTCCTCGAGCAAATCAAATCTACAAAATAAAATCCTAACTCACTGTCGCAGGCATCGTCGGTTGCATTTAGCATATGCAACAAGCCTTTAAACCCCTAGGTGGCCCTAGTGGCCGAGTTATAGTCTTGGGAGGGCTTACCAGAGATATACCCTCAAAACCTTTACTCCAGACCCTAGCTATCTACGCAAAACTCGGAAGGCACTAAAGAATCTCCTTGGTTGGCATACTTATTGAATACAGGAGGAAATACCCTGATGTGAAATTCTAATTTTTGTACACGAGTTTGCACTCAAGCATACTAAAATTCATATAAAGTGACAGACCTCTACTCAGATAGTCACACTATGGACATCAATATCCGGAGTCAAACTTATCACATGGATAGATCAAGAAGATGGATATAGAGAAAAACATAGATGGTTTTCGATGTTGACTAAGGTGAACGATGTTTCTCATATCTGTCTGAAGGCCACTGCCAAAATAAACATATCCTAATGGACTGAGATACTGGTCTGACTAATATCAACACAACTGGCATATACAAGGGAACCAGTGGTCGATAATCCTAACTCTAGGTCAACACAACTGGCATATACAAGGGTTCCAGTGGTCGACTTTATTGAATTTATTCCGGTTGGTCTGGTGGTCTGGTCTCTTCTTTCTTTTTTTTCAACTCTTTTTTTTTCACCTCTTTTTTTTTCACCTCTTTTTTTTTCAACTTTTTTTGTTTTTTTTTTGTTTTTTTGTGGTATCTCAATCACTCTATTTCACCCTAGCAGTGGTAACAACTTGAATCGTGAGCCTCACCAAATCACTTAGAAACATATTTAAAAACAAAAATAAAAACAGAAGTGAAAAGGACTCAACGAGATATGGCGAAACTACCATGTTATTTCTAACACCTGAGCTCTGTGCTCTTATGAATAGACTCTTTAGATGTTTCCATCTAATCAGATTGGTTCCTGAACTCCTACAACCAAAATGCTTCCATCCACTTAGATTGGTTAGTGCAATCCTTAATAGGCATAAATTTCTAGGCTCTGGAGTTTATTTATTGCAACTAAAAAGTTTCTCCCATACCACCAAACTTAAATGTAACATTGTCCTTAATGTTCTAAAGATAAAATTAAAAACATGAACAAGGAGAAATTGTTACCATTTGAAGCAAAAGAGATAAGGAAAGATATTACCGTGTTGCATGAGATTGGGTTACCTCCCAGAAAGTGTTAAGTTTAACGTATTCAGCCAGACATAAGAAATGATTAATCACCTCGTATCATAAAGTAATAGCTGAAATATATGTGGGTCATCAAAACCAAATAGAGCTATCACAAGTAAAAGGAATCTGCAACATGCCAAGAAAATTAACAAATAAAGCGCACCCTTGTCTAGTTTCCTGTTTAAGACAACTACATCTAGCTGTGGTTCAGGTTCAGGCTCTATGAAAGGGTCTAGATAAAATATTTTCATGCGCTGGAATTCCTCAAAGCTAAGGTCCGGTTCAGGTATTAAAGTCTGGAAAAACTCAAGTAAAAACTTAGAAGCACATAATAATAACCTGAATAATTGTGGATCCTTAAAGTCAATCAGTTTTGACTCACACAACTGACCACAATGAGAGTGGTGGTCTTCCTTAAACAAATGTGTCGACCCTAATCTCCTAAAGTAATTAAGTTTAGTCTCAAAACTTAATAATTGACACATATGAAACTTATATGTTCCTACAATTGGTCGAAAAATATTTGGTGGGAAAACAAAGTCAATCTGGGTATCATAGCCTGGATAAACCACATCAACCATAGGATGGGTTTCTAACAACTGAACTTCCTTATGGACATCACCAGGTTCAGGAAAACGTGTATGAAGATAATCTTGTAAAATGGTTGAGGCACATATGTCAAGTCCCAAGTGAGGGACCTTTCTAAGAGTTAAAGCACATGGAGAATGATAATCACCCCCAAACTTAGAGTTTTCAGTGTCTCTAGAAAGACTAGTCACAACTTCCCTAATTTCAAGGTCATCTGATTCCTGAAAATGGTCAATTGATTCTTCTAAGTCAGGTTCATCCTCACTCATCTCTAAGAGTTCACTTTCTTTGTCTAAGAATAATGTTTCTAAATCGCTAGACTCTAAAACAATATTCTCAGAAGCAACTCGTTCCTCTAAACCATTCTTAGCTTCGTAATCAAAAGGAAATACTACATCGTCTAAAACGGGGGTACCTCTAGTCAAATCCTCGTCCTTTTGAATAGGTGAATAATTATTAAAATTATTTGGATTTGAACTAGAAACATTATCAATATTAAGCTCAATTGGAGTAACAAATTCCTGATCACTGTGCCTATATATTTCAAATTCTTCATCAACACTATCCTCATCATAATCATCATTATAATAACATGAAAATGGTTGAACCTCATCTAAACAAGTAGTGTTACCAATTTTATCCTCGTCATCTTGATTATGTGAATAACTATCTTCATTTTCAAAGGTACTATTGGAAACACTATACTGGAAATTAAGAGCAATTATGTTTTGGGCCTCTAACAAAATATTTTGAGTCGACTCACATGACTTCCTGATTGAATCTAGGAAAGAAAGTTCACTCGTTGCATTGCTTTCGTCCATAACTAAGTTATTCATTTCTGCTAACTTACGTGTTGACTCTAGTAGAGAGGAATTTTGCTCGTATGACCGGTTGGCGTGTGGATAGTAATTGGGCTCACCATGGTATGGACCATAACCTTCAAAAGGCTGATGTTCCCAACAATTATTCACACTATGGTCAAAGTAGTAACGTCCATTTTGAAACTCAGTATGATATTCGTTGTATTGGCTATTGTAATACCAGTTCGACATTCTATTGCAGGGTTTTGAGTTGTCACACAAAATAAAACCCACTGACAGGGGATTCGTTGGTGGATAGAGTCTTACCTCCCGTACCAAACGGGCGATGAACCGTTGAAGTCGACTCAGGCCACCGACTCCGATGTCAAGGTACGAACCCGAGGGGCCGAGACAATATCGTAACTGTCGTCCTTCCCTGCAAACAGTTGATATTTAATTTTGACCCTTCCTTAGGGTTTAAAAATAATGTCCAAGAATGTCCAAAAAGTCCAAAAATAAAAACGTCCAAAAAGGAAAAGAAAAATTACAAAAATAACACCCTATTTACAGTTTTTAAAAATAAAACAAAATAACTATATACAAAATCTTCTTCTTCACTCCTTTCGGATTCCTCTTTTATTTCCTTCTTTGGCGATGCTTTCCTTTTATAACACTTTTTCTTCCCTTGTAGCTTCTCTCCAAATCTGAAAAGAATCGAAAAATACCAAAACGCGTAAAAAAGACAAAAAATAATAAAAATAAAAAGAAACCTAAACAAATCTAAATACAAGTCCGCGTCGGCGGCGCCAAAAATTGATGTAGTTTTTTAAATGATAAGTAAAGTTCGTTCAACTCGGACTTGTGTAGACTCAATTTCAGACTTAAAAATAAAAACAAATAAAATATATTCACAGAATTGTCACGATAACGAGAGACACTAAGACTTCGGATTCCACCATTAATCACATTCAATTGGTTCATATAATGACTCATAACAATTCTAGCTCTTTTATGGACTCTATTTGTTTGCCAAGGTAGATTTCTAAAATATTAGATGTAAATCACAAGCATGGTATATCAAATCTCTTACGTCTAAGCATACACCATCAAACGAAATCACAACTAATTAGTGAAAATCATAAATCAATTGAATCAAGTGCAAAAGTAAAAAAGAATCTAATATAGTTACCGAACAATTGTGAATAAGGCTTCCTCCGTCATCCCAGTGTTGGGGTTTAGCTCCTCATGTCGAAAACACACCCGAAAGATATAAACATGGCTCAAAAGGTGTTTTATTGAAGGAATATAATCAAAACAGAGATTCACAACGCATTCTGGATGTTACAGATTCCACTGTTACAAAGGAATAGCTGCTAAATATGAAAATGGTGGCTAAAAGCCTCTATCAAGCAATACGGAGAAGAAAGGGTTTTTTTTTTTGAAACTGAGTTATGACTGTTCAACTTCTTCTTCTTCTCCGGCAGCAGCAAATAGCTTCTCTGCAACTCCTTCTGCAGCTCCACCAAACCTCCGTTAGGTCCCCAAGACTCCCCCTCTTTTACGAACTGCAACACCTCATCACCTCTGACTCAACGTAACAGGCCCAGAGAATTGCAAATCCATGAACAAATCCACGATAATATCGACCCAAAATTCATCCACAAAGTTCGCATATGTCTCTAACCCTTGTTCCGCTTCCCAATTGATATCCAACCGGTTCTAGTCGGAGTAAAGGCCCATACTAGCCCTGTTTAGCATTAACAGGCCTAAAAAAATCAAAATCGGTAGTTTAATCTCTCCACCACAGCTTCAAAACTCGAATCCAAATCTTCCAGGAGCATGTAATAATTTCCCACCAAAAATTCCGTTTAAATGTTGAAGATGGGTTACCCCCTAACCAGAGTAGGGGTGTAAATAACAATTGGGGTGTCCTGGGGTGTAAATAATGAGTAGGTTCCCCTTAGTAATTGAGTTCCCCTTATCCAAACTGAGAGTCCGAATAGTAATTTTCTCCTACGAGCGCAAATACCACTTTTCGAGCCAATTTCGCTGCAAAAGCTTATTTCCCCAAAAACACCTACAAAGACATAAAAAGCCAAAATAAATACAAAATCGAGTACTAACATTACAGAGAATTGAGACTCATATAGACACATAAATGCGTCTATCAGCAGATTCCACCATTTGAGGAATATCGGGTAACGGAAAACTATCTTTGGGGCATGCTTTTTTCAAATCAGTGAAATATTTTGTAAATCCTGATTCCCTTGTTTTTCTTTGGGACAATGACCATATTCGCTATCCATTCTGGGTATTTAGCTTCTCTTATAATTCCTGCCTCCAGCATTTTCTTTAATTCTTCTTCTATTTGGGAATGGTAAGTTGTTGCGATTTTTCTTATTCTCTTTTTTAATGGTCTCACATTTTTATTAATCTATAATCTGTGGCAAGCAATTGATGGATCTATTTCTGGTATCTCATCCATGTTTCCTGCGAAAATATCTTTATATTCTCGCAACAAGTTGACAGTTCTTTCTTCTTCTATATCCATTTTAGTTCCAATTCTCAATATTAGAGGCTCCTCCACAGTTCCAACATTTATTTCTTTTATTGGTTCTGCGGAAGTGTAACTGGGTTTAGGTTCTCCCATTGGCGTTGGTTCTTTTATTGATTTTATGGGTTCTTCATCTTCTTCCGAGATTTCGCTGGGCATTCCTTTGCCTTCTTTTGCCCTTATCATATATACTCTAAATTCTTCTTCCTTCTTTGCTTCTTTTGCCAATTTTCTGCGAAATTGTTTCTTTTTTGCTTGTTCTTCATAATGTTTTACCTCAATTTGATGACATAATTTCGCATTGTCAACATCTCCTCTGATTTCACCTATTCTATTTGGAGTGGGGAATTTAATACATTGATGCAACGTTGATACCACAACTTTTATCGCATGTATCCATGATCTTCCTAATAACATATTATATGGCAATTCCATATTCACCACGCACAATGTTACATGTGTTTCGATTTCTCCAAGTGGAATTCGTACCACTATCTCTCCTTTAGGTTTTGTTGTGGATTTTCCGAAGTCGTGAACAAAATATGTTGAACTGGACATTTCTTCATCTTTAAATCCCATTCCCCGGAATGCGTGATAAAATATTATATCAACTGAACTTTCGGTATCAATTAAAGTTCTGTTCAACATCCATTCTCCTGTGGATTTTATTGTTGTCTCCTTCTCTTTTCGTGCAACATGCACTGTAATGACCAACGGAGATGTGTGGTTCAAATTTTCTTTTGGTATTTCTTCCGTCATGAATGTAATTTTTTTCTTTTACCAATATTTCAAGGGTGATGTTTTTTCTACCGCCATAACTTTCTTTCCTTCAAAATTTCGTTTATGTATTCTTCCTTTGATATTTTCATGGAATTCATTAATCAAGCTTTTTGTTATCATATTACACTCCAATCTTTTTCCATTTCCATTAATTCTATTCATCTTTCTTCCAACTGATCACTGATTTATTTAATCACTTTCTTGATTTGAATATTCTCAATCAACAATCTTCAACTTTCGATCTTCAGTTCCCTGTTTCTAGCGCCATTATGTAGTTGCAGGAAATCCTACACTACACCCCTTATATGATTTCATTATTGATCAACTCATTTTTAGGTTTACACTCTTAATTTTATTGATTAATTTTTGAATGTTCTTACAAGAAAGATAAAGAAGTCAAGAATGACCTCTGCTCTGGACTTTCTCTCTCCTATTTACTTAATTCTTAATCAAAAAGATCTCTCTCTCTTTTTACAACTCGAATGACTATTTATAAGGAAATACATAGTGGATGACAGCTAATCTGTCCTTTATTTTCAGATATGGTTTGCGACATTCTCGCAACCTTAAAACTCTCTAATTTTCGCAGGACTATCATACCTTTCTCGTGTTCTTAGCTGACGTCGTTTATGTTATTATTTCTGGAGTTGTTTTGCGACGCTTAAGTGATGTGTCATTGATAATTTCGCTGAAACATAGTTGTTGCGAGATTCTGATCCTACAACCCATTAGTTCCCATTTGAGGTTTTAGCGAGTAAATCAACGATTTGCATTATTTAACAGTAAACAAGAACTTTTGAAAACAGAGAAAATAGCGTACTCTGAATTCTATATTTATCATACAGAAAGCCAAAATGTTATTGGGGAAGATAAATTGTTTCAATCAGGGATGTCCTAAAATCAAGGAGAAAATAAAGTATAAAGATGGTAGATCATTGAGTTCTTTCTTAAGTTTTTTTATTTCGCCCCTAATTAACCATATTCAACTTCTTTTGACCGGAAGTCAGCTTTCCCCCTAAATATTTTAGCTTTCCCTATAACAAAAATCTTTTTTTATAATGTGATGAATTTTTATTATTGCTTATAAATATTTCCCAATGTATTTTTTTGTTGACATATAATTATTCTTCCGTGATATAATATGCCTTTTTTTCATGTTAAATACTCTTTGGACATAATTTTTTTTTTTAATGAGAAGATTTTGGTAGACAAAAAAATAATTTTTTAATTCATATTTTAATGAGTTTGGACATTAGAGACATTTTTCTACTCAAATATTTTCCCGTTATTTGTTATGTCCATTCTTATGATCTTCAAGAACAAAACATGCCCCATTTAAAGTACAGTTCTGGATTCATCACTGCGCCAGAACTAGCACCCATAAGAAAACACCAAGAAAATCTCACATATTCACATATAAATGTATCATAATTCATCAATGCTTGATTATTATCCCAAAGAATTGCATCAATAACATCTTCATAAGCGCAAGGAAGTATATTTTCAGGCGCTAGGCGATGCTCTACTGAAACAATTAAAACTTGCAATTCACTAGCCATTTTAGTACAAAATTGGTGTAATAGTGAAGAAGCTCTACTAAAAAAATACAAATCCACCTGGATGAAAGTAAATCACTACGGGATGTTTCGAATTATTTATCGAAAATAAATTCCCAGGGAGAAAAACTCGAACCCAAGTTTTGTTTGTGGGGTTCAAAGGAACATCGGTCGTTGGAAATATCATTGATTCCGATTGGTGGTACCTCAGGAACCGGCCAGTATCGGGTAAGGGAACCGTCTTCGTTCAGAGTGATCTAGAGGACTTTGTAAGGATCCATGAAGCTACAATTATGACACCCACATCCAAAAAATCAAGTGAAATCTAGATAATGAATGTTACTTCAACGGAATGAATCAATTAGGAATAAATGAATCTTAAATCCCAATAACCATATAAAGAATCATTCTTTCACTAATCACTACAAAAATCCACAACTAAAACTAACACAAAATCATTACAATTTCAAAAACTATCATTTATGGAGTACTTTCTAGAGAAGACCGGCAGCCACCGGGAGGATGATTGTGGATTTGCAGAAGAGTTGTCAAAGTGGGGGTCAATCTTCTTCTTTCTTTCAAACAATTTCTTTGAGGCGGTCGAAAAGAATGAATTTAAATGTATAACTTTTCATTTCTAGTTGAGTCACAATCATGCGCAAAACAAAATTGTGTCACACTCGAGCGTAATTAACGGCTTTCAACTTGTTTTTTTTTCTCTTTTTTGTTCAACCATCCTTTTCTCTCTCCGTCACTCTTCTCAAATGAAAATTCCTAAAAATCCAAGTTGTGTGAATCTTTTTTCTGCTCAGATCTGCTCCATTGGGGATGGTCTGAGCAGATCAACAACACCAAAAACTTTGTTACTTCTTAATCATTATTTTTGGAAGTTTGTTTTTTGTTTTTCTAGGGTCCAATTTTCTTTTAATTTTTTTTTAGTTGGGTTTGATGGTTTTCTTTCGCAGTGAGAACATCTTCAACAACGTCTACTGTAAAACCAACATTATCTTCAACACCCTCATCAATTCAAAACTTAATTCTACAGTAGCAACAATTGCAATAACCAGTTCCAAGACCGAGTTTCAGATGCCGATTCAGACTAATTTTTGACGATTCAGATCCATTTTGAATATTTATGTCACATGTGTTTTTTTGTTCTTGATTTAAACCCTAAGAAATAGTTGGATCTCTCAATGATCCTAACGCTTCTACAAAATATAAATTTATTAATAGGTTTGGGTTTGTTCCAAACCAAAAATGGTCATTTAACCTAGTTACTTTGATTCTGATTCATGGAACATGTAGAACTCAGTTGAAATTCTCTATTATAACTTTTTAAAGAGCTTTTGTGTTTGTAAGATTATTGAATCTATAAGTCTGGGGCAGTCATGTAACAAATCCTGATTTGGATTTTATCACTAATATATTTTAATCTTTGTATTAAACCTTTAATTATCCTTTAAGTAGATGGATTTTGGGGCGTTATAGTTTTTCGGTGACTTTTTCGTCCAGTTTTCGCAATTTTTTCTTATTCCTTTGGTGACCGGTTTGGACATAGAACTATAAATGGAACTTTAATAAAGAAAGAGATAGAGCAAAGGATATCGACTGGATTCTGAGAAACCATTTCTATATAATTTTTCATGATATTTGTATGGTAATTACACGATATAGATGATGATGATAAGGAACGGTACTATAGACGTGTAGATGGGAATTCTTGAAGAAAACGTGATTTGCCATCAAAACAGGTGGGAACTCGGTAACCTTCTTGTAATCATTAAGTTTATTTTATCTGCGAGCATGATGAATCCTTGTTATTTGTGAGCATGTGTTGAACGTAAATGAATGGGTATGTTGTGTGATATGCGTTTTTTGGTTTTTGTGCAAGGATTCTCTGTGATACCCCACGACTCCTGGCTAAGTTTAGTAGAGTGGTTTCTTCCCCGTTTGAATATTACTTAATAGGGAGACTTCTTTCTCGTTTTTATATTACTTAGTAGGGCGGATTCTTCCTCGTTTGAATATTATCTAGTAGGGAAGCTTCTTTCCCAATTCGCTATTATATATATTATTTTGCTTTGGGAAAATCACTCGTGTGCATCGAAATCGAAGAGGTACCAAGTACACCACCAACCTTTTTGTTTTGATAAGAGTGTGAACTTGTATAACACTTTTAACAATCAAAAAATGCGGAAAAGTAAAATCACACACACACACAAGAATTTTGTTAACGAGGAAACCACAATAGCAAAAAAAAAAACTCGGGAGCTCGTCCAGATTTGAACTCCAAACTGTATTAATCCTCTACAAATACTAGCCTACTATCAGACTCCAGACTGGAATGTAGTTGAGACCGAATCCACCCTCCAAGCGATTCATTTACAGTCGCACTCCTTATGTCTCTTGAACCTCGCGAGGCTCTATGTAATTGATTCCCTTAGATGACGTTCTTTACAGCCTAAGAATAGTTTCAGCCGAAGTGAAGAATTTTGATACCAATATGCCTCTAACAGATAACTAAGCCGATTTGATTTCCGTTCAAATCAAAGATCAAGGTGAGGAAATATATTTGCGATAGACAAATCTAGCAAACCTCACAAATTCGGAACTTACGACTCCTGAAGAGCAGACTAGATTCTTAACCACCTCTCAAGAACAATCTTCAAAAGATAAATTAAGATCAGTTTTTAGATATCTATCTTGAAAATCACAAAGTCTGAAATGAAGAAAACTTTGCGATTAATGTTTATCTTGCCTGAAAGAGATCACGAAAACATCGATAACAGAAAAGAAAGATCAAGATACATGAACTATCAAGGTAAAGATAGTCGGACCTGGATTCACGAGTCCCCAAACCAAAGTCTATTAGTCGTAGACCTAATTATGTTTATCAGAGGAAATCTAGGTCTATAGATGACCACTCTAGAATCAACTAGGACACATAGTGTCAGGGATTGAATTTCTCATTTGAAAAAACATATCTTTTTCTAGTTTCAAAGACCTGGGGTTGCTTGGAATTCAAGCTAAGATAACTTGAGAATCAAGCAAACACTTTTAGATCTTGAAAATGCAATAAAAGAATATACACTAGGAACCGGTTCTGGAACCGTGTTTAATGATTATTCGGTTTGGAAAGTATGCCAAAGAATTAAAGAAATTCGATGTTCATTTAAACACTTAAGAATTTAATCATGATGCATATACATAAGTATTTGATTGATCAATGAAGTCTTAAAAGTGTTTGAGACAGTTCTACCAATGATAAACATATTTAAAAAATAAGTCTTTGAGCAAATCTACATGGACGATCGGTACAACGGTTCGTGAACCGTTAGGCTTGTTCACGAGGTAAGGTGGAACGGTTCGTGAATTGGGTTTACCAACCCTACAAGACTACCGAACTCAGTTGACCACAGTTCGTTAACCTAGTTTTTCAATATCTAGTCTTTAATACTAACTTTCAAATTTTAGTTCACAACTGTTCGTGAACTGTCCCCTTCTGAACTTACGGTTTGTGAACTGGTTCGCCAACCCTTCTGTATTTATGAAACTCAGATATTTATGGTTAACGAACTGGTTCGCCAACCTACCTTGAGCAAAAATATCAGATAGTTCAATATTTCTCTCTTATGATGTTTGAAACATTCCCACGTGATAAAATCATTTGCATAAGAAATTTTCAATTGATCCACAACTTAATTCAGACAGTAATTATTAGAACTAATATTCTTAAGGATCATTGAACATCTTTTCTTAAAATCATATTTTGATATTTTTAACAAGACAAGATTGACCCGAAATTTATTCTTTGTAAATCTACTGGAAGTCGTACGGCATCGTGTCAATAATATAGAATGGTAAGATTGTGAGTAAAATAGAATGGTTCGGTCTTCACATACCTGATGCAGAAGTTCTCCAAATGTCTTCGTCGATCTTCAGTATTCGAGGGTGATGTCTGATACTCAACTAACAAATTCTAACCTAGTCTGAGACTTCACTTAGTAGACTAGAAATCAAGATATAATTTTAATCTTCTAACGTTGACAACAAGCTTGAGATAGAAAAGCTTGTGGGTTCAACCGAGCATTGCTCTAAAATGCATAATTATGCTTGCTTGGACTTTTGATGAGAATTTCATGTGGTTATTTGAGTCTGGAGTTATTCTACTGTCGTCTTCTCCAATGAGTTTGGCGAGGTCAAGGTGGCATATTTTTGGTTTGTTCTAGCATCACTTTTGTGGATCATATGATAGTGATCTTTTACGGATGTTGTTATTATACTAGCAACATCTGAGAAAGTGCAGTTAGAATGACTTTATTTCATGAGTGTCATACTTATGTTGTTGTTATGAGTCTGATGAGTGAAAAAGATGTTACCTGTTTTGTTTTATTGTTGTATTTTAATTTATTATCTTTTAGAACTGTGAAGCATGTTAATGATCATTTGCAAGTTATTTGTTTCCATTTGGCAACCCCTTTGGGATAATGTGCTCACTCATTACCCCTTCATTTTCAGAGGAGATGATGCTTCGTGAAGGCATTCGTTCTCGTAGTTTAAAGCTTATTCGAACTACAAACATTATGTATATTTTTATGTACGTATTATTTTTTTATCTGTAAAACCGCACATAAATATATATTTATATCACTTGAGAGACTTTCATTTATTTAGTATCCAAAAGTTTGGGTTCGTATTTATTTTATCCTATGTAAATATAATTCTTAAGTTCAATAATCGGGATTTGATGCTTCAATTAGGTTGTAATCTGATTAGCTGAGCAGGTTTAGTATTTAGGTCTTACAATCTCAAATCTACATCAATCTTGCATTGAGTAATGTAACCTGAAATCCGACATTGGTTCTGGTGCTAGATATTACTGTTAGCTTATTTAAGAAGGCTTTTAATCTATCTCCTATATCACGTTTCGGCGTTCTTCCGTCTTGTATTTTCTTTTTCCTTTTCAATTTATCTTAACCTTTTTACTTTGGCGGAAAAAACCTGAAATCTCACATCGGACGATCATGGTTTTAGTTATACATTAAAGTATAAGATGAGACTTGTTCTTTTCTTATAAGAAATATAACATTTATTAAAGGGATGGACTAGAAATTGGTATCGTGTTTCACCAACTTCTTATTATAGTGCATGGTTGCTAAAGACTGGTATCAACATCAGTGAGATTGGTACCATTTGAGTGATTCAACTGTCAGAATCACCCATAAAAATTTCGTCTTACATGAAATGATACCAGCCCTGCTAATGTTTGTATCGGCCTTCAGCAATCGTCAACGAACTCTTTTTGCGTGTCTCAAAAATTTGCCAACAATTGTGACCCAAAATTCCAATATGATTTATAAATGCTAATGATCCGAAATTTGTGGATTGATAATAGCAAGAGACTCAAATATGCCTTCTGGCCTAAGAATTGCTTCGTTACTTAGAGTTTGTCCAATGACCCAAACGCAGGGGCGGAACTGGGAATAATTTTTACTCCAAACTTGATCAAAATATTACGCCAGGCTTAAGCCATTTTTTACAATACGTTCACTGGCCCAACATAAATTAGATAGTGTAAATGGTGAGTTTCTGGGCCTTTAGGGGTGGTTCGCCTGGCTGTAGTTCCGCGTAGTTCCGCCCCTGCCCAAACGTTAGATCAATATATGTCGCAGTAATACAACAATTTTTACCTCGTGAGCCAAAAAAAAATTTCACTGTCCACAAATGCACGACTGCAACTCGAAATTTGTCATGTGACCTACTGGTCACCTAATCGTGCTTATCGTCCCAAAATCTGTTTCTAAACCTAACAATTAAAGGGGCAGGAGTCATGGCCAAGATTAATTATTTATTTCCTGTTTGATAATCTATGCTTAATTATTATTTATTAATGGGGTAACACTGAGGAAGCATTATGGTTGAGCGTTTTGCTTCGATATAGCTTCATTATAAAAAAAATTCAACTATTGTGGCCCTTCATTTCGCTTTAATGTGGTGTTTTCGCTTTGCTACATTTAAAAGTTGATCCGATATGATCCACCCTTAAGCTAAAGGGTGAGACACGGAAATTGATTTTCAGTTTGAAAATTGATTTATGGAAATTCAGTTTTCACTTTTCGAATTTTTTGGTTTGAAAATTAATCTGCCGATAATGAATTTCCGTTCTCAAACTTTCGCTAGTAACCTATTTTTAATCATATATTTTTTACTTCAGAAAATGGGCTATTTAGCCAAAAAGATATTTTTCCCGGGTCAAATGGACGGGTAAGTTTTCGTCTGGGTTATATGGACAGGAATTAATAAAACTGTAAACTGACAATTATACCCCACCAAAGTTTCATCTTCTTCCAAAATAAAAAGAAAAAAGCTTCACTGTTCAGACTTCTCTTTTCAGAAACATTGAACTTCTTCCCCAGTGTCTACATATCTTCCCCAACCATCAGAAATACCATATTCCTCCACCACCACAAATACCAAAATCACCAACGATAACATCATCTTTAATTCTCAACCACCACCATCGACGGCACCACCCCATCTCTACCACCACAAAGATGCACCACCACAACAATCGTCCATAGCATCATGTTTGTCTAATAGTATCATTGACACCAAAGCTAAACATCACTACCATTACAGTGAATTTTGTGAATTCCCTAATTTAATTGCGATTTCTCAAATTCATAAACCAAGAGCATCGGATTTTGTGTAAATCAATTTTACGGGATGAAAAATGAAGAACATACTCAAATTGGTAAGTTTCCAAACCCTTATTTTCTTTTTGGTCATATTTGATTTCAAATTGGTTTCATCTTAGTTAAAATTTGATGCACTTGCATACATATTTTTTTTAAATTTGTTTATAAATGTGAAATATGTATGTGAATTTTCTTGTTAATGTATTAATCTGTATACATGCTAGTTTCCATTTTCTGTATAAAATGTGATGCAAATGAGTTTCTGTTGAATATTTCTCAGCTTAGTATACGGTCAGATGCATTTTCCAGTTTCAGCATGTGTTTCTACTGGATGATACTGGTTTCGTCATGTGTTGCCTTTGGATGAAACATGGTTTCATCTTGTGTTGCCCACTAGATGGTGGTACGTGATTTGTTAAACTCGACTATTGACATGTTGTCACAACAGATTTTGTTTAATGTAATTAACTAAATTCTAGGCATATGTTTAGTTCTAAATTTTTGCTAAAACTCGCTCTGAAAACCAATGTAGTTCTGAAATTTTCACCTTCATGTATGCGTTGATGTATTTTCTTGGTAACATCATTTGTTACCACTGGATGAAACTGGTTTCATCTTAAATGTCGTTGGAAGAAATCTTTTTACATCCTGTGTTATTACGGGATGAAAATGGTTTCATCATTTGTTGATACAGGATAAAACTGGTTTCATCTTGTGTAGCCACTAAATGAGACATTGCATCTTGAGTTATTACTGGATGAAACCGGTTTCATCGTGTGTTTCCACTGGATGAACCTGGTTTCATCCATGTTTCATCATGTGTTGGCATTTGTTATTGTTCTTTCTTTCATTTATAAAATGCAACCTAAATCAAGACTTGATTTTGTAGTCCTAACTACGGAATGTTTTTCACTACTTTACGTAATCAGTGATGACCAATGGTGACGCCTTTGAAGACTTAGAAATTCCAAGAAGGAAGATGCGTCGCATATGAAATACTCAGTGATGATAGAAATTATTGAGAGTTGAACGAGAAAGGAGAGCGTCGTTTTAATAGGTTGTTTAGCAATAGGTCGCTACAAAAAAGATGTTGAATGTTTATGAATTTGGATATTCGTCTATGAATGTAAATACCTTAATTGCAGTTCAATTAATATGAAAGAATTAACTTAAACTAGCATATGTTGTAATTAGTTGATGGTTTCATAAAATCGTTAGAATATGCAGGCTGAGACCAGATATGTCCTGCCGAAAAATACTTTTTTTTTGTAGAATGAAACTGGTTTCATCCAAGCCAAATAATATCTTTGTCAGAGTGTGCAGGGTGAATCTATTTTTTTTTCTTCTAAATATGAGGGATGAATCTGTTTTCATCTTATCCAAAATTTTATTTTAATTTTCAAAATATGAGTAAGAAACTGGGTTCATCAAGCCATAAACAATGAAGAGCATCTGCAATTGTGAAAATAATCAATCCAAATGATTATTTTGGATGAAACTGGTTTATAATTGGGTGACACTGATTATTTTCGTCAAAATATGCTGGATGAAACTGGTTTCGTCCAAAGAGAAGTATCTATTTATGAGTGTGCTGAGAATGAATATGTGTTTTTGTCAGAATAAGCATCATGAAACCAGTTTCATCCTACTCAAAAATTTGTCTTTCAATGCAGGAAAAAATTGGTTTCATCCAGGCTTAATCTGTGATTTACTTGGATTTATTCAAGTTTTACTATAAGAAATGAAAAGAATTCATAATTGATAAAAGCAAAAATTCATTATTATATGGTACAAAATGAATTTAAATTGTATACTTGTGTATGGGCAACATCATTTATGTATACATTTTCAATCAAAATCCACATTCCAGAATTGAACGACCTCCTGCGCCTAAGTCGACACCCTTCACTTATCCTCCTAAATGAGGAATTTCTAGAGTTTTCACCATTAGAAGAAGCTAAAGAAATATTGAGGAATGGGCAACCCACTGCTAGAAGAAGCTCTTTCTTCGTCGTAATAGCAATGTGGACTGGTAGGAGAAGAAGCATTATACCTCCTTTCAATGTAAAAATGTTGTCAGCGTCACAATTATCTAGCCTCTCCATTAACAACGAGTACCTATCAGTTTGGCCTTGAGAGAGTGGTTCCAACGTGTGAATACTATCTAAGCTCAAAATTGGTAGAAATGAACCTGCATAGAACATCCGTAATGAGCACCCCACTCTTATTAAACTGCTCTAGACTATTGTTATAATTATTTACAGTGAAAATTAAATTAGATGTTGCAACAAATTTCAGTGCTGAAGTTTGGTTAACACATACAAACTCAAATTGCATTCCATACATTTAACAATTCACAAATAAAAAAATAAAATCACTCAAAATCATTTTTCATCATCATGGCCTAATCAAAGACAACCCACCTGATACTTCCAAATACATAAGTATCAGTAACAGCCTCCTAATCCATCACTACATAATCCCTTAATTCATCAACATATACCTAAAAATCAAACCAAAAAATTGGAATTCATCTGTAAGAACTATTCTAACCCAAATTGAAATCAAATTGGTAGAATGAATAATTTAAGTTTGGTATCAAATTCATACAACCCAAATGGATTCAATCAGAATCATAAACTATCAAAACAAAGACATCAATAGCTAATAATGATACTTCAAATTATAGTGAATCAAAGAATAATCTCATAGAATTTAAGTTTGGAATCTCATGAAAAATAAAGCATTACGAGAAACCCATTTTCTCATTCGCATAATCGATTAGGTTACATGTACCCCTCTTCTAGTGGTTGCAGCGACGATGGTTATTTTTCCGAATTATAAGTCAGAAACGATGGTTTTATCAACTGCCGTAATAGTGAACGTGATTAGATCTGGTCTTGTTGGGGAAAAGAAAGAAAATATGTTTGAGGATGAAGAAGCATGTTCTTCTTTTTGGATCGAAAGTCTTTTTCACCCAAAATTAAAGAAGACAAGGAAGTATTGGTCCATTCCAGTTAATTAATAAACAAAATTCTGGGTAAAATATCCAAAATGGATATTTAAACAGTATTTTGTTGATTTGTGTCCATATAAATAGTATAAAATCCTACAAATCTTTTTCACCCAGGATTTATTGGTTTTGGTCTTTTTAACCAATTTTGTGTTTTTACTTTTAATTCTTTTATTTTACTAAAATTTTCTCTTTTTTTAATATTATATCTTCATTTTTTTCTCTTTAATTCTTTTTTACCCGTAAACAATATTTATCTAAATCCATTAAAACAAAATCCGGATAAAAAAGAAAAAAAAAAATTTCGTTTGATATTGTTTTCACGGAAACTGAGTTCCTTGTGGTTAAGCTAAGTAATGGACTCCACTCATAGCAAGGTCCACCTTCGTGCTCATTACGCTTAGCTACAATTAAGCTATAGAGAAGGGAAATACTCTACCAGGCTTGGCCTAAAGGGTACAAGTAATATTTGAAAATTTATAATACGGTTAACAAACAAAAGGAAAAGCATAGTAGGTGGAGTTCCCATGTTTGGGCCTAAAGCTGGTAGTGTACTGGATGATCGGATAATAAGCACCTCTACTTAAAGTTTTCCCCTAAATTAGTCATCATTAAAATACATTGCGCAAATAGAACATCAAAATCTTTTGTGATAAGTGATTTTAAAGTATTTAACAGACAATGGGCACAAAATCTCACTGAAAGTACTACTAATTATCCTTATCCAAAGATGGATGATTCTAGGAGCAACTTGAGGAGATATCTGATGTTAATTTCTTTATGCTTCTATATCCAGTCCAGTTATGGAGCCGGGGATAGTAATAGTAACATATCCAGAGAAGAAGACATGGAGATTGAAAGGCAACTTAAAATTCTCAATAAACCTCCTGTCAAAACAATAGTTGTAAGATAATCGATTCTCAATCTCAAGCCAATTGCACAAAAATTGTTTTCTAAAGAAAAGAACCAGAGCAAGTGTCCGATAAGAAACGGCTACAACCTTCTAGTTTTTCAGTATTTTTTCCTAATTATTTTTATTTATTTGTATTTTTCAGAACAAACATGGTGACATTATAGACTGCATTGACATCTTCAAGCAACCTGCTTTTGATCATCCACTGTTGAAGGATCATAAATTCCAGGTACATTTCACTTATTATAATCACAAATTCTCGGGCTTATGTGGTAAGATTTATCACTATATGGGACGCCGTTCGGAAAAATTACAACTTTTAGCACATTTGCAAGCGCAAAAAAGCTTAGAAATATGAAATATCTCTATTTGAAAATGTTGTCAATCAATAGCAAATATTGTCAAGCGATGGAGAAAATGCAGTTTTATTATGACTGATCAAGTGTGCGATTTCAAAATCAGATAATTAGAGAAGAAGATTTTTACAAAATAGCCGTATCTAATTGACTATTTTATTCAAATTTGGCATGCAGATGGAACCAAATTTTAATGGGGAAGGAAAGACTAGTAAAATAGGTTCATCCGAGGCATCAAGGACTCCATGGTTAGAGTTTAAGCTTCCGAGAGAAATGTGTCCGCCAAGAACAGTGCCTATCCGAAGGACCATGAAAAGAGAGCTGATACTTGGTTCTAAATATCGTAAGGAAAAGACTAGACCAAACAACTTGGAAACACTTGCGCCTATGTCTCATCATGTAAGTACCGATTTGCTAATGTACTTACTTAGGTATCGATTCTTAAATTCAATTAGCTGTTAATTTCCTTTATCACGTAGAAACAAAATATTAATTGGCATTCTCCATTTAGTTTGTGTCACTGGAACCTACGGAAGGAAAAAAATACTATGGAGGCCAAGTTGCTATTGGTATACACAATCCAACAGTATCTCCAGAGCAATTCACCCAAGCACAAATGTGGATTCAGGACGGTCCGGAAGCAGAAAAGATTAGCATAGAGATCGGATGGGCCGTTAGTCACTCATATGTCACTTCTGTTATTCTCTTAGGAACCTAGTGTTGTTTGCTTGTTTTCTGTTTTTCTTTAGCTCTCTGTCACCTTATGGGAATTTGGATATTGATTATCAGGTATATCCAGAACTCTTCGGCGATAATATCACCAGAATATTTTCCTATTGGACTGTAAGATTCACTCCTAGCTACAAAATTTGTATTGAATAACAAATCCATCATTGTAGTTTTAATTTCTTGCAGTATATCCTCCTCCATCAAGCTCATTAAAACTCCTACTTTGTGCACATTGTTTAATCCTTACAGGCTGATGGTTATCAAAGAACGGGTTGATGCGTGTTAAAGTATATCGTGTAAGGAACTCTCAACCAGATGATGTCTTGTTGTGCATTTTAAGTTTACTAGTTAGCTTTCCTTAATACTTAGCCCCTGCAATTTTAATTTTCCGATCAAAAAAAAAGAACTTATTGGCGCAATAGTTTTTGGACTAGTGACTGGCCTAACTAATGTAGAACTGATACATTTTATGTTTGTAAACTATGACAGGAACAGAAAAGTGGTAATTGGTGGTTATCCATTGACCGCGAAATGATAGGGTACTGGCCGAATGAGCTCTTTACTCATCTAGCACACGATGCTTCTCTTGTCAGATACGGTGGAATAGCAGGGGCAGTATCCGGAATCCCAAGTGCTTCAGTGGGAAATGGAAATTTGCCATCGATCAGTTTTAGTATCAAACAGTCCGGATGGATGAATGAAATGAAGGTCTATAATGAATCAGGATTACCTGTTTTCTTCGACTTTTATAAAGTATACAAGAAACAAGATACAACAGCGGATTGTTATAACCTTAACTACATATTTTCTAATTACAACAAGTTTAATGCTATAAAGTATGGGGGTCCAGGCGGATCTAATTGTTCCTAAGTATATATATTCTGCATATTGCAAGTAATAATATTGATACGAGAATCCGGATTAATTCTTTGAACTGGTGTCCCAAAAAAAAAGAAAAAGCAAACACAAACAAAAATATTCCAATTATTTCAAATTTCTTTTATCGTGATTAGATGGTTTTTCATATTTTCCATCCGTAGTTTCCATATTTCCCATCCCCATAAATCCTATCCCCATTTATCTAAGTACCACCCATTTTAAATTTTGTATGTACTAAATACCATCCGTTGACTTTTTATTACACCCAATAATAAAATCAACTTAAAGCTAACAAAAAAAAGGAAAAAAGAAAAGGCAATCAATCATCTCCATTCTCCACCATCGAGCACTATCTGTGCGATATTGTCCAGATATTAAAAATGGCGGACTAGGGCATCATATTCCTTAGGACTAGTTGGAGCATATATTGTCTTAACGATTTACACTATATCGATTGAATGTTACACTGATTTCATGTCTGATGGGATTTGGAAGCATACACTACTGAAGTGTGTGTTATTATCTTTTATGATAATTTGAAGTAAACCCTACTGTATATGCCGTATCATAAACGGTGTGATTTGATTAGCATATTGTGGTACATACACAGTAGTTCAAGTGCTATTAGTACTATTACTGCAATTAGATGATCACTGCAATCGGTTGATCTATGGTTGCTCATATAAGATTACCCTGCTCAAGTGACTAATTAACTACACCTTGTTCATTAATTGGTTGATCATATAAGATTACCCTGCTCATGTGACTAATTAACTACTCCTTGTTCGTAAAGTGGATACCAATGTGATTACATAACCCGATTAAACTTGGTTGAGATACTTTTCCCTAGTTTTCCATTAATGGATCTTCGAAAAAAAAAAATGGTTTAGAATCCATCTTAGGGTTTTTAGTTTGATAGATTTTTGTTTTGTTTAATGAAAAAGAGGGATTTAATGATGAAGAAACAAATAAAAGCGATAGTCATATTGTTAATTTGACTTTTATTGGATGGTACATAGGAAAAACCGGAATTGAAAAATGAATCGATTTTAACAATTGTGAAAGGGATGGGAACTAGAAAAATGAGGCTAGGAAATAGGGAAAACCAATTAGATATTTGTTGGTACATTACCATATATTTTTGAAATTTGTACTTGTTGGGCAGTCTGAAATTCGTACGAATTGTTTTCTTTTGAAAATTATTTCATAAACTTTTTGAATTTCATGAGTTTGTATTTCTTGGTACATTACCTATATGTATTGAGAGCAGTTTGATTGTATAAAATTTATTAACTTATGTTGTATGGTTTGAGAAAAATGCATTTATTAAAAAATTGAAATTTATTTTGGCACATAAAAAACGCGTGTTATTTTTAAAATGACGGCGTCAACTTGTTATGTAGTAGGAAAATTTCAGGGTATGTCGTCTTTAATTACCAAAAATACCTTACCGTAAAATTTTTTTTTGTCACCATACAGTTCATAATTGTTTAAATATTAAACGGTACATATGAAAGAATTTGTATTTGAAAAAATTTAAATACAAATGTGCGAAATGCCACCACCATAAAATGCTGGTCTTATCAAAATTTTTACGATCGAAACATTGAGTTGGTTGACAATCTTCTGAAGAGAAATTTTACTGTGTATTTTTTGACAGGTAATCCTTCTCTTTCTGTACGTTCTTTGTGTAATCAGGTAAATATTGTGATCATTTGTTTTGGAAAATGGTTTTATCCAATAAGTTTGGGTATATTTTTGTGCTCAAGTTGATATCCAATTGTTGCCTAGCTGTTAGAATTTGCTTGAGCTACATAAATCTTGGCATGTCTTCGGTTGTTCATCTTGTGGTAAAGTTGTGTAGAAATGTATTCTTACAAGCATTTGCTGGAATTTCTGGCTTGAAAGAAACTGTCAATGCTCTAGTGGTAAAAAAAGATCAATCGACGTTGTTATCGCATATTGCAAAGTCAATTTCTTATTCCCTTTGGCCTTTTATAGATTGCAGTTCCAACTTTAACCGCTTGAAATTGTATCTTCAAGATGTAATTGTTAATTAGAAAATTTTGTTATTTGATCCTTCCTAAAGGTTGTGGATTTTCGGGATTTCTTATATTGTTTCCCCTTCTCTGCCTGGTAGATTTCTCTTTGCATCTTTTGTAATTATCCTTTCTTCTTAATATGTTTTCTACTAAAAATAACGGCACGACATGAGACGTAATAACTTTTGATTACAATGATTTTAATAATTACTGTAACCTCGATAAGATTTATTTTGTTCCATGAGTAATTGGGTAAAATTATATTTTCTGATAAAACTGTTAAGTAAATTGTTTTCTTTTACCATCAAATAATAATGTTTTAGTCGATCCTTAAAGATCGGGGTCAGGATATTTATTATTAATCTAACCCATTTTTTATGCTCAATTTTTTTTTGAAGGAAACAGACTTTCATTGATATTAATCCTTGCAAGATGAGGTGTTGCATAATACAATTCGGCGGTTCATCATGAACCCACCATCTGTTTACATTATTTGAAATTGCACATTGAGCTAAATCATGCGCAATAGAATTAACGTCTCTAGAAACTGCCGTGAAACTAACTTCACTAAAGTTCTTGACGCGATCTCTGATGTAGATAATTGTTGATCTAATATTCCATGGTATTTCATTCGCATTACCTTGTATAGCTTTAGGAATTTCCGTTGCATCTCCCTCCACTATGATTTTGGTAACTTGAAGTCTGCCTGCCAATTGTATACCCAGCACATACGCCTTTGCCTATGCAACTGCGTAAGAGATGCTATTGAAACAAAAAGATCCACTTCCCAGGTGATTTCCGAAGGAATCTATAGCCGCTGCAGCTGCCGAAGCGTTTCCATTGCTGAATGTGTTGATACATGAAAAATAGTTTCCTTTAACTAGGATGGGGTGCCCCAAAGAAGGGAAAGGTCATGAAAAACATGGGGACTGAGGCCCAAGTCCACCAAGGGAGTATCCATAAGATGGAAGGGACAATGAAGGGATTAACAAGAAAGAAGAAGGTCATATTAGAGAAGGGATGGCATTAATAGTAATTAAGGAGGCTTAGAACACATGGCAAGATGTCATAAAAAGAATGGGCATTTGGAAAGTCTATATAAGAAAGGACAAGGTACAATGGAAAGACAACTCTCTCTCATACTATTCTAAGAAAAATGAGGTCATCTTGGTGCACTAGGACGGGTAGGACCTAACTAGAATTCCGGTATTAACATTTGGTGACCACACCCGGAGCCTCATGCCTAATTCATCATGATGCAGCCGAGTGGTACCAGCCCGGACGCGACCGACGGTCAATCGAATAACCCGCCTCTTAACCTAGAAGGGGAGCGGATAGGGATAGTAACAGACTCAATCACACAAGTAAGAAGACCTGAAGCGGCTCAAGAAAAGGATAAGCAACTAGAGGACGGAAGTACGTCACTCGCGCAACCCACCTTGGAGGAAATTCAGAAAGGGTTGGGGGAGCACGTCCGCAGGGAGAAAGAGATGAGAAGATTGCTGAAAGAGGCCAGCAAAGACCAAAATGTCAAGGGAACCTTAGAGAACGGGGAGAACGGAGGAGAGGATCATGGTGTGATGACACAGGAGGCGATGGCCAAGTTTTTCGAAATGAACTACAAAGTGGTAAAACAGAATAATTACGACTTCATGGCAAGCCCGTACACCTCTGAAGTCGTGGACTACCAATACCCCGAGGATTATACTTCACCAAAATTCAAAGCATATGATGGACAAGGGAATGCGCGAGAGCATCTTAGACGGTTTATTGCTTTTATGACCTATCGAGCCACTAATGGGAAGTTATACCTAAGGGAGTACCCTAAATCGTTGACTGAGACAGCCTTCACTTGGTATGATAACCTAAATCCGGGAAGCATCAGCTCATGGGTGGACCTGTCCACACTCTTCCTCAGAAAGTTTTACTCCGCAAAAAGGAAGGTCACGTCCATCGACTTGAGTAAATGTAACCAGCGACTAGGGAAGACGTAGGAAAGTATATCACGCGGTTTCGCCACTTCGCGCTGAACTGCCAAGAGGACATTAAAGAAGATGCAGTAGTGGAAATCTGCGTGCGCGGAATGATACCGTGCTTCAAGAAAAGCTTGGTAAACTTTCGGTTCCCAACCTTCGTCGAGCTAGAAGAAGCTGCAGAAAGAATCGCCGATTGCGTTGAAACACCCGCGCAAACAACAAGCAAGAAGGATGGGGCGCGCAGACAAGTCAGTCGTACAGGGATCAGTTGCCCCCCCCCCCCCCCCCCCCCCCCCCCCCCCCCCCCCCATTTCCTTGTAGCAAAGATCAGATCATTGGGCTACTAGAACAATGGGTCACAAACAAAGAAATTCAGTTGCCACCAACAAGAGCAGACCCCAAAGATATCCACAAAAGCGATGCCAGATACTGCCATTTCCATCGCAGAGTACAGCACCCTACGGTCGACTGCTACAACCTAAGGATAATGTTCCAGAATAATCTGGAAGTAGGCGAGATTGAAATGGGAGACTCCGAGGGTGGAAAGGCGACCCAAAATCAGGTTATGATGCTCTCCCATGATCCCAGTGGAGATGAATGGAAACCGTGGGAAGAGAAGGATGAAGTATGCGAGATCACAGCGGAGGACCGTGCATTTACAAACACGGATGGCGTGGCTAGCAAATTCGCGGGTATAGTATTGGCTCAACAGTTTTTCGACTCGTTAGGATTTCGCGAGGATCAAAGAAGGGAGGCGTCCAAGGCCATAACAGCAATTTCCGCGGGAAAGCCCTATGATTCCCTCCCAAGAGAAACAATCGTATTCGCAGAAGAGGATATATGCTACTCGGGAGAGCACCTCAGACTCTTGTGTTTGACTGTGTATATCAATAAGGTTCATTTGACGAGGGCCTTCGTGGATGGGGGTGCATCTCTAAATTTGATTTCTAAATACACGTTGGACCTTCTGGGAGTACAGCAGTCAGCGATCAAAATGCGAACCACGGCGGTGAAAAGAATTGGAGGGCATACTCAGACGTCTATCGGGATTGTCCACTTGGTTATGAAAATTGGTCTCATTCACGGGCTTACTCCTTTATATGTGCTAGAAGACGACACAATGTTCCACGTATTACTAGGACGAGGGTGGTTACTCCATCATAAAGTGGTAGCGTCAACGTATCATCAGTGTGTCAAGACTACTATAGGGGGGAAACAATTTCGGATACCAGCCACGAGCCACCCCTTTGACCCGGAAGAAGCTTACATGGCAGATGCAGTTTTTTACGATTTGGCAGAGGAATCAGACGAAATCCCTGATGTGAAACTTACTCCGCTACCAAAATGGAGCGAGAAGAGAAGATGAAGTCGACCAAGTCAGTCTTTATCCCGTCCAGAATGACGTTCCCAGCAGAGAGAAAGAGGAAACACGAAGAACAACCCAGGTTCCAGCGTTTCTCAAGACCATATGGGGGCACGTATACCGCTTATAGCAACTAACCGAGGGAGCATCTACAAGTACGCAAAACTCCGAAATACCCGAAGTAGAGGCCCCCTCGGATGACCAAAACCTAAGCGAGCTACCATATAACAAAATCAACGATGAAGAACTACGGGAACTACTTACCACGAGCAGACAGTCTGTAGAAGAGCGAGCTCCAGGGGACTTCACCACGGATGGCATAAAAGAAATTAACATCGGAACGGAAGAAGATAAGCGACCAATCATGATCAGCAAAATTTTGGATGCGGAAGAAAGGGAAGCATTTATCGCCCTTCTTAGAGAATGCAGAGATGTTTTTTCTTATGATTATGACGAGATGCCGGGTTTAGATAGCAGCCTCGTAGCCCATAACCTCAGAGTGTCTCCCGAATTCCAACCAGTAAAAAAGAGAAGCAGAGAATTCCCGAGAGCCACCACTCTCGCGATAAAGGAAGAAGTGGAGCGTTTGTTGAAGGCCAAGTTCATCAAACCCATCCAGCACCCGATGTGGCTTGCCAACATCGTACCAGTTGTGAATAAAAACGGGAAGATCCGATGCTGCATAGACTATAGGGACCTCAATCGAGTCTGTCCCAAAGACGATTTCCCGCTACCCAAGATCGACTTAACATTGGACGCAACTGGAGGCAAGACGCGTTTCTCCTTCATGGACGGCTTCAACGGATATAACCAAATAAAGATGGCCGAGGCGGACACAAAGAAGACAGCTTTCCAAACTCCGTATGGGAACTTATACTATGTTATGATGCCCTCCGGACTAAAGAACGCCGACGCCACATACCAGCGCGCCATGACATCCATATTCCACGATCTACTGCATCAGACGTTAGAGGTATACGTTGACGATATCTTCATTAAAAACCTCGGAGACCGAGAACCACGAGTCCCATCTAAACACAGTCTTCGAAAGATGTAGAAAATACAAACTCAAGATGAACCCGCTCAAATGCGCTTTTGGAGTGACATCGGGTAAATTCTTGAGATTTGTCGTAACCAACGAAGGAATTCAGGTGGACCCGAGTAAAGTCGAGGCGATTATGAATATGACACCACCAACTAATACCAAAGAACTCCAGGCGTTTATAGGACGGATATTTTACATACGGCACTTTGTACCTGGTCTGGCTCACATAATGTCAGCATTCTTGCCCCTACTAAGGAAAGGGACCATCTTCAAATGGGAGGAAACCCAACAGGGCGCGTTTGAACGACTAAAACAATGCCTCGTCAGCCCCCAAGTCCTCAGACCACCGATAAAAGGAGTGCCTCTCTACGTTTACACCGCGTTCACCAGCTCAGCCATAGGAGCGGTTCTGACACAAGATATGGGAGGAAACGACTTGTCACCCATATACTATGTGAGTCGGGTTTTGAGAGACACAGAGCTGAGGTACCCACGAGTGGAAAAAACATGCCTAGCCCTTATTTACACAACGCAGAAACTAAGACCGTATCTTCTGACACACAAGACTATCGTTGTGGCTGTGAGAACCCCATAGTTTACCTCGCCTCCAAGCCTGTCCTGACGGGGAGACCAGCCCGATGGTTGTTGCATTTGTCAGAGTTTGAACTTGACTAGCAGCGGCCAAAAGGAGTCAGGGGGAAAAGCGATCGCTGATTTAATGGCTATGTGTCCTGGAGAAGGGAATGATGAGATTCATGATCACATGCACGGGGAGGTAGCTGCTGCCGATGTCAACAAGCCCTGGACTATGTTTTCGACGGATCATCATACGATACCGTTGGAGTAGCAGAAGTGGTTTTTGAGTCCCCGCAACGAGATTTGCTCTCGTATTCGTTCAAACTAGACTTCCCGTACAACAATAATGTTGCTGAATACGAAGCTTTCATCCTAGGGCTTAGGATGGCAAAAGAACTCGGCCTGGGAGGCATAAAAATAAAGGGCGACTTGAGGCTTGTAACCAACAAGTCAATGGGGATTTCCACGTCAAAGAGCCACATTTAGCGTTGTATCGAGCAGAAGCTCAAAACTTGATGAATCAGACGGGGTCGACTCTATATCATACGGGAAGAGGAAAGAATAAACATGCAGATGCCCTAGCAACCCTAGCTAGCAAGATACAACTGAATGATAAGGAAGAGTAGGGGTGTAAATATTACCCGAAAAAACTCAGCCTGCCCGTACCCGCCCAAGCCCGCATGTACCTGAAATTGTCCAAAGCCTGTTATGGCCCGTTGCGGGCTACCCGGCCTAGCCTGGATTAATTTATTGGGCGGTCTCGGGCTTTGCGATTAACTATGATGCTCGGCCTGATACCCGGCCTGAAATCCTTATATGTGATATTAATCATTTAATATCCTTTTAAAAAGACTTAAAAGTTACAGTTTTATAATTGTCAATTTTGTCTCAAGAAAAATAAAATATATAATTGTTTTTACTTATAATTAACCTTTTCAAAACATTAATGGTAATATATTTTCTTATTAGAAAGTTTATTGTACTCTAATTAATTATTTATTATAGGCTAAAATTAAAAATTTGTCAGTGTAATTTAAATATAAAATAATACTATCACTTACGATATGTGATGTTGGAAAGGAAAGGATATTGTATTTAATACCGTTCATTTGAAAATTTAAACTTAAAAAAAAAAATCAAAATAGTGGCCTGTCCGGCCCGATCTGGCCTTCCCGTATAAAAAGCGGGCTTTGGGCGGTCTTTGGGTAGCAAATTATTTACTTGTAACCGGCCTGTCCGGCCTGAATTTGTTTACGGGCTCACAAATATTAAGCCTGGTCTTCCCGACCTGTCTTAGTTTTTGGGTCGGGCGACCCGGCCTGCCCGAATTTACACCCCTAAGGAAGAGGGCACAGTAACAGTTAGAAGAAAAGAATTTCCCAGCACCTGGAAGGAGGACATGGACTTTGAACAAGCAGACGATTGGAGGAGGACTTACATCGACGATCTAACCAAGACGGAGGAGGACCGCGTGATACCTATCCAAGCTCTGAAACAGTTCGTATTGATTCAAGGAGCTCTGTACTATCGAGCAGCGGGGGGAGCTCTTTCTAAGTGCGTAAATAAGAGGGAAGCGGAAAAAATACTCTATGAGATACATGCAACAACGTGTGGACAAACTGCAGTCGTTCATCTCTACAGAAAACTTCAGAGAAGAGGGGTATATTGGCCAAGTGTTAGAGCATAGCTCAGTCGACCTCGCATGCGTTGCTATCTCAATCATGTTTGTCAATATTAGTGATCAAAACTATGAGTCTTGATTTCTAGCCTACATAGCTAAGTCTCGGACTAGGATAGAAAAGTGTAGTTGAGCTCAAGGACTTCATGGCGATTCATCATACAACGACGAAGATCTACTCAAGGAACCGTGGAACTTCATCAATAAAAAGGTATATGGAGACTTGAACTTATCTATCACTCAAAAGTCAATCTCTTCTATCTCCTACTTCTTATGAGACAAAAGTCGTATACTATATAGACTGGATCATACACATTTAATATTTCGAGCCGAGTATATCTCGCCTATCTATATCTCGAAATCATGTGTTGATAAAGCGTTTCGCTTTGATCAAGTTTATCTTCACCTAGTGACGAAAGTCATGAAAAGTTTCAATTACTTTGAGAATTGCTCTGACGCGAAACGGTATGTGAATAACGGCTATATAACGTCCTCTGAGAATGTCTCAATGATTGGAATGAGATTTTAGATTACATAACCATGTATTCCTTAATCCGAAGTTTTCGAACTTTGTTGATTGAGAGAAACCGGAGGAATTGGATTTTCCAAGTCCGCGAACTGACGGAAGTTCTTGTACCGAGAATTTCTGCTGGAATTTTCCAAAAACTCGTTTTTGTGTAAGTCCGCGAACCTAGTCCGCGAACTGGCGAAAGTCTCTTTGCCGAGATTTTCTGCTGAGTTTGGAAAACTATGTTTATAGTATTTCGATTGCGGTAAATAAGGATTCGTTGCTCGGACTTGAAAAGATTTTTAAAACAAAAATATATACACAATATTTGTCACAGGATCAAGAGACACTAGGACACATGATTCCACCATTAATCATTCACACAATTCATATATTTATTCGAAACAATTATAGCTCAAATCATAAGGACTCTCATTCTTGCAAAGGTAGATTTTTAGAATATTTATTGTATATCACTAGCATGACGCATCAAAAGCACTACGACCAAGCATATATCATCATACGATATCACAACCAATTAAGAAAAATCATAAATCGATTAATAAAAAGTGCAAGTAGTCAAAAAAAGAATTAATATAATTATCATATGCGTAAAGAACGGCTTCCTCCATCATTCCAGTGTTTGGGTTTAGCTAATCATAATAATCATGTTCTCAAAATATATATTTGATGCTCAAAGTATGATTAAAAGAGTCAAAAGTTATAAAACAGTGGTTCTGAGACTCACAAAACACGTCCAGAAAGAAATGATACCAGAAAACTGCCGTTAAACTGCGACACTTCTCCACTGCTGCTGGAACTGTTGAAAAACGACGGTCTTTGGCCGTCCGTTCTTTGTGTTCTTGAGCTCCTCCTTCTTCTTCAGCAGCAGCAGGTGAACAATCCTGCAAGTCCCGATTTATCGCTCCTCTCGGCTTTGGCTCGACCCCAAACTCTTCATCCCCCTTCTATGAGACCCTAGGATGCTATTTATCCACAACAGGAGCAACGAATCACTCACAATAACTCCACATAATTCTCATTTACTCGGAAAATATTTTTTTCATTTTCTTCACTGTCAGCCGAGATATGATCTTTTCCACCTCTTATTCCTGCGCAAATGAGCTGTAATACTTTCATAAGTCACATACAGACTTTATAAGAGAAGATATCTTCCCCTGTTTGTCCACAAACTTTCCAAAATCGGCTCACAGTGCACCCGATAATATCTTCCCTTGTTTAACTTTGATTTCCTCCCACGGCTTATTTGGCCCATTTTTATCGATCAAATTGCTTACAATAGCCCTGTTTAGATCTATCAAGTTAAGCCCAACTGATTCTTGGTATTGAATCTCTTTAGAAATCTTCCAAAACCAAATCGAAAATTCAACAGCGTCTGCATGCATGTTTCCCGCCATTTTGAATTTTCAAATCGTGAAGAAGGGTGTCCCCCTAACCAATGTTGGGTGTCCCCTTAGCAACTGGGGGGAAACATCCTTTTTGGGGTGTAAATATCCATGGGGTGCCCTTATCCAACCAAGGGGTGCCTTTAGCAATTCTTATGGGATATTTTCCGCACTTTTTCGGGGTTCCTCCGGGACATTTCCGTGGTACTTCCGGCACACTTCTGGGGCGCTTCCGGTATACCGTCAACGGAGCTCCAAACGCCGCATTTTTAACCAATTTCGCCGCAAAACCTTATTTTTCCCAAAAACACCTATAAATAAATAAAACACCATAATAAGTACAAAAACGGGCACTAACAGTGTATACAAATGAGATATATTAGACTCATAAATGCGTTTATCAAATACCCCCAAACTTATTATTTGCTAGTCCCGAGCAAATCAAAACTACAAAATAAAATCCTAACTCACTTTCGCAGGCATCGTCGATTGAATTTAGCATATGCAATAAGCCTTTAAACCCCTAGGTGTCCCTAGTGGCCGAGTTATAGTCTCGGGAGGGCTTACTAGAGATATACCCACAAAACCTTAATACTCCAAACCCTAGCTATCTACAACGAACCTTGGAAGGCACTAAAGAATCTCCTTGGTTGGCATACTTATTGACTACAAGAGGAAGTACCTTGATGCAAAATTCCAATTGATGTACACGAGTTTGCACTCAAGCATACTAAAATTCATATATAAGCGACAGAGCTCTACTCAGATAGTTGCACTATGGACATCATATTCGGAGTCAAACTAATCACATGGAAAGATTAAGAGATGGATATAGAAAAAACATAGATGGTGTTGATGTTGACCAAATGATCGATGTTTCACATATCTGTCTGAAGGACACTGCTAAAATGAACTTATCCTAATGGACTGAGATACCGGTCTGACTAATATCAACACTGCTGGCATATACAAGGGAACCAGCGGCCGATAACCTAAATCTAGATCAACAAACTGGCATATATAAGGGAACCAGTGGTTGACTACAAAGAATAATAACCTTTTTTCTCGATTTTTTTTTTAACGGCATGAATAGATCTTTTGGATTCAAGCACATGCTTCTTGTCAGCATATTACACGATAGTTCCCACGGGTCCTGCATTCCACGCTTGTTTAGGCGACGGAGACAGGGAGAACACACACATATTGCTATCCAAGTGTTAATATTTATTCCGATTGGTCTAATTGGTCCGGTCTCAACTTTTTTTTTTAAAATAAAAAAAAAATAGAAGTGAAAAGGACTCAACGAAATATGGTGAAACTATCATGTTATTTCTAACACTTGAGCTTTGTGCTTTTATGAATAGACTCTTTAGATGTTTCCATCTATTCAGATTGGTTCCTCAACTCCTACGATCAAAATGTTTCCATTCACTTAGATTAGTTAGTGCAATCCTAAATAGGCATAAATTTCTAAGCTCTGGAGTTTATTTATTATGCAACTAAAAAGTTTCTCCCATACCCCCAAACTTAAACCTAACATTGTCCTCAATGTTCTAAAGATAAAATTAAAAACATGAACAAGGAGAAACTGTTACCAATGAAGCAAAAGAGATAAGGAAAGATATTACCGTGTCGCAAGAATATTGGGTTACCTCCCAAGAAGTGCTAAGTTTAAAGTCTTCAGCCAGACATCGAAAGGAATTAGTCACCTCATAGAATCATATAGAAGTAGTCGGAATAACTGTGGGTCATATGGATCAAAAAGTATTACCCACAAGAAGAGGAAACTGCAACAGACCAAAAAGATGTCGAACATACCCTTGTTTAAGACAACTACATCTAGTTGTGGCTCAGGTTCAGGTTCTATAACTGGGTCTAGATAATAGGTTTTCATCGGTTGGATTTCCTCAAAGCTAAGATCCGGTTCAGGTATTAGAGTCTGGAAAAACTCAACTAAGAACTTATAAGCACATAACAACAACCTGAATAACTGGGGATCCTCTAATACAGTCAGCTTTGACTCACACAGCTGACCACAATGAAAGAGGTGGTCTTCCTTAAGAAAATGTGTCGACCCTAATATCCTAAAGTGATTAGGTTTAGTCTCAAAACTTAATAACTGACACATCTTAAAATCAAAGGTCCCCACAATTGGTTGAAAAGTTTTTGGTGGGAAAACAAAGTCAATCTTGGTATCATAGCCTGGGTTAACCACATCAACCATAGGATGAGTTTCTAACAACTGAGCTTCTTTCTGGACATCATTAGGTTCAGGAAAACGTGTATGGAGATAATCTTGCAAAATGGTTGAGGCACAAATGTCAAGTCCTACAGGAGGGTACTTTCTAAGAGTTAAAGCACACGGAGAATGATAATCACCCCCAAACTTAGAGTTTTCTATGTCTCTTGAAAGACTAGTCACAACTTCCCTAATTTCTAGGTCATAAGATTCCTGGAAATGGTCAATAGATTCTTCTAAGTTGGGTTCATCCTCACTCATTTCTACGAGTTTATCATCTTCTAAGACTAGTGTTTCTAAATCGCTAGATTCTAAAACAGTATTCTTAGGGTAAACTCTTTCCTCTAAACCATCATCACAATCATATAAAGGATTATCAGAGAAAGTTTCATATAAAGGCTCATCAACTAAGGTTTTAATCATAGTTACCTCCTCCGATTCACTGATAGGCACATCAAATAATGGATTATCCAACATACTGCAGGCTAAAGGATCATGAACTACATCGTCTAAAACGGTGGTCTCTAGTCAAATCGACATCATTTTGAATAGGTGAATAATTATAAAAATTATTTGGATTTGAACTAGAAATAATATAATCATTATAAAGCTCAATTGGATTAATAGATTCCTGATCACTATGCCTACATATCTCAGATTCTTCATTGCTACTATCCTCATCATCATAATAGTACAAAGATGATTGAACCTTATCTAAATAAGTAGCGTCTTTTATTCTAGCCTCGTCCTCTAAATTAGGCAAATATTCACTATTGATATCAAGGGTGGAATTAGAAACCTTATTTTGGAAATTTAGATTATTTCGAGCAGCATTAGCCAACTGTTCATTTTCTGCCTCTAGACGAGCCTGAATTTCACTGAGCATAACACTTATACGTTCACCACTCTCGTTTATCATCTCAGAATATCGTGTACACTCTTCTTTTGAACTATTCATTGCAACTAAACTTTTATACGTCCTTTCAATCCGTTGTTGGGTCTCTTCTAGAGATGGAACAGGTTCAGAAATATCATAATCAGGACTAGTTTCCAAAAACGAGTAACCAGTACTACAGTTTTCCTGATTTTCTTGCTCGTAAGACCAATTCGCGTGTGGATAGTAATTGGGTTCACCATGGTATGAACCATAACCTTGAAAAGGTTGGCGTTCCCAACTACTATTCCCACCATGGTCAAAAAAATGATGATGTCCATATTCAAATTCAGATCGATACTCATTGTATTGGCTTCTGTCATACCAGTTCGACATTCTTAATTGCAAGGGAATTCTACACAATCACAAACAAGGCTGACTCGACCAAATCAAACCTACTTATTTCTAGCAAACAAAAAGCATGATGGCTCCACTTAGATTGTTTTTAGACCAGCTTCTAATCCTTCGAAAGGGAATTCGTTACAATTTAAGCAAACCCCTCTGGAATCAATCCGAGTCAAAGTAAGTTGAATTGAGGCGAGGGAAGCTCAGTGGAGCTTTGATACCCAAGGCCTCACCGCTATCACAAGGCGGCGCAGTCACGCATTCAACTCACAGAAACCATCATGAACTTCGAGGTGTGCTTAAGAAAATAACCAATATCCTTCGAAAAATTTTCCTGATAAGCGCGATACCCTATCGGTCTCGTTCTAGTCAAGTTTTAAGCTTGGTTTCGCGTTAGGTTTCGTTTTCCTAAGGCGGGCAAGAAGGGAGCGGTGATGAAATCTGAACCCTTATCTTGTATTGGCCAAGCCTTTCCCTTTATTAGGAATTTAAAAACAGTCCAAATTCGTCCTCAATCAATGAATCACCTTAAGGAATACAGTAAACCCGCTGACAGGGGATTCGCGGGTGTTTCGAAAGCTTACCTCCCGTACCAGACGGGGGATGAACCATTGAAGTCGACTCGGGCCACTGACTCCGGTGTCAGTGTGCGAACCCGAGAGGCTGAGACGATATTGTAATCGTCGTCCTTCCCTGCACACAGTTTATTTTTAAGGGTACCCTTCCGTAGGGTATAAAAAAATAGTGTCCCAAAATTTAAAATCCAAAGTCCATAAAAAAAAGTGCAAAAGAAAAATAAATTCTAAAAAAATAAAAATACAAATATCTCTCTTTTTTTTCCTCTCTTTTTTTTATCAAAATAAAAAATAAAAAAAAACTTCTTCTTTCGCCCCTTTCGCTTTGCCTTTTACTCCAGTCTTTAAGTATTCACCAAAAACTTTGGCAAATTTTTCTTTCGCTCCAACTTCCAAAATTTGAAAGAAAAAGACAAAAAACCCAGAAACGTAAAGAAGAACAAAAATATTTATAAAAATAAAAATAAATCTATACACAAGTCCGCGTCGGCGGCGCCATTTTGTTTATAGTATTTCGATTGCGGTAAATAAGGATTCGTTGCTCGGACTTGAAAAGATTTTTAAAACAAAAATATATACACAATATTTGTCACAGGATCAAGAGACACTAGGACACAGGATTCCACCATTAATCATTCACACAATTCATATATTTATTCGAAACAATTATAGCTCAAATCATAAGGACTCTCATTCTTGCCAAGGTAGATTTTTAGAATATTTATTGTATATCACTAGCATGACGCATCAAAAGCACTACGACCAAGCATACATCATCATACGATATCACAACCAATTAAGAAAAATCATAAATCGATTAATAAAAAGTGCAAGTAGTCAAAAAACGAATTAATATGATTATCATATCCGTAAAGAGCGGCTTCCTCCATCATCCCAGTGTTGGGGTTTAGCTAATCATAATAATCATGTTCTCAAAATATATATTTGATGCTCAAAGTATGATTAAAAGAGTCAAAAGTTATAAAACAGTGGTTCTGAGACTCACAAAACACGTCCAGAAAGAAACGATACCAGAAAACTGCCGCTAAACTGCGACACTTCTCCACTGCTGCTGGAACTGTTGAAAAACGACGGTCTTTGGCCATCCGTTCTTCGTGTTCTTGAGCTCTACCTTCTTCTTCAGCAGCAGCAGGTGAACAATCCTGCAAGTCCCGATTTCTCGCTCCTCTCGGCTTTGGCTCGACCCCAAACTCTTCATCCCCCTTCTATGAGACCATAGGATGCTATTTATACACAACAAGAGCAACGAATCACTCACAATAACTCCACATAATTCTCATTTACTCGGAAAATATTTTTTTCATTTTCTTCACTGTCAGCCGAGATATGATCTTTTCCACCTCTTTTTCCTGCGCAAATGAGCTGTAACACTTCCATAAGTCACATACAAACTTTATAAGAGAAGATATCTTCCCCTGTTTGTCCACAAGCTTTCCAAAATCGGCTCACAGTGCACCCGATAATATCTTCCTCTGTTTAACTTTTTTTTCCTCCCACGGCTTATCAGGCCCATTTTGATCGATCAAATTGCTTACAATAGCCCTGTTTAGCTCTATCAAGTTAAGCCCAACTGATTCTTGGTATTGAATCTTTTTAGAAATCTTCCAAAACCAAATCGAAAATTCAACAACGTCTGCATGCATGTTTCCCGCCATTTTGAATTTTCAAATCGTGAAGAAGGGTGTCCCCCTAACCACTGTTGGGTGTCCCCTTAGCAACTGGGGTGGAAACATCCTTTTTGGGGTGTAAATATCTATGGGGTGCCCTTATCCAACCAAGGGGTGCCTTTAGCAATTCTTCTGGGATATTTTCCACACTTTTTCGGGGTTCCTCTGGGACATTTCCGGGGTACTCCCGGCACACTTCTGGGGCGCTTCCGGTATACCGTCAACGGAGCTCCAAACGCCGTATTTTTAACCAATTTCGCCGCAAAACCTTATTTTTCCCAAAAACACCTATAAATAAATAAAACACCATAATAAGTACAAAAACGGGCACTAACAGTATATACAAATGAGATATATTAGACTCATAAATGCGTCTATCAAACTCCACCGGTTGTCTTAAGTCCGCGAACTTGTTTGTGAGCTTAAGAGGTTATGATCTAAAGATGTGCTCTGAACATGAAACTTAAATTACTAAGGAGTATTTTATGCAAATCGTGGCTATAAAGTTCATGAGCCGATTCAATCGAATCGATTCATCTTTGTTTCAATTGTGTCTTGTGTAGTTACATAAGATCTCGTAGCAATTGAACAACTCTTTAACTAGTTCATTTGAACTAGTTATGGTGAAGAAGAACAAGGTTAATATGAAATGCTTATATGGTTAACCTTTTGGGTTACTATGTTGAACCAACATACAGGTACACGTTTGGGCATGGTTTTCACAAACCCAGTAATTGTCTATCGAAGTGTGTGTGACAAGCTAAGTTTTTGATCTAACGGTTGAGAAATATTAGCTTGAATCTAAATCAGGTTTTCATCTAACGGTGAATATGGATTGCTTTGTAACTAAGGCAAAACCCTGATTTGAAGACTTTATAAAGGAGACATCTAGCATTGTGCAAAACTAATCCCCACACGTCTGTGTGATACTAGTGCGCTCGCTAGAGTCGATTCTCCTATAACCTTTTGTTTACTTCTCTAAAACCAGGTTAACGATTTAAAGACTTCATTGGGATTGTGAAGCCAAACCGATACTACTTTTATTGTAGTTGTCTGATCTGATCTTGCATTTTCTATCGTACGAGTACAATCTTTGATTGGCTTGAGATCGTGAGAGTTCTCCGATATGCAAGATAAATAAGTCACAATAGATATTAGACTGACCATCCACCTAGTATACTACTAACGTACCCATATGCAATATTTTATCTTGATTCATAGAATTTTGCAAATCTACTGCTTAACGACATACATGTATCAAAGTAACAAAACTTTTGTCAGAAACCACATCACTAATATTCAGCTTCGCCTCAAAGAAGGAAACCAAAGTCAAGATATTGAGATATGCAGTTTTTTGGATGCCTAAGCGTGTTGTCTTTGTTAACATAAGTTACATAAGACAGATGGTGCTTGAAATTTCCAAAGTTAACTAATGGGATTAACTGTAGTAAGTAACAAAATAAGCCCACCATTAAACAGTTAACATTAGAATCATCATCAAGAACATCATTATTTGAAACTGCATATTTTTTGTTTCTTGATATCGAGCTTGCACAGTTAGCCTAGAACTTCTACTGAGTGTTTTATGGGAGGTGCCACTGCAATCCTAAGATATAAATATTTTAGCTTCCATTGTAAGACAACTCATACATAGTACCTGGATTCGAAGTTTCTAAATAATAAAGGGCGATCGAAAAATACCAGGTTGATGCAAGACACCCATGGCTCTGCTCCTAAGACTAAGTTTACGTTTTATCAATCTACCAATAACCCAAACGGTTCACCATATTTCTGACAGTATGATGTTTCAAAGAATCTACCACTCTACAACAAAGCCAAGAAAAAAGAAGTTCAGTTCAAAGTAATGCTTTGCAGTTGAACACAACTATCATCTCAAACTTTTCCTTCCTACCCCATCACGAGATTGAAATCCTATAATTCTCACTGAGACAATTCAACAAACACTTTCAATGAATATTTTTTACCTTGAAGCTAACTCAAAAAAGTGAAGATTGTTGCATAAGAACTCAACGTGGGTTTCCTTTTCCTACAACAAAAATAAAGAACAAATGATTGAATCCAAAAAAATAAAAAATAAAAAAAAATATAACCAAAAGCATTGCGAGAGAAACCAAAAGAAAAAATGTAATAGGAATTGCACAAAAGCAGAAGTAAGAAAAGTGGAAAAATTTACATGTAAAACCGGTGGAAAGAATGTTGTTTTCATATGGGAGGTGGCATTATATATGGAGAAGCCTTTGAAAACTGAGATGAGCGTAAGAGTCGAAAAACATTCAATAAGAGGAAGATGATAAAAGGGTTATTCATCGTCGTTGCTCGATTGAAATATCTATTTTTGTTGAAAACGGGATCGAAAAGTTCGAATCATTTTTTAGGTTGCTGTACAATTACGGAATAGAGAGGAAAGTGGAAATAATTGAAGGAACGAATTCATGGAGCCTATGTGAGACACGAACACCGACTTACCATTGGATCTTCAGATTGCACGGGGAATGGAGGGAAAATTGCAGCCAATGAAACTGATAAGTAATTCTTTAATAGGGTGGTTTTGTTTTTAGAGAAATTTAAGGAAATTAAGAGAATTAATCATTGAAAGTAGGGGTGTCAACGGGTCCGGGTCCTCTCGGGTATCACTAGACCCGGACCCGGACCCTACTTATAATGATCGGGTCCGGTTCCTAACGGTTCCGGGTCCGGTTCCTAAACTTGTGGACCCAGAACCGGACCCGTTTAAATACCCGGGTACCCGTCGGTTCCGGGTACCCATTGGGTCTTAATAAAACTATTTAAAAAACCTCAAAAACTTAATATATTTCTCTTTTTGGCTTGGATTTAAGTAATTTTTATAAAAATTTATTATTATTTCTTATTAATGTACTAAATAAAGGTTAAATGTAAGAGAAAAAATTTAAATGAGTAAAATATCAAAGCTAAAACTAGCAAAAATACTTGTAATTTTGCTAAAAACATGAATAAAAGAATGAATAAACGGGTACCCGATACCCGCGGGTACCCAACGGATATTACCCGTTTGGACCCGTTTAAATTCGGGTCCAATCGGGTAATTACCCTCCGGGTCCTAAGTAGCTAATGGGTCCAACTTTAGGACCCGGAACCGGACCCAAATATACCGGGTCCGGGTAATGGGTACCCATTGGCATCCCTAATTGAAAGTGGTCCTCATGATACTTGTCAATAAAAGAAGTGAAGTGAAATAGTCCCCATGACACTTGTCAGCAAAAGAAGAGAAGTTAAGAGAAAAGTGGTCCCAGAAAATTAAGGTAATATTTGACTTTCAATTAGGAAACCAGCCTATTTTTTTGAAACATTTATTTATAGAAACCAGCCTATTAAAAAAAAACGGAGGAAATATATCTTTTATGAGTTACAATTTGTTTGATCATCATGTGAGGTTTTGCTTTCATACGTTTATCTATGTGTAACTTATGAAATGGGTCACGATCAAATTGATCGCCAAGAAAAAGAAAAACGGGCTTCACAATGAATAATGAAAAGAACTCCAGGGAATCAGTTAAGAAGTGCAAGCACGACCTAGACGGGAGAGCGGTGAGTAAAAACACCCGTTTGTGGTTGAATCTGGACCGTTATTTGTCTTTCATTTGTCTTCAAAATGTTATCCAGTCGTTGAACCCTCAAATACCTATTTTGCTTTATATTATAGATTTACTGAGCAATAAAAAAAGATAAAAGAGATATAAATGGTTAATGTTTTCCATTCTTAAGCATAAATAGATAATAAAAAAAAGAAATAACATCCTCGGATACATTTTTAAATTATCAATGAATTTCGTGAAAAATAGTGACATAGCGATTATCAAGCTAATCCTCATTAATTTGAGGAAATCGAAAATACCTAAATAAAAAACTAGTAGACTTGACAATAAAAATTTGAAAACCCGTTTAAGTACCAAATTTTATATATAATTGTGGAGCCAATTAAAGTGTCTTGGCGTATTTAAAAGTTTCTTAATTTTCAAAAAACTGTCTATTGTTACATCAATTGGGCTAAATGCTTTTCAACACTTAAAGCCAAGACAATTTTTATGAATTATATTACACTTACAAATAAAAAATGTCTCAAACATAATTTGTTTTAGTGGAAAAAATTTAAATAAACTTAATATTAATGATGAGGGGTAACTGGTATTTAGTCACACCCCAAAGCCACCTCATATAAAAAATACTTAGCTGGGAGTAAGAGCTAGCGCAAACCACCCTAATGGTGAAATCCTGTAAACTCTTCCTCTATTTTAGGAAGTTGTGGTCTAGTTTTAGTACCAAGATTATAACATATAATGTCGGTTCCTATGCAGTTTTTCATCCCCACCCCCATAGAGGACAAGGAAAATGGTCAAACAAAATGGGAAAAGGCTTAAATTTGGGTATTTGCTTATCCCCTCTCAAGTTGATTCGATCAGTTAAAACTTAGCTGATCGGCCAAGTGTAGACCGAGATTCGGCTCAAGTTGAGATGATCTCCCTAGGTTGGACCAATAACGGCTAGTTCACCCAACATCTCTTAGTTCTTCATCTATAAATTCAACTTTTTTCAATTTCAAAATTGCACCTTATCCACCTTTTGCACCCGTAATTTTCGAACAATGACTCAACCTTATATTAATCCTGCGGAATTTACCGTAGATGGAGATTTATTTCTTTATAAATTTTTTGTAGTATATTATCCAGCAAAGGGTGCGGGACGAAGAAAAAAATTATTTTAGTGAGTGTGAGTTACTGGAGAAGGATTTATGAATATTTCTGAACTGACTTCGGTAACATAAATAATATAATATGGCTAGGTTATTCTAAAAATTAAGAAATAAGAAAAAAAGTTAAAGAATCTGTAGCTTTAATTCTGATTGTCAATCTATATTGACTTATGGTTGAAACCAATGCTAAAGTTGCATTGCGAGCTAGCTCAAGAGGAATGACGGAGATGGAATGAACAAATGTTTCTTATGAAGCTGATTACGTAATCATTAGGGAGTTTCCATAATCCTTATGAGATGTTAAATGTACACGTATTAGTCGAGCAAGACGTTGATGGAGTTACTATAAATTTTAATTAAATATATTTTAAATTTACAATTACTTTCATCTCTAAATAGATTAGTTCTAATTAAATGTAACGGTTAACATAAGTAGATTTAGTCTCATTTTTAATTACGAACACTAAATTAAACTTCATTAATTTACATAATAAGCATAATCATAACTACTCAGACCCATTCTAGTTTCTATCATACATGTGCTCTATATCATACTCCCGAACCCTTGATATGGCCTTCATCTTTAGATCATTTACCTTGATTTTCAAACCATTGATGTAACCCTTTAGCTTAAGACCCTTCATAATCAAATAATCTACTATAATTTTGATAACCTCGAGGATTTTTTTGATTGCTTTGACGACGTTGATCAAATTTTCATTGGACAATATGTTTCTATATGCATAATATTGAATTGCGAGTCTAGAACTATATCTTTGGACGGTGGAGTTCCAGTTGAAAAATTAGGACTGAAGCTCATGCTATCTCCCATTCCAAGTATCTCATGTTGGTACAGACGCCTAATTTCCAAAACTCCTAATTTTATTTTATTAAATTATTTTGCCAATTATTCATGATTGGTTGATGTTCCTGAATAAAATGGGTGGTTGAGACACTTTGAGACAATTGGAATGATCTGGCGCTCTCTAGTAAAAGTTAACAACTTTATCTCCTGCCTCAATTCTGGCAAATGGGACCCGACCAGTGAAGAGTAAGGTCATCTTGCAGCATCCAATAAAGAAGAATCTCATGTTCAATGATAAGTGGTGAACGATAGAAAATTGGGTTACACCAAAGGGTACAAGTAAACTATGTTTGTAAATAATGGAGAACTGATACATACTATATTTTTAAACTATGGCAGGAACAAAAAATGGGTAGTTGGTGGTTATCCATCGACCGAGAAATAATAGGGTACTGGCCGAATGAGATCTTTACTCATCTAGCACGTGATGCTTCTCTTGTCAGATATAGTGGAAAAGCAGGGGCAGTGTCCGGAAGCCCAAGTGCTCCAATGGGAAATGGAAATTTACCATCGATCAGTTTTAGTATCAAATAATCCGGATGGATGAAGGAAATGAAGGTCTGCAACGAATCAGGATTCCCTGTTTTTTTCGATTTTTGTAAACAAGATACAACAGCGGATTGTTATAACCTTAACTACGAATTTTCCAATCACAACAAGTTTAATTCTATAAAGTATGGGGTCCAGGTGGATCTAATTGTTCATATGTATGTATGACTTGGTTCTCAGAAATTTCTGTATATTGCAAGTAATGTGTGACATTAATCTGAGTTTGCAATCCTGATTAATTTTTTGAATTGGTGTCTTAAAAAAACAAATAAACACAAACAAGAAAATTCCAATTATTTCAATTTCATTTGTTATAATTAGATATTTCTTGGTACATTACCTATATGTGTTTGAACTTTGTATTTGTTGGGCAGTTTGAATATCATGCAAAAAAAATTTCTTTTGAAAATTATTTCATACACATTCTGAATTCCATAAAATTGCATTTCTTGGTACATTACTTATACGTGTTTGAGAGCTTTTCGATTATCTAAAATTTATTAAATTATGTTGTGCAGTTTGAGAAATATATGTTTATTGAAATTTTTAAATTTATTTTATCACATAAAATTCCATGTTTCTAATGAAAGATCTGGGTTTTCAAATTGTTATATACAAATCTACAAAATGCCACCACCGTAAAATGCTGGTCGTTATCAAAATTCTTACGACTGAAACTTTGAGTTGGTGATAATCTCCTGAAGAGAAATTTCAATGTGTACTCTTTGACAAGTAATTCTTCTCTTTTCGTGCATTCTTTGTGTAATCACGTTAATGTTGTGATCATTTGTTTTGGGAATGTCTTTATACCCTATATAAGTCTGGGCATATTTTTTTTCTCAAGTTGATATTCAATTATTGCAAATCTTTTCGAATTTTCTTGAGATGCATAAGTCTTGGCATGTCTTCAGTTGTTCATCTTGAGGTAAACTTGTGTAGATATGTATTCCTACAAGCATATATTTGCTGGAATATATAGCTTGGAGGAAACTCTCAATGTTTCAATGGTAAAAAGGATTAGTCGACGTGTTATCATATATTGCATAGTCAATTTCTTATTCCCCTGGCTTTTTGCAAATTAAAGATCTAACTTTAACTGTTTGTAGTCATATCTTCAAGATATAATTGTTAAATGGAAGTTTTTGTTGTCTGATACTCCCTAAAGGTTTTGGTTTTTAGGTTTTCTTGTATTGTTTCCCCTTCCCTGCCCGGTAGGTTGCTCTTTCCATCTCTTGTAATTAATATTTCTTCTTGATATATTTTCTATTTACTGAGCACTAGAAAAAAAAATACAAAAAAATACAAAACTCAATCATGTGGTTATCGTTTTCCATCTTAAGCATAAAAAACTAAAAAAAAAAAAAACTAAAGAAATAACATCCATATATACATTTTAAAATTATCAATCTTTCGTGAAAGACAATGACATACCTATTATCAAGATAATCCCCATTAATTTGAGGAAACAAAAATACCTAAAACAAGAAAGTGGTAGACTTGACAATAACAATTTAATAAACCATTTGAATACCGAATATCAAAATTGCGTATATAATCGCGTGTAACCAATTAAAGTGTCTTAGCATGTCCAAAAGTTTCTTTATTAAACTGCATATTCTTGTGATAAGTGTATTTCTAAAATTCAAAATCAAGTCAACTTTTATGAATTATACTAATACTATAATTCCAAATAAAAAATATCTCAAATATATGTTGTTTTAATGGAAAAATTATAGATAAACGCGATATTAATGGATAAGGGGTAACTGGTATTTAGCCACATACTGAAGACACCTCTCCAAAGCACTTAGCTGGGAATAAGAGCTTTGTAGTGCAAACCACCCTAATGGTGAAATCGTGCAGACGCTTCTTCTATTTTAGGAAGTTGTGGTTTAGTTTTAGTACCAAGATTATAACTTATAAGGTCGGTTCCTATGCAGCTGGAAAATCTATTGATCTTCTAGTTTCACACCCATTAAGGGTATGACAAAGTGGTCGTGTATTATATTTTCAATCAAAAATGACTTGAAAGCTTACGATATATAAATGAAAACAAGTCAAGTCTTGTATTACAAACCTCGTGTGGAAGGATGTTGTTATCGTCGATGTCAATACGTCTTCGGAATCTTCAGGTCTTCAGAGTAATACTTGTATGTCTCAACTTTTCTAGACTAACCTAACGAAGTTCACTCTAGTAATATAATCAAGCGACTTATGAGTTTTGATACTAAAATATGACAACCAACCTTGACATATTAGCACTTGATGGGTTCAACCGAGCAATGCTCTATAACAAGTTTAACGCTTAACAATATAGAACACCATATGCCAAGTTTTCTAGAGGGAAGCCATCTAGGAGACATCTTATAGTTGAGAAATTCTTACCCGATATACCCTAACGCAAGGTTTTTAAATTATAAATCGAATAGTGAATCGTTTTTTTTATTTTTATGAATCGAACCGTATATTGAATCGTGAACGTAGATTCATGGTTGATTACTGAATTGCTATATTTTAATATGTGTATGTTTAAAAATATTACTGAACTAAATAAAATGCTTGGTAAAACTTATAAGTTTTGACCTTTGATCTTATAAATTGAAAATACGTTCATCATAATCACCAACAGCCAACATGGTTCATTGGTAAACGTTGCGCACCTAGAAGCTCGAGGGTTCAGGTTCAATCCCCTCCATCCTTTACGTTTTTACTAACATTAATTTCTGAATTTTCAGTGGAAACGAATAGGTTGACTTAGTCAACGATTCAGGAAAAGTCAAAAAATAGGATTCTTGTGGTGTTTCGATTCAGAGACACGATTTAACTCGATATGGGATTAAATGACGCGAATCGTACGATTTTAAAAACCTTTCCCTAACGAGCATCGAATACCCCCCCCCCCCCCCCAAAAAAAAAAAAAATAAAAAATAAAAAATAGATATCGACCCCAATAGTTCACCAAACGTTAAACTAGGATGCACTTGTACGAAACTCGGGCATATGAAAATTGGATCATTTCCTCATCTTAACTTGTTCTTAGCTCATTATGTTTGCTATATATATAACTCTAGTATAATAGACTTGATTATCATATTGTAATCAAAATGTCGAGGAACAATATATCAATAGTGAGAAGTGGTTTATATTGGTATATTAATTGATGAAGTATAATGTTTATCATATTGTGATCAACCTAGAATTGCATTGTTATTATATTTTTCGATTATTGATCTGATTGACTAACGATTGTTAACTCTTGATTTCACCTAGTTTGATTATTCTTGAGAGCCTTATCTTCTGACATAAGGTCACTCAAACAATATTAAGGGATTAACGTTGACTTGTGATCATCCATCGTTAACAGACTCTGTTCTGTGTGTGGTCGATCGTAAGTAAGGAATAAAGTTTGTTATTGTGCAGGTACAGAAGACTATTGAAGATTGAAGACAAGAAGATTTTTCTTATATTGGTTTTGTATCTTCGTTATTTGCTTCGTGCACAAACTTGATTGGCTGAAATACGACTAGATCTAGTCTATCTTTTGATAGACTTATTACTGACTAGTCATATTTAGGTCGAAAAGCTATCATTTGGTGGTACTCTTCATTATCCGAATCTGGTAGTTCTGTTTGACTCGATCTGGTTAACTTGTTTAATCCAGATATTGGAAAGGAGTTTAATTGATTTTAAACAGAAAATCCTTTTTCACACTCAACATACATATCTCTAATTGATTTCCTAAGACAGGAGAGTGGTTACCAAACATATTAATCCTTTACTGTTTGAAAGACGACCGAAAAGGATAAGTGCTTAAAGTCTTCAGAGAGACTAAAGCAACTTAAATTACTGGACTCTATCTTATTTATTTTTTCTGAATCACATATTTTATTAAAATGGAAATTAAGATTGTTAAAGATTACAATTTAAAATTTAAGACAAAATGGAGAACAACCAACTACATAGGCTTAGAACATTTTGTAATATGCTATATCAGGCAATTCTATCCTTGATAAAAAACTTGGTCTTCCATAGTAAATTTCTATTTGACCTGCTGCCAGTAGAGCTCCCTTTTTTGCAGATGTATCTGCAGAAAAGTTAGTTTCCCTGAAACTATGCCTGAACTGGAGAGAGTGAATCTTAGCAATTGCTTTGTTTCATCTCATTTTGACAAACCATGACATTCTGTTTCCTGCAAATTCAGTCACCACAGTTTTGGAATATGAGTTGAGAATTACTTCTTGAATCTGCCATTCCACGGCTAACTCAACTGCACAGATGATTGCATATACCTCTGCAATGTAATTTGTTGCAATGCTAATTCCTCCAAAGATAACTCTCAATACTTGACATAAATGATCTCTTATTACCACACCAAAATCAGCTGCTCCTGGATTTCCAAATGATGCCCCATCACAGTAAAACATGATAACTCCAGTTCTTGGTTGGATCCAATAATAAGGTTTTATGCAGTGATATTTAAGTTTTCTTGGTTCCAATTTAAAGACGAGAATTACCTGGTCATCAATAACAGCACACAATTTGTGACCTTTAATTTTGACTCCTCCCTCAAGGACTATCTTTTTAATTCTTCTCTTGAAACTTTGAATGTTTGGCTTAACTTGCTCAAAAATCATCTCATTCTTTTGAAACCACAGATCTCTTAAGATTGCACAAGCAGTGATACTCCAACATTCTTTAATGAATGGACTCTTTCCTTTAGCATTATTCTACACTTCTTCAAAGGAATTAGAATTTTTAACTTTAAAAACAAGGCATATCCAACTCCATATTTCTTTACTGAATCTTCACTCCTACAACAAATGATGCATGTTGTCTTGATATGATTCACAAATGCAGCATCTAGAAGAAAGTTCAAACCCTCTTTCAACCAGTATAGTATCATCTACATAAATTCCCTGAACAAGTTTCCATATGTTGCTTGCTATAGAAGGATGAAGATATGAATTCCAAATTTTCTTGTAACAATGCAAATGTTATTCTTTATTTCTGAGTAAATTTATGGCAGAGGAAGTTGTGAAATTACCTTTGATATCACCTGTCCAAATTAGATTATCATTTCCAATGCCAATTTCAGGCAGAGTGAAATCGGAAAGAATGATTTTAAGTCGATCAGGTAAATCCCATTTGCCTTCCTTGAGTAAGTCAGACACCTTCATGCTGATGTGAGCTTTAACATAATCAGTAAATCCAATACTTTCAATGATGGGAGAATTACCAATCCAAGAATCAAACCAAATGGATATTTTTTGACCATCTCCTGTGCACCACCTTTTATTTTCTTTTAAGTGATTCCAAGCACATTTCAGACCTGGCCAAATTGATGAAAGTTGCCAATTATTCTTCCACTGTCCATGTTTATCATGATATTTAGCTTTGATAAACATAGCCCATTCTTCACCACAATTTATTATTCTCCATAGAAGTTTCATTAGAAGTGCTTTGTTGAGAATATCAAGTCTCTGAATGCCCAAACCACCCTCATATAAGGTGAACATACCTTTCTCCATGAGAAAGTTTTAAACTTTCTAGTTTCTGCATCTCCAAACCACAGGAAGTTTCTGATTATCCTCTGACAAATTTTGATTACTTATTTTGGCCACATATACATTGACATGCTATAGATTGGTATGATACTAAGTACTGATTTTATTAGTACCATCCTATCATTAAATGACATCAATTTACCTTTCTAAGTTGCCAGCTTCTTTTGCAAGAGCTCTACCATTGGCCAAATTGTTGAAATTTTCACTCTGCCATCTTGGAGAATTACACCTAAATATTTATCAGGTAAAGAACTTACTTCCATTTGCATTAGTTGTTTAATTTGCATAGTCCTTGCAACTGTTGTTCCATCCACAAAGAGCTTGCTTTTACTTTTATTAATCAGCTGACCTAAACTTTTCTGATAATCTTCTAGGAGCTTTATTAGATTTTGAATGCTTTTCTTTGCTCCATTACAAAACATGAAAACATTATCAGCAAAAAAACATGGGAGAAGGATCAATTCCATTTCTTATTACCATTGGAGTCATCTTGCCTTCAACTACCAATTTGGAAATATTTCTACTAAGAACATCTTCCATTAGAGCAAAAACAATTGGAGATAGTGGATCTCCTTGTCTTAATCCTCTACCAACTGAGAAGAAGCCATTAGGATCACCATTTATCATTATTGAGACTTTTACAGATTCAAGTAAGGCATTTAACCATTGACACCAAGTGACTGAAAAACCATATTTGATTAGAACTTGAAATAGAAATTTCCAACTCACAGAGTCATAGGCTTGTGATATGTCTAACTTGAGTCCAATATTAACCCCTCTTCTTTTCTTCTTCATTTCATTAATCATCTCAGAAGCAAGAACTATTTGGTCTTGTATATTCCTCCCCTTTATGTATGCAGCTTGCTGTGGAGATATGAGCTTGTGCATAAGACTTGACATTCCGGATGTTATGATTTTGGTGAATATTTTTAAACTTACATTTCTCAACCCAATTGGTCTAAATTGTTTAGGAGATCTCGCACCTTCAATTTTTTGGCAAAAGCACTAGAAAATTTGAGTTTAAGCCCCTTGGAAGGAATCTTCTCTTCCAGCAGAATTTGACTGCATTCACTACATCATCTTGAATTACTTTCCAACATGACCTGTAAAAACTGCCTGAAAAGCCATCTGGACCAGGAGAACTGTCAGGATCCATTTCAAAAATAATCTTCTTTATTTCTTCAATTGAAGGAATTGCATCTAGCATTGCTTGATCTTCTTCTGTGATAACATTTGGAATTACTTCAAGTAAAGATTCTTCAATGTCTACCTCTTTAAATTTGAATCTATCCTCAAAGTAATCAATAAGTGAAAAGGCGGGGTCTAACAACAACACACAATATTTCGATTAGCAATCTGTATGGACTAACTCCGAAATACTTTGCTAGAGAATCAACTAGACAGTCAGACTCAATCTAGATAAAAGTATCTCAAGGAGTTAATATCTCTCTCTTGATTTGATTTTTACACAAGCTAAAAACAATAGCGAGTCTTTATCAAATACAAGGAATACTTGGACGGTACCAAAGACCAATATCCAAGGATCAATCAATATCAATCAACAACCAAAGGTTGGATTTCCAATTGATGATCACGAACGCACAACCTGTATTATTTCAATTATATAAAATATAATGCGGAAAAGAAATAACACAGACACCAGAAATTTTGTTAACGAGGAAACCGCAAATGCAGAAAACCCCCGGGACCTAGTCCAGATTGAATACACACTGTATTAAGCCGCTACAGACACTAGCCTACTGCAAACTAACTTCGGACTGGACTATAGTTGAACCCCAATCAGTCTCCCACCGATCCAAGGTACAATTGTACTCCTACGCCTCTGATCCCAGCAGGATACTGCGCACCTGATTCCCTTAGCTTATCTCACCCACAACCAAGAGTTGTTGTAACCCAAAATCACAGACTTGATAATAAACAGATCTGTCTCACACAGAAAAGTCTATAAAAGGATAAATCTGTCTGCCACAGATAAACCCTAGGTTTTGTTCCGTCTTTAGATATAAAATCAAGGTAACAGGAACCAATTGATAATCCGGTCTTATATTCCCGAAGAACAACCTAGATTAATCAATCACCTCTCTACAATCCTTCCTGACTACACAAGCGGATTGTCAAGGAATGACAAACAGTGAGACAAAGATGTTTGTGAGTTCTTTATCTTGCCTATCGGAGAAATCTCACGATCTCAAGCCAATCAATCGATTGTACTCGTACGATAGAAGATGCAAGATCAGATCACACAACTATGATAAAGTAGTATCGGTCTGGCTTCACAATCCCAATGAAGTCTTTAAGTCGTTAACCTGATTTTAGAGAAGAAAATCAAAGGTTAATGGAGATCGACTCTAGCGGGCGCCCTAGTAGCATACAGACGTGTGGGTATTAGTTTTGCACAATGCTAGATGTCACCTTTATATAACCTTCAAATCAGGATTTTTCCTTAGTTACAAAGCAATCCTTATTCACCGTCAGATGAAAACCTGATTTAGATTCAAGCTAATATTTCTCAACCGTTAGATCGAAAACTTAGCTTGTCAGACACACTTGGGTAGATGTTTACTGGGTTCGTAAAAACCATGCCCAAACGTGTACGTGTATGTTGGTTCAACATAGTAACCCAAAAGGTTAACCACATGAGCATTTCATATTAACCTTGTTCTTCTTCACCATAACTAGTTCAATTGACTCAAATGAACTAGTTACAGATTTGTTCAATTGCTCTGAGATCTTATGTAACTACACAAGGCACAATTGAAACAAAGATGATTCGATTCGATTGAATCGGCTCATGAACATTATAGCCACGGTTTGCATAAAGCATTCCTTAGTAATTTAATGTTTCATGTTCAGAGCACATCTTTAGATCATAACCTCTTAAGTTCACAAACAAGTTCGCGGACTTAAGTTAATCGGTTGAGTTTTCCAAACTCAGCAGAAATTCTCGAAAAGAGAACTTCCGCCAGTTTGCGGACTGAGTTCGCGGACTTAGCACACAAACGAGTTTTGGAAAATCCCAGTAGAAATTCTCGGTCGAGAACTTCCGACAGTTCGCGGACTTGGCAAGCCAATTCCACAATCATCTCGATTTCTCTTGATCAACAAAGTTCGAAAACTTCGGTTCAAGGAATACATGGTTATGTAATCTAAACTCTCATTTCAATCATTGAGACATTCTCAGAGGACGCTATGTAGCCGTTATTCACAGACCGATTCACGTCAGAGCAATTCTCAAAGTGATTGAAACTTTTCATGACTTTCGTCACTAGGTGAAGATAAACTTGATCAAAGTGAAACGCTTTACCAACACACGAATTCGAGATAAAAGATAAGCAATGAATGCTCAGCTCGAAATGTCAAATGTGTATGATCTAGTCTATATAACATACGACTTTTGTCTCATAAGAAGTAGGAGATAGAAGAGATAGACTTTTGAGTGATAGACAAGTTCAAGTCTCCACATACATTTTTGTTGATGAAGTTCCACGGTTCCTTGTATAGATCTTCGTCGTTGTATGATGAATGGCCATGAAGTCCTTGAGCTCAACTACACTTTTCTATCCTAGTCCGAGACTTAGCTATGTAGGCTAGAAATCAAGACTTATAGTTTTGATCACTAACATTGACAATCATGCTTGAGATAGGAATGTATGCGAGGTTGACCGAGCTATGCTCTAACAATCTACCCCTTTGTCAATTTTAGTGACAAAACTATTAATACATATGGAATACAAAAAAACATAAACTTTAGTGGCTCCTATTCCATAGTCTAATCTTCAACGTTCCTTGAAATCTTCGTCCTTCCAAGTACTCCAATGATCCCAAAGGTTGTAAGTTTAGCACCATCGTTGTTGAAGATCCGTAGCTATAACAATGAGAGAAATCGAGATTCTCGATCATTATTATACAGTGTCATAGTATTATTATATAACATCAAAGTCCAATTGTATTACGACTTTAACAATAATACTAAGGTGATATGTATCACTCCCCCTTAGTCAATACTCCATCTCGATCATAGAAACCACTCCCCCTTACACAATGATCCGAAAACCATATGTATTTGTAGTGTGAACTACAATATTTCTCCCCCTTTTTGTCAATAAAATTGGCAAAGGTACAAGAATGGGATCATAATGAAATTTTCACAAGTGACATTTCATGACCAAAAGAAAAATACATACCAACTTAATTTAGATGCAATCTAATAGCCGAATCTAACATCATTCATCAAGGAGTTTTAAGATACAAGATAACCCCTATAAAATTCCACATCCGCACTCCCCGCAAGATATTACCATTAAGCACAAGTTCAAAAGAACTCTCCCCCATTTGATGTCATTCTCGAGAGAACAACAAGAGCGACCTTAATTTCGAAAGAAAAGAAGGATTTTTTATTGGACACAAAAAACCATGAGAATGCTTTTCTATATCCAAAACTCAACCAAATTAATCACAAGTAAACCCATGATTAATTCAATTGGAATACGCAACTAAATCAAACGACAAAAGTGATAAATTTAATTTAGAGTGCTCAACATAAGTAAACTCACGGAGCTACGACTAAGTCAATCACACGAAGATGACTAACTTAACCGTTCAAATACTCAACATAAGGAAAACCTTACGGAATATTGACTACATTAACCAAAGAACATTATAGTGTAGCCTTTCATATACTCAACACAAGAATTTGTGGAATATGTGAAATCTCAACTATATTAATTATAAGAGAACCTATAATTAATCTAATTGGAGTACAAATAACCAAACTAATCACCGAAGTAATCAATTTAATTATTTTGGGCTCAACATAAGAAAACTTATGGAACCCCGGCTAAGTTCATCATAGAATATGACAACCTTAACCGAACATGTACTCTACATAAGAAAGAAGACTTATGGAGTACTAACTAAATAACCAAACTAGTTGATTAATTTAGTTCCTAATGCTCGACATATAGCATTTTATGGAGCAACCAACAAAGCCAAGGTAAATCGACTTAGTTGTAAGGTGCTCAACATAAGACACACAATGGAGCTTTCATGGTTAAACATAATAAAATGGATCAATGAAGATCAATACCGTGGATAACATACAAGGATCTATTCTATTTTCCATCATAACGACATAATAGACTTTATCCTTGTTGAGCAAAAGATTTTATCCTATTTTTCATCAAACTAATGATTATATAGGCTTAACTTGTGTATATGTCAAAAGTCCCTTCGTCCTTTCATCCATATGAATACCGATTCATGAACGACTTTACTTTTGACTCCAATATGGGGCCTTCAAGTTCACGGTCGTAAACAATACATATCCCATAAAAATATTGCAATATCACAAACCATTAAAATCTGCAATAAACATCATCCTCCAACTATTTTTAGAATTTAAGAACCAATAAACCTAAAAAATTACATAAGAAGATGAAAACAAAAATAGCTATGTGTAGTCACAATCATCGCTATTCAAAGCACTAGTTATTCTTCCAACTAATCCAAAAAGAAGACTTACTAGGCATCTATACTTCTTATTAATCATTTTACTTACCTTGAATATTCTTCTCGTATTCCCTATACTCTTCAAGCTCATCTTCGATTAGGTCAATCCTTGATTCAAGACTATCCATTTTCTCCTCAAGTTTTTTGGAAGACACTTCAAGTTCATTTTTTAGAGCACGAACTTGTTCCAAAACGAGATTCATGGTTAGAGAGAGGTTATCAAACTGAGAGACAGAAGGGTTCTCATCAGAAGAAGAGATATGTTTGTCATAGCACATCTCATTGTCAGGAGAATCGAAACGAATCTTCTTTGAGGGAAATAGAACTGTCCATACATTACTTTCTTTACTTGAAAGACTAGAGGAGGACATGATAGAGAGGATGAAATGAGAGTGCTAAAGAGGTAGAGCCTTTTTAAAAGGAATACAGGTGTAGAATTTACAGAAACACCCTTTTTACCAAATCCTAATAGAAGTTGGTTATCAAAAAGCTGAAGCCGTTCACGAACAAGACCTGAAAAAAACACAAAAAAAAATCTGTTACAGTCCCCTTGTACATTATGATTCTTGTATAAGAGGAAGAGAACACAAGAATCATTTTTCAACAAGATTACTGAGCATAAGGCCTCCAATCCAAGATTGGACTGGGATAATATTTGCAAAGAGAGAAACCACCCATTTCACTAGGTTTCTGCTTATTCATTGTGATCAGAGTTTTAGAAAACTTGACTCCGGATCTTTGCAAATTCTGCACCGTTTTTGAAAACACCTTTTGATGAAAGGTAGACTTCCTTTTTGTTTTCAGCATACTACGGTTGGCCATGAAGGACTGTTTTTGATTTGACGTGCTAAGATGATCCTGAGGTGAACTCAACTGAACGGAGTGATTTGGTAGACTCTTTTCCGATAAACTCATGGAGTTCAACACCAAATCAGGAGAGGTTTTCTGATCCAACACATGCGGACATGTCACGAAGGAATCATGAGAATGATTTTCAGCAAAAAGACCGAGAGAGCAATCATAGATTTCCTCAGGACAATAATCAAGAGTATTCATCCATGCTTTAGTTATCTCTCTTATCTCCGTTTCAGGATTTTTCGAAGAGGCTTGAACACACATAAGACCAATTTCATTAGTTCGGCTCTTCTTGGTATTCTTATCCTTTATATTGACTAACGAAGTTTCCTTTTGAGACTTTCTTTTACTACGTCTGAGGATCTTCTTAAGTTTTTGTATAAACAAAGACAACGTAGAAATAAAGAAATTCTCAGTTTTCTTTTTCGTCAATTTTGGATGACAAGATTTATGATCAGGAGAGGCGACACGGTTGCCAAGTAAATGATGATCGTCTCTTGCCATATATTCGCGATCAAAAATTCTAATTTTTCCGACCAGTGTGTTTTGTGAAAGAGTATTAAGGTTATTTCCTTCAACGATGGCATGTCTTTTAGATTCGTATCTGGATGGAAGCCATCGAAGGATTTTATCACAATTTCCTTTTCAGGAATTGTCCTACCCAATGCACATGATGCATTAATAATTTCAGATAGTTTGTGATAAAAATCGTCGAACGAATCTTCTTCTTCCATAGAAAGGTCTTCCCATTCGGAATTTAGGTTTTGAAGCATAGCTTCCTTTTCACTGGGGTGACCTTAAAATACGCTTTCTAAAGTATCCCAAGCTTCTTTAGACGTAGTGCATGAGATCACGACGTTCAACCCGTCGGAGTTTTGCCTTGCAGCAACTAACTCGGCAGTATTGTACATACATAAATCTTTTAGTACAACAACATCTCTTTCCATAACAACGGGAGTCTCATAGCCATTCACAACACATATCTATGATTGGAAGTCACGCAACTAAAGAAAAGTGTGCATAACAACTTTCCACCATAGATAGTTTGAGCCATCGAGGACTGGTGGTACGTTAATAGAGATAACACTTCTGTCCATAGAGTCAGATCGCTACAAACACGGACTTGTTAGGTCTTAAACGTGTTTGCCTGCTCTGATACCAATTGAAAAAGTGGGGGTCTAACTACACCACCCAATATTTCGCTTAGCAATCTGTATGGACTAACTCCGAAATACATTGCTAGAGAATCAACTAGACAGTCAGACTCAATCTAGATAAAATTATCTCAAGGAGTTAATATCTCTCTCTCTTGATTTGATTTTTACTCAAGCTATAAACAATAGCGAGTCTTTATCAAATACACGGAATACTTGGACGGTACCAAAGACCAATGTCCAAGGATCAATCCATATCAATCAACAACCAAAGGTTGGATTTCCAATTGATGATCACGAACGCACAACCTGTATTATTTCAATTATATAAAATATAATGCGGAAAATAAATAACACAGACACCAGAAATTTTGTTAACGAGGAAACTGCAAATGCAGAAAAACCCTGGGACCTAGTCCAGATTGAATACACACTGTATTAAACCGCTACAGACACTAGCCTACTGCAAACTAACTTCAGACTGGACTATAGTTAAACCCCAATCAGTCTCCCACCGATCCAAGGTATAGTTATACTTCTGCGCCTCTGATCCCAGCAGGATACTGCGCACTTGATTCCCTTAGCTGATCTCACCCACAACCAAGAGTTGATGTAACCCAAAATCACAGACTTGATAATAAACATATCTGTCTCACATAGAAAAGTCTATAAAAGGATAAATCTGTCTCCCACGGATAAACCCTAGGTTTTTTTCCGTCTTTAGATATAAAATCAAGATAACAGCAACCAATTGATAATCCGGTCTTATATTCCCGAAGAACAGCCTAGATTAATCAATCACCTCTCTACAATCCTTCCTGACTACACAAGCGGATTGTCGAGGAATCACAAACAGTGAGATGAAGATGTTTGTGACTTCTTTATCTTGCCTATCAGAGAAATCTCACGATCTCAAGCCAATCAATCGATTGTACTCGTACGATAGAAGATGAAAGATCAGATCACACAACCACAATAAAGTAGTATCGGTCTGGCTTCACAATCCCAATGAAGTCTTTAAATCGTTAACCTGATTTTAGATAAGAAAATCAAAGGTTAATGGAGATCGACTCTATCGGGCGCACTAGTAGCACACAGACGTGTGCGGATTAGTTTTGCACAATGCTAGATGTCTCCTTTATATAGCCTTCAAATCAGGGTTTTGCCTTAGTTACAAAGCAATCCTTATTCACCATTACATGAAAACCTGATTTAGATTCAAGATAATATTTCTCAACCGTTAGATCGAAAACTTAGCTTGTCACACACACTTGGGTAGACGTTACTGGGTTCGTAAAAACCATTCCCAAATGTGTACGTGTATGTTGGCTTAACATAGTAACCCAAAAGGTTAACCACATGAGCATTTCATATTAACCTTATTCTTCTTCACCATAACTAGTTCAATTGACTCAAATGAACTAGTTACAGAGTTGTTCAATTGCTATGAGATCTTATGTAACTACACAAGACACAACTGAAACAAAGATGATTCGATTCGATTGAATCGGCTCATGAAAATTATAGCCACGGTTTGCATAAAACATTCCTTAGTAATTTAATTTTTCATGTTCAGAGCACATCTTTAGATCATAACCTCTTAAGTTAACAAACAAGTTCGCGGACTTAAGTTAATCGGTTGAGTTTTCCAAACTTAGAAGAAATTCTCGGAAAGAGAACTTCTGCCAGTTCACGGACTGAGTTCGCGGACTTAGCATACAAACGAGTTTTGGAAAATCCCAGCAGAAATTCTCGGTCGAGAACTTCTGAAAGTACGCGGACTTGGCAAGCCAATTCCACAATCCTCCCGATTTCTCTTGATCAACAAAGTTCAAAAACTTCGGTTCAAGGAATACATGGTTATGTAATCTAAACTCTCATTTCAATCATTGAGACATTCTCAGAGGACTCTATGTAGCCGTTATTCACAGACCGATTCACGTCAGAGCAATTCTCAAAGTGATTGAAACTTTCATGACTTTCGTCACTAGGTGAATATAAACTTGATCAAAGACAAACGCTTTACCAACACACGATTTCGAGATAAAACATAACCAATGAATACTTAGCTCGAAATGTCAAATGTGTATGATCTAGTCTATATAACATACGACTTTTGTCTCATAAGAAGTAGGAGATAGAAGAGATAGACTTTTGAGTGATAAATAAGTTCAAGTCTCCACATACCTTTTTGTTGATGAAGTTCCACGGTTCCTTGTATATATCTTCGTCGTTGTATGATGAATCTCCATGAAGTCCTTGAGCTCAACTACACTATCCTAGTCCGAGACTTAGCTATGTAGGCTAGAAATCAAGACTTATAGTTTTGATCACTAACATTGACAATCATGCTCGAGATAGCAACACATGCGAGGTTGACCGAGATATGCTCTAACAATAAGTATTTTTGCAATTTTACTTTGATCTGTGATAATTTCATTGTTAGCATCTTCTAATTCAGTAATGGAGTTTCTAGCTTGCCTTACCTTCAGCTTTGCATGAAAGAAGCTTGTGTTTGCAGAGCCTTCTTTGACCCATTTGGTTCTTTCCTTCAACTTCAACATTGTACTCAAATGAACTTCTTTAGAATTTAGATTATTTTCAGCTTGCACCAATTTATCCAAGAATTCTTTATTGAGAGGATGAGCATCAGACAACTTTGTTGCTTCTTGAACTTCTTTTTCAGCTTCTTTTAATTGCACATTCACATTACCAAACACTCTCCAATTCTAATCCACTAGAACTTTTTTAAGCCTTTTTAATTTGCTCTGAAACACAAAAGCAGGATCTCCTTCAATTTTTTCAGACCAGCATTTAGAGACTACATCCATAAAATTGGGATGATCTAACCAAATCTTCTGAAATTTTTGTGGAACATTTTTTGGCTTAGGACAAGCAACACATCCTCCTAGTAAGGGAAAATGATCAGATGTTATTATCATTCCAACCTTATAACTCCATCTTCCATGCTTTTGAATCCATAAATTGTTGAATACTGCTCTATCAAGATTTCACAATATCCTTCTTGCACTATGCTGAAAATTTGACCAAGAATAATCAAGTCCTGATTTAGGAGATTGTTGACGCTCACATTTGTCAAGACAAGTGTTAAACTCAAGCATATTTCTAGTATTAGCTGGCTTCCCTCCTGCTTTTTTCATTGATGTTGTGATGGGATTAAAGTCACCAATTGCTAGCCAAGGAAGTTGTAAGACACTTATTGCTTCCATCTCAGACCATAAATATATTTTTTGAACAACATTCACATGAGCATGAACTCCAGACACCAAATTTCCCCCAATGCTAACTGTAATCATCTGACTTGACATGGAGACAACAGTAGGTGTAGGCAAGTTCTTATTCCAAAATAACCATATGTTCCCATTTTTATTTGATGTTGAGTTATGAATCACCATATTTTGCATTCCTGGAAGATTCAACTTATTGCAAAAAGATGCACTACAATTTATTTTTGGTTCAGTTATAAACACTAAAGAAGGTTGAAACTGATTTATTGGAGACCTTAGTTTATCTTGAGCCCTAGATCTCCTCAGGCCCATAAGATTCCAAAAAATAACTTTCATTGCAAGATATGGAGGTCCCTAATACCTCATTTTAATTTCCTTGATTCTTCCTAAAGTTGTATTTGTTGCAGGATTGTTGGGATTTTACCTTTGCTGGTACCTCTTTTTGTTGAACTGTTGAAGTATTATTTGTGTTTGATGATGAAGGTTTTTGAATGACCCTTGACAAAGATGTAGTTGGGAATTTCTCCTCAGATACTGAGCCATCTTTGCCATTAATGAACTTGATAACATTTTTCTCCACTGCATTGTCTTCAGCAATTTTTAGAATTTTTGTTGGAGTAAGATTTTCAGTTCCTTCACTCATATGTATATCTATTTCCTCCTCCATGATAGTATTCAGTGATTCAAATCTGCATGAAGATAGATTACTTACTTCAAAAGTAGTTTGAGGTACTACATTATGTTGACTTATTTCTGTAACTGGTGTAAAGCATATATCAAATTTTTCTTGTTCCTTCTGAGATGGTCTTTGTGGTGTTGTGTTGAGATTTGAAGAAGATGCAGATTTTCCTTTTTCAACATATTGCTCTGGTACATTAGGTTTGAAATTAGTTGATGCAGTTCTCTGTTTTGCTTGAGTATTACTTGCTTCTATCTCAGTTGATTTCTTCACTCTACATTCAGCTTGTAAATGTCCAACAATTTTACAATGATGACAAAATTTTGGTAACTTAGTTAGCAGTACCTCTTGCATAAAGCCTCCAAACTTAGTTTTAATCCATACTTTGTGTGGAATTTTCTGTGCTAAATCAATCTTGATAAGAACTCTTGCATATAATCCATTCTGAAAATTTAATGTAGCTTCATATACTTTTACTGGATCACCCAAAGATCTACTGATTGTAAATAGTGTATGTTCATCCCAATATTCCAAACTCAGCCCTGGAAAATGAACCCAAACTGTTTCTGAATATGTACGATGTAATTCTGGATAAAAATCTGGTATCCAATTACGGATCCATAGGGTTTGATGAAAGACTTCCCAACTTCCAGCCTTGATATAACTTTGATCTCTTTCATTATAGAGTTTAATGGTGAAAAAACCTTTCCCCAATGGGATAATATTGCATTGACCTTCAAATTTCCATTGAGATTTTAGATTTGATACAGTATCAGTAAATTTCATATGAAGCAAATCTAGACGTCCTATTAATGAAAATTTCCACACAACACATCTTTCTTCTGTACCATTAACCAGATCGATTGATGGACTTTACTCATCAGAGTTATTAAGATCCACCACTGATGGATTCATTTCAGAATTTTGATGATTTACCATAAAAGATTAAGATAAGAAACCAAAATATAATAAAAAAATCGACTGAATTTAATGAACACCAATCATTTGATTTGATTAGTTTGAATTTCACCTGAATTTATGACGAAGATCCATAAATTCAACGCTTGAAAACGAGAAAATTGAAGAACGAGTTGATCGCCCGATTTGCAGAGCGCGACTCGGTCGGTTAACTGCTTCCGAACCTAACTGGACTCTATCTTACGATTCACGTGCATTGGAAAAATAGGTTGTAGGCTCAGGTGTTAGAGCACTGCTCGGTCGAACTCGCAAGCGTTGCTATCTAGAGCTTGTTTGTCAAGTTTAGTTTCCAAAACTATAAGTCTTGATTTACTTATAGCTAAGTCTCGGATTAGGATATAAAGTGTAATTGAGCATTAGACTTCACGGAGTTCATCGATTGAAGACGAAGAACTACTAAGGGGAGCTTGTGGAACTTCATCAACAAAAGGTATGTGGGGACTTGAACTCATCTATCACTCAAAAGTTTATCTACTTTATCTCCTATTTGAGACAAAAGTCGTATAACTATATAGACTTCAATTATACACATTTGATATTTCGAGCTTAGTTTAACTCGCTTACATATTTATCGAAATATGTGTTGGTAAGCTTTCGCTTTAACCAAGTTCATCTTATATTCTTGATGAAAGTCAAAAGATGATCATGTGAAAATCTCCTGCTAACATCTTACATGATATGTGTGAGACAATCATTTGATGTAGACTCGAAATGTTTCGTATTGATCATTCGATCACTTGAAAATAGCTTTGAAGCTAATAGTTTGTGTGAGACATCTATTGTCGTCTTCCGAGAATTTTTCAATGGTTTAAATGAGAGTTTCGAACAATTGGTTATAAGCACAATATGCGTACTCGCATATGTGTGATCCAAATCCGGGAACCATGGTATGCATAACCGTATGCGTACTGATTGGTTTAGTAAAGGTCTGGGGACTAAGTACGCATACCGATACACGTACTGGCGTGAGGTTCAAGTTCCGAGACTTTACTGAGTTTGTTGGTATGCGTACCCGTTCGCATACTGGCGAACCCAAACTTAGTGCGGCTACTAAGATATGTGTACCCATTTGCATACTTGAGTGGATTATGTTCTAAAATCGGGTTGTTCATGAACTAATACATTTATATAGTAAGGAATGCAATCTTTTGCAAACCGTGGTTGTAATGTTCATGACTTGATTCGAGTAAATAAAAATCGATTTTGCTTCAATTGTGTCTTGTATACTTCTATGAGAATATAAACAATTGAACAACTCTAGAACTAGTTTCATTTGAGTCATTGAACTAGTTATGGTTAAGATGAATATGGTTGATATGAAAGTATGCATATGGCTAACTTCAGTTAACTATTGTTGATCCAACAAAGGTGTATACATTTAGGTATGGTTACTCATATCTAAATGAAGTCACTTTTCATTTGTGTGTAACAAGCTAAGTTCAATCTAATGGTTGAAAGATATTAGCTTGAGTCTAATCAGATTTTCATCTAACGATGAATATTGAAAGCTTTGTTACCAAGGTAACATTGATTGCAAACCCTGATTTGAAGACTATATAAAGGAGAACTCTAGCAACTTGGAAACCTAATCCTCACACCTCCTGTGTGATACTAGTTGCGACTAGAGTCGATTCCCCTTTAACCTTAGGTTTTTCACGAAACCCTGTAGGTAAACGACTTGAAGACTTCATTGGGATTGTGAAGCCAGACCCAACTATTTTCTCTGTAGTTGCGTGTTCTGATCTTGCTGTTTTCTATCGTGATTGAGTACTATCTTCTCTCAGATTTTCTCGAGATTTAATCTCCGATAGGCAAGATAAAAAGTAGTCACAAACATCTTCGTCTCATCGTTTGTGATTCCACAATATCTTGTTTCGCTGCCATACGATTAAGATTATTGTGAGGTGATTGATATTTCTAGGCTGTTCTTCGGGAATATAAGTCTGGTATATCAACTGGTTCATGTTCACCTTGATTTATCAAAAGACAGAACAAAACTCATAGGTTTATATGTGGGAGATAGATTTGTTTATTCAATAGACTTTTCTATGTGAAACAGATTGGTTTATCAAGTCTTCGACTTTGGGTCGTAGCAACTCTTAGTTTTGTGTGAGATCAGCTAAGGGAATCAAGTGCGTAGAGTCCTGCTGGGATTCAGGGACATAAGGTGCCCAACTGTACCTTGATAAATGTGAGATTGGTTGGGGCTCAACTACATTCCATTATGAAGTTAACTTGGAGTAAGCTAGTGTCTGTATCGGCTAAATACAGTGTGGTGTTCAAATATGGACTAGGTCCCGGGATTTTTATGCATTTACGGTTTCCTCTTTAACAAAACTTCTGGTGTCTGTGTTATTTCTTTTCCGCATTATATTTGTTTATATAATTGAAATATCACAGGTTGTGCGTAAGTTCAATCAATTGTGAATCCAACCTTTGGTTGGTGATTAAATTTATTTACACTTGGATATTGGTTTTTGATATCGTCCAAGTTATTTCTTATATTCAATCGGGCTCGCAAATTCCTATTTGTTTGATTGCAGATTGAATTGAGAAATTGAGATACAACTCTTTCATATACTTTTCTTAAGATTGAGTCTGACTGTCTAGTTGATTCTCTTGAAAGTATATTGAGTTAGTCCATACAGATTGCTAAGCGAAATATTGGGTGTGGTTGTTAGACCCCCGTTTTTCAGTAGGGATACTTAGGAAACTAGGTACTAGGGGTAGTTTATTTGGTTTCAACTATACGAAGTTGGTAGTGTCTTTGTACATCGGCTTCATTATGAGAGTATTCAAAACTGAACTAGGTCTCGGGGTTTTTATGTATTTGTGGTTTCCTCGTTAACAAAATATTTTTGTGTCATTTACTTTACATCTGCGTTATAATTATTGTTTAGTTATAATAAGGTAAATTACACTTGTACGTTAACCAGGCACTTGATATTGGTCATATAGTTAAATCGGTCTTGTACCACAACTATTATCATGTGGTTATCTTGTTTTTTTATTTTCTAGACTTTTTTTCCCATAGAAAATCACACAAGGTATCAGACTTATAGGTTGATATCGAAAAGATTGTACTGTACTTCGTACCATGGTTATTTCAAAACTTCACTAGTTAGTCTGTGTTTCCTACTTAGCGTCAAAAGTCCAGCAACAATTTTTACTGGTAACTCATATTTACTGTAGATACTTGTGTTAAACATGCCAGGCACTAACAAGTGGTGATTGGTGGTTATTTATTAAAAACATGATAGGGTACTTGCTGAAGGAGCTCTTTACACGTCCAGCACATGATGCTTCTGTGGTTAGATACGGTGTAATTGTAGGGGCAGTATCTGGAGAACCAAGTTCGCCAATGGGAAATGGATATTTTCCTGCACAATATTATGATCTAACAAAGTCAAGTTACATAAGAAAAATAAAGGTCTTTACTGATAAAGGAGACTCGGTTAATTTTGATTTTGCTAAAACACTAAGAAACAAGATACGACAAAGGATTTTTATAACCTTGACTGCTACTCGTACATTTCAAAGGAAGAAGCGTGGAATCATATAATGTATGGAGGTTCAGGCGGATCCAAGTGTCCTTAACTATCAAGATTATTGTTGACTTGAGCTAGAAATCCTGGTTAATTTGTTGCATGTAATAATAAATCGAGGCGAGAATATAATATTATTCTGTCACATTCTCTTTAAATAAAATAAAACCTCCAATTTGAAAATAAATTACACCTTTATTATCAAATTGGAGGCGTAATCGTGTCAATCCAATATGGAAAGAGATAAAATAATGGTTGGGATTTTTTTCGCTAAATGATTTTAACCAACACAAGTTGAATCTCAGACAATTAGAGATAGTCTCTGATTCAAACTAATGTGAATGGATAAGTTGATACTCCCCCCGTTTCTATAAAATAGGATGGTTTCCTTATTTTCATTATCTATAATAAAAATATTTTCCACGAACTGATAAGTTCAATAATACCACTCTCATTCTACACTTAGTCAAGTGTTAATGGATTTTTGTAAAAGGACAAAGTTAGATTGAACTATTTTAAACCATTTTTCTTCTTATAGTAAACAAGAACACTATCTTTTATACACTTCGATCAATAATTCATCTTAAAATTTTAATTCAACTGTATTTTGGTATATGAGTGAAGCTTCTCCCTAGTACAAGTTCTCTACCTTCATATGAATGAGCGGAATAATGACAAATTGTTCAAATGGGTTGCGTACCATACACTTAGTTAAAAGAATGTTTCTTGATGCACCTAGGACATGGATTCTATATGAACCAATGAATCGTAACAAGTCCTTACTACTAGTAATGACTTCTTCTTGCATTACTTCATCATTTCCATATCCCTCTCGTTTGTTCTCCGTGACTCATTAAATGGAAGGATCAGTCCGATAACACCACCCATTGGTAAATAACACAAAACTTCTTCGTGAATCTCTGATATTTAAATATGGAACATCACCATAATGAATTAGTCAACTTCGGTCAAAAAAACTACTAGGAGGATCTCGAAATAGGACAGTATCTAATGGGTTACCCTTTTCCTAGGGTTAAGGTGTTAGCTATTATGAGCCTACTTAGATCGTAATTAATTGATTATCTTTCGTTGACCAACCTTCGCCATATCAGAAAATAGTTTGGGTCCCATTCGAACAACTCCAACAATAAAAGGTATAAAGATTGAATCTTCTATCACATTTGTGTTGGATAACTTACGGAGGAAATCAAGTTTCAAATTTCCAGAAACCAAACGATTATATAACTAAAGGGCATAGGTCGCACGTAAAATCATTCCAAGTACTGCTAATGTGGATACTAAGCTATACTTGATTTAGAACGTGAAAGAATCTCGCGATTCAGATGGGAAAGAAAAGTGCATTACCTAAGTCGATTTTCACTGCTCTTTCTCATCTTTTCTTGCTTCACTACACCATATGGTCCGATTTGCAATATTTTGTGTTTTGGGTGCGCAACGCATATAGACATTGCACACTCAAATACGTTGGACTATATATCCTAATAATCAGATAGAAAATAAAAAAACTAGGACACGCTGGTCTTTATCAGTATAGTTGAGGACTTAAATGTAGACTACGACCTTATTATCGCTTTTTTTTTTTTTTAGAGCTTCTCCAATGACATGTGTGTGGAGATAAATGTCAAAATCCATGTAGGATGCACATCCATTTTCTCTAAAATCATTCTCCAACCCGGATGTCATAAATCAATGTATGCATGATTTTAGGTTGAAAATGTCAAGGAGAATGTCTAGTTTCCCACATTCTCCTTGACATTGTCTCTCATCCTAGTCAGTTTTTTTAAATTAAAAATATATTTATTTACTAAAATTAATTCTAATACAATAAATAATCATTTTTAGATCTAATGAAATCTTAAAATTACTAAACATAAAATTTACATTTAATAAGAAAATGATCACAGACAACACCATTGGATATGAATAACTTTTTAACTTTAAGGAAAATTTGGAATAAAGATGTCTTGTTTGTGTTCCACACGAGAAATACATGCAACAACCATTGGAGAAGCTCTTAGTTTCATTTTCCTTATTTTCTTCTCTTTCTCGGTACAGTTATCCGCTTCTCCTCCTCTCATTTTTTTCATCTCTTCTAATTCGAAATCTGGATCTACAAAATTAAACCCAATCTTTGAGAAATTAAAACCCATTTCTCCTAAACCCTTATCTCATATCAAAACTAAGTCAAACTCAATCTTTTAATAAATCAAACCCTAGAAATCGTTTTCTTCTGTGAAGTTAAACGATTATGTGTGCTTGATTCCAACCTCAAATTTCTTTTTCTGGAGATGGTATGTATAACCATAATCTTCTTACTTGTTTTTGATATTAATTATTGCTTTATTTTTACCTAGTTCTATGAATAACGTTTCTTGGTAGGTATTGTTCTGTAAAGATTTCGTGTGCTTGATTCCAATCGCAAGTTTCTTTCTATGGCGAGAACTAACGAATCCTGCAAGGTACGTATAACCCTAATCTTTTTTTTTTTTCTATTATTGCTTTATTTTTAGCTTATTCTATGAATAATAATAGAAATTGGTAGGTAATATTCTGTAAAATTTTTGCAATTTTCGTTTTTGTTACTGTATTTTAGTATGGGTTTCTTGGTGGTGGTGATGCAGATAAGAGTTGGAGATTTGGCTGTAGTTTGGTGGAGATTTTCCATTCCTAGGGGTTTGTTGCAGTGAGTGGAGATGTTGGTGGTAGTTGTTGGCTGTAAGTGTGTGGTGTTTTTCTCTTGTTGTAGTTGTTAATGGTGGTTTGGTATTGAGGATAGAGGTTCTGCAGATGTTGGCATGTGGGTGGATATTGTGTTGGTGGTGCTTGTTTGTTGATAATGCTGCTGTTTTATAAGCCTGTTCTCTTAGATTATTAATACATGTATGAAGGAATTTGAGTTGGGAGTTGGATTCAGTATTTTTTGTATATTAAGTCGTCCAATTCGAAGTCTTACTTGGTTTTTCTTGGATTTGTTACAGGGTAGAGATCTGAGATACTGTCAGAAACGCTTCTGCTATAAAGCCCTTTCCGAACACCTCACTGTCGTGTTTGCAAGAGATGTGTTTTATGAATGGTAAGGACGGCCAGTGTTGTATACCTTGGCTAACTTCTGTTTGGAACTTCGTAAATATTTGCAATGAAGGACCACCAGTGTATCTAGATCAGTCATGCTAAGAATTTTTTTATCTCTTATTGTAGTTAGCTTACAAATTTTATCTCTTATTGTAGCGTCGAATGGAGATCCTCATAGTCCGACATCGTTGCATTATATTGATTCATCAGGTCAATTGAATGCCTACCAGCAGGTTAGCCATACATCACATGAATCAACTCTGTGTCATATTCTTAAGAAAAATTCTTAACTAAAAGACACCTCCCTCCATAGTTGTAGAAAAACATGTAGGTGCTTATTAGAGAAAAAAGACAATAAACTCATAACTCCATAGTTGCTGTTTTTCTATTTTTTCTTTGCTCAAATCCAGCTAATGTTGTTTGTTTTGTTTGATTGTGATTACCATTACCCAACACCATCCACCACAATTGTTTTTTTCCATTATCAAGATGATGACATAACTCCATTTCTTGTTTATTGTGGTATAACGTGTCTTTGAGTACTATATTATTAAGAAAACATACGACTTATCTTAATGAATGAATAAATTAATCAAAGTGTTTAATGTTGGTTATTGCAGGGAGAAGGAAGATGGTGCGAAGGTGGTAATAGTTAAAAATGTAGAGAATCCATATCAAAAGCAACAAAATTTTGACAACAGGTTTAAGCTGACATTGAACAAGCTTTACGCGTGGAGTCTCGTGGAGTATGAAAGGGTTGTTATGCTTGATTCGGATAATATGTTTATACAGAAGACGGACGAGTTATTCCAATGTGGTCAATTCTGTGCTGTTTTCATTAACCCTTGTATCTTCCATACCGGCCTTTTTGTCCTGCAGGTATGTACTTCTACTCCTACTCTAACTAATTTCAATACCATTAAATCGTTCATAGAATTGATTAGTCGTTCACATTTCTTTTTCAACATCGGGTGGCGGTGCTGAATGTTTAATTTAATATGTTAACCTTTTAAGAACCACTTGTTTTCCTTAAAATGCATGCCTGGCTATACCCATCCAGCTTTATCTATTTTACTCCGCCTTCTGCATATCCTTTTTATTTTTAAAATTCAATATAAGGGAATAGTTTCAATAATACCAGAGTTATTCACAAACTGCTCCCTATGCTGGTTGGCATGGCCCAACACTAACATGAAATCTCTGAAGTAACAAAGGATGTAGGAAGCTGTAGGAAACAGAGATCATGACGGGACAGTTATCGTACGTGCTTAGGAGCATATAAACTACCCCCCAGGTCCCTAGTTTTTTCCACTTAATTCAGTTTGTATAGAAGCTTTCATGGGGTAATTCCAGTCATTGGTGAAGACAAATGAACGGTGGAAATAAATGTTGCACAAGTAGGTAGCACAATATGATACTTAGGGGATTTTGTCTACAAAGAGAAACCCGCAGCTTGAGGCCTAATCCATACTGAACCCTCATATGATTTACATTACGCTACTGCAGTACTGCTGCTGTTTGTGATGCCTCAAAAACTTACCCATTCATATGATTTTCATGTTGTTCTGTTAACATAATGTTTGGTAATAGAAAATTATAATTCTAACTTTGCTTGTTCTTGGTATTAAAAGCCATCGACGGAGGTGTTTAAGAACATGCTTCATGAAATAGAGATTGGGAGAGACAATCCAGACGGTACTGACCAGGGTTTTCTCACTGGATATTTCTCAAATTTACTTGATGAGCCAATGTTCCATCCACCTCTGAATGGAACCAAACTAGATGGTCATTACAGGCTTCCTTTAGGCTATCAAATGGATGCTTCTTACTTCTGTAAGTAAACTAAACACTCCGATCAATTTGTAAGTTCATTCCTGCTTATTCATTGTTCCATAAGAGTCCAAACTCTAAACATTGATTTTCATGTCTTCCTCTTTGTTTTTCAGATCTGAAACTCGTATGGCGAATTCCTTGTGGGCCTAACAGTGTTATCACCTTCCCGAGTGCCCCATGGATGAAACCCTGGTATTGGTGGTCATGGCCTGTCCTTCCATTAGGCTTCCCATGGCACGAGGCACGCCGAGAAACACTTGGGTAAAGTTCAACTTTTAAGCTTTCTCTACTGATCATTTCCAATACTAGTGCCGTTAATGTTGTTCTTTTTGTAAATGGTATATTCACTATTATTTCAGTCTAAAATCTTTGCTCCGGATTTCACTCTCCTGTATAGTTTTTATCTGCTTGGTTTTATTTTTCTTAATGTGGTGAGGGATAATTTGAAACAGGTATGGCGCTGAGATACCAGTAGTCGTGATCCCGGCTTTAATGTACCTAGGTGTGATGGCAGCTGCTCGGCTTGCACGACCCAACTTGTCCAAGCTATGCTCGCCCACACAAAAATCTCACATTCTTACAAACAGGGCTCAAGTTTATAGCAATGTGGTCAATCTTAGTGGCCTTCATACTTCCAGTCTTCCTCATCCCTCGGACAGTTCATCCACTCCTTGGCTGGTCACTCTATCTGCTCGGCTCTTCATCACTTGCATCAGTTGCTATCAATACTTTCCTTCTTCCAGCAGTTCATGTCTTAATACCTTGGCTGGGAATTTTCTGTTCCCTACTGGTGATGGCATTCCCTTGGTACCCCAGTGGGGTTGCAAGAGCACTCTTTGTTTTTGCCTACGCCTTCTGCTATGCACCGTTCTTGTGGGGATCACTGGTGAAAGTAGTTACGTGCTTGCAGGTATCTCTTGAGAGAGAAGCCTTCTTACCAAGATTGGGTGAATCTCCACAGCTTTCTGGATTCAGCAAGTTGTATTAAAAACGCACACGACCAGATATACATAGTGATGTAGACAAAGAAAGTGCATAAGCATTCTCAGATTCAAGATGATATTCATCAATCAGACTGGGCAGTTCAACTTATCTCTTGCTTGCTCATGCCTACTGTTAGACTGGTTGAAGCTGATTGGTTCATTATCCTTCCTGTCATTGTGCCATGTGTAGAAAAAGAATCCAGGTACCTTGTTTTCTTATGAACTAATTCATATTTTCAAATTCAGAAACTTGGATTCGTGACCGTATTTATCTTTGATTCAACCAAATAATTATATGGTTTATTATATTTCATCTGTTACATGCTTCAACTTGAGGAATTCATATGATTCATGTATATATTACAAGCTGATATATATGAATATATCTTGATGGATTGTGATGACCAATCACATATGTTCATATGAAAAATTGGGTCTTTTAGTTGATCCTAGTTGATCCACAATGGTATATGAAGGTGCAGAAATCTGCTGGAATTATTGTCGGAATTTATTTATTTTTTTTACCTGTAAACGGGTTTGCAACGTATATAAGTGTTGCTCAAATTAGAGTAATACGTTGCCTAAATTACTCTGACAGTTGCACAAATTAAAGAATCCGTTGCTCATAAAACGTTGGTTAACCAGTTGACCAACATTTGTATCCGCTCACTAATTAATTTTCCCAGCGGATATTCACGTTGCACAAAAATTTGCTACGCCATATTCCAACAGATATAGACGTTGGTGAAATTCGTTGCGACGATTATATGCGTCCTAAATCGGATGTTTTGGTGTAGTGCTTAGAAATGCAAAAGCTTGCTCTTTCCTGTAGAAAACTGAGTCAACCAAGCTCAGTATTTAATTATGGGTCTGGAAGCATAGGTATAAATGTCGTTTTTGATTCTGCCCTCAAAGGTTGTTAATATGCCCTCGAAGAGTACGGTGCTTTGATTGATGGGAAACTTAGGCGCAGGCCCAAAAAAAATAATATTCTCATTGTTAGGTCCATAATCAATTTTAGGTACCATGACACCCATAATTATTTCCGTGACACCCATAATTATATGAAATTATAAAAAATGTCTGCATGATGGATTATGCATCCGCATGACGGGTTATGCATCAGGGGTATAATTGGCAACACAACTTGGATATAACATATCTAAAAATCCGCGCCTTGGAACTTTACAAATTTTATATCGTTGAAAATATTTTTAAGAGAGCTGCGCAACGAGTACAAATAAGAATATCAAAATTTTGTTTTTCACGAAAAAATCGGAGGTGATCATCAGTTTAGGCAAATTTTTTGAAAACTTGATACATAACCATTATGCAGCCACCAAAAAAGATGCATAACACATTCTACATACGCATAATGAATTATGCAACCATTTTCTCCACTGCATAAAAAATTATGCATTTGGATAACAAAGTTATGCATCTATAACAAGTTATCTAACCATTGTTTTGGTTGTTTTTAGTGCATACATAAAAAAAATTGATGCATAATGCAGTATGCATCCATATTTACGGATGCATATCAGGTTATGCATCTATTTTCTCGATGCATAAAAGATTGTGCAACAATTTCTCGATGCATAATGCATTATGCAGTCATATTTTCGGATGCATAACAAGTTATGCATCCATTTTCACGACTGCGTAACATGTTATGTAGATATTATTGTAGGTGCATGACAAGCTATGAAGCCTCATTTTTTGTTGGTTTCAATACTAAGAAAAAAGTAGCTGTATAACGTGTTATGCAACCGTTTTCTAGACTGCATAACAAGTTATGCAAAAAAAAAAACTGCAGAACGTGTTATGCAACCAATTTCGAGAATGCATAACAAGTTATGCAACAAATTTTGTAGATGCATAACCTGTTATGCATCACTATTCACACCTTCATTTTCTTTTAAATTCACGTCACACGCACGCCAAACCCATTTGCACTTCCATCTCCTTTGCCTTGCCACTGCAGCATCCTTTTAGCTCCATTTTCTTTTAAATGCATAACCCATTGAAACCAACATCAACACCACCATTCCTAACTCACTTCACTTATCCACAGAAACATACCATGCCTAGTATTGCAAATAAAAAACTTGCTCCAGTTTACTATCATAGTTCACTTGAAAGAAAAAGGTTCCATTTGGCTAGTTCTGAGACCAGCAAAAGACATTCTCAAAAATATTTTACCATAATGTTGACAACAGAAGACTTTCTCAAGTTTAGGCAAGTGACAATTCCAGTACCCAACAAAGACAAGAGATTAAATTTCCAACAGGAACAACAAGAGAGCCTTGAACAATTTGATATATGTGTCAACAAAAGAGAGACTTTTATAATTTCTGCACTCAATCGACATAATATTTCAGTATGCACTTCGTAAAGTTGAACGGTTTCTTTAATCATTTTCCATTTATGCACAATAGCTCCATAACAGAGGATCTAGACTACTTGAACAGAAATGTGGGTAAAAATACAAAATTAAAGCAAAGAAGCATGTTTGATTGAAGACGCAAGCCATGCAGTATAGGAAAGTGAAATCTACATAAAAATGAGTAAAAGATGGCAGGAGACCTCCAAAGCAAAGGAAACAATCTACATAAATAGGAAATTGATAAGAATATATAAGGCTTGTTGGACACTACTGGTTGATGAGTGTAGTAGAATACCCGAAACTAAGAGCCTGTTTGGTATAGTTTTCAAAAACAGTTTTCTGTTTTTAAAAACAGAGAAAACAAAAAACAGGAGAAAACGCGTTTGGTAGGGACATTTTCAGAAAATGTTTTCTATCTGTTTTCTGTTTTTAAAAACAAAAAAATGAAAACAACAAATTATTGTTTTCTGTGTTTTCTCTTTTTTTCTTTTCTTTTTTCTTTTCTTCTTTTCAGAACAAAGTAAGAGATGGGGGAATGACTGCAAGTGAGTCATGGCTAATATCACTATCTCTTAGACGAATCTTTACATTTGATCCGATTTAGTTGGTTTTCCTTGTTTTCAAAAACAGTTTACCAAATAATTTTTAGAAAATGAAAACAAGGAAAAAAGGGTATGTTTTTAAAACAGTGGAAAACTATTTTTGAAAACTGTTTTTGAAAACCGTACCAAACAGGCCCTAACTTTTCCCGAAAATAGAAGGCGTAATAGTATTATCATAGTTTAGCCATCCTAATTTGTTTGTAATATAGGGATGACTTAATTAGATGGTTCCTGGACAAACTCATACCAAATGACTGAAAAATCCAACCTTTAATCTTTTAATGGTATCCTGACAAGGCTAGAACTCTTTGGAACTGAATTACCAACAGATCTAGTGTATGCCAAGTTAAGCACCCTTATAAACCACTTGAGTTGAACCCTTTGGAATTTACAAATCAATCATGACCCCATACATCCCCTTCGAATCCATTCAATTTAATTTGAATCATCTGATCAAAACATGCATGGAAATAAAGTTTGTAATTGATGAATAACCAAAAATTACAGAAGAAGAAAAAAATCTAAAAATACACGAACTGAACCAGGAAAAAAGTATCGATGAATAATTGATGAATAACCGAAAAAAGATTATATCAATCAATATGAATCAAACAAAAATCATTAAAAAAGGGAGGGGAATAGGAAAAAAAAATACCTGCGTTGAGAATAGTCAAAAATGACAAGAAAATCACACCTTGTATATACAGATCTTAAGTATTTTATGGACTAAATGCAATATACAGAACTCTAAATCAATTTGTTACCTTAAAAATTGTTCGACTGTGTAAACCAAAGCTCCTCCGCGCCGAGATCTGAAAAATTTGTTTCTGAAAAAACCCAGAATAGATACGGAAAGACGAAAACAGAAATTTTAAAAATTATGGGTCAATAAATAATTTTATCAGCCAAAATGGGTGCGCGTTTGTAGTTTACCGACGGTGGGTTTCTGTGTGGAAAAATCTACAGAATTGGGTTTGATTGTAGTTTTCACTTGATTGAAGGGTCAAAGCGAAGCCCATGAGAGTTGTTGCTCCGTGGATCCGAACCATTATGCGATGCAACTAAGGCATTATATATAATATTATGTATATCCCTACCTACAACGATTTCTTCCTCGGTAAGTGGAATGTGGGAGCATGGAGGCGGTATCTACTGTAAACATTTGCCTTATAGTGTCTGATTCAAGACGCATTCCTCTTGATTTTTTTAAAACATTATATTTTTCTAGGTAGTAAATAGATATCGTATATCTTTATTACCTTTTTTTAGATTAAAATCAAATTAAGATAATAATTTATAGATTTAATAAAGGCTTGTTGTAAACAACCAATAAGGTTGTTTTGTTACTTTAAAGGAGTACGCACAAAATTGGACTCCAACTAGTTCCTCTATTTAATGTTTTTTCCTAAAAATAACCGTATTAAATGCAAGGGTTGTTTTTCATAAAAATAGCCGCATTAAATGCAAGGGTTGAAGATTCAATGTAAATTTTTTTTTTCACGAATGGCTCTTGAAGTATTTAATAGACGAGAAAATATTACTTAAAGTAATCTTATATATAAATAACTTTACACTCAATGTACTACTAATCATCCTTGCTGTGTATCTCAAAAAATAGATGATTATTGGAGCAATTTGAGGAGACATGTGGTGTTACTTTGTTTATTTTTGTATATTCAGTCCATTTATGGAGCTGGAGAAAGTTATATATCCAAAGAAGAAGATATGGAGATTGAAAAGCAGCTCAAAATTCTCAATAAACCTCCAATTAAAACGATAGTCGTAAGATAATTGTTTCTTAATCTCAAATTAATTGCAAATCTATACAAAAATGGTTGATGTCGAATAAGAAAAGATTGTTACCTTCTAATTTTTTTTAGTTGTATTTTATTTCTTATCATAATGCTCATTTTCAGAAGAAACATAAAAAAATAATCATATTGGTAAATATCTCCTTCGCGATTTTTTTTTATTTCAGACAAAATATGGAGATATTATAGATTGCATTAACATTCTAAGTCAACCTGCATTTGATCATCCACTGCTGAAGGATCACAAAATCAAGGTATGATGCATTATAATCACAAATCTGTGATGCTCATGTAATTAAAAAATATATTATTTATCTTCATCAATTTAATTGATATTTTAGAAAAAATTCGTATATAAAGATTTTTATCAAAACTTTTGATTGAACACTTTACTCCTAAAAGATTAAGAAAATATTTATGTAAAATGTATTAAACATGATTACAAAAGAAGAAAATAAATCCTTTAATTATTTTAATCATCAATGTGCAAAATGAAAAAGTATCACTTATGGTTTCATTTTATTTATTTATTTTTTTGATAAATATCGTGGCCCCAAACCCGTCTTAGTAGACGCAGCCAAATCCCATATATATTTACATGATATGCTCTCTAAACTAGATTTTAATTCCATGTCGAAAAATGTATTATAATATATACTAAACTTATCGGATAAAATAAGAATCCAAATCGAGTAACAAATTTACAAACTAATCACAAATTATCGTTGTTATTATACGGTTTAGGTGAAACCAACTTTTCCTCAAGAAGAAAAGGGATCATCCGGGGCTGCTGACATTCTGTGGTTAGAGATTGAGCGGCAGAGAGAAAAGCGTCCATTAGGAGCGGTGCCTATTTGAAGAACAACAAAACAAGAGTTGATATTCGATTCAAAATATCATTGGGGAAAGACTAAGCAAAACAGTTCAAACACTTACCCGCATACGCCTATGTATCATCATGTAAGTATGGATCTTACTGGTTTTGTTCTTTGGATGCATGGTCATTTTTAATTTTAAAGATTTCTTCATGGGTTGGACAACAACCATGTTATTTTGCTAGTTTTTATGAATAGCTTCAGTGGCTGGCTCTTGAAAATAAATATCATTGATTAAATCAATATAAATTTAGGAATCGTGAATCCACTAGAAAGCGGTGAGTTATACCAAAATATCACGGACCATTGGAGAACGACATGTAAGAGCTACTTACATGTATGTTCCAAAAATTATTTTGGACAATAAATATGAGTGTGGTAAAACTACGGTCATGTTAGATACTATAATTTTACACACAATAGACGCTCTTATAGGTAATTATAACATATGTGTTTGTTGAAATTATTAGTCTCAGTACTTGAAATAACTCTAGACTAATAGTCCTATATTGCTTGAAACCTCACGCCTCTGTATAGACATAAATAATATCCAACGACCACTCCATTTATGGCCAATTGATTTTGAATTGGAAGCTCAAAAATATTACATGATATCAGAGCTCATACATGAGTGGTTATATATCCATTTGTATCCAATTCACGTGTTAAGAGGGAACTATTAGTCTTACTACGTAAAATTATTCTAGATAGACTGATGGTCCCACATTCCCCAAAACCTCAAACCTCTATATACATATAACATCTAAGGATTACTCCACTCATGGCTAATTTGGCCTATAACTCTTACAATGTTATAATGGAATGCCAAGTATCAAATTTGGCCGGAAATTTGGAAAAGAAACGAAATGGAAATTGCATATTTAATTTAACCGTCCCAGGACGGACTCGTGTACAGTAGGACTTTGTTTTCGTTTGATATCCTGTTTAACAAAACCTATTAGGCCAAGCACTATGGTGTACCATTTCTCTTCCCTATCCCCTAAATATAGAGAAATTCAAGTTATATGGTCTCGCATATCCTTTTAAACAAGGGATATATGTTCCATATACATAAAAATTGATCAGATTTGATTCCACTAGTTGTGAAGGGAAATGGCACAGAAACTCAGTTTCTGCATGAAAAACTACTTTATGGAATCTGAGTTTCCGTGTGATTTTCAACGGATAATTAATTTCCGTTTGAGAATTTTTAGTTTTATCTTCTTCTTTTTCACTTTTGACTCTTTAATTTCTACTAAAACTCTTTATTTTCTATTATATCTCCATTTTTTTCTCTTTAATTTTTTTTACCCATAAATAATAATTATCTAAACCTGTGAAAAAAATTGGAAAAAAAAATCTGAAATTGAGTTTCCATTTGGTACTATTTACACGGAGTTTTCGTGCAGTGTAAGGAAGGGATTAAAGCGAACCATAATAAAGTTATCTTGTGACCCATATCCCTTCTCTACAATTAGGGGATAGGGAAGGGGTATCCTTTACCATAGTGATTGGTCTTATTAAGTTAGAAATTGTTTTTAGTCTAGTTTAATCTATTAAAAATTAATAATTTAGTTTAGCTTAGCTTTTTCTATACGGCTATTGTGATGGTCTAACTAACGACGTATATTTTCTGTATTTTTTAAAGCAAGATGACACTACAGTTTTTTGTATCAACTGAATGTGAAAATTTGTTAATAGTAAGATTTTAGATCTTTTGTAATGCACAACATTTACGGGTCTTGCTTGCTTGACTCTTACCTATTCAACTTGATCAGTTGCTTATACTGCTATAAAAAAATTGATCGTTAAAATAATTGGTTATCTTTTTTATTTCCATTTAATTTGTATCGATCGAGCCCGTGGAAGGGAAATCATATCATGGAGGTTATGTCATAATGGGAGCTCATAATCCATCAGTAACTCCAGAGCAATTTAGCACATCACAATTGTGGATTCAGAATGGTCCTAAGGAACAAATAAACAGCATAGAGACCGGATGGGCCGTAAGTCATCCAAATATCAATCACGTCCAGTTAAAAATATAGTGCTATTTATTATTTTTCTTTTTTTATAGTCGATTTCACCTTATATTAATATAAGATTATGATTATGAATACGAATAATAGTAACAACAATGCTGTCAAATATTGAGGCTTTCAGGTATATCCGAAACTCTTTGGCGATAATATTACCAGAATTTTTGGATATTGGACAGTAAGATTCAATTGAACCATTTATTTTTCCTATTGATCACGTATATCATATTTCAATATTTCCGAAACTAGTTTTACTGCAATATTTTTCATAAAACTCAAAAAGTTCTTACTTTGTGCGCAATGTTAAATCCTACAGGCTGATGGATATAAAAGGACAAGTTGCTTCAATATGTTTTTCCCGGGCTTCGTACAAGTGCATTCTAGAATAACATTCGGTGAACTATTAGATCCCGTATCAGTCTATAATAAAAAATTATATTCCATCCCCGTAATGGTATATCGGGTAATTAACTGTCAACAGATTTCATATACTATCAACTATTTTTCAATTAACCAAGGATTGAGAATATGTGTAATTATTTTTGACAGGCACCGATAAGTGGTAATTGGTGGTTACGCTTTAGAAGGGAAGTGATAGGTTACTGGCCGAAGGATCTCTTTACTCATCTTGCACATAATGCTTCTATCATCAGATATGGTGGAATAGCAGGGGCAGTTTCTAAAAGTCCAAGTCCTCCGATGGGAAATGGACAATTACCAATATATAAAGATTCTGATATTGAGAAGTCAGGTTTTATGAGAGAAATGAAGGTCTACAACGAAACAGGAGACACCGTTTACTTCGATTATACTAAAACGCAAACGAAACAAGATGCGAGAAGGGATTGTTATGACCTTAATTACTACTTTTCTGAGTGTGATAAATGAAATTGCATAAAATATGGGGGTCCTGGGGGATCCAGCTGTCTCTGAGTAACTCGGTTCCAATAAACCGTTCTACCCACATATGACTTGTATGCAACGGGTTTGAACTTTGAATAAGACATCTTAATTTAGAAAAGTTTTAAGTCGAGTCTTTAGATAGTTGATTATGTTAGAAGTTACTATATCTTCATGGGATCGAGTTATGAGTCAAGAGCTATGATTTACGAGTCAAGTGAAGGATGACTTTTCTTTTCTTTTTTTGCTCGGTAAAGAAAAAAATTTATTAGGAGGAAAAAGGAAAGACAAACCAACCCCCCCCAGGTCAGAGACCTTACATAAACTTAAACAAACAATGGAACAAGAGAAAAGTCCCCCAAAATAGTACACATATTAGAGCATCTCCAATGCAAGGGGTGGAGGTTATAAAAAACCATACCACCTAAGATTTAAGACTTTTTTCTACCAAAATTCCATCTCCAATGCAAGGATTAAGGTCCTTGGGAATTGTGACATAATTATGTGGAGGTGGAATAGAAAGTCTAAATAAGACCTTCTCCATGATCTTGGGTCAAAGTCCACATCATCAATTTGTCTCTATGTTAATTTGAAAATTGTTAGATAAAACCTTGAGGATTGGAGATGATTTTTTGGGGTGAAAGGTGTTAAATTTATTTTCTTTGTCCATATGTGAATGACCTTCATAGAAAATGTGATATTTAGACCTCCACATAGGATCACCTCTACCCCCAGCATTGGAGATGCTCTTAGTGACCGACTAAGAAAAAGTGTTGCCAGCTAGAGATAATAGACGAGGTGTCCACTCCCTGAAAACAGTAGTTGCCTTTAGACCAATGAAAAAAATCTATTTTTATATCTTTGATAGCTTCTTGTTCCTTGAAATCTTGTTGGAGAAGGCTAAGGAGTTTCTTGACTTCCAAATACCCCACAAGACAGTTGCTTGCAACTGACGCCATAGTTATTTACCCTTGTCCTGCAAATTTATACTCTTCCAACCACCCAAGACTTCTTACACTGTATACGAAGATGTGATTTGTGTGTTGGAAATGTTCAAGAAGTAATCCTATATTCTGCGCGACATACTAAAGTCAATGAAGATGTGGTCCGTAGTTTCTTCATACCCATTAAAAAACTTACATAAATTGGATTGACCAAGTGCAGATCTTGTTTTATGCAAATTATCCATCGTTGGAAGCATACTAAGGCAAACCCACCATAAGAAGAAACTGACCTTTTGGGGCCAATCTCTGGACCACACTTTTGCTTTCGGAAATATGGCCTGACTGTCGGTAGATAAAGACTTCTCATAAGCAGGCTTGACAGAAAAGGTTCCTTTCTTTAATCTCCGAGCCAGATAATATGGTCTTCCAATAATGGATCTAAAACAATGGCCTCCAACATATGTATAAGTCTAACTCATTCTTCAATTTCCGGATCATACAATCTTCTTCTTTAAATAATACAAATATTTGATTGTAGACCGTCATTTGTTGGTTGAAAGTCAGCTAGGACAGAAGTTTGCTTGCTGGTAGAAATATGATATAGCCTAGAAACTTGGTCAGCTAAAGAACCATTAATGTTCCACTTATCTTCCCACAATCTGACCTTATCTCCTTTTCCGATTTTGAATTGGCACAAGTTGATAAAATCATAGGAATTAGAATAAAGGTTTCTCCAAAGACTTACACCATGCCTGTCTTTAGGTTGATTGGTTTTCCAATCAAGTTCATCAACACCATATTTATATTTGACAACCCTTGCCCATAAAGCATCCGGCTCCTTACTAAGTCTCCATCACTATTTTTGAAGAAGTGACTTATTCATGATCTTTAGATTTCTGACACCCATACCACCAATCTTAATAGGTTTACTAACATGCTTCCAGCTTACCCAACAATTTTGTTTTGATTTCAGAAGATTCATCCCACATAAAATTCCTGATAATTTTCTCCATCGATTTGATAACTTGAATAGGAGCCATAAATAATGAGAAGTAATAGATGGGATGGCTTTGTAAAACACTTTTAATCAAATTTAAATTACCCCCTTTGTTGAGAGATTTTCTTTTCCGAGAAGCAAGTATTGTTCTGCAGATCTCCAAAATTTTATTCTATTTAGAAGCAGCAATAGTTGTATCTCCCAGCGGCATACCCAAGTAGCTTGTAGGGATACAAGAGAAATTTAAAATTTCAACAAGGTCTTCAAGGTCATTGACATCTCCAACTCCAAATAAACTGCTCTTAGAAAAATTAGTTTTAAGACCAGAAGCACATTGAAATCAAAACAACAGATATTTGAGATTCCTTACTTGAGCAGCATCAGGGTCCATGAACACTAACATGTCATCACCGAACTATAGTTGACTAACTTTAAAAGGTGTAAAAGATCTGGAAGATAAAAAACCACCCAAGAGCCCAGTTTCTTCAGCTTTATCAAAGAGCATAGTTAGAACCTCAGAAACTAGAAGAAATAAAAAAGAAGAAGTGGATCTCCTTGACGCCGCAATCCCTTTTCAGAGGTAAATTTTTCGAAAGCAGCTCCACTAATAAGAATGGAAAATAGAACTTTAGAAATACAACCAAGGATCCGATTTTTCCAGACTTATCCAAAACCAATTTTATGTAAAACTTCCATAAGAAAGGGCCATTTAACATGGTCGAAAGATTTTTCTAGATCGATTTTACATATAACTCCAGGTTCTCTTAGTTTTATTCTAGAGTCTAAACATTCATTAGCAACTAGGATGCTATAAAGAATCGATCTACCTTTCGCAAACATAGATTGATGGTTGGAGATGATTTTTGGGGGCATTACCTTTTATCTTTCGACAATAACTTTTGAGGTGGATTTGAAAACGCTGTTAGTAAGGCTAATAGGCCTCAAATACTTGATCTCTTCAACTTGTTGCTTCTTAGGATGAGAGACAGAAAAGTTCATTTTAACCTTCAATCTATGAACCCAGAACAGTTAAAAACCTTGACCACCTTAATAATATCTTGTTTCATAAAAGACTAGCACTTAACAATTATATGAACATGAAACCCGTCCGGACCTGGTGTTATTTTTTGGCCTTTCCAACCAAGTAGCATCTTCAGAAGAGACAACTTGAAATTCATATTTGTAAGAGGGATTTGAGTGTCTGCGAAATATTTAAACCTATCGGAGTAGTGCTCCAAGATTTATTTTTGATAACCAACTTGGCTACTACATCAACATAATTAATATTTAGACAAGAAAAAGTGTTTCTCCTTCCTCTAATTTTTGCAATTCTATGAAAGAAGTTAGTATTTCTGTCACCCTCTTCACTATCATTGAATTCTTGATCTATCCCTCAAAAAAATCTCTTTCATATTAGCCAATTTTTCACTATCAAGTATAATATTGTCATGGTTAAGCAGTTGAGAGTCAGAAATATCTTCCTTATCAATTTTTTGATCCAAAATCAACTTATTTACAAGTAATTTTGCTCACACTTTCTATCAATTCTCCCAAAACAGTTTTTGTTTCACTCTGGTGGGATCCGTTGACATGGTTATATTGACATAATCTTCACATTTTAGCGCAATTTTTTTCACTGAGCCCAACCGGCAATGAATTTGTAGCTAATTTTTTGTTGAGGTGTTATTATTATAAGTATCTATATTCCAACCAAAAATGAGAGCATTCCGAGATGTATGAATCCACCATCTACGATTTTGAATATCAACCGTTGAAGATTAACGGTTGAAATTAAAATTTGTGGATGGTGAAGTTTCGTATTTCAGAATACTTTCATTTTTGGTAGGAATGTAGAGTTTTATATGAGGAACGTTTCACCAAAAAATTAGCTTCAAATTAATTACCGGTTGGGATCAGTAGAAAAAATGGCGCTAAAATGTGAAGATTATGTCAATATAACCATGTCAACGAATCCTAAGATTTCAGCTTCTTGGCCAAGACAAAACCAGCCGAACCCATGAAAGAATTAGAAAGAGACACCCACTATTGTTGCATAAGGTCCATAAAACCTAGTTTCATAAGCCACATAAATTCAAATCTCCATGGAGGCGGACCCCAATCCTCTAAATCAAAAGACAACCAAATTGGTTTATGATCAAAGAAATGTCTGCCAAGGGCCTTGACATTGATGGATGGAAAGTGATCATCCCATCTAGCATTCACCAAGAATCTGTCAGTATTAACGCATTTTTTAACCCATGTGTATTTAGAATCGGTAATAGGAAGATCTATCAAGTCATTTTTCTCGTAAAAAATCCCAAAATCCTTCATCTACTTGAAATTCTGATGCAACCCTTTCTTTCTGCCATAATTATGACTTCATTGACCCCCCCCCCCCCCCCCCCCCCCCTATACACCTAGGTAAATTCCAAATAGTTTGCATCAAATTTATCTCATTCCACATTCTTTTCCTTTCATCAACTTAACAAGGCCCATAAACACCAGAAAATAGTCAGTTAAAATGATCAATAACGTTTTTAAAGCTGATATTGACACTGAAGGTTCCAATGATGTGATCCACCATCTGTAATTTGTTAGGATTCCATATAATTAATACACCACCTGATATTCCAATGGAGTTAAAAGACAACCAATTTTGCAAATTACCACACCAAATTTGAGAAGCAATTGAAACAGAGCAAGACTCAAGCAAAGTTTCCAGAAACACTATTAGGTCCGGTTTGTGAATCACAATCCACCTCTTTACCACCCCTCTTCTACGAAGATTTTTTAGGTTATTAACATTCCAAGATATGATGTTTAACATTACAAACAAAAAGAGGAAAACCCAAAACAAAAACCAGAGTGATTCTCCAATTCCCTGTACTCAAAGTTAAAAGCCTTTAGATTCTTAACAGCAACATGCAGTAATATCCGGATGAATTCATAGTCTTATTGCGGCATACCTAACTGCATTGTAACACTCATTTGTTTAATCATATAAAATGCAAGATAATACTTAGATTGTAAATATTTAACTACCATAACTTCCTTAGCTGGATCCGTAAGCGGTTGTTGAAAAAATTCAGAGGTTAGGCAGAGAGGAAGTAGCTTCAGGAGAACGAACCAATGAGTGAGAAGGGGATCAACCTGGTTGAGAATCATGAACAAACGAATTCTATGAGAGACTGCCATAGATTCTGCCATTTCCACCTATAAAAGGACGAGTCTGGCAAACTTGGATGCTAAGGGTTATGAATCTGCAGAATATGCGTTTGTTGTTGATGTTGGTTCGGTGGTGGTTGCAACGATTGTTTGTAAGATTGCAAATAATGGATATGAGAAGATAATGGTGTTGCTGGTGAGCTAAAGTTGAAGCTGCGGCAAAGTAGAACGAATATGGATAAATGTATGTTAGGAATCTGAATGAATGATTAAAACTGCGGGGAACATAACAATGGCCTGAAAAATGGTCGGAATCGTGCAGAAATCGGCCAAAACTCAGTCGAATTTCTGTTGAGTTGACTCGCCGATTCAGATGATCCGATCCAGCACGATAACGTAATATTTAGTCAGCCGAGTCAGAGCAGCTGACTCGGTTCATTTCCCTCGACGGCTAGTCGTCTCAGGTGACCGGAACAGAATCCCAAGTGATCAGCTGAACATATTCCGGAAAACCTGCGGCTACCAATTTTGCATAAAATTTTTGTAAAAAATATTTTTGCTAATGGGTTTGGTGGACAAGTAGATGGACATGGATTTTGGAAGATTGTGAATACTTACCTAATTTTGGAAAGAGTACTACCCTTTTGGAAATTGAAGCATATAAAAAAGAATAGTTTTTTCTTTCTCTAGGGTTATATATCTAGTCGCCTTTCCCTTAGGGAAAATTTCTGCTTCTTGTTTTCTAGGGTTTAGACATGATGTTTTCTTCTTTGCCTTTTGTTATGATCTCCAAAAACACAAGTAGCTAGTTTATTCCATATTTATAGCTAATTTAGGGTTTATTATACGCTTGTATGCCAAAAGAAGTAAATGTGAGTTTTGGATATCAGATTGTTATTGGTTTTCCCTATTTCCCATCCCCTCTTTTCCTATTTCCCATCCTCAATAATCATATGTACCACCCACATAAATTTTCATGAATCCTAAATATCATCTTTTGACTTTTTATTTACGTCCATCAATAATCACTAAACAACCAAACAAAAAAACTAACTTTAAGATTATTCTCTACCTCCACCACCGACCATTATATCTTTTTCCCCACCTCCACAGTCCACCACCACCTTGAACCACCAAGTAACTTGCATTCATGGACTTTAAGGAAACTCATGTTTTCTTCTTTCGTTTCCGTGTAGGCAACATAGTCACAACTCTATAAAAGCCACTTGTGCTTGGGGACCCTAGCTACATTAATGTATCCTCTAATTACTTCGGGATACCAGTACTAAAATAGGAGCAGTGGCGTGATCATTTCATGGATCCTTTTATGGATTCATGTCTGGTAGTTTTGGGCATATTAAATTGAATACCTTAAGACTGGAACCGCACCTCCACTAGATATATTAATGGCCCACAAGAGGATTCACAGAGAGCCCTCACGAATAAATGAATTAGAAGTAGGAAAACATAAAGATCGAAGGTGATCGATGAAATAAATATTAACGTCGACACTAAAAAAACAAAAACATCGATTATTGATCATTGATTATATAACTGACCTCTAAATCTTAGTCACATAAGATAAGATTGATATAATTTTTTTGGATGTTGGATTCATCTAGGATTCGAAAACTTTTTCCTAGATTTTTATTAATGGAATCTTTCATAATAATGATTTTTTGGTTAACCGTAAATTAATTCTTATAGATAACCTAGGGTTTTTAACTTGATTTTTTTTTTATCGGTAAGGAAGAAGAAGACAAATAAACGTGGTAGTAATTATGGTCATAGTTAGTGTGACTTTTATGGATGGTAAATAGGAAAAAGCAAAATTGAAAAGTAGATAAACTTTAAAAAGTGTAAGGGAGATGGGAAATAAGAAAAGTGGGGGTAGGAAATAGGGAAAACCTTGTTATTCCTGGGTCATGTAATTTCTGGTCAAGGTATTGATGTCGATCCAAAGAAGATAGCGGCAGTAGTTAAGTGGAAATCACTGAAGAATAAAACATCAAGAGTGAAGAAAAGAAATAGTTTTGTAATGAAATTCAAGAGAAAATGTTTATTAAGGAAGACAAAAAGTTCAAAATGCCCTTGTTTCAATTTTAACTCGACACATAACCATAGCAGGTGTTGTTTTATTGCAAATTCAAGTTTAAAAACTCTATTAACGTCCGTGCACTCTACGGGCAGGCTCACATAAAGTTAAATATATTTTCTCACGTAAAAACCAAGTGTTTCTCAAGCGAAACACAACGTCAACTAGATTCACACTCCAAATTGTGTTACTTCTAGTCTTCCAATTCAAATGAATTGGGATCGCACCCTAATACTTTAAGAAAAGAATGCGGGTATTACATCAAAAGATGGAACCATTTTTCATAAACCAAAAGTGTTATTCTCTTTTCTTGATGTTGTTGTTTGTAAAAAGAGTATTATAATTAGATAGGTGCAGATCATATTTAAATGGTTTCATGTCAGCTATTTTGTTAGATTTACCATGTGGCTGACATCTTGTATTCCACACTTTTTGGTTAACTATTTTGATAATATGAATAAAACTTTCATGTATTGTTTGATAAATCATAACCTTACTCTTGTTTACAAACTGGTTTCAACCCGTGCATCCCGTATGGCAGGTAAGAGGATTTTGAACATGTCAGTTGACCGAACTCCACGGCTAACTGGAAGCGAAAATATTTCTGGGCCGTCAAAGTTGTTATCAGAGAAAACCTTTCGATTTGCTTTGGGATTTTCACTGTTTCACGTATAGTATTTTCCGCAATTTTACTCTGTTATGATTGGAATTCTAAAGATTGGAGTGTTGATTCTATTGTTGAATTTCTAAAACTAGAGTTAAGAGTCTTCTTATTTTGGAATTTTGAGAAAAACAACCAGATACTATGATATGTACTTTTTAGTAATGAGTAGTTACTAACAAGTTTAACCTTTTTAAAAGTTATTTTGTTAATTTGGTTTAGTGCAAGTTCAGCACTTTCTGCTTCATTTAAGAAAAAAATGGTCTCAATAAGGGAATTGAGATTCTAGAACAGAAAAGACAATCAGATTTGTGGAAGTGATTTGGCAACATCACAACTTCGAAGAGACAACTTGGGAGCTAGAATCCGAGATCCGCGAGAATTGTATGGAGTTATTAGGAGGTAACGTTCGTAATTGTCTTTTTTTTTTTTTGAATTTCAGAATGAAATTCTTTTTAAGTGGGTAATGATGTAATACCCGTATTATTTTTCTTAAAGTATTAGGGTGCGATCCCAATTCATTTGAATTGGAATACTAGAAGTAACACAATGTGGAGTGTGAATCTAGTTGTCGTTGTGTTTCGCTTGAGAAACACTTGGTTTTTACGTGAGAAAATATATTTAACTTTATGTGAGCCTGCCCGTAGAGTGCACGGACGTTAATAGAGTTTTTAAACTTGAATTTGCGATAAAACGACACCTGCTATGGTTATGTGTCGAGTTAAAAATAGAAAGAAGGGCATTTTGGACTTTTTATCTTCCTTAATAAACATTTTCTCTTGAATTTCATTACAAAACTATTTCTTTTCTTTCTTCTACAACAAAGAAAAGAAAATTGTATCACAAAAATTGAAACTTGAAACTTGTTTTACATCTTTTGATTCGATTGGTTTGCGTTAGATTTGTTTGCTACACAAAAGATAGGGGGAGTTCTTCTTTGAAACTGTTTTTGAATTGATTTTTATGATTTCAATTCTCTGATTTCATGTTCAATGAAATTTGAATGAGATGTTTAAAACAAATTCATGCTTGTTACTTTTGATTTTGATTCTAGGGTTCATAAGACAAGTCAGAGTTTTCTTATAATTTTATGTGAATACTATATTAGTTCTAAAAATTATCCATGGGTACTCTCAGTATATTGGAATTGATCTTTACTTTCTCTTGAAAACTCAACCTAAAAGCAATTCAGGGATTTCTGAAACAGTTTTTTGTCATGTTTTTGGGCTAGAATCTCACACAGTTCATGTGACTCTTATTTTTAGTTATATCTTTTATATGAAAGAGGGTCTTTTATTCATTAAAATGATATAGGAATCAATGAATTCCAATAAGTAATGAAGTATGAGTGAATTTTTGATTGTGAACTATCAAAACTATAGGTTTCTACAAACAGTTTTTCTTAGCTTGACTTTTTTTCTTTCAAATGATCCAATAACCAATGGATTAGTATGAGTAATGAAGCCTGTGTGAATTTTCAAGTGAAGACTACTAAATATGAAGGTTTCCTGTAACGTTTTTACCGTCAGGTTTTATTAAAGTGATTTGGACTTGTTCCTGAATTTATTGTCTTTGCTAATATATTTGTATATTATATCTTATCCTTTCTTATTTAAAATGAGATAAGAAACACCCACTTCTATCGTGTAATGAGTCATACACAAAATTTTGAACACAAGCTATCCAAACTGAAAACTTTTGAACTTGGTGTTGCTGTCCTGTTTTATTGAGGTTTTTCAACACATCCATGTTCCTCATTACTTTAGGTTATCATTTTTATGTCCAATCGGGGTTTCTCAGATTTCTAACGAAACCAAATTACTGAATTTCATTGTGTAATGAATTTTACACGATTTTTTGAATATAGACTGCTGAAACTGCAATTTCTGAAAAATATAAATTTTGTCCAGTTTTATTGAGGTACTTTTACACAGATATAAAACTCATTAATTTTTCCTAGAATTTTTACATGAAATCTTATCTTTTACTCTTTAAAATGAGCAAATAAACACTCGATTTCATTGAGTAACGAGTTCTACAGAGTGTTCCGAGTACATGTTAGGCGAGATGAAACTTCTGAAATTTCTGTTGTTGTTTTACACCTGCATCTTTGGTTATTCCAGCTACTGAATTTACTCTCTTTTTAGTAATATTTACCTGAATTGAAGCATTCTACAGTTATAAAGCTATAACAGTTGTTGAATTTCTGACTTGTATCAAGTTCTTTTAGAAATATCGAGGTTAAGTAGTTTGAAATGGATTTGTTACGCAAATACTTTGTTTTGGTGTGTTTGATAGTTTACAGTTAATGCCCGACAATGTAATTTGATACTTCCTTGAAATTTAAATCTTGTTCTATGCAAGGTAACTTGTTTTTCACGGATTATGAATCGACAGTTGGGATGGTTTGATGGTTACTCATATTTAACGTTGTTTGTAACGTATCTATCGATTGTGTTGAGCACTTCTTTTGTTTGAATTATACTACTGAGATTCTCTGGCCCTATAGGGGCAATCCATACTAATGGTGACCTGCGGAAGATCGTCCAGGACGATAGGATGGTTTTCTGATAGACCTCGACAACTAGTTGAACCCTCTCAATAGAATATTTTGATTTGTTTATGCATTAGATTGTGTATTGCGTTATAAAGCCTTCGACACTTTGTTAAATGTTTGATCAGAAACTTTGAGTAATGTTTATGCTTTAATTGATTCAATAACTCATTTAATCCTTAATTGGGCATTGCTTGTTTTTACGCATTCCTCTACTGGTTTTGTGGCTCACCTGTTTTGTTTAGTCTTCCAAAGAGTATGAGAGCGACTTGAGGAAGTAAGCTTGTGAAGGCTTGGTCTGTAGAGATTTTAGGGTACAAAGTGAGTATGCTCACTTTGTTTCGTATATATTCTCATGTGTAATCTGGTTTGGTTTTGAAAAACAGTATCATCATTTCTTGTTGTTGTGTTATGAAGTAAGATGTGTTGTAATTTTATAGAGTGTTTAGAAACTTGTTAGTTTACTGTAAAGATATATGTAATCCTTTTGTCCACCATTTTTGGGTTATGAGGCTATTTTAAATGAACTACTTTCTTCGTACTGGTGTAATAACGTTATAATAATTTAGCATTACTCTTATTTGAAATTAGAGGTGTGTGTGACATGTTAAAAAGCTTGACATCAGTTAACTCTTTAAGTTTACAATACGGTTTCCATAGTTCATTTTTTATTAACTAGTAAATGTAAATAAATATATTTTTGCTTTGTTTAGTAAAAACATACGTCATACTCTTGTTTCAACTGTTTTCACCCCACATGGCAGTTCAGGAGTTTTGGAACTTGCCGATTGACTGAACTCCACCGTCAATCGGAAGCGGAAAAAAATTCTGGACTGTCACGTAAAAGTGATAATCCTTCAATAAAAGTAGCATGATATGATTACAGATGGTAGTGATACTTTCTTGTAATCATATGTATAATTTGATCTATGTCCGAATTATCTGCACATTGTATGTCGACTGTATTGATTAGCCTAATTTCATAAATCTTAATGCTCCTTGGGATTTGTACTGGATTAGCACAATGTGTTAGGATATTCTCTAGGTAGAATTTATACTTGCGTCGTTTTAAATGTAAGTGTGTTGACTTAGGAAATTTACGGAGTATTATTGCATTGGATATGAACCCCAAACGTCAAAGACTATTAGATATAAAGTTTTTCATAAACTGTTGAACTAGAAGAAAAAAGATGTTTATGACTTTTATTTTCTAAACATGACTGAAAAACTTGAAACTAGTAGTGGAAGTAGGTAAACAATGGCGAGAGACGACAACCTTGATTATTTTCAACATAGGGTGTCCAAAACGAGCATGCAAATTTTGTAGACAGGTGCATTCACCAACCATAGCCGTAATAGGTGAAGAAAAAGGGCCTAGAGTGTAGAGTCTATTTTTAAGCTTGCCCTGAAATACAACTTTCTGTGTAATTTGATCATTCATAAGACAAGATTCATTTTTAAACTAAATAATAACTTTGTTATCTCGGCAAAATTGATATACAGAAAGAAGGTTTTGGGATAGATGTGGAACATGTAAAACATTTTACAGTAGGGGTGGATAATATAGCATGGGTAGGTTTAATCCACTAGGAATCCTTACCTGTTCAGGATCCAAGTATTCAAACGAGCAAGAAAGATTACCCAAAATATTTGTGTTAGATAATAGCTCGGTTGAACTCATCAAGCGTTGGTATGTCAAGTTTGGTTGTCATATTTTAGTATCAAAACTCATCTAGAGTCGCTTGATTAAATACTAGAGTCAACTTCATTTAGGTTAGACTAGAAAGTCTAAGAATGTTGAGACATACAAGTATTACACCGACAACCCGAAGAATATGAAGAATTAACGAACTACAACGACGACATCATCCTTCCACTTGAGGTTGGTAATATTGGCTTGAATTGTTTCATTCCTAAAGTATTTTTCAAGTCGTGCTATATTGAAAACATAACTGTGAAGCTGTATATAATGTACATATTTTATATAATACTCTAGTGATGTGACATCATCATAATAGTAAGATCATAGTATTAAGGAATTAGACTAGAAGTATAACGCTTATCTTTTGAACTTCATAGATATGATATCGACATAATCTTGTATATAGTGTTATGATTATGTGAATGGTTTATGGTGAACATTTCATCCTAGGAAACAATGTTTTACATTTGTTTAAAGGAAGTAAATTCACGAACTTGTTTCGTGAATCGAAAGGGAAATCAATAGGCTTATTGGTCGGGGTATTCATTGCATATCTTTGGATGGCCAATATGTGTGAGTTGGTAGAACCGATCTTAACTCAAGTTATGTATCTTGGTATAACTTATTACAATGCCTAAACTTATGATTTGATATGACCGTTCTTGGTAATTGGTGTAACCGATCCTAAGTAATCACTGTGAGATGGTTTGATCGATCCTTGTAATTGGTGTGACTGATCCTAGTAATTGGTGTGACCGATAAAAAGTGTTGTGTGAACGATCCTGGTAATTGACCAGTCCTGGTAACTGGCGTGACCAATCACAAGTAGATACCATGTGTAGATGGGACCGATCCTTGTAACTTGTATAACCGATCCTAGTGATTGGAGTGACCGATCACAAGTAAGTATCGTATTTAAGTATAACCGATCTGAACCCATGTATATGACTTGGAAGGATCGATCACAACTAACCATTGTGATTTGGTATGACCAATCAAATAGTAGTCTTGGAGTACAGGCAAACCAATTCAAAACTTGTTTGGAAGTGTGGTATAACCGATTCGAAGAAGGAAAATCCATGTAAATATGAAATAAGGATTTGTTGTGAAAAGATGTAAACATACTTTGAACACGAGCAGTAGCTCTTATCATTTATTGTTCAAAGATATTCCTTGATACTCAAGGTGATCCTGTGCCGAAATAAATTAAGAATCTTTTAATTAAGGTTTTTGATTTTATATGCTTTAATTACCAGCAATTAATGGATAGCTCTAGAGAATAAAAAATAGTAATGTACATTTACTAATTGGAGATTTCCCAATTGAGAGATTTAGGAAATATTGGACCAACATTTACTGAAATTAGGAAAACCGAATTTTGGCATTCATTGCATATCTTGAGAATATTTTCGGTTTTGGAAATTCCTTGGTGTCCAAACATCCTTGGTTTGTAAATACCTAAGTTTGCATTTCTGGAAAACTATCATAAGAGCCAGGTAAACTTCATTTCTTGTTGTTTCTGGTGGAGACGTCTATTCGGAGAGGAAAGTATCCTAATTGGGTGAAATTTTTTACGACCGCTCGTTTAAAGACTTATGTGGGATCAACAAGCTTTACGAGTACCGTTGGTGGGAAACTAGATAATTGCAGTGTTATTAGTTTTTATTTGATTTGATTGACTAACGGTTGTTGAAACTTTGATTGTACCTAGTTTCTTTGTGCTTGAGAATCTTCTCTTCTGATATAAGATTCACTCAAACTAGATCAAAATATCGACGGGATCTTTAAAACTGTTGTTAGAACTAAAGATATCTTGTGATAATCCATTGTTAACAGACTCCATTCTATGCGTGATTGATCACAAGAGATTCAAGTGGTGTTATGCAGGTTTTGAAGATAAAAGAAGATTTGAAGAAGAAGAAGATTTCTTATTAGTTTTTCGTATCTTGTGGATTTTGTGCATGATAGACGCATTTATGTGTCTAATTTGTCCTCAATGTTTCGTATTGTTAGTACTTGTTTTCGTCCTTATTATGGTGTTTTGTGGGTTTGTAGGTATTTTTGGAAAATAATTATTGTTGGAAAATTCGGCTCGAAAAGTTGCACGGAGCACCCCCGGAGGACATTTGTTATTCGGACTCTCATCATTGGTTAAGGGGAACTCAATTACTATGGGGCAACCCAGGTCACCCCAAAAAGGCAGATGCTATTCGCACCCCAGGATCAGATAGGGGGACAACATCTTCAAAAATTTGAATTTTCATTTTGGCGGGAAATTTTCTTCTTCAACTGGCAGATATTTCGATCGATTTTTGGAAGTGATTTTGTGCGATTCAATCGCTGAAACTTTGTGGAAAGATGTGATATAACCATATTAAGCTATTTCAGGTGTTATCTCGGGCCAGAATTGGCTGAATCAAATTGTGGAGCAAAACAGGGAGCACGTCATTGTATGGAGACTGTCACGGGATCTGCATGAGTTGGAATGAGTTTGCGTATGTTAGGATGACTCTAAAAACCATCTGGAGTGTGAAGAAGATAAATATAGTAATTTGGCAGCTTCAGAACTCGTGGAGAAATCAAATATCTAAATTATTTCCTAAACAGACAGTGAAGAATAATGGAAGATTATATGAAGTTATGGTGAGATATTTTGGCCCTGTGGAGTATATATAGGGTGTTGGGAACTCAGAGAGGGTCTGTCGAGACTTAGGGAGGTTTAGGGAAGCTCAGAAACAAAGAAATTTTTTTACAGAGAAACTGCCGAGTTGCAGTCGGGAAAGAAGGTGAATAGTGAACTCGATAGTTGAAAACAGTCGCAGAAACCGTGGCCTAAACTTTCAAATCCAAACACTTTGTAACTGTTTTGTAACAATTATTCCAACAATTAATAAAGTTTGCAACAGTTCACTTTCGTTCTTCCGTTACAACGAGTTTTGTAACAATTATAACTGTTACAAACTCACAGTTCATACCTTTTCACTCTTTTGATCATCTTTTGAGCCATAGACCAATCTTTTGAGACCATGATTGATATGAGGAGATAAACCCATCCTCTGGGGCGACAGAGGAAGCTATTCTGACAATGAAAAAGTGGTAATTTCTATTTTAAATAATTTATGCAATTTAAATTATGATTTTTTCCTAGAACAAAAGAGTTTTTCCAATGATTTTTATTAAGCAATTGTTATTTTAATTGATGGTATATGCTTAACTTTGAGTTCTTGATATTACATGCTTTCAACTTACAATTGCTCTTTTATAAAATCTATTTTTGCAATAATTAGAATCACTTAAATGGGAAATTGCATAATAATAATAATAATAATATCACTTTGGAATTGATAGAATAGTGGAACCCTTAGCCCCAGTTTCTCCAAAATCTTGACATCACTTTTTGAATCAAATTTGCAATATTTATTTAAATCTAAAAATTCTTTCCTTCACAAGTCTGAAAAGAACCCTTTTATCACTATCTATAACAACTTTTGGAAAACCATCAGTGCACAAACCTTGATCGGCTGGGATCCAACTAGAATCGATTTATCTCTGATAGATCTAATTGATTACTTGCATGAAATCGACATTCTCTATATTTCTCTTTGAGATCTATATTGATTGAGTGTGAATCTATACTTGATTATTTCGGTAGTTAAAGTTAGATTGATCTAACCAGATAAAAGAGTTTATTAGATTAAACGGAAGAGCCTTTGTCAACGACTCATCTATATCTTATAGCAAGATTGATTAGAGTGGTTACCAAAAAGATTCTTCCTTTGTTGTTAATACGATCCAAAGGACTTGATATTCACATATGTGACTCTAGAAGTCGAAGGAGCGAGGATACGGAGGGAATTAAGTAATTAGGGGTAGTCTACTTGGTCTCAACCAATGTAGTTAATATCGGATATCGGTTTATCTCGGCCAGGACCGATACACTGGTGCGACTTTATATCGGGGATATTATCGTTCAAATATCGGTATAATATCGGTTCCAAATTTAGAGACTATAATTTTATAGCTACCATCAATTTTATCAAAAAACACAAGAGTAACTTCAATAACTTTAAAGTTCACTACCTAAAATGATAAATAATCGAGTTAACTAGAAACAAGAGAGTAACTTCAACAACTTAAAAGTTTACTGCCTAAAATGGTAATTAAACAAGTTAAAAGTTCAAACCAAAAACAGGAGAGTAACTTCAACAACTTTAAAGTTTACTACCTTTACAGTCTTATTCAAAATCATATATACGAGCCACTATTGATATCATCATCTTCAGTAACTCCATTAGCTCCATCAAGTAGTCCATAATTTGTGTCTAGCATCAATTGATCAGTATCATATCCATCATACTCAGAGTCGGTTGGGTAAGTAGACTTACTTCGAGAGATACATGCACCTCTACTACCAACTGGCCGACTTTCTTCATCAAGAATATCTTGCAAATCATCCAAAGTTACATTATCACCTTCTACCACCAAGTCTTCCAAGTTATGTGGATCCAACCATTCATCATTTTCATCAAGCTCATCAAGAAAAATAGGATCACGAAATATCCTCGATATATCGGCCGATACGGCTAATATCGGACGATATTATCGCTAAGATATCGTATCGCCGATACAATGCTTATCCTACCCCTCAAAGGCCGATATCCGAAATATCCCCGATATATCGGCCGATATTGACTACACTGGTCTCAACTATACGAAGTTGGTATTAGATTTTGTATAACGGCTTAATTCTTAGATTATTCAAAACTGGACTAGGTCCCGAGGTTTTTTCTGCATTTGCGGTTTCCTCATTAACAAAATCTTGTTGTGTCTTTTACTTTGATTTCCGCATTATAATTGTTATTATAATTAAGTAAAATACACTTGTACGTTAACTCCACAATACTTGATAGTGATCCTATAGAGTTTGTTTATTACCGAACCTATTATCAAGTAACACACTTTGTTGTCGTATTGTCTCGATCTTGTATCCATAGTCAATCACAAAAGTAATCTTGTTGTTGTATTGTCTCGATCTCGTATCCATAGACAATCACACGAAGTGTGAACCGAATCGTAGCATTGTCTCGACTTTGTCGACAAACTATCACATTCGGTAGAGGACTTATAGGTTGAAACAAAAATATTGTGGTATATTTGGATACCCTTGTATTTTCAATTTGTCATGTTTTGCGTCACTGTTATACAACCAATTATATATGCATTCCAAGTGTAGGCTTGCAGCATATGAGGACAGAGGTGGTGGTGATGGTCGATAACTTTTTTTGAGAGGCTTCATGTGTGGTAGTTTAATGGTTTTGTCAATCAGAGGTAATATGATAAGGGTTTATCGCATATATGAAAAAATAACCAGGGAATTGTTATTCGCAGTAGACTGGTTGGTTGTACTACGAGCAACATTAGCCTAGAGAACACTAACTTGAGGTTTTATTAGAAGAGTTTAATTTTTAACATCGAGACGAAGATCATATGTCATTAAAAGTTTTCAAAAGCTTTCAGATAAAAGGAAGAAACAATTATAGTCAAAGATGAAACAATTGACTCATAATTAAAGTCAAGACCATCGAGTATTGCGTGACAAAGTTCCATCTCTGATATGGTTGTCCATCAACAAACCAAGATAATCCGCCATGGTCTAATTCCCTAATATGTTGTAGTTCTTGCTTTAAGTGGAGCAAATTTACTTCTGTTTTGGAAGTAAAAAAAAATAATCAAGAAACCCTTATGCAACAACATGAAATACACTTGCAAACCTTATCAAGAATTGGTTGTTCTAGGGATGAGAAAATATATCCGATAATGAGTTGTTCTATGTGAATCCAGTGAGCAAACATTATGAAGAGCATTAGCAAAATTTTCAAGGTTATAGCCTTGCAGAAAATAAAGAAATTGTGCCTTACATAAAAGATAATTTGAACGTTCAAGTTTTGATATAATATCATTACGAACTTAGGCAAATGGGACATTACAATATGGGGAAGGTGTAATATGGGGAAGGTGTAATATCGGTTGAAGAAGATGAATTAGGACTGGTCATAGTTACGATTAAAAGGATGATATCAAGTGAGAATGATATAATCTCGGTTTCTTAATGGATGAGAAATCCCCCAACCAAAAAAAAAAATTATATTGGTTGATTACATAATCAAGCCATGATATCTACAGGAGTAAATACAAATTTACAGACGCATAAAAAGGAAACTAAATCTTTAAGGTGAGACTTATTGTTTTTTTTTTTTTGGACGTGAGTTGTGAAAAGATTAAAGAATAAAAAACACATCCCTAATACAAGATAACAAAAGTAGTTTAGTAAAAATAATTTACAATATTTATATTTATATGAGAAATATTTTACTAAAAAGATATGTACAATCAGACCAAATATAAACAATATAATTACAAAAGGTTTTCCCTAAACACCGCCCACACTTTTCCTAAACACCACCCCATGACTAAAAACAAAATACTTGTAAACCTAATCAAGAGTAAGTAATAATAACCCACCTTCTTCCCTTTACTACTTGAAGACATAAAACCAGTAGATATCAAATGACCATGGGTTTTTTTAGCATTTAATATTGAACGTTGTTTTCCACATACTTTCATGGCTTCCGAGAAATTTTGGGAGTAATTCATGTAAGATTTTTCTGTAGAGAAGTCTTGGTATAGAAAATTCATGGTCTGTATTACGAGATTTTCTTCTCGCGACAGGTGACGAACCAGTTTTAGAGACAGAAAAGGGGTTCGAATAATTCTGTGCAATGGAAGCTTGAAAATCATACAGAGCCATCGCACACCACCCCTCATTATAATACTTGCATAGATCTTAGTTATGGTGTTTTCATCATAATATATACCACATCAAATTGGAAGCACTAACGTCTGTTCTCTACAATGAATTTTAATTGATTTTGCGGAACTTACATTATAGTTTTTCGAAACTGGAATCGTGAATAAGATTAAACGAAAACTTAATTTGACTCTGTTAGAAATTAAAAACCTAATTGATCTATATAACATAAAATAAATTCATCACTTCATCTCCTAATTAAAATCGTTATTAATATTTAAATTAATCGTAAATTCTTATTAAGATTAAGATCTTAAAGATGAAAGAGGTTAAATTGAAAGTGGTGGTGGTGGTGGTGACGGCGGCCGCCGTAGGAATTATACGTGGTGGCTATAATGTTGTTAGATGGATGATTGTTTGAGAAGAAGGTACGTTTTTATCACCCTCTTTAAGTTAGGTTTACAACTATTGTGTATTTTAGCTATGAGTGGAATGTAGGAAAAATGTGGGTGGTATTTAGGTAAAACCTTACAAATATATAATGTCATCTACTGAACTACAATGGGCTGCCTGCATGGTTGGCAATTCCGACTTGCTTCTCCCATGTTACAGAAGACCCTGATTAAGCATGTTTGGTGGAATAGGTGTCCGCAGGATGGTATTCTGGGGACTCTTATTCCAATCCAGCTCATGATTCCGCAGTTAAACCTATGCCCACAAACAATACATCTATCATTTAGGGTTGTTTTAGGATTAAATCTAAGTAATGGAATTCCTCTCCGCAATTGATTCAGATCCGGGGAGAGTATTGAATCCACATAAAAAACGTCCCGGAGTATCTTCATATTTTCGTTGTAAGCTAATTGTAAATCTCTCTTGAAATAGACACAAAGTATTAGCCCAATAATGAAAGCAGCGAATAGAAGGCCTATGAAATGGATGCGGTATGGTGTTCTGAAGCCCATTTGAGCACGGTTCTCCAACTTTCGACGTCAGTATACATCCCTGATCTCTGTAAATAAGAAATTACTGTAAATATAATATTTATACAAAAAATAAAAATACTAAATTACTGCTAATCTAGGAAAAGAAATATATCTATTTGGGAGCAGACCCAGTGACTTTGTACGTCAATTTTCTACCTTAGATTCTATTAAATTTAACGTTCAAAGTTACTAACTCAAAATTTTCTACCTTAATAAAGACCCGAGAAGAAAACATAGTTTACTTCACTGTTAACTCAAAATTTTCTACCTCAAAATTACTCTATCTGAGCCGATATTTTTTCTTACAAAGTTTACTTCACTGTTAACATAGAATATATGATGACACTGTTGTTTCAAAAAAAAAAAAAGAAAAAAAAAAGAATAGGACACTGAGAAATAGTGTAATACAGTTTTAACCTAAAAACAAATGAAAGATCATCTTCTGTTCTCAAATACTCACCAACCTTCCAAACTAACCTCTCAAAACACGAATCCTATTTAGCGTTATCTGCTAGTAAACTCAACGAATAGTAAAATGGAAACATAGAATTACCTAAGAAACTGACGTGCAAAATTGAGTGAAAAAAATAACTCATGGGATCCGTTCCTTATTTAAAGTATTTAATTACCTAAGAAAATAAAACATTTTTTGAATTACCTTTTTATAAGATATATAAACTTTTAAAGTACGATTTGTCTGCTACCTTAATTCTTCTTGAAGGGGTAAAAACGTGCAGTTACAAGAAGATGATGCTGTTGAAGAGCGTTTAAATTCTAAGAAGATCTTCTCAGTGAATTTGAACTCAAGAGTATCTCCCAAAGATTGTCATTTTTATGTGTCTGCTTATTGATTATTAAGAACAAACTTGCCACCTAGAGATAATCGCCTTCTCGTTGTATCTTCTGCGCTAGCTGCTGATGAGTCTTCAGCTCAATTTTTGATGTTTTTTCCTAATACAATGGACCTCTGGTCTGATATCTTAAAAGACTTGCAGTGGAAATTCACTTTTCTTGCTTGGATTGAAACCTTAATTCATTCTTGATAACTCTTCTTTGGAAATTCGCAGTTTGATTGTGTCTGTAATATGTTGCTTGCAGCTGTCTGTTGGTGTATCTGCTTGGAAAGGATTTGGTGCTAAAACAGAAATTACTTCTGAGCTGTTCGTGCAAGCTAAGTGTGTTTTCTTCTCTTGGATTTTGGCTATCAAAGATTTCTAAGAGATAACTTAACTTACTGGGATCTGGGTTCACAAAAGTAGAGAAAGAAAATTAAGGTTTCACAAATATGAATCGATATATATATATAGAGAATCTATACGTAAGTAAACGGATGGTTCTGTGTTAGATCGCACAACATACCAAAAAGTGAAGTGACTTTTGCAATGTGGAAAAAGTGTTATAAGCCGCATATTTGGCTAACAAAAGGAACGAGCAGGTTGAAATACTCCTGTTCACGCATATTAATTAACTGGAGCATGTAAAGCATTATTCTGCCCATCTGTTTTGTGATGCCGTAATTTTGTATTTTTAGAGAGATAACAAACTAAGAGAACATATAAACGATGTAGAAGCTCTTGTTCATTCGATTGACAAAAACAGATTATCTCTCGAAGCAATTAATACAAACAAGCTGTCACAGAGCAGGTGCAATATACATTCAGATCAGGGTGGTCAAGTATCCCAGATATGGTGACCCTTAACATACATATCAAGGTTATGATTAAGCCGATTAGAAACTGGAAATTATAGTCATTAGTTATTCTTATGATGAACTCAAAAATAAATTAAGGATATCTTTTGCTCTTTTATGTCTTTGAGCTGTGGTTGAGTCAGTGCCACATGACTTGCACTTTCGTGTAATCCCTATTGAATAGCACTCAAGAAGACCCCTTTAGGTGAACGGAAAATGGGTCAGTTGTCCAAATATTTTTAAATCACGGTTCAAATGGACGAGTAAAAAATAGTTTGGGTGAAATGGCCAAAAAAAAATAGTAAGTTTCATCCTAGCTTATATTTATAAAATAGCAAGGATGAAACTGGATACATCCTGTGTAAATTAAAAATAAGAAAAAATATTTGAAAATGGGCATGATGAAACTGGTTACATCCTGCCTATTTTTACATTTTTGTCCATTTAAACAGTATCAAAATCTAATTGTCCATTTCATCCAGGAATTGTTGATTTTGGTCTTTTTAACCAATTTTGTGTTAGGCGAATGATAAGAACTTACTGGTTGTAATCCGTGGTATTCAAAGAGTAGTGTACGTAAACTGAGTGTTAATGCAGTATACGAGTACATCCAACATCTCAGTTGATTATCTTGTTAGAAGAGCTGTGTACTTGAGCATGTTAGAAGGTAGAAACATAATCTTGTAAATTATGTTCCTTTACTTCTAATACGCTAGCTATTGCTCACTTCTCATTTTCGATGTCTCTCTCCATCCAGATTCTCAAGTTTAAAATATAAATCTCTATAGATTACCAGCTTTATTAGATACTTCTGAAAGTATTTTAAGATGTTAAGTTAACTCTTCAGCACCAATTTTTTGCTGATGAAGAATATAAAATAAAAAAAAGTTGGTCCAGCAGAGGGACAACAAATAATGCTACGTATTTAATTGCTATATATGTTAAGGACCTCGTTGATATCAAGTTCAAGCTACTCAGGACGACTAACCCAAATAAATGTCTGCTCTGGCAAATAGGAAGTGCAATGTCTCGATCATAGTATTGGTTACTTTTCGGAAATGGATAAGAACTGAGAAAAAAAACACCCAAAATAAAAGGGAATGATGTAGAGTTGTAGACGTTTTTGATTCTCCTTAAGGTGTGAAATCCAGATTTTGATAAAATTGGGATATCCGGGAAAAGGCCAATGGATTGAAAAATCTGGAGCTTCTTCGATTGGCTAAAGAGAACTCATTTGCTTTGAAAAACCTGTAGCTATTCCACGATGATGACCAAAGTCAGTTGATTGACATATAAGAGCTTGGAGCGTGGATGTTTCATTCATGGCACCACTTTTAAAACATCCTCTGGATATAAAATCCTAAATATTAGGAAAAAGTAAATTTCATCTCCAACCCATTTATTTATATTATCCTTCTTTACTTATTTGTAGGTATAAGTAGGTATATAATTGGCTAAAATTATTTATGTTATTGTTTTCATGGGTTTTTATTAGTAAAAGTGTGACTAGGATGGGAAGGCATCCTCTAAGTAAATGTCTAAAACTAGAGGTTCACCTAGAGGATGTCTAACTTTTTTTTTTTCCACATCATCCCCATATCAATGGATTGGAGATGATTTCTTATAAATATGGTTGTGCATCCTACGTGGATTAAGACTTTTATCCTCACATCATTCCATTGGTGAAGCTCTAAGCATGTAAGAGCATCTCCAAGAGAGGGTGGATCTATTTATTTTTAGTAACACGTAGGATTTTAGACCCCCGTTTGGCATAAATCCATCTCCAACAGTAGAGTCCTAGAAGTTAGGAGGGACCAATTACTAAATATGAAGGTGTTCAAGAAAGTGTTATCTACACCTCCGGTTGCACCTCCACGTCATGTTTTTAACCAACTTTCTTTTAATTTTAAGGGTTAAATTTCTCACTGTTGGAGATGATTTTTTAGATATGAAGTCCTATATTTACTCTAGGTGTAGACAACGAAAATAAAAGGACTGAATAAAAAGTCCACATAGGATTTTTTACACCTTCTATTGGAGATGCTCTAAGGTAATACACATTTGTGTTTCAAAATTGCTATTAATCTGGCATTAATTGTGAGGCTGTCTGTTGCTTGATTCTAGTGCATGTGGTTCTTGAGTCATATGTCCAATCCCAGGAGGGCATGTTTTTGCTGACAGTCAAAGCCATCATGATACAAAGCCGTCACCATGGGTCGTGCCATGGTTCCTAATTACTTCAATTAAAAGTTTTAGAATATGTGACTGGTAGGGTGGAGTTTAAAACTGTTTTGCTTTATAAAAAGTTAACTTTTCGATTTTTAAAAGTCGTTCAAAAATTTGACGGGAGGACATATTTTAAAATTTGACACCCAAACTGATTTATGATTTTTCGACTTTTAGAAGTCGAAAAGCTACTTCTAATAAACTAGTGGAGTTCGACTTATGGTTTATGGATTCGACTTCAAAAATTGTGGTGTATCCATTTGACTCAACTTGTGGATTCATAGGGAAATTTGATTCAGCACATAAAATCTTTGCATTTCACTAAACCACTTCGGGCAACAAAATAATTGGCCATTAGTTTTTTGAGTAGTTAAAGAGATTAATGGTTGGGATTTTTTTTCGCTACATGATTTTAGCCGATACAAGTTTGAATCTTAGATAACTAGAGATAGTCTCTGATTCAATCTGACGTGGATGGATAAGTTAATGGTTAATTTGGAACTCCATTAGCCTCAGCCTTATGCAGTCACAATACTCGTTCAGAAATTTGTTTTTTGGCACGGCAAGTTACTTTTTGTTAGCTTTTAATTTATATTTCTTTAGTTTTGTTACTTTTGATTGGGGCTTTTTGTTCTCCTAGTTACTTTTGATGATTTTGGTCGGCTCATTCTTTGTTTCCAGACTTAGTTGGTGGGAGAGACCCGTGATTCACTTCTAGTGAATTGAAAACACTCTAACTTGCTAGATGTGTCACTGATCACTATGTTTTCAGAGAATTCTTGCCAAGTTCTGGTTTATAAGTAGCAAAGTATGTTTACTGTGGGCGGAATTCTAATTGGTGGTCGGCAATGTTCTTTCAATCCTTCTGGAGATGTTGTTTTGAGTGTTGAACATAACTTGGCTTCTAGTTACATTTGCCATACTATCTTTAGTCACAAGCGGGAGAATGAAGTTTGGGGATTTTTATAAAGTGCCACACTTCCAATTTGCAGTTTAAGAAAATGCCACCGTTTTTTCCAGAGTTTATTAAATGCCATACATTTGACCTTTTCCATCCCGTTTTTTTTAAAATAACAGTTAACATCCATTAGTGCATAGGTGGCAGTTATCCAGCTTAGTAAATGACATTTGTGCCCTCGAAACAAAAGCCGAGAACTCAAAAACCATCACCACGGTGGCTACATTCCATTGAGATCATAAAACCATCACTGTCATCTACAACCACAGCAGCAAATCCATAACAATCATGTACGCGAAATGGCTGAATGCCTTTTCTATTGATATCATCGTCTTTAAATGAGAATAATGTACTGCCTAAATTAGGCAACAAAATATACAGCTAATGCCATTGACTATTTAGCTAACTATTCTAAGTAATATATACAAATACATGGTAAGAAGAATAACTTAATTGGAGCCACAAATCTTGCAAAGAATTCCTGAATTAACGTCATAATTACTGCCATTGATAATCCAGTGGGTAATTCGTTCTCTTAGGCTTTTCGTCAAACATGTTATGTGCGAAACTTGTAATTGGAAGCTAGCACATTTCCCTGTAATATGATTTCTCTTTGGACCTGCAACTGCGAATTCCATACACACCCATACTCATAAACCTTCTCAGACACACAATAATAGCTTAGTCTTGCATTATTCATCATCAAAAACAACGGAAGCAGTAGCACCATTCCATGTTCTCTTGGTGCTTAATTTATCCAAACTTTCAATTTAGCACAAACCCATCGACCCTAATCCATCAAAGACGACTCTTAATATTTGTTCATCTCCTCCATTGATCAATGAGTCGTAAGATGATTAAATCAATTACAGATTTTGCACTAATTCAATCAATTACAGATTCAACTCAGCCAACACAACTCAAACAGTTCTTAACAATTCAAGGCCACCAGAATCATCTCTCCGATCTGCTCCACCATCTTTGCTGGCATCAGATTGAAATTCGAGCAAACCCATCTCCTAATTCGTACCAGAACTCAGAACCCCTTTCAATTTGTTCTTGACCATTTGAGAAGCAACCAATTCAGTTTCTCCGTAAACTGTAGCTTTAAATCTCTGTCCTAACATTCATCTAATGTATACACACTCTGCAACACCCATTCATGTAGCTTCATAACTGCAATTTCTCAGATCCATTTCCCTCAATAAAACAGCAATACCTTGAGCTCGATCTCCTGCAGTTCATGAACCTCATCTCCAATTCCTCTTCTTCTCCTCGGTGCGACGGCAACTTCACAGGAAAACCCAATCAAACCCTATTCTTATGTAAATTCCATCAGCAACCATCATCATTCTTTCTCTCTAACAACGATTCCAACACAAACCCATGTTATATTCTTTACAAGCTCTTCAAACCCTTGTTCTTCATCTCTGAACCCATCTGATTTCGAGAACCCACTCATACTCAAGTTCCACTTCCCCCTGAAATTCTCCATTGTCTTCTCTCAAGAACATCACAAACCCGTTTCTCTACTGTTTCTTCTCATCCATCACTGAGATCAACAAATAACAGCAATCACCAATTCTAGTATAATAGGGTTTTCAAGGGTAAATATGTAAATCGCGACAGATTCTTTTGACCGAGTCAGCGAAAAAGACCGAGTGTGTGGGTCCTGACAGAAAAACTAACGGTTATGGCATTTAATAAACTCTGAAAAAAACGGTGGCATTTTCTTGAATCGGGATTTGCAAGTGTGGCAGTTTGTTAAAAATTCCATGAAGTTTCTCTCAAAACTTTGCAATTTGTTTTCATTTTATTTTGCGCAAGAACTAGTCCTCGTATTATAAAGTTTAAAATTTTCACTCTTTTGAGGTGCGTACCAAGGTTGGAATCACGGATGAAACTTAAGCCATGTAGATTTTTCCTCTCAAATTAAAAGAGCGTAGGCCTTTTGTGTCTATGGCATCCCCGTATAAACCCAAACAAAATCCAAACTCTTGGATCTTCTTTTTCAAATTATTTGAGAGTTTTCACTCGAGTTTCTATGGATACAACAAGTCTTCTCATTTTCAAATCTTGTTAGAAATCGTGTTACCAATTCACTAATACGATACAAATTGTTCAGTCACTACAAGAAAACCTGGCTTAAGCGACCAAAATCCTAGCAAGAGCCCAGAATTTTAGTCGCTTTAAGTGTTTAAGCATCCAACGTTGCAACTGCCAGATAAATTAGCTGCTATAAATCTGTGTCCGCTAACATGTAGCCACGACCACATGTGTTTGCTCGCTGCATCACTTTTTCAAGTTATCTATAGCAGCTTGAAAAGTGCCAAGCAGCTATTCACTTTGAGGCACAGACTAGTAGCAACTAAAATATGAACAGGTTGGTACAACTTCTTTGAGCAAACAAGTTTAAGCGGCCACCACCTGGTTAAAAGAGAAGTCTGTTTTTGAAGTAGGCATTTGAGATCTTAATATTGATCCAAGAGTCTTTATTTGATATATTCAATGGAAGCATGAAAAGTCATTCAAATCAATGTTTTGATTCATTATGATTAAGTGCTTGGATGCACAAATTGTAGAAAATTTAACACGAATCGACTAAATCGACCATAATTTAAATCCGAACTCTTTCAAAAATCCAACAACCCATATCATTCCAGTTAAAATCTGAAATTTTTAACACCCACTTCAAAATTTTAAAAATTATAACCAAGTCTGCCGTATCCTTGCCTTCTTTATTGTTGGCAACTGATCCTTCCAACAATTAAAAGGCTATTTGTTCATCATTTTTCAAGAATTACAACAGTTCACACATAGGTTCTTGTACAAATATTACCCAAGAAAGAGGTGATCACAAGTTTATGTACGTTGAGGCCAGGTAGTTTAGAATTACATTTTTTTGGTTATCACAAGAACACTGTAAGCAAATCCTGTGTGAAAATTATATCCTGCTGAAAGGGGGAAATACATAATTTCAATTTTCTTCAGACTCTTGGAGAAGCCTTCATTGGATAAATTGTCAATAACGGTTGGTATATTAGAAATGCAGAGTTTCGCTGAGGCCACTCAGCAAGCAGCCTGCTGCAGCTTTGCGGGCACCAAGATATCTAGTGCTTGTGCTTCTGACATTTTCTCCTTCTAATATCTTAGTGCAAAAATAGTAATCTGCACATAGAGATCTAAGTTGAGCAAGTACACATGAATGTATTAAGCAATCTTTTATTCAAATGTGCATGATGGCTGGTGCAGCTAACAATAATATGATAGAGTTTCAACTTAGACAGGAATAACATGTGAATCAAATCAAATACTTTAAACAACATTTAACAAATCTTTACAGGTCCTTAAGTGTGTAAAAAAAAGAAACAATCAGTTTGACAACCCATGTAATTGAATTCGAATACAACTCATAAACAACACATCAAACAGTGCAAATAAAAATGCCACACAACTTTTAGACAAGAGGGACTAACACACCCATATCATTATGCATCAACAAACTACCAAATTTTATGACCATATGACCAAAAAGAAAATTCACACTAGTTCAAGTTCAAGTTTGTTACCTGCTTAGTCTTTTTTGGTGATTGAGTAATAGTAGATAATGAGGATCCCAAGGTCATCTTTGCTGCTGATACGTTGTAAATTAAACACAAATCATGTTCAAGTTGAAAACTGATGCTGTTTCAGAACTTGAAGATTTGATATGATTGACTTAAGAAATGGAACTACAAAAAACATCTTTGCAATTGGCAGTACTATTTTCTCATCAACCATACATAACGATAGATGGAATAAATACTCTCTAAACAAATTTAGTGTAAGGACTATGCATTACCAGCAAACAGATTCAGGTCAATGTAAAATAAACCTCTGACCACACTAGTAACATCGGTAAAATCTTAAGATCCAATTAACAATTAAGGAAAATCTAAGTTTCCAAATGAAAAAGCGGAATTCATTGGATGAAGTTGAAATTCACCCAATAATTCTAGTAATCGCATAGCTGATGTAAGCGAATTTCCATCGATTGTAACTTTGGGAATGAAAATATCCTTGAATCAATATCACACATAGTTCAGTTTGACAAAGCTATATCCCTTAGTTATAGAAGGCTAATTTCAGGTAGAACATTAAATGAAAAATGAAGTGTATAAAAAGTTTTGTCTTGATATTTATACCTTTGTTTCTCTAGGGTGCCATTGTAATACTTTCAGAGTGAAGGACTCCAGCTTCTTATTCTCCACCCTGCGTTCCTCAATATATGCATCTTGATTTAGAAATCTAGGGATAAGCTCCTGAATTTCATTGTAAAGTCCTTTGTCCTGCAAAAATGAAGGGGTAGAAATCAGTTAGTATGTTACAGGTCCACGCTTAAATGGATCCGAAAATAAAGAAACGCCCTATTTCGAGCAGACAAGCGAAAAAGAATAAAATCAACATCAAAAATTCATTTGACTAAACCAGTTATTACCAATAAATTATGATACAAATTAAGATTTCCAAAAGACAGAAGTAATACTGCACTTACTGACAAGCAATGAAGGACAACATTCCCTGACTTAAAAGTCCAATAACACCCAGCTTCCGTACAGAAGCTTCTTGTAACCAGCATTCCAACCACACGGTAATACTCAATAATACTCTCTTGCCAACAGTAAGGCCTAGCAACAACTTAGCCTCATAATTTCTAAACTCTAAGAATCACAATCGGAATATCTTGCAGAAATATTTTCTTAGAGATTAGCCCAAGTACAAGATAGTTTGTAATACGAATAGACAAAAGAAAAACCTTGGACATTGCAAGATAGTGTCACTCTAAACATGCCAAATATCATACCCTGTAACCATATATCACAGAACACCATATAAGGAAAAGGTGAAAGCAAAATCTTACTAATATCCATCTTTTAGGCCAAAAAGTTTCTCCTCACCAGCAATATCCCAATGGGATGAACATCGACAGAAATTGTAACTGCAAACAATTTTAACAAAAATCCAAGTTTTCAAATGAAGAACTGATTGAATAGAATTAAAATGTACCCAGTAATTCTAATAATCTCCTTATTCGATGCACAATCTCTATCAATTGTATAAATTTGGCCTTGAAAACATCCTTGAATCAACATCACCATATCACAGTTGGGTAACAAATTTAACGCGTAAAATTACAAGAAAATACACAAAAATTCTCACATTTAATCATTTTTCTCAATTGACAGAAAATTAGGTTTGACGTATTACCAATCCATACCCACTTCATCACCAAACCCTAACATTGATTCTCAAAAGAAAAATAACAAAAAAAAACACCCAAAGTTTATCACCAAATCAAAGATAACCATTACAGCAAATCCTCGAGATTACCCCAGTTTCGAATTTCAGAAAACATCAATTTCCCCTTCTAAGTCAAAATCCATATCGAAATTAAAAAAAATCCCTAATTAAAACATACTGAAAACCAAACCAGCGAGAAATTTATGAACCCTAATTTCTCTCTTTGGGATCTTTGATTTCAAAAAGAATGAAATCGAAGATGAAAGACTTTTCACCAATAAATCAGAAGTGAAAGAGAAGGATTAAAGCTTCAATTTTGCTTTCTGTTTTTGTTTCTGAGAGATAGGCGAGAGGGATCAGAGTTCTTTTTTTTTTTTTTTTGAGGATAATTGAAACTGTGAAAGAAATAGAAAAAGGTGAGATGAAAGTTGTGAAAGGTTCTCCAAGAGTAGGCGAGAGTTTATGCCTCTGGGTTTCGATTATGAAGATTTACCAAACATGAATTTTAGATTTCACCCAAAAAACGCGCCAACATTCCCGCCAATTCATTTACCCTAGGATGTTTTCGCGCCACATAAAAGTTGTGGTGGAACTTTTCGTCACCGTTGGATAAGGTAACAATCCTCGTGTCTTTTATGTTTTGCCTAAATAGCCATACGATTAAAGATACTAGTTTTCAATTTGCTAGTTACAATATCATGCAGATCCATAAATGTTAAGGTGTAAATTTTTTCCACCGTTGGATAAGGTAGTAATCCGTGTGCCTTTTATGGTTGCGTTTATAGCCATACGATTGAGTACTTTTTCTTTCAATTGTCCAGATACAATATCATACGGATGACATTTTGGCAAACCCCATATTGGTGGTGGCAAAGGTTCACAAAATGGATTCATTTCTTTTAGGACAACATTATAGCTTCAATCTCCGGTGACGATAATTAAATGTACAAATGTTCTAAGCTTACCTAATAGCTTCGATCTCAATCTCAAGTGATGGAGTATGAAAATATTTGGATGATAAATATTTGATTTAAGAATGTCATATGAATCAAGGTAAGTGTGTTTTTTTTGTGCTTTTTCTTTGTGCTTCTAGTTTGAATTTCGACTAGTCACATAGGTCATGAAGAATTTTGACTAGTCATATAGTTCATGAACTTCAACTGTGATATAACGGCAAAGAAACTATGAACCATGAAGCTTTGGGTGGGTTCTGACTTTAAACTTAGCATGATACGTCATCAGCTAGAAACAATAAGACCATTTATAATAAGACTACTATAAGACAAAAACTTGGTTCATTGGATTAGAAACAATTACAATAAGACCATTATAGGCATAAACTCTAAATTCTAGTGACTTAATTAGAAACAATTACAATTGAAAGATAATAAGCAAAATTAAGTGAAACCAATGAAAATTCGGTCTGAATTATTATATAACCATATAAACCCATGTAATCTAGGAGAATCGAGTGAGGTTGAGCGATATTAGGCAAGTTTGATAAATAATGGGTGGAATTTGCTAACGTGTGTTGATAATCGGTTAAAACTCACCCGATAACTGGAGAAACCGATGAATTTCTAGAGAAATCGAACATGTCCCAGCTGACTTCGGAGAGACTTAATCAAGTCAAAAAAATCTTAGACAGCCTCAGTCGCGTCAGCAAAGTCTCATACAATCTCAGTCACACCGGCTAAATGTCATACAGCTATAGTTGTGTCAGCCAAGCCTCAAATGGCCTTATTCGAGCCAAGCAAGCTCGTCTGAAGAGTCTTATACAGGCGTAAGACTCAAGACTTAGTCTCACTTAGGACTCATCTTATTTATCAGCGTTTCCCATTGGCCAGGTTTAAATCATACGGATCCATCTCTAATTGATTAGATAGTCTTTGGTTTCCTAAGGCTGACTGATATCAGGTGAGATGACGAATTACAAGCGAAATTAAAGTTGATGAAATTCGATATGAATTGATAGATAACCCTATAAACCGATGGAATCTAGGAGAAATTTTGTGAGGTCGAGCGATATTGGATATAACATGTGGAATTGACTAATTAAGGTCGATGGACATTCGGTTAAAAAATTACAGATAACTGGAGAAACCTATAAAATTCGGGAGAAGTTGAGTAAGACTGACCGATATCGGGTAAGATGACGGATAACAAGTGTAATTAAGTGAAGTTGATGAAAATTTGGTTTGAACTGATAAATAACCATATAATCAAACCCATGGAATCCAAAAGAAGTTGAGTGAGGTCAAGCGATGTCGGACAAGATTGATGTGTAACCGTTAAAATTGATTAAGGTTGATGGACATTCGGTTAAAGATAGATAACTGGATAAATCGATCAAATCCAGTGAGGTCAAAAGAGCAAATGTGCTTCGGCACTCGGATTCCCTTAACAAAGTCGGTTAAATTAAACCAAATAATACTCGCAGTTTTCTGGATAACCATCTTGATCTGGGTCAGGGACTTCCTGACGATGTGGATAACCCATACGGATACCTTGTTAGCATACTCTTTTGATATGAGTTCGGAACTTCCTGACGGTACAGATATCCGATATGCATACCCTTTTGATCCAAGTTCGGGACTTCCTAACAGTACGAATACCCAATATGCATACCCTTTTGATCCGAGTCAGGGACTTCCTGACGATGTGGATACCCGATACAGATACCTTTTATGCTTACCCTTTTGATCTGAGTTTGGAACTTCCTGACGGTACAGAAACCCGGTATGGATACCCTTTTGATCTGAGTCAGGGACTTCCTGATGATATGATACCCGATACGGATACTCGGTATGCATATCCATTTGATTTAAGTTCGGGACTTCCTGATGGTACAAAACATCCGTAATTTGGTGTTATGCGCACGTGAAGGAAATTATAAATCGTTAAATTTTCTTCCACATAAGGCCAAGCATTATGGTTAGTGTTTTCACTGTTAATTAGCTCTATTATTTTACTAAATATCTTTTTTCCAAATAATATCTTCATTTTTTTTCTATTAATTTTTCTTCTCCCAAAAATAAGTCGAGTTGTTTTTATGTAATGGGAATGTAATTTGGAATATTCTTATGTAATGGGAATGTAATTTGGAATGTTTTCTTTTGTAATGCTACCATTTTCAATGGATACATGGACATCATGCATCACTTTTTGATTGATGCATTGTCACATGCATCACTTTTCGACGGATGCATGGACCTCATGCATCACTTTTTGACAGATGCATGGACCTTAAACAAACCATTTTCTGGCAACTTCGAGAAAGAAAGTGGCTCCGAGTTCGAAACCTGGGAGGAAGTGGACTACTGTAAGTCAGAAACTTTAAAAGAACGGTGAATCCACCTATTTACAAGTAAGATTCCATCGAAAAATTCTCTAAAACCTTAAACAAACCATTTTCTGGCGACTCCGAGAAAGAAAGTGGCTCCGAGTTCGAAACCTGGGAAGGAGTGGACTACTATATGTCAGAAACTTTGTAAGAACGATGAATCCACCCATTTACAAGTAAGATTCCATCGAGCATTTATAGAAAGTTGGTGGCTAGCTTAACGATGAGCTAACTTCCAACACCTTTTTGGATGGTCAAAAATAATAATTAGTGAGGTAAATGGACATTCAGTGAAGCCGATAGATAATCATATAAAATGATGAAAATTGAGAAACGTAGTAGTCTGATCGCATCTATATGTCGGACCTAATTTGACATGCTTAGAAATCTAAATGAGTTTGTTCTAAAAAAATCCATCCTATTTTAAAATTTATTCGATCTAATTGGATATGCTTACATAATTCAATTCTAACGGAGGTTTACTCAATAAATATTTCTTGTGATATCCAAAGACTTTGATGGATTTCCAAAGTATTGCATTACTGGTTGTATACTTTAGAAAACTCCTTTTAAATAAATGTTACTCATTATATACTTGCATGACTTTTATGTTTATATTTGAAGACTTTGCATATCTACCAATTTTTAAGACTTTGAATGACTTTTATGTTTATATTTGCATTGGTGAAAGTCTTGCAAAATATGAAATTTTTTGGAAGACTTCTAAAACATTTAAAGCTTAATTTATTACTGGACAAGAAACATATCGGATATGAACATCGCAGGTTCAAAGATTACTAGAGTTAGACCTGAGTTTCTCGTTTGGATGAACTAAAGATGGATTCTATCTGATCTTATCATCTCATGTTCATATAAGAATGGAAACAACATTAATCTTAAAAAAAAAATTCTTATGGTTAGAAGGTAAAGAAATATCATATTAAATAAGATTTTTAATCATACTCGCATATTAAAAAAAAATTAGTTTTAAATTTTTTGGATGTCGGTGTCCGATATTTAATCAAGAATGTTACATGTGCAAAACGTACATTTAGTAATCTGTATACTCTATAAATGAATCCTTAAGGAAAGAAAACCATGAAAACTTTACTGATAATTCCTTTGATCCAAAAACCAGTAGAACTCGAAAAGTGATGTTTGCACCCCAAGAAAAAAATTACTAAAGGCATCCCAGAAAATTACTAAAGGCACCCACATCTTTGATAAGTGGCACCCATTCTTAGTTCCTTTGAAAATAAATTTTTATGCAAATTTTGTGTAATAAAAGAGAATATTTTTCCAATATTTGATTTATCTATTAATAGAGAGTTTAAGTTGGATAAGAAACATTGTGAAGAATAAAATAAAAATTATTCAAGAAGATATTTTCCATTAAAAAGATGAAGATTTTGGAGTTATGGAAGATTTTAGAGTAAGCAATTTTTATATGACAACATTTTGGAATATTTTGACATTTTAAAGGTGTAGTATAATTTTTGTAAAATATTGAGTATTATAATCTAATTTAGGTTATATATTTTTTTTTTTTTTTTTTTTTTTGTGGTATATATATGTAAATCTATTAATACTACATTACTAATTAATGATGAACTTTTTATATATAAAAAAAATAAAACCAAAATATATTCCCCTATTTCTAATTAAGGAATGGTACATGTGCAAAACGCACGTCCAACAATCTCAGCTCTGGATTTCATTGTGAGACGTTAGATCTTTTATCGAGATTGTGCATCTCGTTTACCCTTATAAAACCGAAAGCGATAAAACCCTAACCCTTCCTCGCATCAAAATCTCCGCCTCCTTCCTCAACCTCATCTCCACTTTCACTTCTCTTGCTAAACCCGATCTCATTTCTCACAGAGATTTAACTCTCTTCTCCTCTCTGTAATCAACCGCAAAACCGCTGTTGCTTCATTTCTCTCTCTGGTAACACCAACAATACCAGATCCATCTTCTATAGCCGAGTCTTGTTGCACCTGATTTCGTTTCATGCCCTAACCATCGCAGTCTTGTATCACACTCCCATCCATCCAAAACTCTTGATTCTGATCCTGCAAATCACTACGCCTTCGTCAATCATCCACCAATAATCAAGGAATCAACATGTTCGTTTCAATTGCCGATTCATTTTAGTTTCTGTAGTTTTGATTTTCTGAAAGAAAAGAAGAAGTTGCGATGATGGTTAAACAACTCTTTAATCTGATTAACAAATGATTCTTTGCTTTTATCTTCATTGTATCTTGATCTATGGATATTAGATCTTCTTTGGTTGTTGATTTTACGGTGCAATGACGATTGTTTGGAAAACCCATCTCATTATGAGAAAGCAAATCCATTTTATATCTGAGCACCCAAAAAATTTCTTTCAATTTATTTTTCAAAGTTTATTTAGGGCTTTTCTTATTCGATGCATTTAGGGATTTTGGTTCTTATCAGATTCTGAAAATTTTGCATTTTTTTTTACTGCAATCCGTTACCCTAGGTTTGATTGGGTTCGATGTTGATGTTAAAAACATAAAATTTGGTTATTGCAGGTAAAGACTAGTAAATTAAATCTTTATGATTCTTTAGATATATTTTGATTATGGTTATTTGACAGATTTGAACTCTAATGATTGTTGAAGAGTTGAGATTTGTGGTTATTCGACTGAGTTTATGTTTTTCCTTAATTTTTTCATGTTCAATTTTTGTTGGATGTTGAATTAATAGCTTACTGAGTTTCCTTTTGGGTTTGATTCATATTGTTCTTCATTTAGTTTTGTTTGTTCATCTGAAATTGGCAAAGAGCCTTAATCAATTTTTCAGAAATTAGTAAATCAGTAGTCTGCAATGATCGTAGTAATAGTGGTGTTCAGCGATTTGTTGTAATGAACATATCAAATTTACGTCTCAGACAAGAGTGTTTGAAGGGTACCTTTAAATTAGGTACCAAAGTTATGGGTTTTATTGATTGGTTCTTTATGTTGTTATGGTTGTCATAGTTTTTCATTTTTCCAATGGGTCTAGACTTTTGTTTGTTTGGAATCAAAAAATCTGATTAGGTTTGCTCCACTAATCTAAGCTTTGAAAAAGGAACAAAAGTATCAGGTATTATTGATTAGTTCTTGATCAAGTTTGATTTCCTTATTATGTATAGTTCTAATTTGAATTTGCTTGTTTGTATATATGCAGGACCAATTTTTGGAGGAAGGAATTAGATCCGGAACGAGAACTCTATTGACCTCAAAATCAGAGCTAAAATCTAAAAGAACAGATTGAATGATATTAAGTTGCAGAATCGATCCGTGTTTTTAAGCTTGTCCAGTGATATTTCAAAGAACTCTAATCTTCTCAAAGTTGAAGTTGAAATGGATGTATCAATCTTGTTCCTCTTCTAATTTCTTTTACCAAATAAACGGGATTTTATTTTTTCTATCTTTGTCAAGCTGATTGTAAATTTGTTGATTAATAAATGATATTGTAATTGATTAATAAAATAAATTAATTTGCATTTAATTTGGTTATCATATTTTATTTCTATATTAATTTTAATTTCATTTTTTAATCATCCGAGTAAAAACTGGCCTGAAGCTTTCAAACCAACCGGCATATTCCCTGCTGATGAATATCTAGAGCACTGCTAATGAATATCTAGAGCAACTAATGTGAGACAAGCTCAAAGTTAGGACCGACTAAAATCTCGTACTTCAGAAACCCTTAGCAACCGATTATTGGTCGGTTAAGTCGCTCTAAACATTGATCAACTTAACCTATTGCTCAGAAGGATGGTTGAGATAAAGTTAAAGCTATGACATTGGTTAGCCGCTGCGGAAGTTGAAGCATATTTTGAGCGACTCGATTAGGGAAAGTTGAAGCATATTTTGAGCGACTCGATTAGGGATAATTGGAATAAACTTAAAGCAGTGACATTAGTTAACCGCTGATGATAGTTGGAACATATTTAGAGCGACTCACATTAGGATGGTTGGAATAAATTTAAAGCAATTATATTAGTTAATCGCTGATGGTAGTTGAAACATATTTAGAGCGAGTGCCTAGCTGCTCTAGACCTATAGAGATCCCATCTTTTGCAATTCAAGAGCGAGAACCAAATTAAGTCGCCCTAAGGGTTAGAGCGACTCAATATTGGCTTTTGCAACCAAAACTGGCTGGTTGCTTAATCCAGTTTTTCTTGTAGTGAGTCCAAGACGTGGTGTCAAGCTTCACAGCATTACAAACAGATAATAAATCATAACTAGTCCTTACAGCCAAGACTTTTACAAGTTTCCTCGCCATCTCATTGTATAAATTTGTAATGTACACGTCTCAACTGAGAACTAGTCCTCAATTATTATTTTTTTCCGAAGGTTTATTAATGGAAAAAACAGTTACATCTGACATTTTTATTTAGCTCAGTCTCCAAAATCAACCTAGTGCTACTATAATCAGTAATCACCCAATATGTTCTTCTTTTCGTTCTCTCCAAGAGCTCAACTGGTCGTCAGTCACAATAGTTCAGTTCCTGATAGAGCAGCTGGTAACTATCAATCTAATCTGTCACGAGACAAATTTTCAATTGAACAAACATGATAATGCACATGTTTCAGTTGAATACTAGAACTCAGTTTGTCAAATGTCATATAATGATATCATACGTGAATTAAACTTGGTAGATTACATTGTGTAGTTTTCAGCTTCTGTGATCTCACAAAACTCGTACTACATTTTTAAGGTACGCTTGTAGTGGTGGATGTCACTAAGAGTTTTAACTTTTACTGGTGACAGTCATTTAGTTCGACACCTCAGCAAATTCAAGATATCAATATAGAGCTTAGAAATGGTAAAATTTAGAAAAACGATTCATAAGAGGTCAGTTTATTGGGTCAGGCAAGCACCAGCTGAATATCATTTCCATGGTGTATGTATGGTCTATGTTTAATGCATTTATGTTACACTATCTACAGCAAGTGATACATACAACCAAAACAAGCCTTACCATTTCAATCCCATAACTCATTCTTTCTTTAATCTTAATTCATTAACAGGGTTCTTGTATGCAGATTTCAAAAATAGTTACCATCCAACAAAATTTCTGGTTGCATTGTGTTGTGTATTGCAAACTTTTACAACTGTCTTTTTTTTTTTTGTCAAGTCCATTTTTACTAATGAGTCAACTCCGGTTTTTCCAACAGCCTTCCACAGTTCCACTCTTTATAAAAATCTTGTTCCGAGATAGGAGATGCTAGACTTGAATTTGATCATTGGGAATTGGGATAGGTAATTGGCAAAGTGCCTCAAAATTCCACGGCAAAGCTAGACTAACCGATGGATTTTGCCCGAGATCTCGAGAGAAGATTTAATGGTATACTCCCTTCATACCTGTTATAAAGGCGGAGAAGTAAAAAATTACAGTCCCTATATACTCCCTTCAATGTGTTTTCTTCCCTATATACCCTTATTTAAGCTTACGAGTATTAAGAAAGATATTTATTACTAACAATAATTTCCTAGGATAATTACTAATATAAAACCTTCTCATCCATACGGTTTACTCCAATATTTATTGTTTAGCCAATTTCTCTCACCGAATTCTCTTATACTTTCGTTGTTTAGTGGAATACAAATTCATTGAAATCAGGATATTCATTAACTATCAGAATCTTTATTATGGGTAAATAAGGTAGTTTTAGGAAAATATATGAAAACCAAAACTCTTCTTATTCTACGAGATTTCTCCTTCTTGATGGACCCGGGAAAGTGTGAAATTTAAGCGAAATGAAACGGGCCTACAGTAATACCGCAAGTGCACGGTCGTCAGTTGTAGCTCGTGCAAGTACGGGTCGATCCACAGAAACTGGGTGTGTTTGGAGTTTCTAGCTATTTGGGCTCTAAATTTGCCATTGGGCTTCTAATTGTGCTTTGGGCTTAGTGGGTTTGTTTGTAATGGTGAAGTGCTTTAGGCCTTGGGCCTTTGAATGATGTTGGAATGAACTGTGAACTTGGCTTTGGATTCAGTCAAGGATCTGGGCCTTTGGAAATGTAATGAATTCGGGTTCAAGTGAACTGAACTGAGCCTTGAACTCAGTTGGCTTGTAAACCAAACAGTGGCTGGATTTGGGCTTTTGGGCTTTGTTCCTGGGCTTAGCTTTTGACCTGAGAGTAACTAGGCCTTTGGAGTTAACTGTGGACTGAACTGGGCTTGTGCTGTGAGCCAAGCTCAGTTGCAGCAGCAGCAGCAGTGGAAACCAGGTTGCAGCAGCAGTGGTGGCTGGCACAGCAGGAGCAGGTGCATAGCAAGGGAAAGGAAAGAAAGCAGCAATGGTGACAGTGCAAGCCAAGTAATAACAAAACAGAGATAGTTGCAAACCAAGGCTACAAGCCAAGGGCAGGAGTGTGGAGATAAGCTGACAATGAAGTAAAAAAAGGAAAAAAAAAAAAGCAAAGCCAAGGCAATGGCTTTAGGCATTCATCTAGAGTGGGAAGAGAACCAGCTTGCTCACAGTCACAAGTGAGCACTAGTTTCTCCCCACTGCTCAATCAACTCAATGCTCTAAGGCTCTAACCTAGCATTGACACACAACAGTAAACTAATCCTAACATTTGAGAAGCTAACAGTTGACAAAACAAGAGATTCAAAACAGTGACAAAACAGGAAACAAAACCAAATAAACCAAGGCTGTTAGCCAAGGGCAGGGATGTGAAGAAGTAACAAAACAGTTAAGTTGCAAGTGACTGTGAAAACAGAATGTGGGTTAAGCTAAGGCTTTGAATCCACCCTTGTGTCCTAGCCAAACAATGTGATCCTAGGTTGAGTTTAAAATCCTATGCATACATCCAGAATAGGAGGAAAATCAGCTTGCTCACTGATATGCCTCTAGTATTGACTGTCTTTTGACAGCACAGTCAATCACAGGCATACCAGAGCACTAATTTCTTCCCATTGCAAAAGCAAAACACTGCACTAAGGCTCTAACCTAGCATTCCACTACCTAACAGTCCACTAAAGATTCATCTGAGCCTCAGCAGTGAACTCAGAACATGAGAAAACAGATGGAACAACACATAAATTGGAGAGACTGGCTAATCCAGTGCTCCCAAAACATCACATTAACAACAACAACAACAGGATATTAAAACAGGGAAAGGAATTAAACACATGAACATTACACAAAACAGAACATGAACATTACACAAAACAGAACATGAACATATGCAGAACATCAAAGTTCTGGACACTGGCTATTCCAGCATAAGCCTTTACATCACACCAGTCCATTCTATTTATACCCACAGACCCAATTTGGGTTTTCCCCCAAATTACAAAATTAGGGTTCTTCCCAAAAAAATCCCTAAAATCAAATAGAAATTAGGTAAATTGTTTCTACCTAATTTGACAGTACAAATCAGACCCATATCTTCTGATGCTCTCCCTAACAGAAAATTAGGGTTTTTTAATAAATTCCTCCAAATTGACAGTAGACTAGGGTTTTGATTTTCGAACTTACCAAACGTGATAAGACGAGTCCGTCTTCAACCCATGCTTCTTCTCCCTTTTCTGCTCCTTTCCATGCCTTCAATTTCTCTTTCTAGCTCGAGCTATTGTACCAATTTCTTTCCTAGGGTTCTCTGAGAAAGAAAAGAAAAGAAATTGGTAGGATAGATGGCTAGAAGATGGGGGGAGTGATTATAGTGGAGTTGGTGGTGGTGTTTAGGTGGCTATGGAGTAGGTGGTGGCGATGGCAGTGGCAGGGTGATGGTGGTGGAGTTGGCAGGAGCAGAGCTCGACTGCTCGAAGGAGGAATATGAGAATTTGGGTACGGTGCGTTTGGCTGAAGGGTATAGGTGTTCGATACTTGGGTGTTAGGCGGGATATCAAGATTCGATGTTGGCGAATCTGAGTCACTGGATGCGAAGCTGGTAGGTGAATCGGATGGCTACCCCTGAAGAGTCTGGTAGCGACCGTCGGATGTCTTGATACAACGAAGTTAACGGCGAAGATCGAGGTTAGGTGCTGTAGTGTTTAGCGGAAGTATCGCTATTTGATGCACTCTACTGAAGCGACCATTGGATTTCGATGTAATCCCATCTAACGGATGAGAATGAAGCGGGTATGGATATAGAAAATGGGTTTGGGTAAGGGTTTTGGACCTTGGGTATGCCAAGCCCATATCTTCTTTAAGAACAATTCTTCCTTCTTGAGCCCATTCCTAGCTTTTTGGACGTGCGCTCCATTCTTTGCGGCTTCCTTGCGTAATTTCTTCCGGCTTTTCACCACTCTTCAGCTCTTTTCCGCTCCGCAAGTCATCCAGACTTTATTTATTACCTAAAAATGCAAAATTAAGTAAGAAAAATATTTATTCTTGAAAACAATGAAAATACAGAATATGGGATAAAATGTAGAATTACTGCACAAAAGATGAGTTAAATGCCAACAAAAAGGGATAAATATACATTATTTGGCACTCATCAAATACCCCCAAACCTGAATTTTACTTGTCCTCAAGTAAAACAAAACTAAGGAAATCCTACCTATACCACTGTCGCTGGTCTCTCGAATGCATTTAGAGTATGCACTAAGCCTTTTAAACCACTAAGTGTCCCTAGTGGACGAGTTAAGTCTCGTGAAGGTTTGTTTAGAACGTACCTACAAAGTTCTAGGTCAAAATATAAGCTCAGATTCCATCAAATGTGACATGTGCAAGTCAGTTTAAGCTCACAGCAAAATGGAGATGTCAATCTAGCTATCAAAGGCACAATCCTAGCACTGATAACAAAAAAGACATGTGATAAGAGTGTAAAGTGTATCTACACATGTGTAAAGAAAGATCTGAAGTTATGACTACTAATCACCAAGAGATAGTTTCTCAGGCTAAGAACCAAGGTCGAAATCTAGCTAGCTGTCCGGACTTTACGAGAATTGTGAATGAGTTGGAGGTATTTCACAATTACTCGCGTTGTACATCAATGGCATACACCCTCCTTGCTTATTACAATGAAACAACAAAATGACTCTTTACAACTCTTATTTACATTGACTACTCTCTTTTATTTTTGGAACAAGAGAGGATGGAATTGAACAATACTTGATTTTTTTGTATTTTTCTGATTTTTTTCTGAATATATACATCGTTTTTTTTTTTTTTTTTGAAAAGGAAACACTTTTGATACATATACAAAAGGAAACAAAAGATTACATGACATTTTACAAGAGGTAGCCCTTTTTGATGCACCCAGTTAAATTCGATGGTTGTTTTTCTTAATGTAACCTCCACCTTCTATCCCAACCAACCAAAGAACAAGCTAGTCAAGTTTCGTTCAGTATTCTAAAGTGATTGGCAATCGTGACTTCCTATCAAACACCTTGAAGATCGAGGCTATACATGTATTGGTAGATCGTGCGCGTGCAAATTTCTTATCACTATGTGAATTGTGCTAGAATCAGGGTGCCTAAATATCTAGACTAAGACTCCTAATAATTACATATTTGCACAAGAGTCAACATTTCAAGGTAAATGAGCTCCATTTTTTATGATTTTTCATTTTTTAATTTTTTTTGGAATTTTTCAATTTTTTCAAAAAGATGGAGTTTTGTTTTCAATTATGGCATATTATCGTGGTATCTACTCTATACCCCCAAACCTAAACTAAACATTGTCCTCAATGTTTCAAAATATGGAAAGAATTAAAATGCAACATATGGAAAGGGACATGCTGAGTAGAGTAAAAGGAGAGAGAATACCCGATTTCGGCGAAAGCAGAATTAAAACTCCGTTATCCAAGGCAAAACTCCAACATATTCGGAGTCCAATGGATGAGCACAAAATATATACAAAAGGAAATTTAACTAACACATTATCTACAAGAAAATTTGGTTTTTAATGGGATTGGACTTTTTGGAAAAATTTGGTTTTGTCGGGAGACATTTGGATTTTTTTTTTTTTTTTTTTTAAAAAAGAAAAATAAAATTTGGTTTTTGAATGGGAGCAAGCCCACTGTTGGTTCTTTAATGGAATGGGAGGAAGGCTGCGGCCCACGAAACACTAAGTTTTAATTTTGAAAGTTTAATTTGGCCCAGTTGGTTAAGGCCCGACGTTTGTTTTAAAACTTTGGTTTCGAGGTCCACTCTTGAGTGGAAACAAGCCCACAATCGGTTACAAGCTCAGCTGGGTTTAAACCCAGAGTCCAAAATACCAGTCCAATGAAAGAATTTAAACAAGCCCATAAATTAAACAAACAAGCCCACCAAAATTAATTACAAACCCAACAGAAAATAAAAAGCCCAAAAATTGGCTTTAATATTACAAGCCCACAATTAAAAATTGGAAGCCCACAATTCGGGTTCTCTTAAATGGGTTACCTTTTAAGCACAGCCCAGCTGCTCTGATATTGTTGCAAAAACCCAGTTGGGCTTTGGTTCTTTTCCTTGGTGGCGTCCCAGCAGAGGAAAACAGGTTCAGAACAGCAAGTCCAACAGCAAATGAAGTGAAGCAGATGCATATGCAAATGCTATGCAGTGAAATGCAAAAATAGCTAATAAAACTACAAGAAAAACACAGCACCAATCCCCGGCAGCGGCGCCAAAAACTTGATGGACCCGGGAAAGTGTGAAATTTAAGCGAAATGAAACGGGCCTACAGTAATACCGCAAGTGCACGGTCGTCAGTTGTAGCTCGTGCAAGTACGGGTCGATCCACAGAGACTGGGTGTGTTTGGAGTTTCTAGCTATTTGGGCTCTAAATTTGCTATTGGGCTTCTAATTGTGCTTTGGGCTTAGTGGGTTTGTTTGTAATGGTGAAGTGCTTTAGGCCTTGGGCCTTTGAATGATGTTGGAATGAACTGTGAACTTGGCTTTGGATTCAGTCAAGGATCTGGGCCTTTGGAAATGTAATGAATTTGGGTTCAAGTGAATTGAACTGAGCCTTGAACTCAGTTGGCTTGTAAACCAAACAGTGGCTGGATTTGGGCTTTTGGGCTTTGTTCCTGGGCTTAGCTTTTGACCTGAGAGTAACTAGGCCTTTGGAGTTAACTGTGGACTGAACTGGGCTTGTGCTGTGAGCCAAGCTCAGTTTGCAGCAGCAGCAGCAGTGGAAACCAGGTTGCAGCAGCAGTGGTGGCTGGCACAGCAGGAGCAGGTGCAACAAGGGAAAGGAAAGAAAGCAGCAATGGTGACAGTGCAAGCCAAGTAATAACAAAACAGAGATAGTTGCAAACCAAGGCTACAAGCCAAGGGCAGGAGTGTGGAGATAAGCTGACAATGAAGTAAAAAAAGGAAAAAAAAAAAAGCAAATCCAAGGCAATGGCTTTAGGCATTCATCTAGAGTGGGAAGAGAACCAGCTTGCTCACAGTCACTAGTGAGCACTAGTTTCTCCCCACTGCTCAATCAACTCAATGCTCTAAGGCTCTAACCTAGCATTGACACACAACAGTAAACTAATCCTAACATTTGAGAAGCTAACAGTTGACAAAACAAGAGATTCAAAACAGTGACAAAACAGGAAACAAAACCAAATAAACCAAGGCTGTTAGCCAAGGGCAGGGATGTGAAGAAGTAACAAAACAGTTAAGTTGCAAGTGACTGTGAAAACAGAATGTGGGTTAAGCTAAGGCTTTGAATCCACCCTTGTGTCCTAGCCAAACAATGTGATCCTAGGTTGAGTTGAAAATCCTATGCATACATCCAGAATAGGAGGAAAATCAGCTTGCTCACTGATATGCCTCTAGTATTGACTGTCTTTTGACATCACAGTCAATCACAGGCATACCAGAGCACTAATTTCTTCCCATTGCACAAGCAAAACACTGCACTAAGGCTCTAACCTAGCATTCCACTACCTAACAGTCCACTAAAGCTTCATCTGAGCCTCAGCAGTGAACTCAGAACATGAGAAAACAGATGGAACAACACATAAATTGGAGAGACTGGCTAATCCAGTTCTCCCAAAACATCACATTAACAACAACAAAAACAGGATATTAAAACAGGGAAAGGAATTAAACACATGAACATTACACAAAACAGAACATGAACATTACACAAAACAGAACATGAACATATGCAGAACATCAAAGTTCTGGACACTGGCTATTCCAGCATAAGCCTTTACATCACACCAGTCCCTTCTATTTATACCCACAGACCCAATTTGGGTTTTCCCCCAAATTACAAAATTAGGGTTCTTCCCAAAAAAATCCCTAAAATCAAACAGAAATTAGGTAAATTGTTTCTACCTAATTTGACAGTACAAATCAGACCCATATCTTCTGATGCTCTCCCTAACAGAAAATTAGGGTTTTTTAATAAATTCCTCCAAATTGACAGTAGACTAGGGTTTTGATTTTCGAACTTACCAAACGTGATAAGACGAGTCCGTCTTCAACCCATGCTTCTTCTCCCTTCTCTGCTCCTTCCCATGCCTTCAATTTCTCTTTCTAGCTCGAGCTATTGTACCAATTTCTTTCCTAGGGTTCTCTGAGAAAGAAAAGAAAAGAAATTGGTAGGATAGATGGCTAGAAGATGGGGGGAGTGATTATAGTGGAGTTGGTGGTGGTGTTTAGGTGGCTATGGAGTAGGTGGTGGCGATGGCAGTGGCAGGGTGATGGTGGTGGAGTTGGCAGGAGCAGAGCTCGACTGCTCGAAGGAGGAATGAGAATTTGGGTACGGTGCGTTTGGCTGAAGGGTATAGGTGTTCGATACTTGGGTGTTAGGCGGGATATCAAGATTCGATGTTGGCGAATCTGAGTCACTGGATGCGAAGCTGGTAGGTGAATCGGATGGCTACCCCTGAAGAGTCTGGTAGCGACCGTCGGATGTCTTGATACAACGAAGTTAACGGCGAAGATCGAGGTTAGGTGCTGTAGTGTTTAGCGGAAGTATCGCTATTTGATGCACTCTACTGAAGCGACCATTGGATTTCGATGTAATCCCATCTAACGGATGAGAATGGAAGCGGGTATGGATATAGAAAATGGGTTTGGGTAAGGGTTTTGGACCTTGGGTATGCCAAGCCCATATCTTCTTTAAGAACAATTCTTCCTTCTTGAGCCCATTCCTAGCTTTTTGGACGTGCGCTCCATTCTTTGCGGCTTCCTTGCGTAATTTCTTCCGGCTTTTCACCACTCTTCAGCTCTTTTCCGCTCCGCAAGTCATCCAGACTTTATTTATTACCTAAAAATGCAAAATTAAGTAAGAAAAATATTTATTCTTGAAAACAATGAAAATACAGAATATGGGATAAAATGTAGAATTACTGCACAAAAGATGAGTTAAATGCCAACAAAAAGGGATAAATATATACATTATTTGGCACTCATCAAATACCCCCAAACCTGAATTTTACTTGTCCTCAAGTAAAACAAAACTAAGGAAATCCTACCTATACCACTGTCGCTGGTCTCTCGAATGCATTTAGAGTATGCACTAAGCCTTTTAAACCACTAAGTGTCCCTAGTGGACGAGTTAAGTCTCGTGAAGGTTTGTTTAGAACGTACCTACAAAGTTCTAGGTCAAAATATAAGCTCAGATTCCATCAAATGTGACATGTGCAAGTCAGTTTAAGCTCACAGCAAAATGGAGATGTCAATCTAGCTATCAAAGGCACAATCCTAGCACTGATAACAAAAAAAGACATGTGATAAGAGTGTAAAGTGTATCTACACATGTGTAAAGAAAGATCTGAAGTTATGACTACTAATCACCAAGAGATAGTTTCTCAGGCTAAGAACCAAGGTCGAAATCTAGCTAGCTGTCCGGACTTTACGAGAATTGTGAATGAGTTGGAGGTATTTCACAATTACTCGCGTTGTACATCAATGGCATACACCCTCCTTGCTTATTACAATGAAACAACAAAATGACTCTTTACAACTCTTATTTACATTGACTACTCTCTTTTATTTTTGGAACAAGAGAGGATGGAATTGAACAATACTTGATTTTTTTGTATTTTTCTGATATTTTTTTCTGAATATATACATCGTTTTTTTTTTTTTTTTTTTGAAAAAGGAAACACTTTTGATACATATACAAAAGGAAACAAAAGATTACATGACATTTTACAAGAGGTAGCCCTTTTTGATGCACCCAGTTAAATTCGATGGTTGTTTTTCTTAATGTAACCTCCACCTTCTATCCCAACCAACCAAAGAACAAGCTAGTCAAGTTTCGTTCAGTATTCTAAAGTGATTGGCAATCGTGACTTCCTATCAAACACCTTGAAGATCGAGGCTATACATGTATTGGTAGATCGTGCGCGTGCAAATTTCTTATCACTATGTGAATTGTGCTAGAATCAGGGTGCCTAAATATCTAGACTAAGACTCCTAATAATTACATATTTGCACAAGAGTCAACATTTCAAGGTAAATGAGCTCCATTTTTATGATTTTCATTTTTTAATTTTTTTTGGAATTTTTCAATTTTTTCAAAAAGATGGAGTTTTGTTTCAATTATGGCATATTATCGTGGTATCTACTCTATACCCCCAAACCTAAACTAAACATTGTCCTCAATGTTTCAAAATATGGAAAGAATTAAAATGCAACATATGGAAAGGGACATGCTGAGTAGAGTAAAAGGAGAGAGAATACCCGATTTCGGCGAAAGCAGAATTAAAACTCCGTTATCCAAGGCAAAACTCCAACATATTCGGAGTCCAATGGATGAGCACAAAATATATACAAAAGGAAATTTAACTAACACATTATCTACAAGAAAATTTGGTTTTAATGGGATTGGACTTTTTGGAAAAATTTGGTTTTGTCGGGAGACATTTGGATTTTTTTTTTTTTTTTTTTTTTTTTAAAAAAGAAAATAAAATTTGGTTTTTGAATGGGAGCAAGCCCACTGTTGGTTCTTTAATGGAATGGGAGGAAGGCTGCGGCCCACGAAACACTAAGTTTTAATTTTGAAAGTTTAATTTGGCCCAGTTGGTTAAGGCCCGACGTTTGTTTTAAAACTTTGGTTTCGAGGTCCACTCTTGAGTGGAAACAAGCCCACAATCGGTTACAAGCTCAGCTGGGTTTAAACCCAGAGTCCAAAATACCAGTCCAATGAAAGAATTTAAACAAGCCCATAAATTAAACAAACAAGCCCACCAAAATTAATTACAAACCCAACAGAAAATAAAAAGCCCAAAAATTGGCTTTAATATTACAAGCCCACAATTAAAAATTGGAAGCCCACAATTCGGGTTCTCTTAAATGGGTTACCTTTTAAGCACAGCCCAGCTGCTCTGATATTGTTGCAAAAACCCAGTTGGGCTTTGGTTCTTTTCCTTGGTGGCGTCCCAGCAGAGGAAAACAGGTTCAGAACAGCAAGTCCAACAGCAAATGAAGTGAAGCAGATGCAGATGCAAATGCTATGCAGTGAAATGCAAAAATAGCTAATAAAACTACAAGAAAAACACAGCACCAATCCCCGGCAGCGGCGCCAAAAACTTGATGGACCCGGGAAAGTGTGAAATTTAAGCGAAATGAAACGGGCCTACAGTAATACCGCAAGTGCACGGTCGTCAGTTGTAGCTCGTGCAAGTACGGGTCGATCCACAGAGACTGGGTGTGTTTGGAGTTTCTAGCTATTTGGGCTCTAAATTTGCTATTGGGCTTCTAATTGTGCTTTGGGCTTAGTGGGTTTGTTTGTAATGGTGAAGTGCTTTAGGCCTTGGGCCTTTGAATGATGTTGGAATGAACTGTGAACTTGGCTTTGGATTCAGTCAAGGATCTGGGCCTTTGGAAATGTAATGAATTTGGGTTCAAGTGAATTGAACTGAGCCTTGAACTCAGTTGGCTTGTAAACCAAACAGTGGCTGGATTTGGGCTTTTGGGCTTTGTTCCTGGGCTTAGCTTTTGACCTGAGAGTAACTAGGCCTTTGGAGTTAACTGTGGACTGAACTGGGCTTGTGCTGTGAGCCAAGCTCAGTTGCAGCAGCAGCAGCAGTGGAAACCAGGTTGCAGCAGCAGTGGTGGCTGGCACAGCAGGAGCAGGTGCACAACAAGGGAAAGGAAAGAAAGCAGCAATGGTGACAGTGCAAGCCAAGTAATAACAAAACAGAGATAGTTGCAAACCAAGGCTACAAGCCAAGGGCAGGAGTGTGGAGATAAGCTGACAATGAAGTAAAAAAAGGAAAAAAAAAAGCAAAGCCAAGGCAATGGCTTTAGGCATTCATCTAGAGTGGGAAGAGAACCAGCTTGCTCACAGTCACTAGTGAGCACTAGTTTCTCCCCACTGCTCAATCAACTCAATGCTCTAAGGCTCTAACCTAGCATTGACACACAACAGTAAACTAATCCTAACATTTGAGAATCTAACAGTTGACAAAACAAGAGATTCAAAACAGTGACAAAACAGGAAACAAAACCAAAGAAACCAAGGCTGTGAGCCAAGGGCAGGGAGGAGAAGAAGTAACAAAACAGTTAAGTTGCAAGTGACTGTGAAAACAAAATGTGGGTTAAGCTAAGGCTTTGAATCCACCCTTGTGTCCTAGCCAAACAATGTGATCCTAGGTTGAGTTGAAAATCCTATGCATACATCTAGAATGGGAGGAAAACTAATTTGCTCACTAGTTTGCCCCTAGCATTGACTGTCTTTTGACAGAACAATCAATCACAGGCACTATGAGCATCAATCTCTTCCCATTGCTCAATCAACACACTGCACTAAGGCTCTAACCTAGCATTCCACTACCTAACAGTCCACTAAAGCTTCATCTGAGCCTCAGCAGTGAACTCAGAACATGAGAAAACAGATGGAACAACACATAAATTGGAGAGACTGGCTAATCCAGTTCTCCCAAAACATCACATTAACAACAACAACAACAGGATATTAAAACAGGGAAAGGAATTAAACACATGAACATTACACAAAACAGAACATGAACATTACACAAAACAGAACATGAACATATGCAGAACATCAAAGTTCTGGACACTGGCTATTCCAGCATAAGCCTTTACATCACACCAGTCCATTCTATTTATACCCACAGACCCAATTTGGGTTTTCCCCCAAATTACAAAATTAGGGTTCTTCCCAAAAAAATCCCTAAAATCAAATAGAAATTAGGTAAATTGTTTCTACCTAATTTGACAGTACAAATCAGACCCATATCTTCTGATGCTCTCCCTAACAGAAAATTAGGGTTTTTTAATAAATTCCTCCAAATTGACAGTAGACTAGGGTTTTGATTTTCGAACTTACCAAACGTGATAAGACGAGTCCGTCTTCAACCCATGCTTCTTCTCCCTTCTCTGCTCCTTCCCATGCCTTCAATTTCTCTTTCTAGCTCGAGCTATTGTACCAATTTCTTTCCTAGGGTTCTCTGAGAAAGAAAAGAAAAGAAATTGGTAGGATAGATGGCTAGAAGATGGGGGGAGTGATTATAGTGGAGTTGGTGGTGGTGTTTAGGTGGCTATGGAGTAGGTGGTGGCGATGGCAGTGGCAGGGTGATGGTGGTGGAGTTGGCAGGAGCAGAGCTCGACTGCTCGAAGGAGGAAGATGAGAATTTGGGTACGGTGCGTTTGGCTGAAGGGTATAGGTGTTCGATACTTGGGTGTTAGGCGGGATATCAAGATTCGATGTTGGCGAATCTGAGTCACTGGATGCGAAGCTGGTAGGTGAATCGGATGGCTACCCCTGAAGAGTCTGGTAGCGACCGTCGGATGTCTTGATACAACGAAGTTAACGGCGAAGATCGAGGTTAGGTGCTGTAGTGTTTAGCGGAAGTATCGCTATTTGATGCACTCTACTGAAGCGACCATTGGATTTCGATGTAATCCCATCTAACGGATGAGAATGGAAGCGGGTATGGATATAGAAAATGGGTTTGGGTAAGGGTTTTGGACCTTGGGTATGCCAAGCCCATATCTTCTTTAAGAACAATTCTTCCTTCTTGAGCCCATTCCTAGCTTTTTGGACGTGCGCTCCATTCTTTGCGGCTTCCTTGCGTAATTTCTTCCGGCTTTTCACCACTCTTCAGCTCTTTTCCGCTCCGCAAGTCATCCAGACTTTATTTATTACCTAAAAATGCAAAATTAAGTAAGAAAAATATTTATTCTTGAAAACAATGAAAATACAGAATATGGGATAAAATGTAGAATTACTGCACAAAAGATGAGTTAAATGCCAACAAAAAGGGATAAATATATACATTATTTGGCACTCATCACTTCTCCGCCTTTATAATAGAGACGGAGGGAGTATTAAGCATACATTTTATTGTTGGGATATGTGATAAGCCAAGTAAAGCTCACTGGCTCCGTCCTTCTAATTTGAAACTACTTTCGAGCTTTCCCTCGATTAATTTAGTATTTTCGAAAATGATTATTTTGGAACCGAGGGAGTAATAGACTAACTGATAATATGACAAAATAGATGTACTTGAATAAACCTGGAGTTCCTTATCAACTTGCTCGGTCGAGGATTTGCATTGAACGAAATATTTTAACCCTTCGTCCATTCATGTGCGACACATATGAATTCTTATTTGAATATTCCAAACGTACCCTTATGCAATTGTATATAATAAATAAACCTATTTCATCTAGTTGATAAGTATAAAGTTCTTTCTAACTGTCTCACAAGTTTCCAAGTGTTTTGTTGGTCAAAAAGTCATTTTGTTGCTTCGATACAGACATGTGAGCTCCATAAACTCAAGAAATCTAACCAGATTCTTATAAGGTGAATTTGGGACAATGGAGACTGGATTTAAGGTGAAACAAAAATACCAGAGAAAAAGTTGAACAAGTCAGAACATGGTTAAAATCTCCATAAAGAAAAGAAAAAAAAACTAACATAAATTTCCACCAAAGGTGTTATTTTAGGAGTCAACTACTTGCTGAATATGTTAATAGTTATTGGCTCAAGTTGGTCCTTGTTGTCTAGCAGAGCAAGACAATGGAGTGAAACATAATCCATAAACAACAAAAAGCAGCTACAACATTTACCATGAACATCAAATACTTCAGAAATTTCAACAGTGGCGTGCAAACTTCTACCATTTATCAAGGTTTGCAAATAGTTAAGTTTAACCGCTAATTTTGTGAAGCAATACAATGTGGAACATTAGCTAGCACTCTTGAACTAACGCAATAAAGAACTGATAAAGAACCAGGGCATGAGATTGTTTGAATTTCATCTTCATAATCAATATGTTTTACTCTTAAACATGATTATATAGAACTCATATGCTGAAATCAAGTATTAACCATAGTATCTACATGCTCTACAACATCTGAAATGGCTAGGTATGAAATAAATCATTACTTCCTATCATTAGCTAAACATTATCTCTAATAACAACACAATCAAATCTTAGTTGTTTCTAGATTGATTAATATCAGTAAGAGCAGAACAGAAGCGTGATACATAATTTTGTAAGTATAAGAAGAAGAAAACATAAATCATCTAGTAATTGAGGATTCAATGACTTAGCTTCTACTTCCATTTTCTCTTGCTTAGCTTAATGGAAAATCACAAAATTCTGGATAGAAGAGGGCTTAGTCAATATTTAAGTAGCTGTGTGTCATCCAACATGTCCATCATTAGTTGGATGACACCTCACTAGGTGAGTCATGCTTAGTCAACATGACACCTCAACTAATATTAAGCTAATCTAATCCCTATATAACTCTAATCAATTCTTAATCTGGCATATACTAAATCCAACTTAGATTATAACTAAACACAGATTAGCTTAACCTAAGCCTAATTTGTTGCAAACCAACATAAAGTCTAACAGAGATAACTCTTGGACTTTGTGTTGGTTTAGCAACAAATCAGGCTTAGCTAAGTTAATCTATGATTAGTTCTAATCTAAACTGGATTAAGTATATGCCGGATTAAGGAAAGATTAGAGTTAAATATAGGAATTAGATTAGCTTAATGTTAGCTGAGGTGTCATGTTGACTAAGCATGACTCACCTAGTGAGGTGTCATCCAACTAATGATGGACAGGTTGGATGACACATAGCTATCAAGTGATGACTAAGGCCTCTTCTAGCCTCTTTCATATATATCCAGAATTTTGTGATTAGCTATTAATCTAGTAAGAGGAAATAGAAGTAGAAGCTAAGTCAATGAACCCTTAATTACTTGATGTTTTGTTTTCTTACTTCTATACTTGTATGGAATTGTGTATTATGTTGTTATGCTGCTATTGAGGATGCCTTATTCAGAAACGTAAAGAGTACAAGTTGTATTGATACATATTTATCATACTTAAATCAGAAATCCCTCTTATGATATTCATGAACCTAAATCAGAACATACCAGATGTTTAGAATGGAAATAATGCCTTGTTTATGGTGGTTTAATTTGTAAGATATGCTAATACTAGGGCTATGAATGTTTTCAGCATAAGGGTAATTTTATAGTCATGTTTAAGCGTAATAAACGATGATTATGTAGCTGAAATTCCAACATTCTACTTCTATTTCCCCTAGTTATTTAATGTTCTTCAACTAGGGAACATACATTTTTGTTTTGATTTAGTTACACATGGAGTTTTCTATGTGTCGATTGTTCTACAGTTTGTCATGGTCTTCCTGTTCAAGCTTAAGTTTGTCGGGTCGACAAATCTAGATGTTCATGAACATAAGAGCAGTTGAAGTTGATGAGTTCTAGTGGGAATGGTTGTGTACTGAATTTATTAGCAATATGGATGGAGTAACGGTGGAAAGTCTGAAACTATGGGCTGCAAAGTTATATAAGCAACTGTAAAGAAGTTACTAAAATCTCTGTTGATGAAGCATGTTTGCCGTCATCACCTATTGTTTCTCAGGCAGCAAGTGAAAGGCAGCAAGAACATGAAGTGCAAGAAAAAGCTTCATTTGTTATTTCAAAGCCGCAATGGCAATGCTTTTGCGACGGTTGTTTCGTCTTTCTTTTTCGCTACAAGTTTGTAGAGATTGGTAACACTGGTTAGATAACTGAGACAAATAACTCCGGAAACACCCGTGTCAATAATCATGTGATAGCATTTAAGTGGTACTTGTACAGGATAAAAGGCTGGTTTGCCGGGAATGACGACACCATTTTCATCTATGTGTTGTAATCAGCTTGTGTGTGACATAGATGGCTTTGATGGTCATTGATTTTGGCTACAGATAATTTTAAGCTCGTCACTGTTTACTCAATGGGAGGAGCTGGAGACTGCAGTTGTTGTGTGGATGTTTTGTTGGAACTTTCTTGGTCTCACTGAGATATTGTTCTCTTGGTGCTAATGTTGGAGGAACCATAACTTTGCTTAGGGGAAGATTGAAAAAGCTTGATTATTTAGAGCATCTTGCAGACTAGGAAGGAAGAAGCACAAATACGGAACCCTCAAAACAGATCAAAGATAGCAATGAAGATCATTGAGACACAACAACTCAGAATGTTCCTGGGTATGAGAGTCTGCTGATTTATAATCATATGGGTGGTTGATTCCTGAATGTATTTGACATGAATACTTCCCTGGTTCAGTGGGAGCAAAAGTTTTTCCTCTGCTCAGGATTTCCATGGGTTTACGGCAATCAATCGGAATCTGGATTATAATGAAGGCAAGGAAAGTCAGAGAGATGTCGGAGACAGTACTGGTTGGCTCTTTGAGTTTTACTACGTACTATGGGAATCGCTCAATCGTGGCTTGTTGCTGTGTAGCACCTGAGTGTGGTCATTGAAGGTTTTTTTCTACATGTGACTTCCTCTACTCTGATGTCAGGTATTTCAGCTATAGTCACATTCAAGGTATGTTTTCCTTTGCGGTACAGATTTAGACTTCATAGTATACTAACTATGTCGTTTAATTTTCAGTTTTCTGAAAATTGTAATTGTATGCAATCTGTACTTTTTCATTATTTGACTAAGCGTTGCCAAAGTGATGCTTTGAGAGTGATGAAAGAAATTTAATGAGAATAAGTGATGATTGTAGTAGTCTATGTAACTTATATCGTTTCCATGTGTCGCCAAAGTGATACTTGGGAGATGATAAAAGCTACATATTTTGTTATGAAAGGACTATGTAAACTTGCGTTTCAGATTTTGTTCGTATGATGATACCCAAAGGTTAATCATACATGTAACGTCTGTAATGTAGCAAGATGATCTATTTATACATAGTAAATGATAGGTCGAAGACCCAAAGTTTAAAAATCCCTTGAGTATTATGTATAAGCTGATTAGTCTTGTTTTTTTGTTTGGACTTGGTATATCACAAGTTTACCCAAAGGTGAAGTTGTGGTTGTAGTCTGGAATCAAAATTTTGCTATCATGAAGTTTCAATGATGATTGTTAGTTCTGATTTATAGTTATATGAAGTTTCATATGCTAGTATTGTTAATATCATTCATATGGAATACATGCTATTTGTTTCGTCTGTATGTGTACAATTGTTTGACTGATAATAAGCATGTATGTTTTAGTTTGATGGTGATTCATTTCAGATAACTTTAGAGTGAATAATTCATACTAGGAATAATCTTTGAAATGAATCATATTCCATACATTGTTTTTGATGCGTGTAAAAGTTTTTACTTAGCAATTTCAGATTCTTGTATCATGGGTTCACCCAAAGGTGAATTTTTGATGGTATTGAATTGTTCTAAAGTTTAAATGTGTATGGTTTTAAACTCTGGATATTGTGACAGGGGTTATGCCATCTTTCGGTAGAGATGATTACTACCTTGACAATATAGTTCATATCATCTAAACAGTGATGGTTATTGTTGTTGAAAGCAATTCATACTATCTGTACAAATAGTGATAAAGTATAAATAATGGCAGAGCTCTAAAGAACAGTGGGAGTATGATAATTTTGTTTCTTATCATTTACACTTGTTCATGTTGTTTATATTTTATTGAGAACACTACAGAAAGTCGGCATAACTCATACTGAGTACAAGAAGTCGACATAGCTCATATTGAGCACAGAAAGTCTCTTGGGAGACATCTCATAAAGAATCTGAGCTCGCTGCAGTCTCTTAATTGAGGCATTAGCAGATCTCTTTTGTAGATCATTTACTGTAGTCTCTTAACTGAGATATTGGTATAGATCATTTGCTGTAGTCTCTTAACAGAAACATTGGCAGATCTCTCAGTTGAGATCATAAAGAACTTGCGGTAGTCTTTTAACAGAGACATTGGCAGATCTCAGTTAAGATCGAGACATTTACTGTAATCTCTTAATTAAGATATTGGTGTAGATTTCTTCGGAGATCATTAAGAATTTATTTTACTGTATAGTCTCTTAATTGAGACATTGGTGTAAATTCTAAGTTAAGATAATAAAGAGTAGAGATATAAACAATTATTTTGAGACTAAAGAAGTTTTTTGATTAAGACCTAAAGAAGTCTCTCGAATGAGATACAATCTCAATTGTAATAATAAAGATAAAGAAGTCTCTTAAATGAGACATTGGCAGATCTTTTGAGATCATGGGAAAATCTCTAGCATCGGATATAATGATCTCAGTTATGATTATGAGGAAGTCCCTTAATTGAGACGAACGATCTCTTCAGAAATCATCTAGAATACTCAATTTTGAAGTATACAAATCTTTGTTATAAAGATCAGTTAAATGCATAAAGTTTAGCTCAGAATTGTTGTACGTCTTAGTTTTCTGATTATGGAAATGGTGTATGCATCTCCTAAATGGTGTGTAGGTCTTCATAGTCGATTGCTAACGTACTTTTATCTTGAGCCTGCAGCTTTCAGTAAAGAATTTGTCGCTAACCAAAGTGGGAGATGTTGGAATTTGTGTTGGTTTAGCAACAAATCAGGCTTAGCTAAGTTAATCTATGACTAATTCTAATCTAAACTGGATTAAGTATATGCCAGATTAAGGAAAGATTAGAGTTATATACAGGAATTAGATTAGCTTAATGTTAGTTGAGGTGTCATGTTGACTAAGCATGACTCACCTAGTGAGGTGTCATCCAACTAATGATGGACAAGTTGGATGACACATAACTATCAAGTGATGACTAAGCCCTATTCTAGCCTCTTTCATATATATCCAGAATTTTGTGATTAGCCATTAATCTAGTAAGAGGAAATTGAAGTAGAAGCTAAGTCAATGAACCCTTAATTACTTGATGTTTTTCTTTCTTACTTCTATACTTGTATGGAATTGTGTATTATGTTATGCTGCTATTGAGGATGCCTTATTCAGAAACGTAAAGAGTACAAGTTGTATTGATACATATTTATCATACCTAAATCAGAAATCCCTCTTATGATATTCATGTACCTAAATCAGAACATACCAGATGTTTAGAATGGAAAGAATGCCTTGTTTATGGTGGTTTAATTTGTAAGATATGCTAATACTAGGGCTATGAATGTTTTCAGCATAAGGGTAATTTTATAGTCATATTTAAGCGTAATAAACGATGATTATGTGGCTGAAATTCCAGCAATAACCAGCCAGGATGTAGAGAACGTAATAGAAGCAAACCAGCAAGTGAGTCATAAAACAAAGATCAATGGTTACATCAGCAGTAACCTTATTTGGTTAATGCTTCTAAGTTTCTTGGGTATGTTGCGGAGTTTCAACCTGTAGAAATAACATATGAACAATATATGACATACTGCCAAAATTTCAGTATGAAAACAATATATGACATATTGCACGTACCACTACTTCCACGGGATTCTATTTTATTTATACTGCCGAAATTTCAATATGAAACATTCAGGTCACTGGTGTCATCACCCGATGACTTTACCACTGTACTACAGTGACGTCGGACTAATCGTACTGATGTTGATGATAGAATAAAATATACCACTAGGCAGCTGGCCGTGACAATTGTAACATGTAACGATAAGTCATGTGAAATTGTTTGATAAGAATCAATGTAATAAAAAAAGGTGGTATTTATCTCCTTGATCAAAGAGTCAATGAGTGGACAGAATTTACCGAAAATGGTAATCCAGCGGTCCTTATCGTCCTGATTGGGTTTGACTTGGACGGCTACGAATGATAGGTTGTGTTTTTTTTTCAAATTCCCAAATTCACGAAACAACAATTCCTGCCGAAGGTGTATATGTTCGTCTCTCTGAAGAATAGATATGAGAAGAAGATACATTAATTCTAGGCTTTGTTCTTTTAATCCTTATTGAGAAACCTAACACTAATCTTTTTCTCCTCTTTTCTCTTTAACCTTGTGTCGATCTCAAACTCTGTAAAGAAGTAGTTATTTCAAGGAGGATTAATCTATAGCTGGTTCTAATGGGGATTGTCGAATCCAGAATCTGATGTATCTGATCGTAATAATGTTGAGAAATATGTTTACTTCTTCATGGAAATTTCAGATGAAACTGAAGCAGGAATCGGAGCGGAAATTGATATGGGTTTGTCGAGATAAGGGTTATTGACAACTGAGATTGATGATTAAGCCAAAATAATTGAAAATTTTCAGAATCTAGGGTTTGGTTTTGGGAAGAGCAGCTGAGGCTGTGTCTGAATCGGTAAGAATGAGAATGGGTTAATTGAAGATGGGCGTTTGAGAGTTCTTGGATGATGATAAGAGTTGGGTTGAGCTCGATTTTCAACCAGATGAAGAAATCAATCGAGAAAAAATATTCCAGGTTCAAATATTTCTCTATTTTTTTTCCCTATCAATTTCAATTGAATTTCGATTTCAAAATTACTTATACATTCAAAAATCATGTGTTTTATAGGTTTGTCGTAGTGAAGATACCATTATTATTATGCATCTTCGAAGGTTTTTGATAGTTATTGATGTCTAATAGACAAAGGTAATCTTCTCTGCAATTCAATTCTGTAACATACTACTCAATATCGACACATTATTATTCATAATCTTATTGACAATTCTGTAACATACTACTCAATTCTGTAATATGCAGGCACAGTTGGCCAATTAGTAAAACATTGTTGGATGCAAGCCTATGGAGTAAATTTAACGAGATGGTGGGGTTATTGTTTATGATATGTTAAGGTAATAATACTACTTATCTTTTGGCATTACTCAATGTTGAAAATTCTCTAGGACTGTAGAAAGTTATTGTTTTGCTTGACAACACAGGTAAATACCTATTGTTCATATTACTTTTGTTCTTTGTTGTTGAATATTTAGGGGGTGATTTAAGATGCGAAGTCGAATAAGAAAGGAGATGAAGAGGATTACCAGAAAAAGGTAAACATAAACATATTGAAATCCTATTATTCTATCACTAGAGTTTTCTTTGTTTCTCTTGATTTTCATCGTTTTATATTGATGTTTTCCTCATATTTTAGTTGTAATGTTATAGAATCAGTTGTATTACTTCACAGTCCCAAACTAAAATCTTAATCCTAAACCAGATTTCCTTATTAAAATTTCCAGGTTAAGCTTCCTCCACTCTAGATTCTCTCCTCTGAACCTCATACGAACCTAGATGATAATTCCAATGGAACTTCTTAATCGAAACCCTCGAATTCGAATTCAAGAACCTACTAACCGCTCAAAATATACGTAAGGGGAGGTTACTGCCATTGAATTGACAGCGAGAGAAAGTAAGCTTAAAAGAGAAAATAAGTCAGTGAAGAAACCCCTTAATCTTATTCTCTCTTTTATTATAATCTAGGGTAAATTCTCAGGGGTAGTAAAGAAAGAATCAGGTCATTAGTAGAGGGCAGTAAAGAAAACCATTAATCAAAAAGGGAAAATAAACTTGCTGCTACATTAATGTCTAGAAAGTAGATTTACATTGTCTAGAAAGAAACTGTTGATTGATTAATTATTAGGCGTAAGTTTTGCAAAAGGTACCTCAAGGAGCTTATCAGGTTATGAGTGATCCAACAGAAAGAGAAGCTTATGATGGGAATGTGAAGCATTGTATGTCTACGTACCTTAAGAGAATTTTCATCTGTATATAATTTAAAATATGAGTGGTGTTTCTATCTTACTGTTGTGAATATATCCACCATTTATAAAAATTATGCATGTCCCAGTATTTGGACTGCGATGGAAAAGCGTTGAAACAGGTGCCATTTTATTATGTTTGGATAACAGAGTTTTATCTCAATGCTGCTCGTATTCTTCCCTTTAACAGTAATCAATGTTCCATCATTTTCTCCTCCAGTTTATCTTGCGTCCAAGCACAAATTGATCAATAGTATCAAACAGAGGTAATTTTCACTAATTTTCCCATGTTAGAATTTGCATTGAATGTTAACAATAATTTTGTTGGTTAAGTTTTCTTCATGTCCAGTTTTCCCATGTTAACTGTGATGTCACTTCAAATGGCAGTCAAAGCGAAATATTTACCATCTGCTATATAAATGTTAACCATATCTGGGGAGATAACGAAGTTTGATAACCACATCGACATTTATAAGTTTATTCAAGACCTGCACTTTTTTGTTCCCAGTGGTGACAATGAGAATGAACTTAAATGAGCTACTAGATTTCGAGTATTCCGTAATGTAGTTGCACTCCTTCTCAGGTATCGAGACCGACCCTCACCTTTTAGGTACATCTCTTTTGATTTGTTGATTTGGTGCTGAATGCTAAGATTAAACGTGATAGTAAATAGACAACCTGCTCGGCCCATTTTCTCAAGAACAATCTAGATAAAGCAATCGAAATCTTGATGTTACCTTTTTATGCATACCCTTATTTTATTGAAGGATGTTGCATACCCTTCATCCTCAACAAGAAGTATAACAGAAATTCATCTCTTTTGTAGGGATTGATGGGTGATTTGACAACCATTAAAGTGACCATAATCATTTGATGAAGATGAATTTTCAAGCAAACTTGTTATATGTACAGAAACTGAATGCCGCTCAATTAGTTCCACAGTAAACGCTTCAGCTGGATATCGGTACCGGAGAGGGCTCAGTTGGACGTGTTTATCAACATCAATTTAATGACGAGAAGGTATATTTATCTCCTTGGTTCAGAAGATGGTCTCCCGGTCTTCTTACTGTTGATATTCTATTCTTAGTCATGCCGATAGAATATGACTATAGATAGTTTTCCAGATAATACGCTGGTGCTTCCAACCAGTGTAGAACGAACCTGCTATCTATCTGAGTAAACCTTTCATTGTGGTCTAACTGCATAATTTTTATGAATCTTTTGAATCTAATAATTTTTCTGCTTGCATACTTATGTGTTCATGTAAGAAGTGCCTCTTTTTTGATTTTTCTGTGTACGTGAATACAAAGAGCATATGTTTCCTGTAAGTAGTTTTGGTGGCAGCCAAAAATTATGCAATTGGCGAATGTGTCAAATTTGTTTGCATTAAAATGCAAGAGCATGGGTAAATAATGCAGGCATTTGTAGTAGTCGAGGATCGACCAAGCGTTCTCAAAAAGAAGGAAACACAATAAAGGTAAGCTATGATAGATTCTCAAAATATCGGGCGCCTTCTTATTCTTCCTCTTGCAGTTATAACTATGATAGAATATCTCAGCAAGAAGAATAAGGGTGGGATAGGTTAGCAATATTTTGAACCGTATGAGTTGGATAGTTGGTTCATGTGAACAGCCACAGAGAGATGTCAGTAATGCAGTTGACAATCTTATTAAACAGGTATCTTGCGATAATTGGAGAATAACGATATAACTAAAAGTAATGATGCCAGGTTGGCCTACAGATGGTTGGTATCATCCTGGTCGTTTTTGTTCTTTGTCGGGCTCAATGGTTTGTTGACGGACAAACAACATTCCATGCAATTGCATCAGCCACCGAGGAAGCAACGTCAGTGGTTAGGTTTCTCTTCTTGAAGTTGATTAGAATATGAAGGGATTCAGATTTTATGTATCATTCAGATTATATGTATCATATTCTATATACGGGGTATATGTTGTATTTTATAGAGAGGAGATTCGCTAGACAATTCATGAGAAAATTTCATGAAATGGAAATTTTTATGGATTTTTTTTGTTTCCATCTATATTCCAGATATAAAGTTATTAACCTTCTTAAAGCTTTACCCCAGTGTAGGATGTTAATCTCAAAAAGAGACAAAAAGAGACCTAAACTTGAGACAAGAGGCCTAAGACCATGACACTAGAAACATCACAAAAAGAGACTAAACTTGAGAGTGTTTATGTGCAGATGTTAATATTTATACGATCTCCATTTGTCTTTGTTCATTCTTCCTAATATAATCAGATTTCTTAATGAAACTTAATTTCCCAGACTCCCGACTAAAAACAACTGACCTTAATGATAATTTTCAAAATAATATAAGGGTCACAGACCCCGGATACCATGACATGAATATCTAAACAACATGACCGGCTGACTAAATTTGATCAGGCCAGCAAGACACCATGATCTTCCTTATAGGTTTCACCCTCTAGATTTCAACCTAATCACCACGCCTAATTTTAAAGTGGTGGCTATATTTAACTCTAGAAATTCTAATCCACGACCGGGGCCGGCCAGATATTACCCCCTCTTTCTGAATTTTTCCACTTCACAGCGATCATTTTCCTCTTCTCCTCTCTGAAATCACTTCCAAATACAAATTTTTATAATTTTTGTTTGATTTCTGAATCTATTAGTTTCAAATGGTTCGATTATTATTATTTTTAGCAGTATTTCTCGCTTTTGAATTTCGTATATGATATCTAGGACTTTTGATTCTTTGTTTTAGGGTTTTTGAATTTCGCTTATGGAGTTTCTGTTGTTTATGGGTTCTATTAAGATTATGTTGCAATTTAGGATATTGGGTTTAGGAAAAGTTTCAGGAGATGATGTTCCTCCTCTTCCACCATTTGAAACTGTAATTTTAACTGCAACATCGGCCCCACTTCTATTTGATTCCTTCCGAAGTAACTCAGTTACATATTTTTTTTTGCTACCAGGAATTAGATGGTTAGAAATTTCTGCTTCTTAGATATTTTGGTTTGTTTTTTCAATTTTAAGTTGAATCTGGATGTGGATATAAGCTTCTTTGTTTGTAATAGTAGGAAGTGGCAATCCAATGGTGCAAGTGATTTCAATTGAGCTATTCGGTGCACCTATTTATCATCTACAATTCTTATATGTTTGCATCCATAAGCTTCTCATTTTAGCTTATTAGCTTTATCCATTTGACAGGTATCAGAAGCCTTTGGGAGAAGAAACTGAAGTTCAATTATTGTTCCCACCGGAAGTGCATGCAATGAAGGGTGGGGTGGGGTAACCTACAAGGTTTTTACGGTATCCGGTACCCAATCAGGTAGTTCATATAAGTTCTTCCCAACGATGTTCTATGCATACCCCATTCGTGTAACTACTAGCTCAATCTGATGTATATAAAATGTATTCATTCGGCTTTTACTGGAGATGTGTTATGAGTGCGGAAAAGGAAAAGATACCACTTGAATAAAATGAACTTTGTTAGTTTTTGTCTATTTGATGTTTGTTTCCCTTGCACACAAGTATAGTTAGACATATAATATATATACTAATTGAATTCAGTTATAAAATTTAAACATGCATAATCCAGTTTTAATTGATACAACATCTGTGAATTATATGTGTTTCAGAGATCCTGTATAATACAGTGTTATGCTTCCCTCTAAAAAAGTTGGGTGGTGCAGCTCGATAAATGTCTCGATCTTCCAGTTTGGTAAGGATCCTATTTTCGAATATGTATTAGATTCATTTAATGGAGTATGAGATTTCTCTGATTTATATGTTCCTGCATTACAAAACAAGTACAACATCTAACTGCATGGATGGTTCTCTATTAAGCTTTTTAGTGGTATGAATTTGTTAGGCTTTTACTTTTATTGTTCTTTTTGCAATATCTAGCATGGTTGATGGAAGGTAGGAACAATATTCTATTCAAGAGAATGATGGAATTGATCATGCTTGCAAAATAAGGCATAACTTGGTTGTTAATCTTTGTTGAGATCACATCATGTCGTTGAAAACTTGAATTTCATATCGCTTAATCAATTGGAAAAAAAAGGTGTTTCTATCTGGTGTTGTTATTGGATCAATGTATGATTTTAACCAACTCATTTGTTGTTTGCTTTCTATTTGGATCACTTTTCCCGACTGGAAAAAATGTGACAATAACCTTGCTAACTGTTTGCCTCATTAATCTATAATGAAAAAATAAGATGGCGAATTAAATTGAGTTGCGTCTTATTAGCTTCGTCCTTAACAGATCCTGTAAAATCGGAAGTAGAGCAAGTAATTTCATTCCTTAAACAGTACGAATACTTAATTGGTATCGGTTAAGATGAGCAAGTAATTGTATTCCTTAAGCAGCTCAATGCATTGAGGTAATGATACTTAGTCCAATAACACTTGGTATCTTTTTGAATTTCAAAGTTAATCCCAAGTAGGGTGAGGGATACACTAAAAAGAGTTTGTACGGTAGAGTTACTTCTCATTTTAATTTATAAACTACGGTTAGTCTTTTTTTTTCCTGCCCAATGGGCAGTGGTACACAATTTATAAAGAATACGAGATTTAGTTTAAGCTTTAATAAGATGATTATGATATTCTAAAAGTGAATCGCACTGCAGTGAATTAACACTGAAGGTTTCAGAGAAAATGGGACAAACTGTGCATGTGGTGTCCCTAATTATGCAGTCAAGCTCTTTTAACACGTTGAATTTTAATTATATTCCTCTCTAAGCAAGATTTTATATGGAACTCTGTTTTCGTTATTAATATTTCCTTCCATTTTCTAACCATTCCTTATTGTGACAGGAAATTTTATGGCTTTATTTATTGTCAACAACCTAGCAATGTCATGAAAATCCTTTAAGTGTATCTTCATATTAGCATGTGTAAGTCTAGATTTATTCTTATAGAATTTTATTTTTACCATAATCTAAGATATCAAAATAATTTAGAAAGTTGTAAAAAAAATTCTGAGCAGACATTTTTGTTTTATTACGATGAATTTTTGTCCGTTGCAGGTGTCTGGGAGTTTCGGTTTCATCATTTAACTTTCCCTTCAACGTTGCAGCCGAATGAACAGCAACAAAAGCATCGGACAGTTTGGAGGTCATGATGCTTTACCTTACACCGCCATGCGTAAAAAGAAAAGAAGCTATGCAGCCAGACTTTACCCCTGTTTTTCTGGTTCATACCTTGGATCCACCTACTGTATATAATTTTAACTGGACAATAATCTTTTTTTACTGCATGCCCTTTATTAAAGTGAGGCTACCGTTACCTATATGTCCGCCGATGAATTTTAACCTCTCACGAGAAGTAAAAGTATAGATGACTATGTGCAAAATACTCAAATTTTAAAAGTATAACTTATAAGAAACTTATAAATGTTTTATTTTAGTCTCATGCCAGTACACTCAATAGTCAGTATCATGTTGTATGGTTTAGTGTTACTGCTATAAACTATCTCCTTTAGTAACGACACTGGAAAGTTTTACGTTTTCTATCTTTTAGTAAAGCGGTAGGTATGAGTCGTGGGGTGCTCTGTTATCTGTGTGGGTACATATTCTTTTTAGGATCTTCATTACTCCATAAGTCCATGTCCCATGCATGGTGATTAGTTAATCTTTGTAGAGTCACTCTCACTGTCTGTCTCTTTCTTTTCACTTACATGATGGAGTTTTATCATTCAATGGTCAAAAAGATTCGACTAATCGCCTCTCTAAACAGGTTTCACCTAAACACTTTTACATGTATATTCTCTCTAGAATCTCAACATAGATTTTTAATAATTTTTGCTTGATTCTTAATTTTTTTTTCTCTTACACGGATTGATTTTACTGTTCATATTAATTTCCAAGAATATATAATCTGTAGCAGAATTGTTGAAATATTGGTGGGAATTTATGAGCAAGTCAATTAGAAGCGAAAATGACTTTGATAGTAGTAGCTTCTCAAGGTGAAGAACTATCTGTTTATTTTCCCTGTCTCTATGGGTAAATGCCTTTCTGTTATAGCATGCAATTAGAATTGTTATCTTATATATCTTTCTAAGGATCACGTTTTTGTAATTGTCGAGCATGTGTTCATATATCAGATCTATTACTGGCGTGATTTCTTTATTTGTCTATTTGACATCATGGATCACCCACAAGCTTTTATAGCTACATTTAGTCATTCCTTTGTTATTTCTTAGGGATTCCGAGCCATAGTATTCCAATTTATAAGTAGATTAATTAATTCAAGTCTTTATGTTCGTCCACTGAAATGAGATGTTCTTAGGCATTTGAAAATTGAGTTTATTTAATTACATTGCACAACATTCCAGTGCACATGTAGAAGATGAGCGTGCAAGTTTACATGTATCATCTCTCTGGGCTAAAGTATAATTTTGTGGTTTGGGTATAGACATGTTCTTATTGTGTTATTGATATCCATATGTAACGTAATATTGATTACTGTTTGACTTGCCAGGTATTCCGATCATCTGCACAGAAAGCACGCAAGATATGAGATCACAACAGTGTAAGGAGAAAGAGGGAGGTCAAGGAGAACGACGATCTAAGAACCAGGTGATTTATTGCTTCTAACCCGTAGGATTTTCTCTGATTAGATGACTGGGTTCACTTAAAATAAAAAGAATAACGTTGGTTACATGCACTTTATGATATCCACACCTCTAGCTTTTTTGGCCAAAGCAAGAATTGAACATATTTAAATCAAGTCCTACCTCTCTGTCTATAAAAATCAAACCATTCATATCCACGAAATTATCGATTTAACCAAGAAAGATATAGGATGTATAATATATTTGTATTATGTTTCTGCATCTTCTCTTATAGTATTTTCAGCTTCCATTATTTAGTCTATCAGGGAAACCAGCAGTTACATCACCATCCACAGTTGATATTTCATCCTACCATACTCAGGATGCTCTGCAGCAGGTGTGTTGGACGAGTAGATTAATTAGTCTGGAGAAGTAGTATATGGTGAAATTTGCAATAGTCGAGCAAGGGTCTCTTTTCCAAATGTATGAAGAGCAATGGGTTTAGTACTATGATTTTTTAATTTAATATTTGAACTAAACTGTGGGTGTTAATCCTGAAATATTCTGTTTACGGCTGTATTAGAAACAACAGAATTCACAACAAGCATGATGAAATGTGATGTTTGAAAGAAGTATATGCCATGCACTGATTTACAGTGTCAAAACTGGATTCTTCTGTTATTATTGTTTACAATGTGAATTTTGCAGTCTATGTTCTTAACAGAATTTTCATGCGTCTAATGCAGAATCTCAAACCTAAACGGATACTCACATGCTATTATTTGATTCCCAAACGTAAACGGATACTCACGTGCAATTCAAAAAATACGTCTGATGGTATTGTCTCGGACTATCCGGTAAGAATCTGAATAACTATTTTGTGGAATCTGTACTCTTCACAGACCCACCCAGGGATATAAGAATAGTTTTTTTTATTGTAGATCAATGTACTGATGAATCTCACCATAACGCTAGCATGGATCCTGCAGATTTAAGGGTTCATCCTACACTAAAATGTAACTTCACATTTAAACTATTTCTTGGCTTTGTACTTTCTTATATTTGTCCATGTATGTCTGGTATTAACTGTATGTATGCCACTGAATATTTTGCATCAGATGATTCAGATTAATCGTGCGGAATTTTGGACGATGAAGACGAATTCAGGGCTGCAAACTGGATGATAGAAATCGAAAGGGTAAGGCTCCAAAATGGTTTTCAATACACGGGAAACTTCGTCATAAGACTGGAGTGTTCGATAAGAAAATCTTCAAATATATTTTAGAAATTAATACATGATTGGATAATTGATTATGGTGATTTTCAATCCTTAGCTAAAATTCTATACACTTGTTGATGGTGGATTTTCATTGAAGGCTAAAATTGTAAAAGCCCAAAAACTATGCGCTAACATCCTGCAAAGGATAAAGCCACTGATAAATTGGAGAATACTTCTTCACTATAAACTTATAGCATTACCAATTAATGCATGACCAGCCTTGTATTTCTTGTACTGCTCCACTCTTATTATTAGTGCGACATGACGACTGAGTGTTGCTCTCAGCAGAGCAACACGAATCTCCAAGCATTAAATAAGGAGGCACGTATGAAATACCCGTACAGGCTATAACTCTCGGAGTGTTATACTAGCCCGATTGAGCATCTGGACTGTCCATATCATTCTCAGAATCAATCACGACCATCCAATTTCACCAGCATGATTGGATGGCTTAGATCAAATCCATAACCCTCAAGCAGGTATTGGAATGTTCAACACCGGACCAATGCAGACCCAGCATGGTCGGACTCCCCAAAAGGGTATCATGGCTTGACAATTCGTCCAGCCAAAGCAGCGTGGACGAGAAACCCTAAATTAGGATTTGCAGCACATTACATGTGTCGCAAATCAGTCTCAACCATCCATCTTCGCAAGCATAAATGGAGGGTGTACATAGACTCAAAGGGTCCAGAGCATGTCAATACAAACACCGAGGGCCTTCCTACATACATGACCGATCGGTCAGGACCAAACATGGATGGTCGTCCCAATTCGTGCGCCCAAACAAGGCATGACGCACGGCTGGCAAAACCCTAATTAGGGTTTTCGATCACGAGCGTCCATTTTCACCTGATCGAACGAAGGGTCTAGGAGTCGATTAGGCAGGTCCAGTGAGTATCAACACGATCACTGTGGGCCCACATATCTCCACACCCAATCGTCCAAGGCATATCATGCCTGGTCGTCTCGATTCGCACGCCCAAACTAGGCGTGGTCACACCTCCCAATTGCAAACTAATCTCGACCACTCAACTTTGACGGACAAATTGAGTGGCTCTGATCACGTTTCTATGGGGTATTAAGGTATGGACATGTACAACAGCCTGCCGTATGTATACCAGACTAATCACCCAGGACCGACCAAGCTTGGTCGTCTCGAAACGCGCGCCCGAAGTTGGCATGACGCGCGGCTTTTGCGGCACCAGATTTCTGTCGCAAATCGATGTCAACCACTCAAATTCGCCGAACAAATTGAGTGGCTTAGATCACACTTTCACGAGACAATGAGGTATGGGCGCCACACCGGCATGCCGTCCGCACGCATGCACGATCGGCCCGGCCAAAATTGCGTCCCAAGCTTGGTTTCGACCAAGATGAAGAGTGATGCTTGCGCACCTCTTCATAAACCCTAATTCCACTAACGGTCGCAGATGAGTGTCTCAAAGATCATCTCGTCCGTTCAACTTCACCTGCTTGGTTATACAACCCCGGTCAGGAGTTAATTGGTCAATGACGTGTCGTGGTGATTATCATCCGCCACTTTACCACACCATGTGGTCGGCCAAGTCAGGACTTGCTTGCGCAACCTCCAAACCATCACATGAAGTAGGATGGACATGAAGTTATTTTAAGACGCTCAAACAGCGATGCTTCATACATGCTGAGTATATTCGATGCATTACTTGCATGGAATACACACGGTACTTCATAAGTATCGACTTCCTAAATAACTTAGTTATTTAATCTAGCATCACATGCTACTTTCTGTGGGTCCCACAATCCACACATTCGAGACATCAAGCATGTCACAAACCGGGGGATACATACTGGGGTATTGGTCTGGCGGTTTACAACGTGCAGCGTGCAACGCGCCATCACAAGAGCGTATCAGGAAGACATGGACGGTTAGTGATGATGGGAGAAGTGGGAAAGACTGGTCGTGTGGCATTAACGCATGACTCCACTACTCCATCACTCCACTTTCTCCACTTCCGACGAGATACGTGAGTAAGGCTCAATGACTTGTATAAATAGGTTCTCCTCCCTATTTCGACAGGACAAGACAACAGAAGAAAGTGTTGATACAACCGTATTCAAACACCGGAACTGATAGCTTACATTCTGCAAGCCAGTTCAACTTTCTGATACAAGTCATACATAGCCAACACCTTCTTCGCTTCCCTCCCTAAGATCAACCCCATCTCCTTCACTTTGTGACCGAAGCAAGTCTGGAAAGACCATTTCTTGGTTTAGGCCAGAATTGTACAGATTGATTTCTCGAATCACAACGCACTCTCGTGCAGTGCATTAGTTTAGGGTTTAGATTCATTCCTCATCCACACACCCCAAATTACCAAATTCGGCAGGAATAGTTTTCACCCATAAACAACACTTTTACAATATTAATGAGCTTTTTCTTATCCAAACGTAAAAGTAAACATGGAAAGGTGAGAGGTTAAGCTTGGTTTCATATAATCAAATCTGTTATTCGGATAAATTTTGAGATACCTTAATTTTTCACTATTCTTGAATTGAATTTTTATTTGAATGTAATATTTACTTGATAATCACTAGATTCAATTCTAAAAATTAATAATTGACTGAAAATTTTGATTAAACAAAAGGCAACATGTAAAGATAAAATGTTGAGTTGGGTTCTATATAGGCATTTTAAGGATACCTTAATTTGCCACTATTCGTGAGTTGAATTTTTATTTGAATCTAAATAGTGTACTAGCTTTCACTAGATTCAATTTTATCTTTTTGATTCAAGGAAGAGAGAACCAGTTGATATTGTTGATCATGTTTCTCATGATGTCGTTGATCGACGGGGTGGATGAAAGTGGTGATATAGATTATTTTTTGGTGATTTTTTGAATGTGTGTAGTTACCGGTTTAGTAGGAATATGACAACTGAAATTGGGAATGAACATCTCATATTTTTGTGTTAGTTAATGAACGATTTTATGGATTCTTATGATCATGTAATCCAAACATGTATATTGTTTTACATTGTTATCGCTATTAGTAGATACATGAATGAATTCTAGAAGTTTCATTAAACATTAGAAAGTTTATACAGTTGTCCAAGAAAGTTAAAATGCAACTGCTCGGAAAATTTGTAAGCAATCAAATTGGTTACATATACTTGATTAAATGATTAGAAAAACAAGTAACAACGTATTAGAATCTTATCTGCTAAAAAAATATTATTCACCAAATTGAGCAGGCTTATACCATTTTTTAAAACCAAATTGATGCTTTAGTATCACATTGGTAGAAAAAAAAGACATCTCATTTGTTGTTCTCTCATCGTTATCATCATTACATTCTAAAGTAAACTAAGTTCCTTCATGAATAGTCTTCCTATTTTCACTAGGATCATCCGGTTGTGGCGTGCCGGTCATTATGACTCCATTGTGCCCGAATTTGAGCCCATGTAAATTTATTTCATGGTTTTAGCAGTCAAAAAAAGATATAGTACTACTTTTTGTTCTGCGCACTTGCTTCTTCTTGAATTCATTGACTCATACCTCCAGATTGATCAATACTCTAGAGGCATTGGTAGTTGCCAATGCAAGTGCACCTGTTGCAAGGTATAATGGTTTGTTAGGTAACAAAAAAATACAATTGTCGGCACATGTCTTGGTTAATTAGAAACCGACCACCAATCTCGAAATTTGCTTACAAACATTCCAGTAATGATAAGAATTATTAGAGTATTGATGAAATTAAATCAAGTGATTGATTTTATTTTATTTTACTGGAAATGAGTGCCTAAATGCAGACTGATTCGATTAGTACTGATATTATTAAGTGTTTACTAATGTTATGAAATTATGAGTACCTTGGAATGAGAAAAAAAATAAATTATGTAAACCGGGGCCATAAGGCCCCGGTGATACCTAGTTATTATATAAACTATATTAGGCAGTTTGGCCGTAATAACAGACATGTAACACTAAGTAGTTAATATGTGACGACGTTGTACAAAAAGAGTACACAGGAAATTTTGTTATCAATTGGATTCCTTTCTATTTGCATTCTTGTGTTGTAGGAAATTATTGGTATATACTCGCACACTTATAGATCCTTGGAAATATATACAGATAAGATGGAAGTGGTACCCTGGAAGACACTTTCATCTATCACTAAAGCAATTTCACGGGATTCTGTTGCCCGCTTTTGATAGTCGATTACAACAACCACTAGAACACAAGAGATTGATGAAATAAATTTGGCAAAGTGACTCAACGGTAACAACATGAAATAACCTCACTACAGAAGGAATGCACACATAGTCCTTCAGTTGACCTTCTAAAAGCACCACTAGTGCCACCATACAAACTGCATGGTGCAGGAAAACAAGGCTTTTCGTGAGGGTTTTCACTGGAACTCTGAAGCTCCTAGATGCCAACAAATCTTCACACAGTTCACAGTACCATGGTCCAGAAGAACCTTTAACACTACGATAACATCCCAACTGGACTGACACCTGAGGATAAAAGTGTTTTTGTGAACATCAACACGAACCAGTTATGCAGTTGCTAAATATAGTAATCGTAAGGATAGCAAACCTTGCAGTCGTTACAAAGTAATATAGGGTTCAATAAAATCCCAGGCCTTCTGCAAATTTCACATGATTGGGGGTGTTCCTTTGAAGAGTTCCACATATCAATATATGACTAATATCAAGAGGACAAGCACAGAGACCACAATAGCACTTGCTTGCAATGGTGTGGTTAGTAGCTTAATTTGGAGGTAAACAAGTTGCCCTTCCAGTTCGTCTTCAGGTGACAGTTCTAAGAAACCCATCTTTTAGCCATCTCCAATTGTTTCCATGTTATACGGTATACCATCTAAACCTCATTGCCATGAGTGCCAAGAAAAGGCAACCCTTTAATAGAGACATCTTTTTATATTGTTTCTGCGAAGGAAAAGATTGTGCGGTTAAGCTTTGCTACAGTTGTCACTCTATAGAAAATATATTACCATGAACTTCAAAAACTGTATGATCCTGTTGCAAAAGTGGTGCATTACTCAGGGCATGGTGAGGTGTAAGTAGGTGCTGGTTTTGACAGTAGCATAATGGTGTTTCCTCAAATGTAAAAAATCAAGATATGGAGAGTAATTAAGAGATGTAGGCAAGCAACAAGTGTTACAGTTTGCGCTATCAGTAAAACTCACAAATTTTCTGAACACATCAATTTAAAAGGGGGGAAAACAAAAGAAGAAAGAAAAGGTCTTACCTGGTTTCTAGATCGTTCATAGACATTATGAGGAAACACATTGTTGGGTTTGAATCCTTTTCTGAACCGAGAAAGGGAAGCGCCCTAAATACCAATGATTCAAGTGAGAAATCGAGCTCCCACAGAAACATGAGATTGAACATCTGGCATGTCAGGTGTTAACACAGCAGCAGTTCCAGGAATTTTTTTCCTCTTCGGTTACATATTTTTGCCACAAAAATTGTTGGCCTCTAATAAATCTTGTTCTGAACCGCAAGCAATTCAGTAACTTCAAAAGGGCTGGTAACCTGCCAACTATTAGGGCCAGCAATGTGAAACTTAGAATGTGGCACATGTGATATACCTCCACATTTTTCACATAGTTTCTGCGTTTGATGTATCGGGGACTTCAGAAGCCAATAGGATGAGTTCTTATCATCTTAGATTCTTAATTTGTAAATCCTTCAATGTTCCAATTATATGTTTGCACTTTTAAGAGTTTCAACGGACAAATGTTCCTAATTTGTAAATCCTAATTGGTTTTAAGAACTACGATTGAAAACAGTTATGCAAACAATGAATTTATAATGTCAAAAAAAGATGTATGTATAAAATAACATAACACATGTTTGCGTCTAAGCAATTACGCAGACAGTTCTTGTTGTGCAACTAATCGGGCCAACACAGAACAAGCTTACCAGCAAACAAACATTCGTGGGAAAAAGGCACAGCAAGGAAGATAACGACATACAGAAACCTATAATACAGAAACACATAAATGCATTTTTAGGCATATTGCATTTCGCTGCATCAATGAAAGGTTTTGTGATATTCTTTGCATAATCATACGAATGGACCATGAGACCTAGTCTGACCCACTTTGTTTGTTTTCATCTCAGATGGCTATTAGTCCCGTCTTACTAACAGTTACTGATAATATATTCTATAATTCTAAAACGATAAGGCGATGGCGATGTTATCTAGCGAATTACTCAAAATGGAAAAAAAAAATTATGTACTTAATCAATTGTGTAAAATCTGAAACGGAACTCTCCCAATTACCATGAAAAGTAGAAATACACATAACACTGCTTAGGCGAAAATTCTAATTGTACCTTATCATCACCTTGACCTGGTTTACATTCAATCCAATGCACATATGTTCCTGTACTAATTCAGATAATGGTACATAATTTTGTAACCGAGCAGTTCGATCAAGTACCTCGACTCTACTACTTGCAGGTGAGCGTGGCCAATTAGCAGCCAATTGTTTTGTTTTCTCACATCTTTTGAGACTTGACAGTTCTTAACTTGCAATTGATGCAATTTTAGCCCTATTGCTACAACAATCCAACCTAAAACATCACTAGTGAATCAAAATGCTTGAAAAGATGTACAGAGAAGGAAAACACACCCAAAAATCAACAAAAAACTTCAGATTTGATAGAATTAGTATAAACCTCTTAATAGAAAATAGATCGATTACCTTGTTGACGATTAGGGAGTTTAGCACGAATTTCGGTTGCAGACACTTCTTCGATATTTTCTTTTCTACCTTTTCTCCTCTTGAAATAGCCGTCTCGATGGCTTTCATCTTAGGAAGGTTCTTTGATCTCCTTAACACACCCTTCTTTATCTTTCTGTGGAGAACACCAGGAGTCTTTAAAGCTGGTAATTCTGTCGTGTTCATTGCTTGAGGAATCGAAACACATCTAAGTATCCTTCCTGCTTGGGTATAAGGTGGGGAATGGACATGAACCAAGTAAAACATAAAATAAACCTGGCCAAATTGGGTTACCCAATGCTAGTACCCTTACTAAGGGGAGATCAAATATGGGTGAGTTTACTTTTGTACCCTTGAAGTAATTAACCCTATTACTTAATCAGATAATTTTGAAATTTAAAAACTAAAAAATAATTAATCTTCTCTTCTTCTTCTTCATCTATGTTTTCCATCAAACACAGCAAAAAAAAAAATCTCTGCAAATCGTCCAATTTGATTTTCATGAAAAATGGTTGATTCCAAACGATCAAGTAGCAATACAGATTCAACAGGACATATCAAGAGATCCAAATCAGAGAAAAAAGGTAAGGGAAAAGTTGGAACTAGTGAAATCAGTAAACCCGAAAATCCAATCCTTGAGAATGTTGAAAAGAACCCATTACCGGCGAAAAGAAGACTGTAAGTGATGTATAAACTCAAACAATTATTCTGATGTGTTGTATGATTGTTGTATCAGGTTAGATTATTAAAAATTATGATTTCTGTGTTTTAGTCGGCAAGGTCGATAATTTAAAACAACTTCGATTGTTGATATTTTGTAACAGCCGGCATGGTCTCAGGATGAATATTCTGCCGACTTTTTATTATGGTAATGTCGACTGTGAAACATTAACCAGGACGGCAAGGTAATCAATAACCAAATGTGCCGACCTTTCATATTTAATTGCCATCTGCTTTATAGTCGGCATCTTATATGATTAGTACCTTGCCGACTTTATATCACGGAAACTTAATTTTATAGTCGGCATCTTATATGAATAGGACCTTACCGACTGTGTATTAGCCGACATTGTAGATGAATACAACCATGCCAACCATGTGTTAGTCGACAGTGTTTAGATTATCGACCGTGCCGACTAGGTGACCAGAACCTTGTTTCAATGTGTAAAATTTTCATATCTTTTGTTTGTGTATTGTTTAGGTTCCCGAGGAAAACACAGAAGATATCCCTTGTCTTAACAATGCAGCAGAGCTATTAGAATGGATTGACAAGATTTATACTTCTTTAGAAGATCTTAGTGATGAAACTGAAGAGAATTTCCCTGTAAGAAAGTTACTTCTGATGGGTAAGAAAGATCTTGAAGAATTTCTAAGGTTTATGAACAGTCCTAGCAATCCCCTCAAGTATATTGAATGCACATCATAGAGGAGGAAGAAGAGTAGCTTGATCCAAGAACTTTTTTCAAGGCTTCTGACTTTTCTGGAGTGAACCCCTATTACAATGAGGCTAATGACTACATAAGTCCAGTGAAGGGAAAAGCAAAAGCTGATGCTGGTGAAAAAGCTAGTGATGGTGCAAAAGCTGGTGATGTGGAGGAAGATAACAACAATGAGAAGGATCCATGAAACTCTTAAACTTATTATGTTTGTGTTATTATGTTTCTAATATTATGTTTTGAACTCTTAGATTGTGGTTTTAGACTTGTCAATAACTCTTAAACTTATGTTAATTTTCAGTTTCACTTGCTTTAGAAAATTATTCGTTTTTCTGCAAGTTTAAACAATATTAGAGTTGTAGTAAGTCGGCATGGTTTGAATGCTCGACCTTGCCGACCATCCCAGGCTTTCTGCCATAGTGTTGTCAGGGATAGGTAGTCGGCATGGTTTGAAATGCCCTACCTTGCGGACTTACTATAACATGTAATGTTAGTAGTATAAAAATATTACTTTTACGTACAAAGTACAACTCATTGAATGCTCAACGTCTAGAATTTTCAAAATCAAGACATTAAGTGTGTTGTTATTATAAAAGCACTTTCAACTTCATCTTCAACCTTGCATAAAGAATGGAAGTCTCAAGTGCAACACAACCAAATGTTTGTAGTCTTTGTACACTAAGTGGTCATTTTGCAAATGCTTGTCCCTTTGAAGGAAGCAAATACACCATTGATGGTTGTAAGGGGTTCTTATTTCTTATGAAAGATGCAATATACTTCAAAATGCACCTGTTGTGGGTTTTTCTATTAGATAGATGAGCGCCTAGCTCCGTATGAAGATGAAGTTGCTAAAATCAACCTTTTACCATGCACAAATCCATGTTGCGGTGGTAAGATGAAGCTAATTATCTCTCCTAAAAAATTGTGTACAGGAAAAAGATACTATCTATATCCCAAATGTGTTAGGGTTAAGTTTTTAAGGTTTGCATGCTCTAATTAAGGTTTGTATGCTCTAATTAAGTTTATAAAGTTTGTATGCTCTAATTAAGTTTTTAAGGTTTTTAAGTTTTCAACAATCATTGTATTCGAATTTAGTCGGGAGCATACCAAATTCAAAGCGTGTCGACGACTGAATAGTCGACATTTAACAGATTATTAAGTTTTCCGACGGACGTATAGTCGGCAGTGTATTTATATAATACAATGCCGACTATAATGTGAAGAACATCCAGGAACAATATCTTTTTTGTCCCTTTTGGACGGCAACCACAACCCTGCCGAATATAGTGTGAAGAACATCCAGGAACAATAACATTTTTGTCCCTTTTAGTCGGCAAGGTTTTCTTCTTCAACCTTACCGACTACCTATAAGTCGGCAGTGTAGGAGTACAACAAACCTGCCAACTGTCCCAGGCCTTTTTTTTCTTGTGCTGTCATGCATATGCAGTCGGCAATCTGAAAAAATTATAACCTGCCGACCCTGGTATGGTCGGCAAGGTCTTGTGATAAATATATTGATGATTATACAAGTAAACACCAAAAAAAACACATCCATTTCATTCATTTTTAGTACTCCAAAGTACATTACACAAAATACGAATGTGATTACAAAAAGATTCCTTATTTCCTAATCATAACCACTCATCACTCAAATCTATTGGAGGAAGTTCATTCAAATCTAATGAATCTCCTTTAGTCAAATCTATGGGACATTCCTTAGACTCATCTAAAGCATTCCAAAGGTGCATGTTGTCCTCATAAAGTTTCACCCATTCCTTTAGTCAAATATTTGTGTAGCGTCAACCATTGTCTCTTGCAATATTCCACTACTTTGGGGTAATTAGTGCCCCAATCATCCTCGAACTCCTTCAAGTTTATCTCATATCTTTCCACACTCATCGACCAAACCAACTTATCCCACGCTTTCATGAATAACCCAAATTTGATCTCACCTTCTTTCCATTCTTCGTATTCTTTCTTTTTCTTTTCCTCTCTCTCCTCTTTAGTTAGTTTACTAAGATGTTCATCTTCCTCCTTTTCACGTTTAGTACCTTTCTTTGCCTTTGGCTTTTGGATATGATTCCTACAATTCTTTCTAAGATTGCATTGTATATGCCAAGTGCAAAGAAAATTTTGTGCCCTGGCAAAAACTATCCTCACGACGTTCATTAATGCTTGCTCATTGTCAGTCACTACAACCCCGGGAGTCTCGTCTTCGTGGCAGAGAAGCTTCAAAGTTTCCAATGACCAAATATAGCTATCATCCTTCTCACGATCCATAAAACACTATGCCACCATGAACAATTGCTTATCCGAGGTTTGTCCTATCATGTTCAACAAAGGCATGTTGTACCTATTCATCTTATAAGTACAATCCATTAACAAAACTTGGTAAAAGCACCGGGTCAATTGAATCATACCGGGATGCGCAAGAAAAATACGATCCACCTTCCCTTCCGATGACTCATGGTGTCTCACCGTGTAGTTATATTTGTGTGACAACCGTTGTGATTCTTCCATTACCTTTCTTCCATCCCATTCAATTCTTTGATAGTTTCTTTGGCCGCATAAATTTTAGACAATGAAGAAAGGTTATTCTTGTCATCCCTCTTGAACTTAGTAAGGAGCTTGCTTGGTTTAATTCCCCAACTTGTTCTTACTTGTTCAAATTTGTGCAGTTTCAACTTGGCAACTTGGGAGTGCCCAACAAGACTTTCAGGATCTTTATGGTTATGCCAACCAACATCAACTCTATTGATTCTCCACATGTTATCGGTGTCTTTGTTCCTCCAAAAAATAATCTTGAATGCGCATCCACACTTCTTTGACTTCGCCTTGTACACCCTAGTCGTCTTCTTATCATACACATAACCCTTTCTCTTATGACTTGCGTCCGGCGATCCACTACACTCGCATACCATTTCAAACCGCGAATCTTTTTGTTGGGTGTTTTTCACTAGAATGCACATCTTCTCTTTTGCTTTCTCAATAACCCACTTGACCGTGTCGTCTTTTTCCTTCCATTCCAAATCATAAGCATAATGTGCGGAAGTATCAGGATCCTTAACACTGTGAGCTTGAGGCTGATCCGTCATCGGTACCAATGCAATCCACAAAACATCACAAGTTAGTTGATATGTACTACAATAGTCGGAAACGTCGATATATAAAACACCAACGACCAAAGCACAACCGGCAATGTCGAAGAATAAAACAGTACCGACCAAACTACAGTTGGCAGGTTCGACGTAACCACAACAATGCCGACTTAAGCATGTTTCAAATCACGTCTCATGAGGTGCAAAAATCTTATAGTCGGCAAGGTTCATAATTTCGACCTTGCCGACTAAACATTTCTCATGAAAAGTCGTGGAATTTGGTAATAAAAACCTTGCCAACGCTTTTAGTCGGCGGGGTCGATAATCGTCGACCTTGCCGGTACTAGGCAGAAAAAGTGAAAAAAAAATCGATCATTTGCATGGAAAAATCACAATCAGGATTAGAATCAAGCATATAATCCATTTGATCATGATTTTGTAGATCATCATACAAGTACTCATCTGTAGGAGGAAAATTAGAAGACTCCCCACTTCAAAATCAGGATTAGAATCACTCATCTCACTCATATCACAAATTTCTCAAAAACTCCAACTCACCCCCCCCCCCCCCCCCCTCCCAAAAAAAAAAAAAACTTCCTCTACTACTTCATAGTCTTTCTTACTCTCAATCATTTCCAAATCCACTCATATTAATCAACTAACTAATCTAACTAATTTTACTAATCTAATCATATCAATTAAATTAGTCTTAATCATTGTCGGGGCAATTTAGCCATTTAGAAAATACATGGTTAAGGGGTGGCTTGTTTTACTTCAAAATGACCTAGGTTTTGTCTCATTCGGTATACCACAATTAATCTGGGTATACCCCAATTTGGCAAGGAAAATAAATACCTTAATTTTTTTATTTTTCCATCATGATAAACTTACCGAATTTTTTTCCGTACACCAAATTCTGACTGAGAAAAATTCTCGTGGGCCCAAACCCACCCCATATTTTCTCCAACGGTCCCCAGGGGTTGTGTGTCTGGACGTAGTTCCGGAAAAAATTCGGTGGGTGTATCATCCCCTAATTTTTTGTATATAAAACTCCTTTAGACCGAAATTAGGAGTTCCACCACCTCTTAAGTTCTCGTGCTTCGTCTCTTTTGTTATGGAAAATTACTGTAAAAGTTCATATTTATATGAATCTTCTACCAAACAACCTTTCTTAGTTAATTGTAATATTATCTTCCACACCACAGGGTACCTACCTTAAGTAGGAAAGAAAAACCTAATTGTGTTAGTCTTGTAAAAATATTAACATTGTTAACTTCATTTATATCTTCGTATTAATTGCATGTAATTGTAAACTATAAATTAAAAAATCTGATATATCTATTTCGCAGTTCAAAATGAAACATGTGTGTAGTATACCACTAACGTTCTACAAATATGATCAATCGTCTGTTTTGATGTTTCTTCGCATCAATATGGTACATAGTAAACCGAAGAAATTTATTGATAATAGTTTAGCACTATTTGGTAACTATGCATAAACTTTTATAACTTGGTACCAACCAAGCTTTGGTTTTTGAGCATGGACATCTCGCTCAACTTTTGTAGACAAATGACCTTTAGCTCTGGATAATTTGGACATGAAAGTAGATTGAGATTGTTTTATTCATTCGAACTTGATTGTAATGTCGGTATAGTTAGACTATTCATAGGTGGTTTGTTATTTCTCATTCGCCTGATATCTTGAGATTGAGACATTTCTATTGAGAAATTTAGAGAATTGGTATACGAATTAGAAGGATTTTTAGAGAAAATTGTTTTTTTTTAATTTATTTATTTTGAAGCAAGAATTTTTTATTAAATTGCTAAACGGATATATATTACAAGGTATATGACACCCTAGGATCAAATACAGTTGGACCGATATGACAAGATATTACAGTAACATGGTATTGAAACGAAATGCAAGTAGCATTATGATTCAAGTTGCAACGGGGGTAGTTGAAATTGGCGAGGGTGAGGTTGTCAAGGCCTCCCGTGGTTCGACGAATGCTTTCTACAATAATAGTATTATTTTTTAGTGGACACAGTTGTGTCCATAAAAACTTGGTTGTTGCAGATGTGGTTCGTTGATATTGATCTGAGACACTGTTAGGCTTTTGTCTCCATGTAATTGAAGTACTGCTCAATCGATTTCTTCCTACCTTCTTGGTTAACGGATTTTTCCATAACTCCAAACTGCGTCTTTATTCTTGAGTATGTGTTGAACTAGAATTCCAATATCTATCCTCTAAGGATGAATCTAATAAACACTACTGCTACAACTAAAGTTACTACAACTACTAAAACTAAAAACTAAAACAATACTAGACAAATAACGGACTAGACTGATTTAAACTAAGGTAATTAAAAGAGTACCAACCGAGCTTTGGCTTTTGAGCATGGACATCTGTCTCAACTTTTGTAGACAAATGACCTTTAGCTCTGGATAATTTGGACAGGAAAGTAAATTGAGATTGTTTTATCATCCGAACTTGATTGTAATGTCGGTATAGGTAGACTATTCATAGGTGGTTTTGATTTCTCCTTCGCCTAATATCTTGAGATTGAGACATTTCTATTGAGAAATTTAGAGAATTGGTATATGAATTAGAAGGATTTTTAGAGAAAATTGATTATTTTTTTTAATTTATTTATTTTGAAGCAAGAAATTTTTGTTAAACTGCTAAAGGGATATATATTACAAGGTATGTGATACCCTATGATCAAATACAGTTGGACCGATATGCCAAGAGATTACGGTAGCATGGTATTGAAGCGAAATGCAAGTGGCATCATGATTCGAATTGCAGCGAAGGTAGTTTCAATTGGCGAGGGTGAGGTTGTCAAGGCCCCTCAGGGTTCAACAAGTGATTTCTACAATAAAAGTATTATTTTTAGTGAACATGGTTGTGTCCATAAGAACTTGGTTATTGGTGATGCGGTTCGTTGATATTGATGTAAGACACTGTTAGGCTTTTGTCTCCAGATGATGTGAAGTACTGCTCAATCGATTTCTTCCTACCTTCTTGTTTAACGACTTTGTCCATAATCCAAACCGCGTCTTTATTTTTGAGTATGTGTTGAACTAGAATCCAATACATTTCCTCTAAGGATGAAGCTAATAAACACTACTACTACTAATAAAGTTACTACAACTATTAACATTAAACTAAAAAAATACAAGACAAATTACAGACTAGACTGATTTAAACTAAGGTAACTAAAAGAGTACAACTAAAGTTACTAGAACTATTAAAACTAAAAACTAAAATATACAAGATAGATTACAGACTAGACTACTTTGTTTGAAAAGACAACTGAATTGGGAAACAACTTGTCGAGTTCACCGGACGATTCACATACCAATTAGGTTATATGCTTGTTGCTGAAAGATAAAATGAAGAAGAAGCTGTGATACAATCCTAGGATTTTATCACTCAAAGAACTCAACATGTAAAGGTGTTGATGATGTTGTTTGCAAAGAAATATATGTCACCTTGGTCAAGACTTACAGATGAACTGGAAATATTAAAGAGGGCCAAATTGAGAGAATTGCTTGCCACAAGTTCCACTAATAATTCATTAAGGCTTATATGAGGTTAATTGTGAAGATAAAGATGAGTACTGCCAATCTAGATGAATCAGGGAACTAAAATCCTTTGTATAAGAATTCTGAATGTTGGTGCAGAAGATAAAGTATGATGCGGGCATAAAATTAATGAAGCTGTTTTGTGTGGACACACTGGTTAAATCTCAATACTATTTTCCAGAGACTAAAAAGATTAAACCCAAATTATGAAAAACTTTTATAAGGACTTAATTGATACCGAAAACAAATTACATGAAAAACACCATAACCTTGGGAAAAAAATAACATACGAAATCAAAAGAACTATCACAAACAACTGTGAATCTAAAATCACATTGAACTTTACAACACAACGCAAAATACATAAGGAAAAAAGATGAGACCAAAAGAGAGGACACAAATAAAACTTTAAACTGAAAATAATCTGGTAGATAGAAATAATTGTCTTTCAACTTTCGAAATATGTTAATATAAGAAAGCAAGAGAGTATTAAAGAAACTTTACACGCCAAGGAAAGACTATGCAGGATAGCAGACAACAGACTCAAAAGACGTTTTTCGGATGTTGGAAAACAATCGTGGCCGTTAGAACTTGAGACTATCGTTTCATGTATCTCCGATAACTCTTTTACCACTTTGAAAAATCAAATTTTCCCATCCATGTGGACGTTCAAATAAGAAAAAACTTTCAAGTCCTACCGTACTTTCTCTAAGTGGCAGAATATCTACAGAGCGGAAAAGACTTGACCGCTTGGTAGATATCTGGTCACTCGGTAGAGTCTTTATCTCTAGCAATAAAGACTCTAGGTTATTTTTTTAAAATATTATATCTTCTTCCAATTAATTTTATTTGGTTACCAACCAAAAGCTTGTTGCTAGCAATAAAGACTCTAGGTCAAAGAGGTGTTGGAGCCCAGCTTGTCGCTAGGTTACCAACCAAAAGCTTTGTATGATTTTATTTGTAGTTATAATTAAAATAATAAATTAATAAAAAAATAAAAAAAAATAATTATATTTAAAGAATAAAAATTAATTTTTAATTATTTTAATTTATTTTTATCATATAATCCCATACTGAATATCTTATAACATATAAAATCTGTTAAGAATTCTGTGAGAGTCCGATTTTGTACACACTCCTTAATGATTGTGCACATAACATTTTAATCTCTACCGTCGATTTGATTTCTGGAGTTATGTAACAAGAGTCGAGATTCTAAATATGAAGGGTAATTGGCTATTTGTTAACTAATCAACCAATCAAATGAACATGTCAGATATACACTCTTTAGAGAAGTGTGCACATAATTAAAGTCTAGTAAACACATACAAATAGATTTTCTTTATTAATAAAGTTTCCACCATACAAAACTAAGTGTATTTTTATGTTAAAAATTTACCAGCTTTTACCATGGTGGAAAAACATATTTGCATGTCCATATGGCAAATGGAAAAACTTACATCTACCATAGGTACCAGATAAGACACTACCAGTCAAAACTCCAAAGTACAGTTCTCATGTTTTGCCCCAATGTAGTATTGGTAATGGACTAGGCGATCATACAATTACCTCTATTTAATGTTTTTCTTTAAAAATAGTTTCATTAAATGCATTGGTTGAAGATTAGAAAATTACAACATTCTTGTCATAAATGATTCACAAACAATTACCTTCATTTAAAGTTTTTCTCTAAAAATGGTTACACTAAATGCATTGGTTGGAGATTAGAAAATTACAATTTTCTCGTCATAAACGATTCACAAACAATTACCTCCATTTAAAGTTTTTCTCTAAACACAGTTGCATTAAATGCATTGGTTGGAGATTAGAAAATTAGACCTTTCTCGTTATAAATGATTCACAATAAATATGGAGATTAGAAAATTATATCATTCTCGTCATAAATGATTCACAATAAATACAAAATTCCGCTTGAAGTAAACCTTTCATATATGAATAATCGTTACACTCGATATCCTACTAGTACTGGTCTTCCTTGCGTTGTATCCCAAACATGGATGACTTTTGGAGCAATTTGAGGAGGTATGTGATGTTAATTTCTTTATTTTTGTGCATTCAACCTTTTTATGGAGCTAGAGAGAATTATATCTCCAAAGAAGAAGACATGGAGATTGAAAGGCAGCTCAAAGTTCCCAATAAACCTCCGGTCAAAATGATAGTTGTAAGATAATTTTTTCTTAATTTTAAGTTAATTGTAAATCTACAATAAAAAAGATCGGTGCCAAATGGAACACAATGATAACCTTTTAGTTTCTTTTAGTTGTACTTTATACTATTATTATGCTCATTATCATAATTAAAAAGATCGTGTTGGTATTTGGTCTTTTGCTAAAAAAATCATTCCTCTTAAATGTTTATTATTCAGGCCAAACATGGTGATATTATAGATTATATTGATATCTTCACTCAACCTGCATTTGAGCATCCACTGCTGAAGGATCATAAAATCAAGGTATACCGATTAAAAAATATTGATAACTGATACAAAATTTTACTAGATCGATGCATATCTAATTGACCATTTTACTAGATCGATCCACTGCTGAAGGATCATCCATAGAGTCAGAGATTCAGCTTCATAGAGAAAAGTGTCTGCTAGGTATAGTGCCTACCTGAAGGACCCAAAAAAGAGAGTTGATATTCGGTTCTATTATTTTTTGGGAGTGACTAAATCAAACAATCCGATCAATTACCCGCTTACGCCTATGTATCATCACGTATGTTCACTTGTATTTTCCTTGTGCTTCCAGTCTAAATTATCTTGTTCACATTTTCAAAAGAAAAAAATAAAAACTAACTGGTTATCATTTATATGTCCAACTAGCTAGTTTGTGTCGTTAGAGCCAACAGAAGGCAAAAAATACTACGGCGGTTATGCTAGAATCGGTTTACACAATCCATCAGTAACTCAAAAGCAATTTAGCACCGCACAGATTTGGATTCAAAATGGTCCTGAGAAAGACATAAACAACATAGAGATTGGATGGGCCGTAAGTCACTCGTGTTTTAGTTATCTGCTTAAATTTTGTCTTTTGTTCTCCTAATCATTATGGAAATGAAATATGAATAATGATAATTATAATTATAATTTGAATATTCATCTGAGGCACCCTTGATATTTTACAACACCGAGGCTTGCAGGTGTACCCAAAGATCTTTGGCAATAATATCACCAGATTATTTTCCTATTGGACAATAAGATTCCTCCATACCAATGGTTTACCATTCTAGTATTTCTTCAGATAGCTTTACTGCATTATTACCTCAATTAAATCTTCTTTTTTGTACATTGTGCAACTATTTAGGCTGATGGTTACAAAAGTACAGGTTGTTTCAATATGTTTTTCCCGGGTTTCATACAAGTGCATCCTAGTATAACATTTGCTGAACTGTTGGAGCCGATATCGATCTATGGGGGGGAAGTATTCGATGCTCGTTAGGGTATATCGGGTAGGAATTTCTCAACTATAAGATGTCTCCTAACTGGCATTACCTTCTAGAAAACTTGACATATGATTTTTACATTGTTAAGTGTTAAACTTCATAAGTTAGCTTGTATTTCCTACTTAGCGCCAAAAGCCCAACAACAATTGTTACTAGCAACTCACTTTTACTAATAGATATGTGTATTGAACATTTTAGGCACCAACAAGTGGTGATTGGTGGTTATTTATTGAAAAAGAAGTGATAGGGTACTGGCTTAAGGAGCTCTTTACTCATCTAGCACATGATGCTTCTATGGTTAGATTCGGTGGAATTGCAGGGGAAGTATCTGGAGAACCAAGTCCGCCAATGGGAAATGGACATTCTCCTGCAAAACATTATGACCTAACAAGGGGAGGTTACATAAGAGAAACGATGGTCTTTAATGAAAAAGGAGTGCCAGTTTACTTTGATTTTTCTAAAACACTAAAGAAACAAGATACAACCAAGGATTGTTATGACCTTGACTATTACTCACACAAAGCGTGGAATCATATAATGTATGGAGGTCCAGGCGGATCCAGGTGTGCTTAACTATCAAGATTACTTGGTGATGCACATGAGCGTGTAATGTGTTGTTGACTTGAGTTAGAAATCCTAGTTAATTTGTTTTATGTAAGAATAAATCAAGGCGAGAATATAATATTATCTGATCGCTTTCTTTTTAAGTAAAATAAAATCGCCAATTTGAAAAAACATTGTACATTTTATTATCGAATTGGAGGCGTAGTCGCACCAATCCAAGAGGGAAACAAAAAAAGAATACCTTGTGCTGTTATGTGATAATGTTGGACTTTCCGTACATTATCTTTAGCATGTGATAGTATGACTAATTACATATTTATATGCTGAAAATACATTCGGTTTTAGCTAATTGCTATCAATCACCTCATCCCAATTACATGACTTATTAATTGTTCCATAAGATTTGGGAGTATCAACATTTCCACAAAATATGATCAACTTCTTCCAAATAATACTACAGAAGCAACATTTGATCTCTTCAATTTCACCACATCTCTTGATAAGATTGTCAACCATAGGAATATACTATCAGTAATTAATAGAATGAAATGAAATCTCTGTTGTTCTCGAGGGAAACAAAGAGAGAGAGAGTAATATTGTTTATAGTGGTTTTGGATAGACCGTCCATGTGAACCACTGCAGAACCACACAGACACACAAAAAGTGGGCTCTGCCCCAGAGAAAAAACAGAGGGTCCCGCTTTTGTGTATGTTAGGGTCTATGCGGTTTTTAAGGAGTTTATATAGGATGGTTTGGGAGGAATTTTTGTATTATTTAACGGAGAGTTATTACACGTCAGATATGGACAAACTGTTAAGGACACAACTTCAACATTTACACATTATTTGTTTACAATAACACTCTAAATACACTTTTCAAATCACTACAAATACTACTTATCTAACACCCCCAAAGCTCAGAGTTTGAGCAGGAGTGAAGACACTGAGCTTGGACCTCAAAATGCAGAATCTAGGAGAAGCCGTATGTTTAGTGAAAACGTCTGTACGTTGATCCTTTGTGTAAACGTACCTGACAATAAGCTTTCCAGCAGCGACCAGTTCTCTAACGAAGCAAAATGCATTTTTGATGTGCTTCATGCGATTATGAAAAATGAGGTTTTCAGTAAGATAATTGGCACCTAAATTGTCACACCAAAGGACAGGTAGAGACGCAGTAGAAAAAAAAAATCGTAAACCAAAGATTGAACCCATAAAAGCTCTGAAGTAGCATCAGCAAGTGCGCGATATTCTGATTTTGTACTTGATCTAGAAACTGATTTATGTTTTCAGGAACACCAAGAAATTAGATTAGGTCCTAAGAAAAGCACATACTACATACAACAAAACTCCGATAAATTAATAGTCTTGGGACTGCTAAATTCTATCAATTTAGCGAAGTATTAATTTATAGATAAATTAATAAATTATTATTATATCAAAACATACCCAATTTAACTTTAAATTTCTAAAATAAACGTGTAGTATTAAATATCTAGAGATTATTTTATGACATATTATGCGTATAAATATATATATTTTAATGTTAAAATTAAAATAAGAAAAAAAACACAATAAAATCATTTCGAAACTTTTGATAGTAGTGAAAATGAAGTCCAATATATTATAAATGCATACAAAAACAAATAATCGTAGATGTCTGTTTTAATAAGCATCGTAATATAATGTAATCTCACTGATTATTAATTTATATATTAGTTGGGTCCTATTGGAAGCTTAAATTTTTTATTATCTTATCAATTTAGCGAGGTTATTAATTTAGCACATTGGTCCAAATTGGGATTGGCAAATAATATTATCTTAGCGAAGTTATTAATTTATCGTTGATTAATTTAACGAAGTTCTATTGTATTGGAAACAAAATATCCGAAGCATGCATGATGCATATACTAAAAACTGAATACCCCTTGTGAGCCACCTATGTAATTTTGTAGATATTAATGTTCTTGCGAACCCATCGGCCCAGCGTAATTATGTAGGCGCGTTCTTTGATGCATCTATATTCCTCCGGTCCAATCAAGGGTGTAATAATCGTGAAGACACTGATAAAAACATAACACCGCCATCTAACGACAAATTGTCGAGGTAGGAATTACTGTTTAATCCAGTTTTTCATGATCCAGTTAATGGCTAGTCCACCCGTGAAAAACATTTACTCCCTAGTCCAAAAATATGTTTTTGGACTAGATTATTTAGTCGCTAGTCCAAAAACTTTTTGGAGATTATAAAGTGTGTTTTCAAAATGCCTAAAACACCCTTCCAAATCTAATTAGTATCAACACATGTAAATTTTACTAGTAGTATCAATATGGTGATATTACATATTAATATGTACTATACTAGTTGTAACAAAAATATGTTACTAGTAAATTAAGTAACTACTTTACTAGTATACTAGTAAAGTAAACTATTTTACTAGTAATAACTAGTAGTATCAATATGTAGTAACTAGTATGTAGTAACTAATAGTAATATGTAGTAACTAGGAGTAATATGTAGTATCAACATATAGTAACTAGTAGTAATATGTAGTAACTAGTAGTAATATGTAGTAACTAGTATGTAGTAACTAGTAGTAATATGTAGTATCAATATGCAGTAACTAGTACTTTACTAGTAGTAACATATGTAGTATAATATAACAATATTAATATGTAGTATCAATATATAACATAACAATATTGATATGTAGTACATAACATGTTGATACTACATATTGATATGTAGTATCAATACATAACATAACAATTTATATGTAGTATCAATATGTCGATACTACATATTGATAGGTAGTATCAATATACTCCCTCTGTTTCAAAAAGACCGTCCTCTATTCCATTTCCGTCAGTTTCAAAATTGTGTCCAACTTTTGTTTATAAGCGTATTTTTTCAATGAACTCTCTATTATAACCTTTAATTTTTTATATTCATAAATGCATATTAATGGGACCTAATCCAAAATATTAAAGAAATATGTACAATTAAGGAAACAAACATATCCTTCATTCCTTTTAAAAGACAATACATTTGGCTCCAAGATTTAAATTGCCTAAAGAGATTATACTCCATACATTCTATATCTTTTAATTTTCCTTTTTTATTTCCTCTTTACAATTCTCTTAACAATTTTAGGCAGTTTTTAATACTTGCATTTTTATCAACATAAAATAGGTAAATAATTAAGTGTAGTCAAGTAAAGTATTATGGTCTCCTTAATATTTTGACAAAAAGTCAAAGCGGACTGTCTTTTTGAAACGGAGGGAGTATAACATAACAATATTTATTTATATGTAGTCATAACATATTGACACTACATATTGATATGTAGTATCAATATATAACATAACAGTATTTATTTATATGTAGTCATAACATACTACTAGTATGTTACTACATACTAGTAGTAACATATTACTAGTAACATATGTAGTATGTAGTAATATATGTAGTAACATACATAGTGTTATATGTTAGGGTTAGTAGAGTCATTTTACTCTTTTCAAAACTTTTTTGGACTAACGAGTAAATATATTTTCCCGCTGGAATAGCCATTAACCCGGGTCGGGTTTAATGGACTAAACAACAAAGTTCTCATTGTCGAGACTAGGAGATATGGGCCGGGTTTGTACACCTTGAGCTACTAAAGGTTGGCTCATGTTTAGATCAATTTAAAACTTGAACAACTTGTGGACATCAAATAAGTATGAAACAGCTCGAGTTAGTTTTGAGCTTCACTTGTTCGTTCAAGCTTTGTATACACCTATTCTTTGATTTTTGTCGGTAGTTGTGTCTACTAATCAGTAGTCATAAATTAGTATCATTAAACGGCTAAACGGTCCAACCTAATGATAAAAACAGGTGAATCAACTCTGAACTGGTGATCTCAAATCACATGGTCTGGATCGACAAATCCAACCATACATTTATTGAAGAGAATGACCTAAAGTAATCTCTTCACTCAATGCAAGCATATCTAAGTTCTACTCTCAAGTGGTCTTGCCATTTTATACCCTCTCTAGACTCAAATTACTAATAAACTTTATTTTCAAATAACAATTTCTTACTTATCCAATTATGTAATGTAATTACCTAAAATGAGCTTAAAAAGGTTAATATTCCTTGATCAATTTGGAATACTGAAAATGATACCGAGCACCACTTATTTTTAAACTCAAAAGAGAATACAACACTTCACTTGCAGAGCTAATGGAGTTGACAGGAGCAAAACCGGTTAGGAGTTATATTACCAAGCTCGTTGGTACCATCCACGCAGGCGCAAAACTGTCATTAAGGCGATCTCAAATGAAAGATTTTGATCCATCTTTGCATTGAATAAACTGCGACTCAAGATAATATTTCACATCTGGAACTCCATATACAACACTAAAAAATACTTTTATAATGAATGGATTTCAATAAATTTATTCTCAAATTTTAATCCTTACTTTAATCTATATATTTAATTTATCTAATCTAATCAAATTAGTTAAATTAACTAATCAAATAATGAAGACTAATTAAACAAGGGATGTTTTGTCATTCCAAAATAAGATTTGGTTAGGAGGCTTTTCAGTTTACTTCAAAAATGATCATCTTTTTGTCTCATTCAACAACCCCCTCCAATATACATATCACCAATTCAACGAGGCATCAAATCTATCTTTATTTTTATTTTTTATTTTTTTTACACCTATCATTATTTTCCTCAAATTATAAAATTATATTTATCACATGCCTAATATCTTCGTGAAAAATCGTAGAATACCATCATCAAATTTAGCAATACTCGTCGGTATTCTTGTTCAACACCGTCATCAAATTTAAAGATACTCATAAGTATTCTTCTATTTTCTTGCTCTTTGTTTTTGACGTCTATATATCATTAACTAACTTTTTAATTTAACGTTAAATCGGATATCATCAAATTTAAAGATACTCATTAGTACTCTTTTATTCTCTTGCTCTTTGTTTTTCATGTATATATATCATTAACTAGTTTTTTCTCCTAAAATTATCTTTTTTAGATTAAAACTAAAATAATTATTAAAGCATTGTTCAGTTGAACCAATCAAACTAAAAAACTTTCTATTCTTATCTAATCCTTCCAAATTCTATAAACCCTAATCAAATATTTTTTTTATCTTCTTCTCCAAAGATCTTCGATCCAGTCAAGAAAAGGTAAATCTCCATCAATCCTTTCTATTATTAGCATTTATTCACTGATTTACATATTTAAAACTTAAATTTTGAAAATCAAAATCTCCGATTTACCCAGAATCGATTTACGTAGATCTATCGTATCAACCGATTCTGAGTTTTGTTCTTCGTCCATGAAGAGCGTGCAGATGAATCGGTTTACATGATGACTAACATCAACCGATTCTGGGTAGAAATCAGAATATGAAAAGACATCGCTAGAATCAGTTTATAAGTCCATGAACATAAACCGATTCGGGGTAGATTTTTTTTTTTTTTGAAATTTGTGCTCATACAATCGGTTTTTATTTACGTGGTCCGTATACCGATTAAGAAATTGTTTGTTCAGATTCTCATCCCCGAATCGGTCACTAAACGTTAGTAACAAATACTTGATTCTTTTGAACTCATGTATATTTTCCTTTTTATCTATCTAGACAAAGTGCTAACTCTTTGGAACAATTTCTATGACGGTAAATATACTTTAGTATAGTGGAAATTTCTGAGGAACCCAAATTTGGTTCCTCTCTCTTCTATAAACCCATCATTAAGATAACATATATGAGTAGTCCAAATTATAAGATCTACGGCTAAAAATATTAGCTTTGGATTAGATTTATACTTTTACATTTTCTAATGGACATTATTAACCTCAATTAGTTATGTATTATTAATAAAACTATTTTAAAAAAATTAGTTAATTTGGAATGTGGTCAATTAGTAGCGTTTTTGGTGGGCGTTATTTATGAGCTTTCACCCTTCAAGATTTTGAAGAATTTTCACTTTTTACGGATCTAAAAATTTTGTCTCTCTGAAATTGCTTCCACTTTTCACTCTCTCTCTCTCGAAATCCATTTCTCTGTTATTTCCCATTATTAAGAAAAATAACCTCCGTTAAAAATTAATAGGAAAGACCATCTATACATCGCGTTTCCCCTTCACTAAGAAAAGAATCACATTTATTATTATAACGGGTATGATATCAAGGACATGTACACTATTTCGATTTCTCTACAATATTTTTGATTCACCTAGTGCATGGAATAACATGGAAATAAATGGTCATCAAGAAATGATATGATCAATATACGTTATCATTCTATTTCTTTGCTTCTGGTTGTTACTTGTTATGTAATTTGATCTCACATCCAATGGGCGTGTAGAACTTTGAATAGGACTGCCACTATGTAATAAATTACGCTCTTTTATGCCTTCAAAATTTATTCTCATCAAATTAGCCGTGAATATGATGTGGTAGATTCGTTAGATTAGTTAATCTGGTTCGTTAAAAAAAATTCTCATCTTCTATTGTGTTCCATTACAATTATTATCTCGTTTTCAATTGAGCCGGTCATAATGATAATTAGGATTTTCACACAACGTAAGTGATTATAATAGGTGAAATTTTGTAATTGTCATTATAGTGTGAAAATTAAAACATTTTGGTGATAATTGCAATTTTTCAATTGAAAATTAAGATTATCACCAAGTTATGAAAAATAGCATTTTCAAAGACCTGTTGATAATTGTGATTTTCCCAAAAATTGGTTGATTATAATTGGTGAAAATTTGTGATTATCACTAGAATTTAACAACTGAAATTTTTGATAATTGGTGTTTTCATAAAACACTGGTTTCAACATATTAAAATTGCAGTTATCACTAAAATGTGAAAAATCAAAATTTTCACATTCGAGATGCCGTTATCACAAGATGCAATAAGTAAAAATTAGAAAATTGCGATTATCACTAGTTATATACATGTGAAAACTGGAATTTTTCCATGCTTTTTAATTTGTGAAAATAAAAACTTTCACAATTTATTTCAACCGAAAGTTGGAATTTTCACCAATCGTCTAATTCTCGAAAAGTGTAGTTTTCACATATCTATCCAAGGTTGAAAACACGAGGTGTCATTATTGGAAACTTTACAATCCGTGAGAAGAGGAATTTTTAAACAAGTTTCTTTTGCAGAATATGGTATTGCTAAGGAATCAGTCAAAGGAGATATTCAAGAGAGTTTTAATTAAGAGAGTTGTCTTGGGATAATTTCGGTAAACAAATTAATTTAGTTGAGGTATTTAGGGGAATTCTTTGGTGAGAGTATTTCGAGGGAGTTACTTTAGGGACAAATTTTATCCGTTTTATCACAATTATTTTAATTTTCTAAATAAAACTTAAAAATTTATTTTTGTAACTAATAATTATTATTAATAATCATGGATTTCTCATATATGGGATCTTATTGGAGGGCTTCTGATACACAAAAATAAAAAATTGGGCTAGAGAAAAAGATCCCCCTTTGGTATATAAACTCGAAGAGTTTTGAGCCTAAGACTTTGATGAGAATAACCATTTACCTTAAAAAGTACTCCATGTAATATTGAATGAAAATGCGAAACCAATCCAAGGATCACTCAGTTCTGATGTATAATGAAGAAGTTATGATTGCAACACTAAGATGGGAAAATATGTTGCTAAAGGTTCAGTTCGTGAATACGAAACAATACACGAATTTTTCAGCAACAGGTTGCTAACTAAACAGCAAAAGCGTGACCTTATATTCTAGTCAGGTTTTTTATGTTACTCTTTCTATACAAGGTGACTTGAATTTTAAGCAACTTAGCCTTGGTCATTCAATATAAAAAGAGGTTTCATGTAGATACAATGCTATATAAACTGTCCCTTGGTAAATTGTGCATGCACTGTATAAGGTTGTTTTTCACATCTTATTCTTGACGAACAACAGTGAGATTTCTAAGACTGTATTTGGGGATCGTAAAGCACAGGTAAGTTATCTTTCTCTTTGATAGCTATAACACCCGTGTCTAGGTAATTACAATGATCCTTATCTATTTTAAGGTCATTCTCTTCTGCTATAAGGTCATTCAAGGATTATTTACCATAAACTTTAGATTTGATAGATCAAGATATCTCTAGAGTATTTCTATTTGATCTTTTGAGGTAAAATCAATTAAGTTACATAATGTGTAAACCCTAATCGTCGAGGAGTATATTCTAAGAGAATTAACGTTCTGCTAGAGGATTTAAAAGAGTATCTTCTAAAGAGAACTGACGTTCTTCTAGAAGATTTACAAGAGAAACTCCTAAAGAGAATTGGTGTTCTATTAGGAGTTTTACAGGTGCATTAATATAAATGAAGCAAGGTATTACATCTAGTCAAACACCTAGTAGTAAATAAGTGGTGTAACAACTTAAATTAGTGTGTGTTCAATCAAGACTAGGTCGCGAGGTTTTTTAACAAGATTGTAATTTTCCTGTAAACAAAATGTCTGGTGTCTGTATTATTTGTTTTCTTATATTATACTGTATTATTTTTATAATTGAAATATCACAGGTTAAATCTATAGTCTTAGCTTAACTGTAAAGAACCTACAAGACTCATTCTTATTGAATTTGTCTCTTGAAATATAGATTACATAACTTTTTTTTTTGGAATTCGGTTTGTCTACATATATTAGGATTATCTTGTTAAACAATCATGTCTACAGTTTTGTAACCGAACATATATATTGTACAATTTCAAGAACGAAAAAGTTGGTGGTGTACTAGGTATCCTCTCCTTTCCACTAACATTTGGAAATTGGACACTACACTCTTAATCCATATGTTCTTGTGGGAATATGCTCATTGAATTCTCTCGTTTAATGATAAATTTGTTGACATGCTATACTGCATTGACCTTATATGTCATTCATGCATTTGCGGTGAAGAAAACATTACGTATTTGTTCATGCATTGTTTCTTTGCCATATATGTTTGGCATATGCCTCTGGGAACCAACAACTAGCTCTTTGGTTCTGCCAATAACTCTCATAATTGGTTGGACCCTTGGTTTTTGATTAATTACATCTATAAAAATTGGACTCCAATCTATGTTACTATATGTTAGTTCGTATGACAACATCTTCAGGAAATTTATTTCAAATGCTGCTAATATTGTGAACAATATGATAAACACCTTTGTCATTATATAATATGGTCATCCATAACCAGGGACATATGCCTAATAATCTATATTACAATAGAGATATAAGAGTGGTAAATGATACATTGAATGCCACACACAAGGATAAGTTTGGCATAAAAATAAATACCTTCATCAAAATTCTGATAATATTTCCACTTGAACTGATATTAACATGATTGGTTTGTCCTTCTTATGGAAATGCATTAGAGTCAAAAGATACCCTTGTTGCAGAATCAGAGGAGATGAAACTGAGGAAGGAGTTGATCTTACTCTGAATTTGGCGAATGATCTTCGGAAATCAAATGTTGATTTCGAACCTTAGGACGCTCAAACTCTAAACTTTATCAAGGATATGAAAATGAGGTCCAGCGAATGTTCTCTTCAAATGTCTATATGAACATAAGTCAACTTAACCATGAAGTAATTGTTAAAGTTTCTCTTGTGTTATGAAGTTTAGGCAAAAAAGAAGAAGAAGAAGAAGAAACAATTATTAATTTAACTTTATATGTCACTTAATGGTCGGAATTGATGTAATCCCGATTTGTCGGATGATGCCAACCTTGGCACTTCAGAAGGAAACTATGTAATCTTGGGTAAACATTTTCCCTTGGGTTTTCTTATATAAGAAAATACCGGTTGAAATTTTCAAGGGAAATGATACATGGGTCAAGCTTAGGCCGACGATAATGATTTTTTCCTAACAGGTTTATCTCGTGTTGGCGCTATTAATCTAAAGCTCATACAATTATAGCTTAATTAGCATTCATGATTGGTCTTGGTTCTCCATGGGTCATAAAATAAAGAAGCAAAAGTACATTTATCTTTACTTTATTCGAGAAAACCGTTTGACAACCTCCTCCATCGCACCAGAAACGTTTGACAACCCCTATCGAGGAGGATTGGACCCAGCAGTTCACAAAATCCTACACAGTATTACCTTATCCATATAATGGCACACTTTATAAATCATGTAACCATAACTTGATAGATGACAAACTAAATCACCTTTCTCCTCTAATAGCCCAACACGCAAATCATAAATATCTACCGACCTCGTGAGATAAACCCTTAGATATAAGATTATCTGGTCACATAGGAATTCAAGAAAATATATTACAGTTTCGGGATATAAATCGTAATCCAAACAATATATCAATTGCAACAAAACTTCCCACCTACAACCAATTTTTTGTGGACAGTACCGTGTCCAATTTAACTTTTCTCGTGAAAATAAATTAACGAAGGTTTACCGACCTTTGTTATTCCAAACCTCATTCATATCATCAAGTCCAACATATGTCCGAGTGCAATACTGATTCATGAACTTCTATGTGCATACTTTTTCAAATTATTGTAACCGCATGAACTTCTATGTCAAATTATTGTAACCGCATGTAACACCCTACTCACTTGCTATAAAATCAGCCATATACCTCCTCCACCCTCTCCTCTTTTTTTCCCTCGATTTTCTGACCCCCAAACCACAATCCCACAATCTTAGTAACAAAATCCTAAACCTCTATCATTACCACTTTTTGCTTTCTTTCTTGGTCCCTGTTGGTAACAAAAAATGAAATGATATATCCCAAAAATCAACTAAACCCAGAAAAGATCATATAGATTACACTCGGACTCCAATATGAATTCACTTGGGCAGGAGATCCTACCTCCTGTGATAATGGTATTTCTACTACCCGCAAACCCAATACACCATAAGATCAAAAACAACAATCTTGGTAGGTTGGGCCAAACCTAAACTCGATTGGACCAAGATCAATACGGGCGGGGAAGCTAAATTGTACCAAATTGTATGGATGGATGATTACAAGATCAAATAAAAAATGCATCAAATTATACAATCAATATCCAAGACAACTATAAAGAAGGAAACCGAACAGTGGATGACAACTTATCAAAAATCTCCCGATAATAATTTGATACCACATGATTCCATTCTTTCTGAACTAAATTGTATTAAATGGCGTCTTGTATGACATGCCCTCGTGTAGTCTCCTGCTAGCTGTATAAATCAATTTTTGCTTAAAAAAAGCTTTTAAGAAGGAAAAGCACACAAATGAAATGTTGTAAACTCATATGTACTTACTTTTTAATTTCAATACAAGGATACTAAGAGCAATTCCAACAGAGTATGGGTTTAAAAAAAAATGTTGCCACATAGGATTTTAGACATTATAGCACAAAAGATCTCTCCAATGATGGTTAGATAATTTTTTTTTTGATAAGTTAGAAATGAAAATATGGATGAGAATATCTATTTTTGAAGACTCTCGTCCAAACCCACGTCACTAATTTTGATTTTTTTTAAATTTTTGTGAAAATATTAGTTTAGGTCACATTAATAAAACCTGATTTATTTTATTTCAACCAAACATACATATACAAACACTGTGGGAGATGTTTAAATTTATAATGGCAGATACCACTAAAATCCGTTAAAATTATATCTCCAATTAAGATGCATATCCAAACACCATTCCAGATGCTTTATGATAATAACTTATTCAAACTCACAACTAACCAGAATACGACACATTACACCCAGATATGAGAGTATGTCACTAGATCAAGTACAACCATGATAGTCAAGGACAACTGGATCCGCCTGGACCCCCGTACGTTATAACGTTCCACGTATACGGCTAAGAACTGTAAGAGTAGTAGTAAAGCTTGTAACAAGTCTCTTTTTTAGTATCTAGTTTCCTCAGTGCTCTAGTATAATCGAAGTAAACAATCTCTCCTGCTTCGTTAAAGACCTTCATTTCTCTCATAAAACCAGCCTTTGCAAGGTCATAATCTTGGTATTCTGGGAAGTGTCCGTTTCCCATGGGAGGACTAGGACTTCCGGATACTGCCCCTGCTATTCCACCATATCTAACGATAGAAGCGTTCTGTGCTAGATGAGTAAATAGCTCCTTCGGCCAGTACCCTATCACTTGTCCACCAACCGATAACCACCACTTGCTCGTGCCTGCCATAACATACAAACACATCTCAATTCTTTCTATTAAATGAAACTAGGTTGTGCTAGATAGTAGTAACGCAAAGCAATTTCCATGAAAATAATTTCTTGGGTTTTCCGTAACTTTTACCGAAATGGGATTTAAAACTCATTTACGCATATATACTACTTTAGCTGCTAGTTCACTAAATTTTCTATAGGTGACAGTTGAATTACCTGATATACTTCCACGGGAATCGAATATTTTTTCCCTTTATAGACAGATACGGGTTCTAATAGTTCGCCGAATGTGATACTAGGATGCACTTGAACGAAACCAGGGCAGAAGATGTTGAAGCAACCTGTACTTTTATAACCATCAGCCTGCAGAGATTAAGCATTACACATAATATAAGAACTTATGGAGTTTTATACAAGATTTGCAGTAAAACTAACTTCGGAAAATATAACAAAATATACGTGCTGATGAATAAGAAAAAAAATGGTTCGAGCTTACTGTCCAATAGCCGAAAATTCTGGTAATGTTATCGCCAAAGAGTTTGGGATATACCTGAAAGCCTCGTAATCATATCGATAAGGTGAGATTAACTAAAAACAAGAACAAGAAAAGAATACGAGCAAATAGCACTTCGTTTGTAGCTAGACATGATTGACATTTGGATGACTTACGGCCCATGCCGCCTCTATACTGTTTAACTGTTCCTCGGGACCATTCTGAATCCACATTTGTGATGTGCTGAATTGTTCCGGAGTTACTGGTGGATTATAAGCGCCCATAATGACATGACCTCCATAATATGATTTGCCTTCGACAGGTTGGATAGACGCAAACTAAATGGACATTAAGAAAAAAGATAACCAATTAGTTTTTGTATATTAACAATCAGCTTTTTAGTAAGAAGCAGCTAACCAAGTTGAATCTACAAGAGTTAAGCAAGCAAGGCCACAAATATCAACCGATCATTAAGAAAAGCATTAATACCATCCAACCGATCGATGTAGTGTTCACAATTGTCCAAACCATGTAGAAAATTTTAGCAAATGTAGCCTAGCACTTTTAGAGGCCACTCAAAAGGAATTAAGGGCTACTTTTTTATCCCCATCCATTAAAGGGGTTAAGGTGTATCTTAAAAATAGAAAATTGTCTATATTGTCCTTCACCTTTATGTTGAAAATTTTGGATTAAACAAGGGGATGAAAACAGAAATAGAAAATGGTGTACCCCTGATTTCAAGGCTCTTTCGATTCTTTTAGACAATAATTCGACCTTTCCCAATAAATTTGGCGAGTACAAACGGTCTCTCGAATTATGCCTTCAGGATTCAATGAAGCCCTAACACCGTAATCAAATTCAAGGATTGTACTTCCTTGACCCGACCAAGAATCACACTGTATAAGGTTCTGATGATGCTTTTTAGAGAAGAAGAAAACAGACTGTTTTTTGATGTATTGGAATTGGAGAACATCTTCGCTACTTATAGTGATATTCATGCCTGTTGGTAGTGTCGTTTCATCACCAACAGACGCTTCCAAAAGCCATTAATGGTGGCTTATGGGAAGAGACGCGTCTGTTCAATTTTGAATGAAAACTTCTAGGTTTTACAAAGTAAAACCAGAAAAAAAAAATTCCACGAGACGCTGTCTCGGACTCTGCTAGGGGGCGTTGCCCCTAGACCCCCACGACCGGTCAGGTCATGTCGATCACCGTATAACTCTGCGTAGCGGCAAACCTTGAAAATATCCAACATTCTCCCCCTATTTTCAAAAATGAGAAAAACACAAAAACACAAAGTAAAAAATAAAAATAAATCAGAGTGGCTGCATCACTAAAGTGCTTGCCTACGTACCCGAGTGGGATCAAGCCAACGTAGTTCACGCTTAGTTTGGGAAATAAGCATCATCGTTGAAACCAATACATAAATGATAGGTATCTTTTGGATTTGAACCTTCACTTAGTGTAAGAAATTCAAAGCCTTATCGAGGTTCAGTGGTGAAACTAGTCTTGAACCAAGTACCCCTAATGATAAAACCGGAATTTCAACACATATTGATTTCTGAGAATAGTGTGTTCTGTAGCTCGCACATTAATGGCCATCTGCTTAAATCCTGGATTCATGAGTCTTCTTTAGAGAACGGTCTTCTTCTCTTAGGAAACGGCCTGATTTCCATACTCATATAGGTAAGTCTCGAAGGTATTTCTGCGAGACACCTTGTGATAAAAGTTAGACTTATTAAGGATTTTCATCCATCCTGTTTTCTTGCAGAAAACCAACACTAGTTAGAAATGGGAAGTTTTGTATTAGTGCTCCATAATCACATTCATAACTTGTTGGTACCACATTGAACCTTGTTTATCCTTTCCAAAACATAGGTTGGGTTTCTGCTATGGGCGATCAAACTTCATTCACAGACCTTAGTCCCATTTCATTACACTTTATTGAAACCACTTTCTTTGGTATACTTTTTGTAAATGGGTCTGCCAAGTTCTTACTTGTTTCAATATAGTTTACTGCAACTACTCCTCTTTTGAGTAATTGTCTTACCATTTGATGTCTAAGACTTGCATGTCTTTACTTTCCATTATAAGTCTTGTTAGAGACATTATAAATAGTTTCTTGATTATCACAATTAATCAAGACCGCTGGACATGGATTCTTCCAAAATGGGATTTCAACAAGTAAGTTTCTAAGCCATTCCGCCTCCTTACATGCATCGGTTAACACTATCAATTCTGACAACATTGTTGAGTCAGAAATACAGGTCTGCTTCTTAGAACTCCAAGACACAGCAGCACCTCCTAATGTAAATATCCATCCACCAGTCGACTTGGATTTGGATTCTACATTGTTCCAGGTAGCATCATTGTATCATTCTAATACAGCGGGATAGCCGTTATAATGCAAACCATAGTCAATGGTTCCTTTCAAGTAAGCCAAAACTCTTGAAACTGCTTTCCAGTGTTCAACTCCTGGGTTAGTTGAGAAACGACATAACAATCCCACGGCATGAGATATGTCCGGTTTTGTGCAATGCATAGCATACATAAGACTTCCAATAATACTAGAATACTCAAGTGGTGCATGAGTACGCCCAGTGTTCTTCATTAACTTTATAGTAGGTTCTAAAGGAGTAGGGGCTGGTTTGTCATCAAAATGACCATACTTCTTGAGAAATTTCTCAATGTAATGAGATTGGGTTAAAACCAACTCATCTCCCTTTCTTAGGATTTTGATTCCCAAGATCACATCAGCCTCCCCTAAGTCCTTCATATCAAAGTTAGAGTTAAGAAACTTCTTTGTTTCTTCCACACGAGATATGTCAGATCCAAAAATAAGCATATCATCAACGTACAAACAGAGAATCACACATCCAGAACTATCATGCTTACTATAGATACATTTATCAGCATCATTTACAACAAAACCATGTGACAAAGCTACTTTGTCAAACTTCTCATGCCATTGCATGGGAGCTTGCTTCAAGCCATAAAGATATTTTACCAACTTGCAAACCTTCTTTTCTTGGCCTGGCAATATGAAACCTTAGGGTTGTTCCATATATATCTCTTCTTCTAAATCACCATCTAGAAAGGCGGTTTTGACATCCATTTGATGTATAATTAACTTCTGTGTAGAGGCAAGTGCATTTAAACAACGAATAGATGAGATGCGAGCAACAAGAGCATATGTATCAAAATAGTCAATTCCATGTCGTTGTTTATAACCCTTAGCAACTAGTATGGCTTTGAACTTATCAATGGAACCGTCTGCATTCATTTTTCTCTTAAATACCCATTTACATCCTATAGGCTTTACGCCAGGAGGTAAATCACAATATATCCAAGTACCATTAGACAAAAGTGAATTATTTTCATCATTGATAGACTCTTTCCAGAAAATAGCATCTCTGGAACTCATTGCCTCAGCATAAGTTTTAGGGTCATCATCAACATGCATTACATATCTAGTCATACTAAGAATTTCATTCTTACTACCTTCTACAAGATATTGTACCCATTCTGGACCAAAGCTTTTCGCTTTCCTTGCTCTCTTACTTCTTCTAGGTTCGATATCTTCTATACTTTCAGAAATATCTTCTATGTTAGGAGCAGAATGTTCATCATTGTTATTAGTCTCTATATATTCTAGACTAGGTAACAATGAGTTTTCTATGGGTTGCATTTGGGAACTATTCCTATTCAAATTCTCAAAAAATTCCACATCTACAGATTCTATAATCTCAAAAGTGTCAAGGATTAAAAACTTGCAAGTAATACTGTTAAGTGAATAACCTACAAAAGCACATTTATACGCCTCTTTCCTAACTTAGGTCTTTTAGGATCAGGCTTCCTAACATATGCTAAGCAACCCCAAACTTTAAGTCTTTTCAAATTTGGTTTCCTATTAAACCACATTTCATAGGGAGAAACATTCTTCTTTTTCAAAGGAATTCTATTCAAAATATAACATGCAGATAACATAGCTTCACCCCACAAGGAATTAGGAAAATTAGAACTAATAAGCATAGCGTTAACCATCTCAACCAACGTTTTATTTTTCCTTTCCGCAATACCATTTTGTTGAGGTGTATAAGGTGCAGTAAATTGATGAATTAAACCATGATCTTGACAAAACAATTTAAATTCATTAGGAAAATACTCACCACCACGATCAGAACGTAAAATTTTAATTTTCTGTCCTAATTGTGTCTCTACTTCTGCTTTGTATATTTTGAACATATCAAAGACTTCATCCTTAGATTTCATCAAGTAAGTATAAGCATATCTAGTGCAATCATCAATAAAAGTAACATAGTATTTGTTTCCACCACGAGTCACATGATTTTTTAAATCACCAACATCACTATGTACTAATTCAAGCAAGGAAGAATTTCTAACTACAGACTTAAAGGAAATTCTATGTATTTTTGCTTGCACACATATTTCACACTTAGAGATATTATCAAAATTGCAATCAGAAATTAATCCTAATTTTCTCATGTTTCTAAGGGAACCATAATTCACATGTCCTAATCTACCATGCCATAGATCAACGGAGTCAATAGTATAAGCAGAACCATTATTTATTAAATTAAGTAATCATCCCATTACAAGCATATCCTTGTCCAACAAATACACCATTTTTGGACAATACAAACTTATTAGACTCATAAGTCGTCTTGAATCCGGCCTTCATAACGAGGTCTCCAGAAACAAGGTTTTTCACAATGTCAGGGACATGTAATACATTAGTAAGAGTAACAGTCTTTCCCGAAGTAAAGGAGAGATCAATAGTGCCTTTTCCAATCACTTTGCTGTGTAAGTTGTTTGCAGAGACAACTTCGTTTCCTTCGCCAGTAACCGATTCATATGTCTTGTAAAGATGCCTGTCTTTACAGATATGGACAGTTGAACCATTGTCGTACCACCATCCACTCTCATTGTTAGAAACGGCGTTGGCGGCTTGCACTACAATAACAAGTTTGTCATCGACCATATTTGCCTCCTTTTTCTGTCCTTGTTGTTTCTTTTTGAGACGACAGTCACGAGCAATATGGCCGGGTTTATCACAGAAGAAGCAAGGCCCCTTCTTCTTACTCTTCTTGTTGGGATGTTGCTTCTTAAACTGAGTATCATTATTAGGTTTCAAAGCATTTGGTGTCTTAGAAAAATCTACACTGTTAACCTTAGAATGATCTTCAGTTTGTTGACTATCCTTAATTTCTCGTTTACGAGAGTCCTCTTCTATACGAAGATGACGTTGTAAACCTTCTAAATCATAGTCAGTCTCAGCATGCTTAAGTTTCTTCTTATAACCATTCCAAGAAGGAGGAAAACGAGAAATAATGACTCCAACAATAAAGGAAGAAACAAGTTCAATTCTATCATCCTTAAGATGATTAACAATGAGTAAAAGTTCACTGACCTGGGAAATAATTGACTTACTGTCAACCATTTTAAAATCCATGAAGTTTCAAATCAGGAATTTCTTGTTGCTTGCTTCAGATTTCTTGTATTTGTTTTCAACTGAAGTCCATAATTCCTTTGCATACGAAATACTTCGATGGGCATTGTAAACACTAGTTCCCAGGGCGTTCAAGATATGACCACGACACATAAAATCATCTTCTTGACGCTTCTTCCTTCTGGCCTTCAAATCATCAGTGTCTTTGTCTGATGGTGTAGGAATTTCATCCAAACCGTCTTCAAGTATATACCACAACTTGATGGTGATCAGGAAAAATTTCACAGTCTCTTGCCAACGAGTAAAATTATCACCGTCAAAACGTTCCAATCGAGTTAGGGTTTGGTTCATCACTTGCAGAGATTGAGCAGTTATATTCGAATTTGAAGATTCACCCTCTATTGTGAGAAACTTATTGTCTAAAACTGTTGGAAATTTTGGGTTAAACAAGAGGATGAAAACAGAAACAGAAAATGGTGTACCCCTGACTTCAAGGCTCTTTCGATTCTTTTAGACAATAATTCGACCTTTCCTAATAAATTTGGCGAGTACAAACGGTCTCTCGAATTATGCCTTCAGGATTCAATGAAGCCCTAACACCGTAATCGAATTCAAGGATTATACTTCCTTGACCCGACCAAGAATCACACTGTATAAGGTTCTGATGATGCTTTTTAAAGAAGAAGAAAACAGATTGTTTTTTGATGTATTGGAATGGGAGAACATCTTCGCTACTTATAGTGATATTCATGCCTGTTGGTAGTGTCGTTCCATCACCAACAGACGCTTCCAAAAGCCATTAATGGTGGCTTATGGGAAGAGACGCGTATGTTCAATTTTGAATGGAAACTTCTAGGTTTTACAAAGTAAAACCAAAAAAAAAAAATTCCACGAGACGCTGTCTCGGACTCTGCTAGGGGGAGTTTCCCCCTAGACCCCCACGACCGGTCAGGTCAGGTCGATTACCGTATAACTCTGCGTAGCGGCAAACCTTGAAAATATCCAACACTTTATACTAAATCTAAATCTATATTCTTTATTTTCATAATCATATCATTCCTCCTCTTCTTGTTCTTGTTCTTCTCTTTTCTACTCATTGATTTTTTTTTCATCATTTTAATTTTGATTGAAAACAAAGATCATCGATCAAATATATGTTATGATTGATTGTTTAAAATTAAAACCCATGCTTCAAAAAAAAATAAATTAAAACCCAAAATTCGTTAACCTAAAGTTGAAACTTAGAACATAAAAAAAAAGAGTTAAACAAACAAAACGAATAGATGATAGTAGTTGTAATTCAAAATTAGGATTTGATTACTTGAAATCAAAAATTTGATCCGAAAATTTTCTTGGATTTACAGTAGCAGAAACAAAATCGGTAGATAAAAATCTTTTTTACCTACCGATTATGGTTGATGTTCTTGGATTTACAATAGCAGAAACATAATCGGTAGATAATAGTATACTTTACCTACCGATTATGGTTGATGTTCTTCATTTCTTAAGAACATCAACCATAATCGGTAGGTAATTGATCATTATCTACCGACTATTCTTGATTCAAAATATTCAATTTCTCTGTACTAAAAGTTATGCACAATCGGTAGATAAGGAACACCATTAACTACCGATTATGAAAGTAGAAAATTTTGAAATTTTATTAAGTTTTGAAATTTTGAATTTGAGGCCATGAACACAATCGGTAGATAATAAGCATCACTTATTAATAAAATTTACTACTGATTATGGTAGGACCAAAGTTCGACAATTTTAGGATTTTGGCAAAATCACATTTTGGGGCCAATATACATTCGGAAGTTAAATTACTACCGATTATGGTAGTACCAAAATTCGAAAATTGAGTATATTCGGAGGTTAAAATAACACACTTTACTACCGATTATGGTAGTACCAAAGTTCGAAAATTATAGATTTTTGGCAAAATCTCATTTTTGGGCCAAGATACATTCGGAAGTTAAATTTACTACCGATTATGATAATACTAAAATTCGAAAAATTGAGTATATTCGGAGGTTAAAGTAGCACACTTTACTACCGATTGTAGTTAAACTAAAGTTCGAAAATTTTAGAATTTTGGAAAAAATCTTATTTTGGGGCCAATATACATTCGGAAGTTAAATTTACTCCCGATTATGGTAGTACTAAAATTCGAAAATTGAGTATATTCGGAGGTTAAAGTAACACACTTGCTACCGATTGTAGTCAAATCAAAGTTCGAAAATTTTAGAATTTTGGAAAAATCTCATTTTGGGGCCAATATATATTCGGAAGTTAAATTTACTCCCGATTATGGTAGTACTAAAATTCGAAAATTGAGTATATTCGGAGGTTAAAGTAACACACTTGCTACCGATTGTAGTCAAACCAAAGTTCGAAAATTTTAGAATTTTGGATAAATCTCATTTTGGGGCCAATATATATTCGGAAGTTAAATTACTACTGATTATGGTAGTACCAAATTTTGAAAATTGAGTATATTCGGAGGTTAAAATAACACAATTTACTACCGATTATGGTAGTACCAAAGTTCGAAAATTTTAGATTTTTGGAAAAATCTCATTTTTGGGCCAAGATACATTCGGAAGTTAAATTTACTACCGATTATGATAGTATTAAAATTCGAAAAATTGAGTATATTCGGAGGTTAAAGTAGCACACTTTACTACGGATTGTAGTTAAACTAAAGTTCGAAAATTTTAGAATTTTGGAAAAAATCTTATTTTGGGGCCAATATACATTCGGAAGTTAAATTTACTCCCGATTATGGTAGTACTAAAATTCGAAAATTGAGTATATTCGGAGGTTAAAGTAACACACTTGCTACCGATTGTATTCAAACCAAAGTTCAAAAATTTTAGAATTTTGGAAAAATCTCATTTTGGGGCCAATATACATTCAGAAGTTAAATTTACTACCGATTATGGTAGTACTAAAATTCGAAAATTGAGAATATTCGGAAGTTAAAGAAACACACTTTACTACATATTCTAGTATTAACTACCGACTACAGAAGGGCAATTTTTCCATTACGAAATATGCGAGATAAGGGCTAGATTCAATTTAGGTTTGGACTTTGGATGACCCTATTTTATCTTATTATTGGCCCTAATTCCTTTTGGATGTCCCCTAAAAATGCTAGGAAATGTAGCATGTATTCAAAAAACAAAACAAAACCAGGAGGATCTATACTTACATGATGATACATAGGTGTATGTGGGTAAGTGTTTGAATTGGTTTGTTTAGACTTTTCCAAGTGATATTTTGAACCGAATATCAACTCTTGTTTTGTTGTTCTTCGGATGGGCACTGCTCCTAGTGGACACCTTTCTTTGCGGAGCTCCATCTCTGACCACGGATTGCCCGACGTAAATGGTCCCATTTCTGCTCGAGGGAAAGTTGGTTTCACCTATAAACGTATAATAACAAGAGAAAATGGGCTATATAGCCAAAAGCGCACATTTTCTAGGCCATATGGACAGGTAGATATTAGGCCTGGGTCAAATGACCAGAAGAATTTTTTTAATGGAGAGACCTTACTATCCTTCCCCTTCGTATCACATTACTTCTCGTCTTCTTCGTCACAAAAACCAGATCTGAAAAGCTACCAGCTTTCATTCTCCATCGCCGCCATCAACACCGTGGAAAATCAAACTCCCTCTTCAAAAAAAATTCATCACCACCACCAGCACCACCATCAATTCCACCACACCAAAAATCCTCGCCAGTATCAACACCAAGTCGACTAAATCAGAAGTATTTATCACCACCACCACCACCAAAAACCCGGATCAAATCTTCTCTTAATCGCCACCATAAAAAGGGTAATTACAATTTCTATCTACTAATTTTAGGTTTTCTTTCGTTTCATTTTTTTTACTGATTTTGAAATTGGATTCACCTGCTTCATAATTTCTCCATAATCTTATCCCATGCTCAAGATTATGGCAATTTTACTTATTACCCATTTAAAATTGGACGAAGCTGGAATCATCCATCTAGGTTCAATTAAATTTGGTCAAAATTGTTGTCAATGAGAAATTTGTTACGAAATCAGCATGTATGCTGCGAAATTGGTTTGTGTGATGTGAAATTGTGTTGATTCCAGGATGAAAACGACTTCATCCAGGTTTAATCTGCAGTTTGAGCTGATTTAAAGCAGGATGAAACTTGTTTCAATAAGCATATTGCCTCTGTATACATTCCATTTTACAAAATTGATTGAATTCATATACCTAGATGCACTAAAGAGAAGAAAAAGTTATATTTTATTCAAAATCGGTTTCATCATGTTTTAGGTTTAGTTCAGTTTGCTTTCATCCCTGTTTGCTGGTGATGAAACTGATTTCATCCCTTTTGAATTTGTTTCTATACAAGTTTAAAATAGGATGAAACTAGTTTCATCCTGCTTAATTAGGATGAAACTAGGATGAAACCAGTTTAATCCTTTCTAAGATTGAGTAAAATTTATTTTTTTTGTCAAAATATGCAGGATGAAAACTAGTTTCATATAGTCTATTCATTGATATAACATTTTCGCCAGAATACTCAACTAGAAACCAATTTCATCTAGTTGTAAACTTTCATATAGCTGTATTTTCGCCAAATGTGCAGGATGAAACCAGTTTCATATAACTTACATATTGATATACCTTAATTTCGTAAGAATACTCAGGATGAAACCAATTTCATCTAGTTGTAAACTGTAATATAATTGTTTTTTTTTGTCAAAATATGCAGGATGAAAACTAGTTTCATATAGTTTATTCATTGATATACCATTTTCACCAGAATACTCAACTAGAAACCAATTTCATCTAGTTGTAAACTTTCATATAGTTGTATTTTCTCCAAATGTGCAGGATGAAACCAGTTTCATATAACTTACATATTGACATACCTTAATTTCGTAAGAATACTCAGGATGAAACCAATTTCATCTAGTTGTAAACTGTAATATAATTGTTTTTTTGTCAAAATATGCAGGATGAAACTAGTTTCATCTAGTTATAGATTATTATATAATTGTATTTTCATCGGAATATTCTGGATGAAATCAGTTTCATCTCGTAAACTGTAATATACCGTTCATTATATGGACTTCTCTCTGACCATCTGCCATTTTCTTCATTCTCTTTGCGTTAAGAGTAGAATGTTCTTGCATACGGTTTTACTGACCTGTTTGTGTTGCCTTAGACTTTAGAACTTGAGGATTCCCTGTATGAACCACTTATTAATGCCATACGAAATGGCATCAAGCTCACCATCTATGTTTCATATAAATTAAGTAAAGTTGCGCTCATTTCTATGATTTTCAGAAGCTGGTTAAGATATGTAATTATTTTCAATGGTTTTAAAACAGCATTGACGCGGTTTCAGACCGTGACTTCGTTCTGGAATTATTATCAGCGAATTCAATTGTAGCTATCCATATTTCTCGACTTGGTGAAGAATGGGTTTTATGGGCGTCGGGGGAGTTTGGGTTCCTTACCCAAAGTGATGCAGTCTCCACCGGTAGTAGCATCATGCCTCAAAAGAAGAACCCTGACCCAATGGAACTTGTTCGTGGAAAATCTGCCAGAGTTGTAGGAGACCTTGTCACCCTTCTTGTACTTTTCAAGGGACTTCCACAAGCTTACAACCGTGATCTACAGGTAATACTTCTGGCGTTACTCATGTGTAGTTATACCTGGGATACATCTTGATAGAGTAAGCCATTTTTGCTTGGAACAGTAAGCCATTTTTATCTAGTAAACAAGGCATGTTCTATCCTTCCATATTCTTGGTTTTCCGTATAAAAATGACCTTTTCATTATGAATTTTTATATTTACATGAATGAGCATAGAAAACTGGCAGACGTTAGTGAAGGAAGAATATAAACCGTTGGTTGTGTTTATAGGTGTCTGTTAAATCATTCCGATTTATTGAACAAAAAATCTAATACATCTTTTCTTATTTTGCAGAATATTCCATTTAGGACTTCCCATGATATAGTTGGACGATCAGTTGCATTGTGTGTTTCAAAAAAGTGTGAGCTACAGGACTTGTCCCTTGATGAGTTGAAAAGATTAAGTCCAATTTTTGAGTAAGATGTTTATCTAATCAGTCAGGCAAAGGAGCTGGGGCTTTTCCATAGCTCAATGGTTGCTTTTTGGCAGTTAAGGGTATTTTAGGTGATTGATATTTTTTTTGTTTTATTTTCCTGGATCAAATATCCATTTTGGCTAAATGAACAGTATTTTTCTGTTTAATGTCCATATAAACAGTATGTAAAGCTAAGAATCTATTTCACCCAGAAAATTTATGTTTTGGTCTTTTTGACCAATTTTGTGTAATAACAAAGAGAAGTCTTCCTAAGATTATAAATTTTCCTAAACTGAACCATTCATGAAGCAAAAAAAGAATGAAAAGCCTAGAGGAATTAGGCCCTAATTTGGTATGAAGCTACAACCTTTCGCTCGCCAAAATAGTCCCATGACGACATTTTTAAAAGCAATTATTTCCTAGCATTTGCATGGCCTACATGCCAAAAAAAACCAAAACCAGAGTCTTTTGTCACAGAACAAGTGCAGGTAGGTTCGATCTATCATGTAAAGAATTATCCCATAAAGTGTGGCAATTTGTTTTTTACACCGGCTCGCCTGCCTAAAAAAACTGGCATGGCCTACGTGCATCGGTCACAAATTTTGTTTAATTTAAGTGTAGCTTACCTCGATTTTACGATTTTTCAGCAGTGGATGGTCGAAAGCCGGTTGTTTGAAGATGTCAATGCAATTTATAATATCACCGTATTTAGTCTGAAAAGTATATTCAAGAAACACAATTAGAAGCAAAAATACCAACAAAAACGAGAAAACTATAATTAAGACCAGTATAGTATATAATATATTTGAGATTGAAAAGAAATTATCTTACGGTTATTGTTTTGATGGGAGGTTTATTCAGAATTTTGAGTTGCCTTGAAATCACTCTGTCTTCTTTCTTAGACATGTCACTTTCTCCGGTTGCATAATTGGACATAAAACACAAACACAGAACAAGTAACATTATATCTCTCTTCAAGTTGCTCCTAAAGTTGTCCATCTTTGGAATACAAGCAACAACAATTAGTAGTTAATATTTATACTACACGAGAGTAACCGTTAATTGAATACTTCATCAAAACTTCATTTAATGATGGCTATTTATAGGAAAACATATTAAATAGATACCAGAACTTAATGATGGCTATTAATGGGGAAGAAAACATTAAATAGATGCTAGGAAACAAAAGTAGGTATAAATGATAATCACGGTTGTTACCAACTTTGAGCTGGGAACACTCGTCTTTTTTTTCTTTTTTTTTTTCTCTCTAGGCAGAAATTTACTTTCATCTCTTGGGTCTTTTTATTTCTCCCGCACCCACGAAATCACTGGTGATACCCCCGTTAATTAGTTCACAAAATTGGTTAAAAAAACCAAAATTAACAATTCCTGGATGAAATGGACAGTTAGATTTTGATGCTGTTTAAATGGACAAAAATGTAAAAATAGGCAGGATGTAACCAGTTTCATCGTGTCCATTTTCAAATATTTTTTCTTATTTTTAATTTACACAGGATGTATCCAGTTTCATCATTGCTATTTTTTAAATTTAAGCTCTTACTATTTTTTTTTGGCCATTTCAACCAAACTATTTTTTACTCGTCTATTTGAACCGTGATTTAAAAATATTTGGACAAATGACCCATTTTCCGTAATTAGTTATATTGCTTCCGTTACAAAAAAAAAAAAAAGACTGATTTTATGTTGGAAAACGGGTTCAAACAGAGGATGAAATAAACACAAAAGAAATTGTTGTACTCCTGACTTTCAAGGATCGAATAGATTTCTTTTAGACGATTATTTCTACCCTCCCAATATCAATTGGCGATTACAACAGGTATGCGAAATAATGCCTTCAGGATATAATGAAAGGCCTACAACAGAGAAATTGGATTCAAGGTTTGTACCCCTTGACCCAATCAAGAACACACGTGAAAGGTTTCTGATGATGCTTTTGAAAGAGATAAAACAAGTTGAATTGAATGTGTAGAATGGGAGAATGCCTTCACTACTTATAGGGATATTCATGTCTGTTAGTAATGCCTTTTCATCACCAAAATATGCTTCCAAAAACCATCAATGGTGGCTTATGGGAAGAGACGCGTCTATTCAAACTTGAGTAGAAATTTCCAGGTTTTCCAAATTAAAATCGAAAAAAATTTCCACGAGAAGCTAGCTCGCACTCTTTTAGAGGGTGTTGCCCCTAGACCCCACGACCTGACTTGTCATGTCGAACACAGTCGGGAGGGGTTACGCCCCCCCGGACCCCCCCCCCCTCGGATAGCGGCAAACAATCTTGAAAATATCCAACATTCTCCCCATATTTTCAAAATTGAAAAAAACACAAATAACCAAAATAAAAACTTCAGATCATAGTGGCTGCATCACACAAGTGACTGCCTACGTACCCGAGTGGGATTAAGCCAATGTAGTTCAAGATAAATTGAGACTAAGCATCATCGTTGAAATCAACACATAAATGATAGGTATATTTTGGATTTGAACCTTCACTTAGTGTAAGAAATTCAAAGCCTTATCGAGGTTCTATGGTGAAACTAGTCTTGAACCAAGTAGCCCTTATGATAAAACCGGAATCTTCACACATATTGATTTCGACACATTAAAAATCATGTGTTATGTAGCTTATCACGTTAATGGCCATGCGCTTATATCCTGGATTCATGAGTCTTCTTTAGAGAACGATCTTCTTCTCTTAGGAAAGGACTTGATTTCCACACTCATATAAGTAAGTCTCGAAGGTGTTTCTGAGAGACACCTTGTGATTAAAAGTTAGACTTATTAAAGATTTTCATCCACCTTGTTTTCTTGCAGAACCCAGCAATAATTAGAAAATGGAAAGTTTTATATTAGTGCTCCATAATCTCTATCCATAACTTGTTGGTACCACATTGAACCTTGTTTATCTTTTTCATAACATAGGTTGGGTTTTTGCTATGGGAGATCAACCTTCCTTCACAGACCTTAGTCCCATTTCTTTACATTTTATTGAAACCACTGAATTTGGTAGACTTTTCGTAAATGGATCTGCCAAATTTTTCTTTGATTCAATAAAGTTAACTGTAGCTACTCATCTCTTGAGTAGTTTCCTAACCATTTGATGTCTAAGACTTGCATGTCTAGACTTTCCATATAAGTCTTATTAGAGACATTATACATTGTAACTTGATTATCACAATTAATCAAGACTGCTGGATATGGTTTCTTCGAAAATGAAATATCCATAAGTATTTTTGTAAGCCATTCATCCTCCTTACATGCATCAGTTAAGGCTATTAATTCTGACAACATTGTTGAATCAGAAATACAAATCTGCTTCTTGGAACTCCAAGACACAGCAACACCCCCTAATATAAAAATCCATCCAGACGTCGACTTGGACTTGGATTCTACATTGTTCCAGTTAGCATCGTTGTACCCTTCCAATACAGCGGGATAGCCTTGGTAATGCAAACTAAACTCAATTGTTCTTTTCAAGTAAGCCATAACTCTTGAAATTGTTTTCCAGTGTTCAACTCATGGATTACTTGAAAAACGACATAACACACCCACGCCTTGGGCTATGTTCGGTCTTGTGAAATGCATAGCATACATAAGACTTCCAATCACACTGGAATATTCAAGTTATGCATGCGTACGACCAGTGTTCTTCATTAACTTGATAGTATGGCCTAAAGGAGTACGTGCTGGATTGTCATCAAAATGACCATATTTCTTGAGAAATTTCTCAATATAATGAGATTGGGTTAATGCCAACTCATTTCCCTTTCTTAGGATCTTAATTACTAAGATAACATCAGCCTCTCCTAAATCCTTCATATCAAAGTTAGAACTAAAAAACTTCTTTGTTTCTTCCACAACACACATGTTAGATCCAAAGATAAGCATATCATCAACATATAAGCAAAGAATTACACATCCAGAACTATCATGTTTACTATAGATACATTTATCAGCATCATTAACAATAAAACCATATGACAAAGCTACTCTATCAAACTTCTCATGCCATTGCATGGGAGCCTGCTTCAAGCCATGAAGAGATTTAACCAACTTGCAAACCTTCTTTTCTTGGCCTGGAAATATGAAACCTTCAGGTTGTTCCATATATATCTCTTCTTCAAAATCACCATTTAGAAAAGAAATTTTGACATCCATTTAATGAATAATTAACTTGTGAACAGAAGCAAGTGCTACTAAACAATGAATAGATGAGATGCGAGCAACATGAGCATATGTATCAAAGTAATCAATTCCATGTTTTTTCTTATAACCCTTAGCAACTAATCTGGCTTTAAACTTATCAATGGAACCATCAGCATTCATGTTTCTTTTGAATATCCATTTGCATCCAATAGGCTTTACGCCTGGAGGTAAATCACAATATATCCAAGTACCGTTAGTCAAAAGTGAATTCTTTTCATTATTGATAGACTCTTTCCAGAAACTAGCATATCTTGAACTCATAGCCTCATCATAAGTTTTGGGGTCATCATCAACATGCATAACATATTTAGTAACACTAAGAATTTCATTCTTACTACCTTCTACAAGATATTGTACCCATTCTGGACGAAAGCTTGTCGCTTTTCTTGCTCTCTCACTTCTTATAGGTTCGATATCTTCTATAATTTCAGAAGTATCTTCTATGTCTCGAGTAGGAGCCGAATGTTCATCATTGTTTTAGTCTCTACAGATTCTAGACTAGGTAACAATGGGTTTTCTATGGGTCGCATTTGAGAACTATTCCTATTCAACTTCTCAAAAAATTCCACATCCACAGATTCTATAATCTCAAAAGTGTCAAGGATTAAAAATCTGTAAGTAATACTGTTAAGTGAATAACCTACAAAAGCACATCTATACGCCCTATTTCTCAACTTAGGTCTTTTAGGATCAAGCTTCTTAACATATGCTAAGCAACCCCAAACTTTAAGTGTTCTCAAATTTGGTTTCCTACTAAACCACAATTCATAGGGAGAAACATTCTTCTTTTTCAAAGGATTTCTATTCAAAATATAACATGCAGACAACATAGCTTCACCCCACAAGGAATTAGGCAAATTAGAACTAATAAGCATAGCATTAACCATCTCAACCAAAGTTCTATTTTTCCTTTCCGCAATACCATTTTGTTGAGGTGTATAAGGTGCAGTAAATTGAAGAATTAAACCATGCTCTTGACAAAACAATTTAAATTCATTAGGAAAATACTCACCACCACGATCAGAACGTAAAATCTTAATTTTTTTGTCCTAATTGTGTCTCTACTTCTGCTTTGTATATTTTGAACATATCAAAGACATCATCCTTAGATTTCATCAAGTAAGTATAAGCATATCTAGTGCAATCATCAATAAAAGTAACATAGTATTTTTTTCCACCACGAGTCATATGATTTTTTAAATCACCAACATCACTATATACTAATTCAAGCAAGGAAGAATTTCTAACTGCAGACTTAAAGGAAATTTTATATATTTTTGCTTGAACACAGATTTCACACTTAGAGATATTATCAAAATTGCAATCAGAAATTAATCCTAATTTTTTCATGTTTCTAAGGGATCCATAATTCACATGTCCTAATCTACCATGCCATAAATCAACGGAGTCAACAGTATAAGCAGAACCACGATTTATTAAATTAAGCTTAATCATCCCATTAAAAGCATATCCTTGTCCAACAAATACACCATTTTTGGACAATACAAACTCACTAGATTCATAAGTCTTCTTGAATCCGACCCTCATAATAAGGTCTCCAGAAACAAGGTTTTTCACAATGTCGGGGACATGTAACACATTAGTAAGAGTAACAGTCTTTCCCGAAGTAAACGAGAGTTCAACAGTGCGTTTTCCAATCACTTTGATGTGTAAGTTGTTTGTAAAGAAAACTTCGTTTCCTTCGCCAATAACCGGTTCATACGTCTTGTAAAGATGTCTATCTTTGCAGATGTGGAAAGTTGAACCATTATCGTACAACCATACACCCTCATTATTAGAAACGACATTGGCGGCTTGCATTACAATAACAAGTTTTTCATCGACCACATTTGCCTCCTTTTTCTGTATCTGTTGTTTCTTTTTGTGGCGACAGTCACGAACAAGATGGTCGGGTTTATCACAGAAAAAGCAAGGCCCCTTCTTCTTACTCTTCTTGTTGGGATTTTGCTTCTTAAACTGAGTACCATTATTAGGTTTAAAAGCATTTGGTGTCTTAGAAAAATCTATATTGTTAACCTTAGAATGATCCTCAGTTTGCTGACTATCCTTAATTTCTCGTTTACGAGAGTCCTCTTCTATACGAAGGTGACGCTGCAAACCTTCTAAGTGATAGTCAGTCTCAACATGCTTAAGTTTCTTCTTATAACCATTCCAAGAAGGAGGAAGACGAGAAATAATGACTCCAACAACAAAGGTAGAAGCAAGTTCAGTTCCAGCATCCTTAAGATGATTAACAATGAGTAATAGTGAAAATGCGGGGGTCTAACAACCTCACCCAATATTTCAATTAGCAATATGTATGGAATAACTCTAATATACTTTTAAGAGAATCATCTAGACAGTCAGACTCAATCTTAATAAAAAGTATATCAAGGAGTTAATATCTCAATCTCTTGATTTAATCTATACTCAAACAAATAGAAATATGCGAGTCTTTATTAAATACAAGAGATACAAACTTGGAAGGTACCAAAAACCAATATCCAAGGATCAATCACTTTCCAATCAACAACCAAAGGTTGGATTTCACAATTGATCGATACAACGCACAACCTGTGATATTTCAATTATATAACAAAATATAATGCGGAATAGAAATAACACAGACACCAGAAGTTTTGTGAACGAGGAAACCGCAAATGCAGAAAAACCTCGGGACCTAGTCTAGATTGAACACCACATTGTATTAATACGCTACAGACACTAGCCTACTACAAACTAACTTCGGTCTAGAGTGTAGTTGAACCCCAATCAATCTCTGACTGATTCCAGGTACAGTTGCGCTCCTTACGTCTCTGATCCGAGCAGGATGCTACGCACTTGATTCCCTTAGCTGATATCATCCACAACTAAGAGTTGCTACGACCCAAATTCGAAGGCTTGAATAAACAGATCTGTATCACACATAAAAGTCTACCGTGATAGATAAATCTGTCTCCCACAGATAAACCTACAAGTTTTGTTCCGTCTTTTGATAAAATCAAGGTGAACAGGAACTAATCGATAACCCGGACTTATATTCCCGAAGAAAAACCTAGAATTATCAATTACCTCACAATAATCTTAATCGTATGGTATCGAAACAAGATATTATGGAATGACAAACGATGAGAGGAAGATGTTTGTGATTTATTTTTATCTTTCCCTATCGGAGATATAATCTCAAGTCAATTATTTTAATTGAACTCGTACGATAGAAAATGGAAAGATCAGATCGCTCAACTACAAGAGAAATAGTTTCGTCTGGCTTCACAATCCCAATGAAGTCTTTAAGTCGTTAACCTACAGGGTCTCGAGAAGAAACCTAAGGTTAAAGGAGAATCGACTCTAGCTAAACCAACTAGTATGACACAGGAGGTGTGGGGATTAGTTTTTCTAGTTGCTAGAGTTCTCCTGTATATAGTTTTCAAATCAGGGTTTGCAATCAATGTTAGCTTAGTAACAAAGCATTCAATATTCACCGTTAGATGAAAACCTGATTAGATACAAGCTAATATCTTTCAACCGTTGGATCGAAACTTAGCTTTTCATACACAAAGGAAATGTATTTCATTTAGGTTTGAGTAACCGTACCTAAACGTGTACACTTGGTTGGTTCACAAATAGTTAACCAATGGTTATCCATATGAGTACTTTCATATTAACCGTATTCATCTTCTTCATAAATAGTTCTAATGACTTCAAAAGAACTAGTTGAAGAGTTGTTCAATTGCTTAGGTCTTTATACATAGACACAATTGAAACAAAATCGGTTTGATTCATTTGAATCAATTCATAAATAATATAACCATGGTTTATGAAGATTGCATTCCTTATAATTTATTGTTTACGTTCATGAACTAACGATTTGAGAAAATAACCTGCTTGGGTACGCGTACGGGTATGCGTACTTTAACAACCGGATTGAGTTGGTTTTGGTTTCCAAACTCAGCAGAATTTTTCGGGTAGAAAAGTTCCGCCAGTACGCGTACCCAACCTGTCTCCTTTACCAATTCCGTATGCACACACTTGGTTTCCGGTACATGGATTTATACACTAATGTGCGAACACACTATATATGCTTATATCCATAGATGGTTACATAATCTCAACTCTACATTTCAATCATTGAAACATTCTTCTATAATGTTATAATAGTCGTTATTCACAACTATCGTCATCAAAGCAATTTTCAAGAGATTGAAACGTCATCATGACTTTCGTCACGGGTAAAGATGAAAATGGTTAAAGCAAAACCTTACCAACAAGTATTTTTAGAAATCAAGACATATAGTAGACTAGAAATCAAGACATATAGTTTTTACGACTAAATTTGACAAACAAGTTTGAGATAGCAACGCTTGCGAGTTCGACCGAGCAATGCTCTAACAATCTCCCCCTTTGTCAATTTTAGTGACAAAACTATCAATACATATGGATTACAAAATAAATAAAACTTTGTAGCTTCTCGTCCACATGCTTGATCTCCTTGGTGCTTCAACATTACTCGAAAACTTCATCTTTTCCAAGTACTCCTATGATTCCATAGATGTTCAGTTCAACATCATAGTTGTTGAAGATCCGTAGCCATAACAATGAGAAAACAAAAGCTCTCGATCATTGTTATACAGTGTCATGGTATTATTACACAGTATCAAAGTTCAATTGTATCACAACTTTGACAACAATACTATGGTGATATGTATCACTCCCCCTTAGTCAATACTTTCATCTCAACATGAAAACCATTCCCCCTTACATAATGATCCGATAACCATATGTATTTGTAGTGTGAACTACACATTAATTCTCCCCCTTTTTGTCAATAAAATTGGCAAAGGTACGAAAACGGGATCCTAATGAAATTTCCACGGAGATGCTTCAAGACCAAAGAAAAGTACATATCAACTTTGTTTAGATGCAATCATATAGCCGAAGCTAAATGCATTCATCAAGGAGTTTATAAAGATACAAGATAACTCCTAAAATATTCCACAACTACACTCCCTACAAAGATATGGAAATTAAGAGCAAGTTCAAAAGAACTCTCCCCCATTTGATGTCATTCCCGAAAGAACAACAAGAGCGACCTTAGTTTCACAAGAAAAGAAGAATTTCTTTGGACATCAAAAACCACAAAGGAAATAATTTTGTATCCAAAATTCTCATTTAAATTAATCGCAAAATAACCCATGATTAATTTAATCGGAGTAATCAACCAAGTTAACCACAAACGAATTCATGATTAGTTTAGTTGGAAATGATCACATAAGAAGACTTATGGAGCCGCACAGTATGTATACATAAAATATGGATCATGTGAGATCAATACTGCGGAATGGACAAAGATTCATTCTATTTTCATCACTATTTGCATAACGACATATAATAGACATAATCTTTATAGAAAAAAATTCATCCTATCTTCCATCAATTATTTGCATAATGACATAATAGGTTCAATTTTTGTTTTGTCAAAAGTTCATCGATCTTTTATCAATACATGCATATCGACATATGAAGGAGATAACTTTTGAAAACGTATGGGACAATCATAGTTCACGTACGCAAACACACATATCCCATAACATATTGCAATATAGAACCATAAAGATTAATACTGCAAAAATCATCTTCGAAATCAACTTTAGAATTTAAATAAATAAATCTAAAAACATTGAAGATGAAAACGTTGGAATAGCTATGTGTACTCACAATAATGGATATTCCAAGCCATAGTTATTCTTCTAAATAAAACATGAAAAGAAGGATTTACTAGACAAAGGTTAAAAACAATTTAACACCAATATAAAGAAGCTCGATAAACTACTCATCATCTTCATCTTCGGAGACCATGAAGGTGAAACGAACCTTGTCCATGTCTTCTTTAATATCGGGGTACTTGGTAGAAATCACAAGTAATTGTTCTTGAACACAACTTACTTTGGTATTCATATTACAAATACCTTTGTAGATTTGGCGAAGAAGCTTCGTAGAAGGATCACTCACGCCATCAATTGTGTCACGCATTTGTCTCTTGCAAGCATATTCCTTCATTCGATTTAAGGTACACGGTCGAACAAGCTTGGGGGTTCCAATGGAGTTCCCAATAGGTTCAATGGAGAAGTTGCGACAAATACGCTCAATCAATCATGGGTAGCCTAGCTTCTTGTCAACGGAAGTCATGTCTAACATTTGAAAAATAATGAATCCACAAATGTCAAGATCATTGGTTTCCATCACAAGGTAATCGACCAATTCCGCAAACTCACGACTCCAACGAGAATTCTCAACCGTGGAAGGACAAAGGTTAGAAATACCCAATTTTCCAAAAGACTTTAGAGGAAAATCTAGCTGATTAGTAGGAAATTTTCCTCCATTCCACACAACACTTTTACCACAAATACCATTTGAAATAGTTTCATGTGATGGTCTTTCATTGCTTGGTCTAGGAAGACGAAAATTACAAAAGGGATTTTGGTAATCTTTGAAATCAATTCTCTATTAACTAGAATCCTTTTTCTATTGACCATGGTCTTGAATTCCATGTTCTCAAGAACAAGATCATGAATGTTGGCATAGAAGATTCTAGTAAGAGTATCAAAACCTTCACCAAGGCCATCAAAGATGTTTCCAAGCTTGAATTTTTCAAAGCAAGTCAAATCCTCCTTATACCCACTTACATCATCCAATTTTTTTTTCTAAAATAAACCCAGTAGAAGAAATCTTTTCAAAAACCTTGCCACATGATTCATTCACAAATCTAACCCTAATAGAATTTTGTTCAATAGGGAGATCCATTGAGGAGGATGAAGAACCCAGGTTATTTGATGAAAAAGCGGGGGTCTAACAGCCTCACCCAATATTTCGATTAGCAATTTGTATGGACTAATTCTAATATACTTTTAAGAGAATCAATTAGACAGTCAGACTCAATCTTAATAAAATGTATATCAAGGAGTTAGTATCTCTATCTCTTGATTTGATCTATACTCAAATAAATAGAAATCTGTGAGTCTTTAAAAATACAAGAGATATAAACTTGGATGGTACCAAAGACCAATATCCAAGGATCAATCAATTTCCAATCAACAACCAAAGGTTGGATTTCACAATTGATCGATACAACGCGCAACCTTTGATATTTCAATTATATAACAAAATATAATGTGGAATAGAAATAACACAGATACCAGAATTTTTGTTAACGAGGAAACCGCAAATGCAGAAAAATCCCGGAACCTAGTCCAGATGGAACACCACACTGTATTAAGCCGCTACAGACACTAGCCTACTACAAACTAACTTCGGTCTGGACAGTAGTTAAACCCTAATCAATCTCACACTGATTCAAGGTACAGTTGCGCTCCTTACGTCTCTGATCCCAGCAGGATACTACGCACTTGATTCCCTTAACTGATGTTACCCACAACTAAGAGTTTCTACGACCCAAAGTCGAAGACTTTAACAAATCTGTATCACACAGAAAAGTCTACGATGATAGATAAATCTGTCTCCCACAGATAAACCTATGAGTTTTTGTTCCGTCTTTTGATAAATCAAGGTGAACTGGAACTAATTGATAACCCGGACTTATATTCCCGAAGAACAACCTAGTATTATCAATCACCTCACAATAATCTAAATCGTATGGTAGCGAAACTAGATATTGTGGAATCACAAACGAGGAGACGAAGATGTTTGTGATTTTTTTTATCTTGCCCTATCGGAATTATAATCTCAAGTCAATTATTCAATTGAACTCGTACGATAGAAAATGGCAAGATCAGATCGCTCAACTATAAGAGAAGTAGTTTCGTCTGGCTTCACAATCCCAATGAAGTCTTTCAGTCGTTAACCTAACGGGTCTCGAGAAGAAACCTAAGGTTAACGGAGAATCGACTCTAGCAAAACTAACTAGTATCACACAGGAGGTATGGGGATTAGTTTTTCCAGTTGCTAGATATATCTTTTATACAGTTTTCAAATCAGGGTTTGCAATCCAAGTTACCTTGGTAACAAAGCATTCAATATTCACCGTTAGATGAAAAACCTGATTCAACCAACCGAATATCTTTCAACCGTTAGATCCAAACTTAGCTTGTCACACACAAATGAAATGTACTCATTTAGGTTTGAGTAACCGTACCTAAACATGTACACTTAGTTGGTTCACAAATAATTAACCAATGGTTAGCCATATGAGCACTTTCATATTAACCGTATTCATCTTTCTCATAACTAGTTTAAATGACTCATAAGAACTAGTTGAAGAGTTGTTCAATTGCTTAGGTCTTTATTTATAGACACAATTGAAACAAAATCGGTTTGATCAATTTGAATCAATTCATGAACAATATACCCACGGTTTGCAATCATTGCATTCCTTATGATTTATTATTTTAAGTTCATGAACTACTGATTTGAGAAATAACCAGCTTGGGTACGTGTACGGGTATGCGTACCTTAGCTACCGGATTTGAGTTTACAAACTCAGCAGAAATTTTCGGTTCGAAAACTTCCGTGGGTACGCGTACCTAAGGTGACTGGTTTACTAGTTTGCAAACTAAAAACTCAGCAGAAATTTTTGGTTGAAAACTTCCGCTGGTACGTGTACCCAACCTGTCTCCTTCACCAATACCGTATGCACACACTTAGTTTTCCGGCACATGGATTTATACACTAATGTGGAAACACACTATATATGCTTATATCCATAGTTGGTTACGTGATCTCAACTCTATATTTCAATCATTGAAACATTCTTCTATAATGTTATAACATTCGTTATTCACGACTATCGTCATCAAAGCTATTTTCAAGATTGAAACGTCATCATGACTTTCGTCACGGGTAAAGATGAAAGTGGTTAAAGCAAAAGCTTACCAACACATATTTCGAGAAAAAGATAGGCGAGTAAGCTCGGTTCGAAATAACAAATGTGTATGTATGAAAACTATCATACTTATACGACTATTGTCTCAAGAGTAGGAGATAGAGAATACTTTTGAGTGATAGATAAGTTCAAGTCTCCACATACCTTTTTAGTCGGATGAAGTTCCACTGGTTCCTCGAGTAGTTCTTCGTCTTCGTAAGATGATCGCCATGGAGTCTGGAGCTCAACTACACTTAATTATTCTAGACCGAGACTTAGTCATAAGTAAACTAGGAATCAATACATATAGTTTTGATCACTAATATTGAAAAACATGCTTGAGATAGAAACGCATGCGAGTTCGACCGAGCAATGCTCTAACAATCTCCCCCTTTGTCAATTTTAGTGACAAAACTATCAAATACATATGGATTACAAAATAGATAAAACTTTGTAGCTTCTCGTCCACATGCTTGATCTCCTTGGTGCTTCAACATTACTCGAAAACTTCGTCTTTTCCAAGTACTCCCATGATTCCATAGATTTTCAGTTCAGCATCATAGTTGTTGAAGTTCCGTAGCCATAACAATGAGAAAACAAAAGATCTCGATCATTGTTATACAATGTCATAGTATTATTACTCAGCATCAAATTTCTTATATCATAACTTTGACAACAATACTATGGTTATATGTATCACTCCTCCTTAGTCAATACTTCATCTCAACACGAAAACCACCCCCCTTACATAATGATCCGAAAACCATATGTATTTGTAATGTGAACTACATATTAATTCTCCCCTTTTTGTCAATAATATTGGCAAAGGTACGAAAACGGGATCCTAATGAAATTTTCATGGAGACACTTCAAGACCAAAGAAAAGTACATATCAACTTTTTTTAGATGCAATCATAAAGCCGAAGCTAAATGCATTCATCACGGAGTTTATAAAGATACAAGATAACTCCTCAAATATTCCACAGCCGCACTCCCCACAAAGATAGGGAAATTAAGCGCAAGTTCAAAAGAACTCTCCCCCATTTGATGTCATTCCCGAGAGAACAACAAGAGCGACCTTACTTTTACGAGAAAAGAAGGATTTCTTTGGACACCAAAAACCATAAGGGAAATGATTTTGTATCCAAAAAATCTCAATCAAATTAATCAAAAGCGAACCCATGATTAATTTAATCGGAATACACAACCAAATTAATCACAAGCGAATCTATGATTTGTTTAGTTGGAAATGCTCACATAAGAAGACTTATGGACCCGCACAGTATATACATAAAATATGGATCAGTGAAGATCAATACTGCTGAATATACAAGGATTCATTCTATTTTCCATCAGTATTTTCACAATGACATACAATAGACATAATCCTCGTAAAACAAAAGATTTTAACCTATCTTCCATCAATAAATTACATAATAGGCTTAACTTTTGTTTGTCAAAAGTTCATCGATCTTGTATCAATACATGCATATTGACATATAAACGAGATAACTTTTGACAACGTATGGGACAATAATAGTTCACGGACGCAAACACACATATCCCATAACATATTGCAATATATAAAACTATAAAGATTAATAATGCAAGCATCATCTTCCAAAACTACTTTAGAATTTAAATAAATAAATCTAAAAACATGAAGATGAAAACGTTGGACATAGCTATGTTTACTCACAATAATGGCTATTCCAAACCCTAGTTATCCTTCTTAAACAAAAAAAAAAAGAATAAGATTCTCTTAAGAAGTTTTACTAGACATTAAGATCTTTGAAAAATTCCTTGTCGTCCCAGAACTCCTTGTCGTCAACATCCATTGGAACATATGGTTCATGGAGGAAGGAGTCAATACCAATAAACCTTCTTGGATGATGATGTCGAACCAGGGCCTTCTGAATTTCCAATGATCTTAGAACGCAAGCTTTATTTGCTGAATCTCTTTTCTTGCCAGCTTCAACTCTTCAAGAACATCATAAAACTTCTGAGAGTTTGAAGGAACAGCTCTTGGCTTCCTCACATTCCTTCTTTTTCTTTTTATAGTTGGAGATAATTGAGATTTCTCTTTTTCATTAGTGATTGATGGCTTAACAATCATATTGATATCTTTTCCATCAGAAGACATGGTGCCTGGAGTATCCATGGAAACACGGTTTTGTGAGAGGAGTTCACAATCAAACCTCAACAAGCAGTCTTAAGATGTAAAGAGTATTAGAGAAGGAAAAAGGAATGTAGGGTTTCGAAACCTTTAAACAGGTTCGTACACGTCCAACTCACAACCCTCTAAGAGTAGAATTGTCGATAATAACCCTCTTCTTTTGGCAAACTCGTCCCTTCCGCAATAAACAGTGATATGGAAGCTTACCTGAGAGTCTCCGAACTGATGTTGCCTCATCAGAGATAGTACTCTTGTCCATAGAGTCAGATCGCTACAAACACAAACTTGTGAGGTCTTGAACGTGTTTTCCTGCTATGATACCAATTGAAAAAGCGGGGGTACAACAACCACACCCAACAATTCGATTAGCAATCTGTATGTACAAACTCCAATATACTTTCTAGAGAATCAACTAGACAATCAGACTCAATCTAGATAAAAAGTATATCAAAGAGTTTATATCTCAATCTCTCGATTTTATCTTTACTCAAGCAAATAGAAATCTGCGAGTCTTTATCAAAGAGAGATAACTTGGATGGTACCAAAGACCAATATCCAAGTGTCAATCAATTTAAATCAACAACCAAAAGGTCGGATATTCTAATTGATTGAACAATGCACAACCTGTGATATTTCAATTATATAAAAAAATATAATACGCTAAAGAAATAACACATACACCAGAATTTTGTTAACGAGGAAACCGCAAATGGAGAAAAATCCCGGGACCTAGTCTAGATTGAACACACACTGTATTAAGCCGCTACCGACACTAGCCTACTCCAAACTAACTTCGGTCTGGACTGTAATTGAACCCCAATCAATCTCACACTGATCCAAGGTATACTTATGCTCCTACGCCTCTGATCCCAGCAGGATTCTATGTACTTGATTCCCTTAGATGATCTCACCCACAACTAAGAGTTGCTATGACCCAAAGTCGAAGACTTTAATAAACAAATCTGTATCACACAGAAAAGTCTACGGTAATAGATAAATCCATCTCCCATGAATATACCTACGACTTTTGTTCCGTCTTTTAATAAATCAAGGTGAACATGAACCAATTGATAAACCAGACTTATATTCCCGAAGAACATCCTAGTATTATCAATCACCTCACAATAATCTTAATCGACGCAGTGAAAAAAGATATTGTGGAATCACAAACGATGAGACGAAGTTTTTGTGATTACTTTTCTATCTTTCCTATCGGAGATACAAATCTCAAGCCAATTATTACAATTGTACTCAAAACGATAGAAACAACAAGATCAGATCACACAACTACAAGAAAAGTAGTATCGGTCTGGCTTCACAATCCCAATGAAGTATTTAAGTCGTTAACCTGGTTTTAGAAGAAGAAACCAAAGGTTAAAGGAGAATCGACTCTAGCTATGAAACTAGTATCACATGTAAGGTGTGGGGATTAGGTTTCCCAGTTGCTAGAGTTCTCCTTTATATAGTCTTTCAAATCAGGTTTGCAATCAATGTTAGATTGGTAACAAAACCTTAGCTTATTCACCGTTAGATGAAAACCTGATTAGATTCAAGCTAATATTTCTCAACCGTTGGATCAAAACCTTAGCTTGTTACACACAAATGAAATGTCGAATTTTGGGTTTATGTACGTTCCCAAACATTAACATTTGTTGGTTCAACAATAGTTAACCAAATGGTTAGCCATCATATCCACCATATTCTTATTCACCATAACTAGTTCAAACGACTCAAATGAACTAGTTAGAGTTGTTCAATTGCTTAGATCTTATGTAACTACACAAGACACAATCGAAGCAAAAACGGTTTGATTCACTCGAATCGGTTCATGAACTTTATAGCCACAGTTTGTAAAAGCATTCCTTAGTTTATATAAACATGAGTTCAAGAACAACCGATTTTAGATATAACCTACTCAAGTTCGCGGACTGGGTTCGCGTACTTAAGATCACGGAAGGAGTTCACAAACTCCAGCAGAAATTCTCGGGTCGAGAACTTCCGCCAATTCGCGGACTGAGTTCGCGGACTTGGCTCACGCCACATTTCGTTTCTCTTGATCAACAAAGTTCGCAAACTTTGATTCAAGGAATAAGGACTTATACATATGTGTTTCCACAACAATGCATATATCCTACCAATGGTTATGTAATCTAAACTCTCATTTCAATCATTGAAACATTCTCAGAGGACGTTATATAGTCGTTATTCACAGACCATTTTTTGTCAGAGCAATTTCCAAAGTGATTGAAACATAACATGACATTCGTCACTAGGTAAAGATGAATTTGGCTAAATCGAAAGCTTACCAACACATATTTCGAGAAATAGATAGGCGAGTTAAACTCAGCTCGAAATAGCAAATGTGTATAATGAAAGTCTATATATCAACACGACTTTTGTCTCCAGAATAGGAGATAGAGTAGATAGACTTTTGAGTGACAGATAAGTTCAAGTCTCCACATACCTTTTAGTCGATGAATTTCCACCAGTTCCTTGAGTATTCCTTCGTCTTGTACGATGATTTCCATGGAGTCTTGAGCTCAACTACACTTTCTATCCTAGTCCGAGACCTTTAGCTATATAGGCTAGAAATCAAGACTTATAGTTTCGATCACTAACATTGACAAACATGCTTGAGATAGCAACGCATGCGAGTTCGACCGGGCAATGCTCTAACAATCTCCCCATTTGTCAATTTTAGTGACAAAACTACTAATACATATGGAATGCAAAAAATAAATAAATTAACTTTTGTAGCTCCTATTGCACATGCTTAATCTTCAACATTACTCGAAATATTCGTCACTTCCAAGTACTCCAATGATCCCAAAGGTTGTAATTTTAGCATTATCGTTGTTAAAAATCCGTAGCTATAACAATAAGAAAATAATAGTTCTCAATCATTGTTATACGGTGTCATAGTATCATTACACAGCGTCAAAGTCCAATTGTATCACAACTTCAACAACAATACTATGGTGATATGTATCACTTCCCCTTAGTCAATACTCCATCTCACATGGAAACCACTCCCCCTTACATAATGATCTGAAAACCATATGTATTTGTAGTGTGAACTACATATTAATTCTCCCCCTTTTTTTCAATAAAATTGGCAAAGGTACAAGAACGGGATCCTAATGAAATTTCCGAAAGAGACATTTCTTGACCAAAAGAAAGCAAAAGTATATGATCTTATTTAGATGCAATCATAAAGCCGAAGCTAAATGTATTCATCAAGGAGTTTGTAACCTATAATAGTACACAGCCGCACTCCCCACAAAGATTTGGCAATTAAGCGCAAGTCCAAAAGAACTCTCTCCCATATTATGTCATTCCCGAAAGAACAACAAGAGCGACCTTAATTTCGAAAGAAAAGAAGGATTTCTTTTGACATAACAAATCACATACAAGTATGAATTTGAATCCAAAATACTCAATTAAATTAACCACAAGAGAACCCCATGATTAATTTAATCGAAAATGCTCAACATAAGTGAACTTATGGAGACTCAAAAATATACAATTAGATTAATCACAAGAGAATCCATAATTAATCTAATCGAAATACACAACCAAACTAATCACAAAAGTAATCAATTTAATTGGTCATGCTCGTCATAAGAAAACTTAAGGAGCAACAACTAAATAACCAAACAAAATGATTAATTTAGTTGAATATGCTCGACATAAAGTACCTCACGGAACAACAACATAGCTAATCATAAGAATAATCAACTTGGTTGTTTTAGTGCTCAACATAGGACACTTTACGGAGCCTCACAGTAATACATAAAATATGGATCATGGAAGATCAATTACTGCGGAATACACAAGGATTCATTCTATTTTCCATCACTATTAGCATAACGACATTCAATAGACATAATCCTTGAAAAAAAAATATTTTAACCTATCTTCCATCAATAATTGACAATATAGGCTTAACTTTTGTATTTTTCAAAAGTCCATTCATTCCTTTATCAATACATGCATATCGACATATGAAAGACTTTACTTTTGACAAGATATGGGACAGTCAAAGTTCACGGACGTAAAAACACATATCCCATAATGATATTGCAATATATACAACCATAAAGATTAATACTGCAAAAATCATCTTCCAAACAAATTTTGAATTTAAACCAATAAATATAAAAACATGAAGATAAAAACGTTGGACATATCTATGTGAAATCACAATAATGGTTATTCCAAACTCTAGTAATTCTTCTAAACAAAACAAGAAAAATAGAAGATTTACTAGGAAAATAAATTCCTATAGAGAACATGATATGAAAAACACTAGATCCAATTAGCAACCAGAGATTGAACATGGACGAGCTCATCAGTTGCTTTCTTCAGTTCGTTTTTCAAAAACTCAAGATTCCTTGTTGCGATTCTGAGTTGTTCATGTACGACTTCAAAATCTTTAAGAAGATTTCCTACCAGTTGTGATGATATCTGAACTGGTAGTTTGTTTTCATGATCAATGGCATGAAGGCATGTTATGAAAACATGATTCTCATGAAACTCGATAGTTTTCCCCTTCTTGACTTCATCATCTTCGTTTCCTCCATTCATCGTGCACACAAAAACCTTTGACCTTTCAGAATAGTGTAACACGTGATGACACCCAAGTATATAAATAAGTTCCATGGAAAACCCTAGGAGAACTTGTACACGTTTGTGTGGGCCAAGAGTTCGTGCACTGGTGGTCACGGCCTTAAGATGTGACCAAAAGGAAGGAGAATGAAGTTCGAGTGTCAAGACTAATAGTTGAGAACCAACTATTTGGAGGAAGTATACACAAACAGAAATTTTCTCAAGGACGAAGGATCATGATTATCTACAAGAGAAAACTGGAGCGAAGCTCAACAGATTTTAAAAGATCAACAACAAGAAGGGAAGAGAATACAAACAACATTGACCGCACTTCTCAAGACACACTTCTTGAGAACAATGAGCATCCTTCTTAAATTAAAAGAGGGATGATGAAGTGAGCAGTCATGGTGTATTAAGATGAGCATTTTGCTCATCAATTTTGACTTCTTCTTTTTCTCATTCAGAAGGATTTAGAGAAAAATCACATGACATAGTTGAATGAGTTTTATTAAGAGAGGAACTAGGAGTACCTGAGTCAATCGCTTTCCATGTTTTTTTTTGATGCCCCATTTGAGTCTGTTTATACTTATCTTAAGTTCTGAGACTCGATTATTGATGTGTAAGCAGTCTGGGGCCGAACTCTTGGATTGTGGCCTTGTTCAGGGAATGACAAGGAACTTGACCTTTCTTTCTTTCTCCTATGTCTTTTCCTCTTTTCAGAGTTATTTAAGAAGTCAGTTACTCTTCCGTCGTTCTTCCTTCTACCACTTTTCGTTTCAAAGGCACGATTAAGAAAAGACTTATCATAGTAGTTTTCTTGATTGTCGAAAGTGCCTTTTACTCCAACAATGTGAGAGACAGGTTTGATAACTTCTTTAGACATCCATGCAAGCATGTTGTGAAGTTTTTCATTCTTTAAGAGAAAACGACATCTTCTCTCAGAATGTCCTTTATTTCCACAGTAATAGCAGTTAAAGGAATTATTCTTAACCGTTCTCGTGTGAGTAGATTTGGAAGAAGTCGAATCCTTGTTTTTAGCCATATTACCAGATGCGAAAGTTTTTTCACATGAAGAATTATCAACAGCTTTAACAAAATTGATCTTACTAGTTTTTGGAACGTCTATTCCTTTATATCCTAGACCACGTGTATCACGATGTTCTTTACATGCTCCAATCATAGAAGACAATTTTGTAGAGCTAGAATTGAATCTTCTCAGACTCTCTTCCAGTGATTTCACTTTAGCAAGAGCAGCTGCAAGGTCAGTCTCCAAGGATTTTTCTTTGGCAAGATGACTGAGTTCTTTGTCATCAAAGCATTTTTGTTGAGAGTCATATCTTGCTTCAGCTTCTGCAAGTCTTTCTTTCAACACAAAGAGATTTCGGAGAAGATTATTACATTCAAACCTTTTTGTGCGAATATCTTCTCACGATCTTTAACGATAAATTTTAGGAGATTATATCCACCATCATATCCTTTAAAGAGTTTTCTCAATTTTCTGTTTTCTTGACAAAGAGGAGTCATGTACTTACTCAAGCAAGTTGTTGACTTATTTTCTTTTAAAGCATGGTCAAACAACTTGATATATTGAGAGACCTCCTCATCGATACTTTGTCCTTCTTCTGAATCACTGTCATCTGACAGTTCATCCAACATCTCATCAAGAGATTTTTCTCAGTCGAATGCATATTCAGTCAAGGAACAGGAGATAAAGTTTTTCTCAGAAGTTTCAGGACTTGGAAGCTTACCTGAGAGTCTCCGAACTGATGTTGCGTCATCATATATAGTACTCTTATCCACAGAGTCAGATCGCTACAAACACAAACTTGTGAGGTCTTGAACGTGTTTGCCTGCTCTGATACCAATTGAAAAAGCGGGGGAACAAAAACCACACCCAACAATTCGATTAACAATCTGTATGGAAAAACTCCAATATACTTTCTAGAGAATCAACTAGATAGTCAGACTCAATCTAGATAAAAAGTATATCAAAGAGTTTATATCTCAATCTCTCGATTTGATCTTTACTCAAGCAAATAGAAATCTGTGAGTCTTTATCAAAGAGAGATAACTTGGATGGTACCAAAGACCAATATCCAAGTGTCAATCAATTTAAATCAACAACCAAAAGGTCGGATATTCTAATTGATTGAACAACGCACAACCTGTGATATTTCAATTATATAACAAAATATAATGCGGAAAAGAAATAACACAGACACCAGAATTTTGTTGACGAGGAAACCGCAAATGCAGAAAAACCCCGGGACCTAGTCCAGATTAGACACACACTGTATTAAGCCGCTACAGACACTAGCCTACTCCAAACTAACTTCGGTCTGGACTGTAGTTGAACCCCAATCAATCTCACACTGATCCAAGGTACAGTTATGCTCCTACGCCTCTTATCCCAGCAGGATGCTACGTACTTGATTCCCTTAGCTGACCTCACCCGCAACTAAGAGTTGCTACGACCCAAAGTCGAAGACTTTAATAAACAAATTTGTATACACAGAAAAGTCTACGGTAATAGATAAATCTATCTCCCACGAATATACCTACGAGTTTTGAACCGTCTTTTAATAAATCAAGGTGAACAGGAACCAATTGATAAACCAGACTTATATTCCCTAAGAACAACCTAGTATTATCAATCAGCTCACAATAATCTTAATCGACGCAGCGAAAAAAGATATTTTGGAATCACAAACGATGAGACGAAGTGTTTGTGATTACTTTTCTATCTTGCCTATCGGAAATATAAATCTCAAGTCAATTATTACAATTGTACTCAAAACGATAGAAACAGCAAGATCAGATCACACAACTATAAGAAAAGTAGTATCGGTCTGGCTTCACAATCCCAATGAAGTCTTTAAGTCGTTAACCTGGTTTTAGAAGAAGAAACCAAAGGTTAAAGGAGAATCGAATCTAGCTATGCAACTAGTATCACACGTAAGGTGTGGGGATTAGGTTTCCAAGTTGCTAGAGTTCTCCTTTATATAGTCTTTCAAATCAGGGTTTGCAATCAATGTTAGTTTGGTAACAAATCATTCAATATTCATCGTTAGATGAAAACCTGATTAGATTCAAGCTAATATTTCTTAACCGTTGGATCGAAACCTTAGCTTGTTACACAAAAATGAAATGTCCATTTTGGGTTTATGTACGTCCCCAAACATTATTATTTGTTGGTTCAACAATAGTTAACCAAATGGCTAGCCATATGATTACTTTCATATCCACCATATTCTACTTCACGATAACTAGTTCAAATGAACTAGTTAGAGAGTTGTTCAATTGCTTAGATCTTAATTATGTAACTACACAAGACACAACCGAAGCAAAAACGGTTTGATTTACTCGAATTGGTTCATGAACTTTATAGCCACGGTATGCAAAAGCATTCCTTAGTTTATATAAACATGAGTTCAAGAACAACCGATTTTAGATATAACCTACTCAAGTTCGCGGATTGGGTTCACGGAATTAAGATCACGGAAGGAGTTCACAAACTCTAGCATAAATTCTCGAGTCGAGAACTTCCGCCAGTTCGCGGACTTGGCTCACGCCACATTCCGTTTCTCTTGATCAACAAAGTTCGCAAACTTTGGTTCAAGGAATAAGGACTTATACATATCTGTGTTTCCACAAGAATGCTTATATCCTACCAATGGTTATGTAATCTAAGATCTCATTTCAATCATTGAAACATTCTCAGAGGACGTTATATAGCCGTTATTCACAGACCATTTTTCGTCAGAGCAATTTCCAAAGTGATTGAAATATAACATGACATTTGTCACTAGGTAAAGATGAATTTGTCTAAAGCGAAAGCTTACCAACACATATGTTGAGAAATAGATAGGCGAGTTAAACTCAGCTCGAAATAGCAAATGTGTATAATGAAAGTTGATATATCAACACGACTTTGTCTCAAGAATAGGAGATAGAGTAGATAGACTTTTGAGTGACATATAAGTTCAAGTCTCCACATACCTTTTAGTTGATGAAGTTCCACCAGTTCCTTGAGTAGTCCTTCGTCTTGTATGATGATTGCCATGGAGTCTTGAGCTCAACTACACTTTTTATCCTAGTCCGAGACCTTTAGATATATAGGCTAGAAATCAAGACTTATAGTTTTGATCACTAACATTGACAAACATGCTTGAGATAACAACGCATGCGAGTTCAACCGAGCAATGCTCTAACACGGTTTCTAAGATATCCCACACATCTTTAGACCTAGTGCAATTTGACAAATGGTGCTGAAGATTTAGGGTGATGGCATGTATGATGGCATTCAAACCGTCGGAGTTTTTCTTTTCAGCAAGTATCTCAGCAACATCGTATTCGCCAATATTCTTTGAAACAGTAGCGTTACCTATTGCCTAACGGGAGCATCATAGCCATTAACAACATATACCCATGATTGAAAATCACGCGTATGAAGAAAAGCTCACATAGCAATTTTCCACCATAAGTAATTGGAGCCATCGAAAACTGGTGGTACGTTAATACACCTGTGTCCATAGAGTCAGATCGCTACAAATACAGACTTGTAAGGTCTTTAAACGTGTTTTCCTTCTCTGATACCAATTGAAAAAGCGGGGGTCTAACAACTTCACCCAATATTTCGATTAGAAATCTGTATGGACTAACTCTAATATACTTTTAAGAGAATCAACTAGACAGTCAGACTCAATCTTAATAAAAAGTATATCAAGAAGTTAATATCTCTATCTCTTGATTTGATCTATACTCAAACAAATAGAAATCTGTGAGTCTTTATCAAATACAAGAGATATAAATTTGGATGGTACCAAAGACCAATATCCAAGGATCAATCAATTTCCAATCAACAACCAAAGGTTGGATTTCACAATTGATTGATACAACGCACAACCTGTGATATTTCAATTATAACAAAATATAATGCAGAATAGAAATAACACAGACACCAGAAGTTTTGTTAACGAGGAAACCGCAGATGCAGAAAAACCTCAGGACCTAGTCCAGATTGAACACCACACTGTATTAAGCCGCTACAGACACTATCCTACTAGAAACTAACTTCGGTCTAGACTGTAGTTGAACCCTAATCAATCTCACACTGATTCAAGGTACATTTATGCTCCTGTTGATGGTGGCTTTTCATTTAAAGGATAAAATTGTAAAAAAGCCAAAAAGTTATGCGCTGACATCCTGCAAAGGATGGAGCCACTGATAAATGATGAATACTTCTCCACTTTACTAATTCATCCAGGTTGGAGCATGTAGCAACAATCTCTTATACCCTGTGAATCTATAGTGTTATCAATTAATACATGACTATCCTTGTATTTCCTGTTCCGCCGAACTCTCATTATTAGTGCGGCATGTCGACTGAGTGTTGCTCTCAGCAGAGTAACATGAATCTCCAAACGTTGATAATGAGGTATGCACGAAATACTCGTACAGGCTACATCTATCGATGTGTTATACTATCCCGATTAAACATATTTGAATCTGGACTGTCCATATCAGTCTCAGAAACAATCACGGTCACACAAGTCGGCCGCATGATTTGACCAGCCTAAACGATCCTCAGCAGGAGCATGCTACCACCTTAATGACCACCATCGGGCCCACTTACGCCCTGGTCGGTCGAATATCTACCATGCCACCCAAACTACTACCGAACACTAGCCTGAAGTTGGATGTCCAGGATGGTATGGAGCGGCTTGGAGGATCGTGCGAACAAGGCCGCCTATGGCAGTCTCAAAATCATCAATTCCATCCAACATCACCAGCATGGTTGGACGACATAGATCGTCCCATGACCGGATGGACAAGCGTGTCCTGCACACCGGCGGGCCCCCTTCACGCCTGCATAGTCGATCCTCCCCTGACCTAGCCATAGAACAATGTACGGTTTCCTGAAGTTGGGCCGGCGTGAAAGCTTAAAGGGTCGCAGGAAATTCCACTAAAGGTCCCAAATTGATCACGACCATCCAACTTCACCGGCATGATTGGATGGCTTAGATCGGACCCATAGCCACCAGGCAGGTATTGGCGTGTTCACCACCGGCCCAACGTGGGCCCCACATGGTCGGCATCCCCAAAAGAGAAGCGTGGCTTGCTAAGTCGTCCAGCCAAAGCAGCGTGGAGGTGAAACCCTAATTAGGGTTTGCGGCACATCACATGTGTCGCAAATCAGTCTCAACCATCCATCTTCGCAGGCATAGATGGAGGGTGTAGATGTAGATTCAAAGGGCCCAGAGCATGTCAACACAAGCACCGTGGGCCCTCCTACATACATGACTAATCGTTCAAGACCAACTGTGGTTGGTCGTCTCGATTCGTGCGTCCAAACTAGGCATGGCCGCGCGTTTTTAATAGCAAATCGATCTCGACCACTCAACTTTGCCGGACAAATTGAGTAGCTTAGATCACATCTTCATAGGACAGTGAGGTACGTACGTGTATACTGGCCTGCCGACTGCACGCCTAACTGATCGGCCAAGACCGACCATGATAGGTCGTCTCGAAACGCGTGCCCGAAGTAGGCAAGATGTGCGGTCTTCAATTCCTTTGCGGCATGGGATTTCTGTCGCAAATCGATCTCAACCAATCCTCTTTTCCAGACAAATTGAGTGTCTTAGATCGCATCTACACCAGCATGCCATCTACACGCATGCCCAATCGACCCTGCCAAAAACGTGTCCCATGCATGGATTTGACCAAGCTAAAGGTTGGAGTTCGAGCACCTCCTAAACCCTAATCGGACGGTCGAAGATATGGGTCACAAGCCATCTCATCTGTCCAACTTCACCATCGTGGATGGACAGCCTAAGACAGGAGTTAGGCAACCCGTGAGGTATCACCAGAATCACCGTCCACCACTCTTCCACACAGAGTGATCGGCCAAGTCAGGGCTTACCTATACAGCCTCCAAACGATCACTCGAAGATGGTTGGACGTGATGTTATGCTTAATCCGCGACTTACTCCGTTAAGCCTTAAAACATCGATGCTTCATACACGCTGAATATTTCGATGCATTACATGCATAGAATGCACAAGATATTTCATAAATATCGACTTCCTAAATAACTTAATTATTTAACCTAGCATCACATGCTTTCTGTGGGTCCCACGATCCACACACTCGAGACACTAATCATGTCACAAACTGGGGTATTGGTCTGGCGGTTTACAGCGTGCAGCGCACAACGCGCCATCACAATAACGTGTCAGGAAGAAATGGACGGTTAGTGATGATGGGAGAAGTGGGCAAGACTAATCGTGTGACACTAACACACGCAACTCTACTACTCCATCACTCCACTTTCTCCACTTCCCACGAGAGATGTGGGTAAGACTCAATGACTTTTATAAATAGGTTCTCCTCCCTATTTCCAGAAGAAGACAACAGAAACCAAATGTTGATACAATCGTATCCAAACACCAGAACTGATAGCTTACATTCTGCAAGCTAGTTAAGCTTTCTGATACAAGTCATCCACAACCAACACCTTCACAATATCAACACCTTCTTCGCTTCCCTCCCTAAGATCAACCCCATCTCCTTCACTTTGTGACCGAAGCAAGTCTGGAACGACCATTTCTTGGTTTAGGCCAGAATTGTACAGATTGATTTCTCGAATCACAAGCACTCCCGTGCAGTGCATTTGTTTAGGGTTTAGATTCATTTCTCATTCACACACCCCAAATTACCAAATCCGGCAGAAATGGTTTCACCCATAAACAGCTCCTTACGTCTCTGATCCCAGCATGATACTACACACTTGATTCCCTTAGCTGATATCACCCACAACTAAGAGTTGCTACGACCCAAAGTTGAAGACTTTAATAAACAAATATGTATCACACAGAAAAGTCTACGATGATAGATAAATATGTCTCCCACAGATAAACCTATGAGTTTTTGTTCCATCTTTTGATAAATCAAGGTGAACAGGAACTAATTGATAACCCGGACTTATATTCCTGAAGAACAGCCTAGTATTATCAATCACCTTACAATAATCTAAATCATATGGTACCGAAACTAGATATTGTGGAATCACAAACGATGAGACGAATATGTTTGTGATTTCTTTTTATCTTTCCCTATCGGAGATATAATATCAAGTCAATTATTCAGTTGAACTCGTACGATAGAGAATGGAAAGATTAGATCGCTCAACTACAAGAGAAGTAGTTTCGTCTGGCTTCACAATCCCAATGAAGTCTTTCAGTCGTCAACCTACAGGGTCTCGAGAAGAAACCTAAGGTTAAAGGAGAATTGACTCTAGCTAAACCAACTAGTATCACACAGGAGGTGTGGGGATTATTTGTTTCTAGTTGCTGGATGTCTCCTTTATATAGTTTTCAGGGTTTGTAATCCAAGTTACCTTGGTAACAAAGCATTCAATATTTATCGTTAGATGAAAAAATTTATTCAACCAAGCTAATATCTTTCAACCGTTAGATCGAGACTTAGATTCTCACACACAAATGAAATGTATTCATTTAGGTTTGAGTAACCGTACATAAACGTGTACACTTAGTTGGTTCACAAATAATTAACCAATGGTTGTCCATATGAGCACTTTCATATTAACCGTATTCATCTTTCTCATAACTAGTTCAAATGACTCATATGAACTAGTTGAAGAGTTGTTCAATTGCTTAGGTCTTTATTCATAGACACATTGAAACAAAAATGGTTTGATCCATTTGAATCAATTCATGAACAATGTACCCACGGTATGCAAAGATTGCATTCCTTATAATTTATTGTTTTAAGTTCATGAACTACCGATTTTAGAAATAACCAGCTTGGGTACGCGTACAGGTATACGTACCTTAGCTACCATATTTGAGTTTACAAACTCAGCTGAAATTTTCGGTTCGAAAACTTCCATAGGTACGCGTACGGGTACGCGTACCTAAGGTGACTGGTTTACTAGTTTGCAAACTACAAACTCAGCAGAAATTTTCGGTTGAAAACTTCCGCTGGTACGCATACGGGTACGCATACCCAACCTGTCTCCTTCACCAATACCGTATGCACACATATGCACATACTTGGTTTTCCGGCACATGGATTTATACATTAATGTGTGAACACACTATATATGCTTGTATCCATAGTTGGTTACGTAATCTCAACTCTACATTTCAATCATCGAAACATTCTTCTATAATGTTATAACAATCGTTATTCACGACTATCGTCATCAAAGATATTTTCAAGATTGAAACGTCGTCATCATGACTTTCATCATGGGTAAATATGAAAGTGGTTAAAGCAAAAGCTTACCAACACATATTTCGAGAAAAAGATAGGCGAGTAAACTCGTCTTGAAATAGCAAATGTGTATGTATGAAAACTATCATACTTATACGACTGTTATCTCAAGAGTAGGAGATAGAGTAGATTTTTGAGTGATAGATACGTAAGTTCAAGTCTCCACATACCTTTTTAGTCGGATGAAGTTCCACTGGTTCCTCGAGTAGTTCTTCGTCTTCGTAAGATAATCGCCATGGAGTCTGGATCTCAACTACACTTAACTATCTTAAACCAAGACTTAGTCATAAGTAAACTAGAAATCAAGACATATAGTTTTAATCACTAATATTGACAAACATGCTTGAGATAGAAACGCATTCGAGTTCGACCGAGCAATGCTCTAACATTTGACAATCCGTTTGAACCCTTAACATTCTTCATGATTCTAGAAGGGAATAAGGAGTGGGAAAGAGATTAATTACTTGACTATTTTATTGAGGAATCCCTTCAAAAAAAATTCTCCAAGAGAGCTTTAATGGAGACAATACATGAACCCTAGAATAGTTCATGTACGCGGACTGATGAGGGAGGAAGGAGGGTATGCGTACCCGTACTTCTTTTTTTATAAGACCCACTAATGGGATTGGACCCGTTTATGAACCGTGACCCACAAAGGGATGTGGGATTTTCTTTGAAGTTCGCACATCAAGGTTGTGCATCTCGTAACAACACAATTTGTGAGAGAAGACAGATGCAGTAGAAAGCTCTATTCGAAATTCCAAAAAGGATAAAATAACATGCTTAACCCAACTGTACACAAATCAAACCATTTCTTGCCCCATCTCAAGATATATACAAATGGGGTAATTCCATGCTTGTTACCAAGAGGCATGATGTCCAGAGGAATCCTCATGCAACATTTCTGGTTGATATTTGTGAGCAGTCCCAGTGATATAATCAAAGTAATGATGATAATCAGGGTTGTCAGAGCTTTCTATCTTCCTTTAGATGTGACTGGAAAGAAGATTCTTCTGATTCCTTAACCCTGTGTCAAAAACATGAGAACCCGCATTTGATCTACTTGTGTTGACAGAATGTTCAGTCCGTACATCGTTATTCCATAGTTTTACATGTACAAAACTTTTATCGGGTAGATTCTTAAACTTAACAGAATTAAGTTTTTCTAAGAATCTGAAAACGCTTTCAAATGCTCTAAATAGATCTTGGTCAATGGATCCATTACGATAGTATTTCTCAAAAAGATTAAGAGTTAATCTAGTGAGAGTCCATATCTTTGAGCCCAATGAACGTTTTCTCAATCTTTCCTTCTTTTTAATTTTTCCTTTAGATTGTTCCTCATCATCTTAGTTTTCCAAGATCTTAGATGAACAGAGATTATCATGAGAAACCAGAGGTTTAGTCCATAATAATGTTTGAACGATCTTTAAGGAGTTCTGGCATGCGTTACAGATGCCAAGAGCGAGTTTTCCAAAGAAATTTCCCATAGGACAATTTTTAAGGATCAATCAAACACAAACTTATTAGGTTTATAGTGTTTACCTGCTCTGATACCAATTGAAAATGCGGGGGGTCTAACAACCTCACCCAATATTTCGATTAGCAATCTGTATGGACTAACTCTAATATACTTTTAAGAGAATCAACTAGACAGTCAGACTCAATCTTAATAAAAAGTATATCAAGGAGTTAATATCTCAATCTCTTGATTTAATCTATGCTCAAGCAAATAGAAATCAGCGAGTCTTTATTAAATACAAGAGATATAAATTTGGATGGTATCAAAAACCAATATCCAAGGATCAATCAATTTCCAATCAACAACCAAAGGTTGGATTTCACAATTGATCGATACAACACATAACCTGTGATATTTCAATTATATAACAAAATATAATACGAAATAAAAATAACACAGACAACAGAAGTTTTGTTAACGAGGAAACCGCAAATGCAGAAAAACCCCGGGACCTAGTACAGATTGAACACCATAATGTATTAAGCCGCTACAGACATTAGACTACTACAAACTAACTTCGTTTTGGACTGTAGTTGAACCCCAATCAATCTCACACTGATTTAAGGTACAGTTGCGCTCCTTATGTCTCTGATACCAGCAGGATGCTACACACTTGATTCCCTTAGCTGATCTCACCCACAACCAAGAGTTGCTACGATGCAAAGTTGAAGACTTGAATAAACAAATCTGTATCACACAGAATAGTCTACGGTGATAGATAAACCTACAAGTTTTGTTCCGTCTTTTGATAAAATCAAGGTGAACATGAACTAATCGATAACCCAGAATTATATTCCCGAAGAACAGCATAGAATTATCAATTACCTCACAATAATCTTAATCGTATGGCAGCGAAACAAGATATTGTGGAATTACAAACGACGAGACGAAGATGTTTGTGATTTTTTTTTATCTTGTCCTATCGGAGATATAATCTCAAGTCAATTCTTTTAATTGAACTCGTACGATAGAAAATGGCAAGATCAGATCGCTCAACTACAAGAGAAGTAGTTTCTTCTGGCTTCACAATGCCGATGAAGTCTTTAAGTCGTTAACCTACAAGGTCTCGAGAAGAAACCTAAGGTTAAAGGAGAATCGACTCTAGCTAAACCAACTAGTATCACACAGGAGGTGTGGGGATTAGTTTTTCTAGTTGCTAGAGTTCTCCTGTATATATTTTTCAAATCAGGGTTTGCAGTCAATGTTAGCTTAGTAACAAATCATTCAATATTCACCGTCAGATGAAAACCTGATTAGATACAAGATAATATCTTTCAAACATTGGATCGAAACTTAGCTTGTCATACACAAATGAAATTTATTTCATTTAGGTTTGACTAACCGTACCTAAACGTGTACACTTGGTTGGTTCACAAATAGTTAACCAATGGTTAGCCATATGAGTACTTTCATATTAATCGTATTCATCTTCTTCATAACTAGTTCTAATGACTTCAAAAGAACTAGTTGAAGAGTTGTTCATTTTCTTAGGTCTTTAAAATATACACAATTGAAAAAAAAATCGGTTTGATTCATTTGAATAAATTCATGAACAATATAGCCATGGTTTGCAAAGATTGCGTTCCTTATAATTTATTGTTTAAGTTCATTAACTACCGATTTGAGAAAATAACCAGCTTGGGTACACGTACGGGTATGCGTACCTTAACAACCGGATTGAGTTGGTTTTGGTTTCCAAACTTAGCAGCATTTTTCGGGTAGAAAAGTTCCGTCAGTATGCGTACGGGTACGCGTACCTAAGGTGACTGGTTTACTAGTTTGTATCTACAAACTCAGCATAATTTTCCTGGAGGAAAAGTTCCGCTAGTACGCGTACGGGTACGCGTAACCAACCTGTCTCCTTTACCAATTCCGTATGCACACATATGCACACACTTGGTTTCCGGTACATGGATTTATAGACTAATGTGCGAACACACTATATATGCTTATATCAATAGATGGTTACATAATCTCAACTCTACGTTTCAATCAATGAAACATTCTTCTATAATGTTATAATAATCGTTATTCATAACTACCGTCATCAAAGCAATTTTCAAGAGATTGAAACGTCATCATGACTTTCGTCACGGGTAAAGATGAAAATGGTTAAAGCGAAAGCTTACCAACATGTATTTCGAGAAATAGATAGGCGAGATAAACTCGGCTCAAAATAGAAAATGTGTATGTATGAAAACTATCATACTTATACGACTTTTGTCTCAACAGTAGGAGATAGAGTAGATAGACTGAGTGATATATAAGTTCAAGTCTCCATATACCTTTTAGTCGGATGAAGTTCCACTGGTTCCTTGAGTAGTTCTTCGTCTTTGTAAGATCATCGCGGTGGAGTCTGGAGCTCAACTACACTTAACTATCCTAGTCCGAGACTTAGCTATAAGTAGACTAGAAATCAAGACATATGGGAAAAACGATTTGCTGGTTTTTAAGGAATTGAAGAGTCGTCCGTGTGGAGACTCCATGAACCGAGCGAAATGTTGAACCTCACACAGATGCACTACAAGAAGGGAGTGCTTTAAGTTCGAGAGATTAATCTGTAAGACCCCGACCTAAACCAAGAATAATGACCGTTCCAGAGTCAATCCGGTCACAAGAGAGGATGGGTTAATCTGTAGGAGGGAAGCTGAGAAATGTGTGAGATCAATGGTGATCTGAGATTGTAGGTGTGTTGTGAATTCATCGTAAAAATGCTCTGAATGATTGAGTTTTTCCGAATTGAGAGTGATTTCTATGAGTTCGTGTAGACGAAAGATTGTCTGTATGAACTTTGATAAGAAATTGCTCTTTTAGGCGACTGTCGTTCGAATATTCGAAAACTCATGTCCTTTCAATCAGGATTCAGAGACATTTTATAATGCCGGAGTTGAAAACACCATGATCCTATGAAGTGTGACAGTTGCTGGAATCAGAGAGTGGGAAGTGGGAAATCGTGTTTAAAACCAATTAATCATTGTGCGGAGACTTGGTTAACTTTCCACCCACTACTTTGCTGACTCTTCCAACAGATTGCACGACTCGCTCACATTCTCATCGTGGGTGAACACACGTGTCGTAGACCGCCAGACCAAAACCCTAATTAATATGTGACACGACTGAAATCTCGTGATTGTGGAGTCAGTTGCTGACTTTATGGGACGATGAGTCCATGTAGTTCTGAGTTGAACATGATTAGCAAATGTTCTGAAACTCGTGAATTTAATATGTCTGCTGAGACGAGGTATCGTTATAACCTAAGACGAGTAAACTGCGTTGTTGAATTGTTGAATATTAATAGTTGAACCAATATTCTTTTGATCTGAGCAAATATTGCTAGTCTGAGCGAATATTACCAGTTTGAGTGAATATCGCCGGTTCGAGCGAATATTGCTAGTTTGAGCAAATATTGCTCGTTTGATGAATTATTGGTAGCAGGATCAAATAAAATATTAATTTAAATTACTGACTGCTGGGTCGAGCAAATTAAATGAGAATGTTGATCATCGAATCAACATAAAATTATCAGTGTTTGAATCTGCTCAGAATCACGTTTCTGCAAAGCTCTGAATTCAAAACCCTAATTTTACCGAAATGATGATTTATTGCAAATCAACACAGGACCGGCTACATGGGATGACGGGTTCACCATATAACGCCCAGATGCTCAAATGAGCAAAAATACCAAAGTCTCTTGAGGACCAGTTGGTGAAATCATGATTAAATGCTGGTTTAACCATTTATTAAAATAATGCTCGTGTGAGTGACAAATAATAAAACCTGGTATAGAAAATATGAGGGACCCGCCAAGAGGTCATGGGACCGGCTCCTGGCGGCCGTGGGACTAATAGATGGTCGTTTGAGCAAACTTCCAGAAAGAGTTTGAACCTAATATGAGCAACTGAGTAAATTAGGTTAAAATCATTAAAGCATCTGGGACCAGCTGTTTGCAAGCCTCAGGGTCACCCTTGGTAGGTCAAGGGGATGTTCCCGTGTCACCATGATGTTCACGCTTCAGTCCTGAGAATTTTGATATTTTCTGGTGCACGTTTGAGCAACATTTGGAGAAAATATGCAAAATCCATGGTTTTGCTGAAACTGGGAAAAGTACATGAGATGATGTAAATAATAAATAAACATGGGATTTCAAGGTGTGGGACCTGCACGGCTAGGGCATGGCCAGCCGGCTGACAGACGCGGTCCCACATGCTTATCCCAGTTTTATGTGATTTTATGTGTTTTCTCTGATTTGAGGGAAATTTCATGAAACTGGAGAGTTTGGTGAAATTAGGGAACTCTCATGAGAGATAAAATAATAATAAAATAGGGAATGAGAGTGTGGGACCGGCATGGCTAAGGCATGGCCGGCTGGCCAATGGGCGCGGGTCCCAAGCCACTATTCCCAATTTTATGTAGTTTTGATGATTTTAGCTAACTTTCATAAAATCAAAAGGATTTGTAGAAAACCAAGATATTTTGTTGAATTCAGGGAGTTATTATGAAATCAGGAAACAAAACACCAAATAATAATAATATAATAATGGCATGTGGGACCGGCTAGGGCATGGCTGGCCGACTAGAGCCCGGTCCCACAAATTTTCTCTAATTTTTGATATTTTGATAAAATCATGTGATTTTAGAGAAAATACATGAAATTAGGTAATTTTATGGAAAATTCATGAAATCAAGGGAATTTTCATAATTTAAGAGGAAAATAATAAAATAATGGGGATGTGAGGTGTGGGACCGGTCACGGCCAAGGCACGGCCGTCTGGTGCTCGGTCCCACAACACCTTTCCCTAATTTTATTATTTTTGATAAAATCATGTGATTTTAGAGGAAATACATGAAATTAGGTAATTTTCATGATTTTAGGGAAAATTATGATAAAATATGAAATTGGACGCGGGACTGGTCACGGCATGACCGGCCGGTTTGTGAGCCCAGTCCCCTGGCGCCCCTACTAAATATAACGAAGAATCGTAGAATATTGCTGGATATTCAGGCGATTAATTGACGATTCATAGAGTATTGCTGGATATTCAGGTGATGGCTCGTAGAATATTGTGGATATTCAGACGATTTAAGATAATTAATTGCCGGCTCTATACTAGAAAGGCTTCCTGTCTAGGAGCATTAATTATCTGAGGGTTGAGCAATATGAACTTGTTGGAGTATCATATTCCTCTTGCATAGTCGGGGAAAATCTGATTACATCCCGAAGACGTTGTCGCTCTATACTAGCAGGCATGCTGTATAGGAGCCACCCAATCTTTCGATTCTACACAGTACGAGATGTGCCGTGGTCTCAGATGAGAGACTACACATCTAAATATTCCCTGAGAAACTTTCTCCATCAGAGGTGGCATGAGGTTTCATGCATAGAGACATGAGTCTCGATACTCATCCGATTGTCGGATCTGGAGTAATTACTGAAATTGCTCAGTATTCATGGGATATTCCGTGGTCTCAGCTGAGAGAATACACATCTACATGTACTCTGAGAGACAGCCTTCTCAGTCAGAGATTTATGGCATGAGCTTTCATGCTTTAATGAGAGACATGAGCCTCAATACTCATCCGGTTGCCGAATCTGGAGTATGGTTTTACAATTCTACTCTTTGTCGAAAATCCACCATCTATATTAAGTCCCCTGCTTAGTGAGGAACAGTCATGTTCCTCAGTCAGCATTGAATGGTGATTATCCAGGTACAACATAAATAAGTAATTGAACTTAGTCAGAGGATAAGACATTACCGGATTTCGACCGAATGAGCAGACCATGGTTTGAGCGAAAACCCCAGTGGCATAATAGAGCATCGTCCAGTGAACATAAATTGGTGTAGAACCGCTGATTCGATGATGGAATCTTGGTTGGTTCAGGATTCACGGACCCAACCCAAAAAATAAATCCTTGTTTTAGGAATAGACGCTTGTTCGTTCGATAGTTTAAGGAACAAACAAAATAGACCTGAGTCTAATGATATAAAATTCTATCTATGAGCTTTCACGAAAACCAAAATTTTATTTTATATGTGAGATTTCACAAAGTGGAATAAACTCTCGTTTCAAAGGTGGATGCTCGTAAAAGAGAAAAGTTTTTTTTTTTTGAATAGACGTGCGTCTGTTAGTAATAAAATTTTGTTTATGAGCTTTCATGAAAATTTTATCTTCGAGCTTTCGGAAATCTTTGAAAATATACTCTCGCTTAAAAGACAGATGCTCGTGCGAGGGAGCAAAAATATATAGATATATTTTTCAAATTTACGTGAGTTTCACGTTAAATATATATATATTGTAAAATCAATGTTTTGATTTTGAACAACAGTTGAAAGTAGACAATTATAAATGGTGAAATAATGTTTGTATGTGAGTTTTCAAAATTGTAGAATGGACGTCTGTCCAATTTTTGAAAAACCAGTGGATGTTAGATTCACGTGAGTTGTTCACGGTTCCATGAACATCAAGTCATGATTTTGAATAATGAATGTTGCTCGTCTTTGCAGGTTTGACGGAACGAGCAAGTTTTCGAAATTCTGACCTTATAATCACTACAACTAGTGAAATTTGTAAATAGGTAAGAGTTGGATTGTAACCATTTTTGCAGACGTTGATGTGAGCACCTTTGTTATGCTTTAATTTCACTGCTTTGATGAAATTTGCACCTTTGAATGATATTCTGAAGTAAAAATATCACATGGATGCCGCACCAACTTTGCAGAGATGTCAAACGGCGGTTATGAGACTCCTTCAGTTGATGAAGAGGAAGAAGCGGTGACTAAGAGTTCTCCAAATGCGAATGACGAATTCTTCTTGGTCAAATATAAACCCGAAAAACGGCATCCAGGTTCGAGCACTGTAAAGTCCCATGTCTCTTTGGTGAGTTGTTAGCACTCCTCACATCATGACTTTTTCTTGTCCGTGCAATTAGGATCACGAGACCAAGGTTTGTTATTCCTTTGCAGAACTTTGCTCCGTCAAGTATAGACGGTCTTCAATTCTGTGCTGCTGGGCAGACGGTTTCAGACTCAAGTGTTGAAGAAGAGGCCGAAGTAAGTATTTCTTCATATAACTTCGTAGATAAGATTCTCATTGTTTGAGAATATGTACAGGAGGATGTCTCCATGGAAGTAGAGAGTACTGGTGATGCTCGTTCGGAGAATGACGATAAAGAAAACTCCTAAAGCTCAAAACCGAATGAAAGTAATGTTGTTTTTGATGTTGAGACAAGCAATTATGGTTCTTTGAACGCTTCAGAGCCCACCCAAGTAAGTATTTATCTTGCATTTTATCCATAGAAGCATAAACTTGTTGATTCATGAATGCATGAATGAGAATCCATGTGAATATATGAAAAGCTTTGTCGAAATACGTCACCAGAAAATTCAGAACTTAGCTGTTTAGCAAAAATGTTGTAGAATCTTCGTCCGATGTCAGATTTTCGCGATCCACCCATGTATCATTATGCCCAGGAAATTTCCAAGACTTAGAAAAGAAGCTTTTTAAGTTTGGAGCACGTCCAGGGCCTAAAAAAGGCAAAACAGTAAACTTCCAGGAGACTTTCAGAACTTTTTCAGACTGTACGTTGTCTAATGTTTTGACCGCATCTCCTTGCTCGTTCATCGGATTGTTATGAAATTTTGACATGTGGTAGAGGACATCCATGCGAAGAGAATGGTATATATCGCATCCTCAGATTCCTTGTAGATTACTCCCAGTTAGTCATATTGCACAGGGAAGAGTAAAGTCTCTTCAGACGAGCTTGTCGCAAAACGTATTTTCATGACTTTCATGCTATTTGCTCGTGCCTCGAGTGTATAATGATGAAACCTGATGATGTTGGACTGCTTGTATAATGTATTTTTATGATCTCATTTGGTCTCATGTTTATATTGCTCTAACCTCATGTAATCTTCGTATTAGGTGTCAAATACCGAAGTTGAGGATATTGAAACCAATAAGGATAACTCGAGATGTTCTGGAGTTGTTGATGAAGAGACAACCATCCCTGCACTTCAAGGCCATGAGAAGGTTGTCACTGAAGTTATGGAAACTTCGATTGTTGCTGCTTCAGTGATAGAAGAAACCGAGCCACCAATAGAGAATACTGAAGAAACTATTGCCCTGATTGTATAGGATGCCCCAGTAACTGAGAATCGTGTAGTGGTGTATTAACACCCAAGTGCAGGGGTTGTTTTGTATCTCCATTCGATGCATCACTCCCATACCACGAACTGGTTGGTGGAGGATTTCAATGCTATTGATTCATTTGAGATCAGGACCCTTTGATTGGTACATGAGCATGGTGCTTGCAGCCATCTTGTCTTTCTCAACCGTAAAACATCACGTCTGAAACCCTGGTCACGGGACCATAGATGAGGTTGCTTTCGAGAGGGGATGATGTAATGACCATGGTTTCATGTCCTAGCGGTAGAATAACTTTTATGATGAATGATTAGCACAAGAGAGTCTGGCGCCACGAGTCTTGGACTGTGAAACTGATCGTTATGATCAACGGACCGTCAGTCGCCAGTATTTTGTAAAATCTCTCCTTTTCGTTTTCTCTTCTTCTAACAAGACTTGGATAGAGGACCCAGGTAGAAAAATTGATATGAAGACCTAGGTGGTCGAAGTTGGAGGTACCGTGATGAAGTACTTAGTGGAAAGACCTGGTGGACACCGCTCGACTTTGGAAGTCATGAATCCCGTCTAAGAATTGCTGCTTGTATGTTGTACGCTCTGGAAGCTGTAGGGACCTCATACAAGGTCGGAATTCGATGCTTGACCCCAACTTTTGAAACTAAGAGGCTGAGTTATCTCATGAGAAAAGAATAACTCAATTTGGAGTTGTAGAGATCAGCCAATGGAGCGTGCACATTTGTAATTTGTAATCCCGTACATATTTTTCAGATTCCGTAGACCTGACGGTAAATGCCATATCTTTCAGCTCGTATGTCTGATTGATGCACCCTTTTGGTATATTGTAGAAGAAACATAGACGAACATATTTCGTTGAGGAAGTATTGTCCCATTCCTCACCCATTGGTACGTTTTTTTAAACCCATGGCCCGAAGTGTGTTGTATCTCATTTGTAGAGGTGATGAGAACATCTTGTATAAGACTTTGGATTGTGCCCACCAGTCGTGCAAGATTTGGGAATACTTTCATGTGAGAATGTTATCAGGTCTACACATCTTGATATGAATTATTAGTGCTTGGAGAATCGGCAAGTAATACTTCAGAGAACGGTTAGTTAATGAAGCCTTGTCATGAGGATGTTGCTCCTGAGACCGTTGTTGATGCTGAGATCACGACTGAGTTTTCTACAGAAATTCTTGTTGATGCTGAGACCATGGATAAAGTTCCTCCAGATATCCTTGTTGATGCAGATACTATGGTCGGAGTTGCTCCCGAGACCAAGAAGGATAGAACCATGATCATCGACATAATATTTGCTCCTCCATCCAGTGATCCTCGTGAAGTGGCTTTGTCAGAGAATTGATGTTGTTGTGGTAGATAGCATCAACATTTTTCATACTGGATGTGATTGGTGAAGAGAGAAAGTTCTTCAATCATGCAGGGGCTTGTGATGTAGAGAAATCCCGTTGATGAAGTTTCGCGGAATCACCTCAGGTTGCCCAGTGTATATTGAAGGAGTTAGTTCCATTCATGTATGAATGATGTTGCAAGACTTATCGATTGTAGTTTAGTTACACTTTGATCGTGCTGGTGTTGAATCAATGTGTCATCGTCGAGATATTTGTGCTGAAGCCAGACGCGCCACTATCGAAGGTGTACTATTTGATTAGGAGTACAATTTGAAGGCTTCTTATATGCTTGAGCGTTGAAGCGTATATTCCTTAAGCGTCGAACGTCTTAGAGGTTTGATCATCTCGGACCTGGAGTATCTTCTGTTGATTCAGCATCCCTTTTGTTGCAGTAGTGGGATTCGACACTTGTGCAGACATCAGAGCTTTCTGATTTTGTGGAACACATGGACTTGCAGGAAACGCCCAAAGTATTTTTTGCCGTGTTTGGACATCATCTCATAAATGAATGTTTCAGTGGTTGATTCGGAGAAACGTCAGATTCAACCACTTGGTAATATACTAATGTGGTGAAGCTACCATTCATAACGTCTTGTAGAGTTGCTAGCATAATTAAGTCCCCATGCTAGGATAGCATGTGAGGAAATAAATGACATAGACATGGAATGTGACTTGCCTGAGTGCGAACCTCTTGATGAATGTCTATGCATCTTTTGCAGGTTCTTGCTTCAACCTCGTCAAAGTTTGAAATTCCTCAAAGTACTCTGATGATGGAATGTCCGTCAAATCTTCTGGATCAGAACTTTATTCGTTGGAGAGATGTGTAACCAAAGGCGCTTTGTAAGTACCCATATTTTTAGCGTGGATCCACGCTCGTCTGAAGGATATGTCATATCCTGGATCTTCCTGATTATGTGAAACTTGGTTTCTGTCCAGGTTGAACTTATGTTCACTTTGAGAGTGATGCAGCCATAAGTATTTCCGAGCGCTCCTTCAAGGCCTCTGATTGAGATGGGAGCATGAGTAGCTTCTTGTCGAGTGATGCCCTTGGATCCAATGGTTTTCAGTGGAATGTTGTTGACGGCGGTGCCAGCATCGATCAACGTTCTTCCAAATTCGTTTCTTCTGAGATTGACTGTGGTAAGCAGTCCCCAGTCGTACATCTTGATCTGCAGCTGGAGGCTCAAGAAGTATTTCCGGAATAGACTTCTTGACACGATGTGGTTCTGTGAACATGTCTCCTTTGTGCCTTCGACAGATAAAGCAATTCACATTCGACGGATTGAACTGCCACTTTGATAGGTTGTTCAAAGAGTGTAAAGGTTCTGACTGGGAGAGGATTCTTGTGTACTCCTTCAGTCCCCAGTTGAAGCTATTGTGGATCAACCTTCTCTTTGAAAATGTGCTTCGAAACTCCGCAGTCTTGTGGGATGATTGACGAACCTGTGGAAGCGGAGTAACGAGGACTTTCCATGTCTTCTTCAGTTGGTTATTTCTTGACATATGGCAACTTGATTGCACCATCTTGGACCCAACATCCAGGAGTTTGATCACCTCTTTAATGGAAAAAGGAAAGTCAGGTGCTTCTTGATCAGGAACTCTTGTGCGTTGGTCAGAGGCTTGTGCATCTTGCTCATCCTTCCTTTGTGCTTTTGAAGGAGCTGGGTATGCTTGCGCAGCGGTTTGGCTTTCCATTTGCTCCCTTCTCCAACATTTGTGGAAGGCTGGAGGTTTTACTGCTTCTTGATCAACGTCTGCCATCTCGAGTGTCTCGCGGTTCTTCAGACTTTGTAGCTTTTGTTCTTTCCAGTAAAGCGGGCACAGTAGTTGCCGATCTCTTCGCCGCTTCATGAAGCTCTGAGAAGGTCTGGAAACGAAGATTTTCCAATAAAGTCTGTAGACCGGGATCATGCCGTTGATACACAAGTCTACCAGTTGCTGCTCCGTGACGTTTGGACAATGACAGTCCAAGGCTTGAACTCTGAACCCTTTCACATAATCATCGGGATGTTCACTGCTCCTTTGAATCATCCTTCCTAGATCAGAGAGAGCGACTTGCTCTGACAAAGAAGTATTTTCTGTAGAAAGCATTAATCATCTCTCCCCAATCGGTGATACTTCCTGGTGCGATGTTGTTGTACCAGGTGTATGCCCTGCCTTTCAAGGATTTTGAAAATTCCTCCAGACGGACGACATGGTTGTGCTCGTGTTCGCCCAATAATTCCAGAAACCGAGAAATATGTTTTTGAGTATTGCATGTTCCATCATAAAGAATGAATGTTGGAGCGGTATAACCTTTTGAAAGAGGAATCCTCTGTATGGCAGTATGGAGGTTGGTGACGATGGACGGATGATGTCTTGTCTTTTCATCGATCCTCAAAAAAGAACTCCATATCTTCACGAGTGATGAAACTTGCAGGTTCCGTTGCTGGAGAGTCATCTGCAGCTTTGCGGAATTCTTCATCATGTACAACATGAATTGGAGAGATTTTAGGGTCAATGGTTGAAGATGTTTCTATAGCTTTTCCTTTCTCGCGCTGAGGCTGAGTTCGTTCAGACGCAAGCTTGTCTGTGAGAGTTTAAATATAAACACACAACTGCTTCTATGTTGCAGCCACGTCAGTCTGAACCTTCATGAGATCAACTGTGGTAGGCTGATTTCCTCTGGTTTCTTCAGGAGACCGACCGAAGAGTGGATTGTTGATGGCGCCAGTGCCGTCACTTGCAGGGGTGATCACTGGAGCACCAGTACTTGGAGGAGTAGTAGTAACATGTGGTGTAACATTGCTGGCTGGAGGAGTGGTATTAGCGGTACCACTGAAGCCTACAATGTTGAGAGGAGTAGTACTTGCGATTGCAGTATCACTAAAAATTGCGATGTGAGAGTCGGGTGTTGAACCCGGATTGGTAATTGAACCGGACCTAAGATCAACCATCTTTGTTAGATTGTGAGATTGCAACCGAGAGAATGATCTCCCACTGTGGTCGCCAATCTGTAGATGGGAAAAACGATTTGCTGGTTTTTTCGGAATTGAAGAGTCGTCCGTGTGGAGACTCCATGAACCGAGCGAAATGTTGAACCTCACACAGATGCACTGCAAGAAGGGAGTGCTTTAAGTTCGAGAGATCAATCTGTAAGACCCCGGCCTAAACCAAGAACAATGGCCATTCTAGAGTCAATTCGGTCACAATAGAGGATGGGTTGATCTGTAGGAGGGAAGCTGAGAAACGTGTGAGATCAATGGTGATTCGAGATTGTAGGTGTGTTGTGAATTCAGCGTAAGAATGCTCTGAATGATTGAGTTTTTCCTAATTGAGAGTGATTTATGTGAGTTCGTGTAGACGAAAGATTGTCTGTATGAACTTTGATAAGAAATTGCTCGTTTAGGCGTCTGTCGTTCGAATGTCCGAAAACTCATGTCCTTTCAATCAGGATTCAGAGACATTTTATAATTCCGGAGTTGAAAACACCATGATCCTATGAAGTGTGACAGTTGCTGGAATCAGAGAGTGGGAAGTGGGAAATCGTGTTTAAAACCAATTACTCATCGTGCGGAGACTTGGTTAACTTTCCACCCACTACTTTGCTGACTCTTCCAACAGATTGCACGACTCGCTCACATTCTCATCGTGGGTGAACACACGTGCCGTAGACCGCCAGACAAAAACCCTAATTAATATCCCCCATGTGACACAATTGAAATCTCGTGATTGTGGAGTCAGTTGCTGACTTTATGGGACGATGAGTCCATGTAGTGCTGAATTGAACATGATTAGCAAATGTTCTGAAACTCGTGAATTTAATATGTCTGCTAAGGCGAGGTATCGTTATAACCTAAGACGAGCAAACTGCGTTGCTGAATTGTTGAATATTGATAGTTGAACCAATATTCTTTTGATCTGAGCAAATATTGCTAGTCTGAGCGAATATTACCCGTTTGAGTGAATGTTGTCGGTTCGAGCGAATATTGCTAGTTTCAGCAAATATTGCTCGTTTGATGAATTATTGGTAGCAGGACCAAATAAAATATTAATTTAAATTACTGACTACTGGGTCGAGCAAAATAAATGAGAATGTTGATCATCGAATCAACATAAAATTATCAGTGTTTGAATCTGCTCAGAATCACGTTTCTGCAAAGCTCTGGATTCAAAACCCTAATTTTACCGAAATGATGATTTATTGCAAATCAACACAGGAACGGCTACATGGGATGACAGGTTCACCATATAACGCCCAGATGCTCAAATGAGCAAAAATACCAAAATCTCTTGAGGACCAATTGGTGAAATCATGATTAAATGCTGGTTTAACCATTTATTAAAATAATGCTCGTGTGAGCGACAAATAATAAAACCTGGTATAGAAAATATGAGGGACCCGCCAAGAGGTCATGGGACCGGCTCCTGGCAGCCGTGGGACCAATAGATGGTCGTTTGAGCAAACTTCCAAAAAGAGTTTGAACCTAATATGAGCAACTGAGTAAATTAGGTTAAAATCATTAAAGCATGTGGGGCCAGCTGTTTGCAAGACTCAGGATCACCCTTGGCGGTCAAGGGGATGTGCCCACCATGATGTCCGCGCTTCAGTCCTGAGAATTTTGATATTTTCTGGTGCACGTTTGAGCAATATTTGGAGAAAATATGCAAAATCCATGGTTTTGCTGAAACTGGGAAAAGTACATGAGATGATGTAAATAATAAATAAACATGGGATTTCAAGGTGTGGGACCGGCACGGCTAGGGCATGGCCAGCCGTCTGACAGACGCGGTCCCACATGCTTATCCCAGTTTTATGTGATTTTATGTGTTTTCTCTGATTTGAGGGAAATTTCATGAAACTGGAGAGTTTGGTGAAATTAGGGAACTCTCATGAGAGATAAAATAATAATAAAATAGGGAATGAGAGTGTGGGACCGGCATGGCTAAGGCATGGCCGGCTGGCCAATGGGAGCGGGTCCCAAGCCACTCTTCCCAATTTTATGTAGTTTTGATGATTTTAGCTAACTTTCATAAAATCAAAAGGATTTGTAGAAAACCAAGATATTTTGTTGAATTCAGGGAGTTATTATGAAATCAGGAAACAAAACACCAAATAATAATAATATAATAATGGCATGTGGGACCGGCTAGGGCATGGCCGGCCGGCTAGAGCCCGGTCCCACAAATTTTCTCTAATTTTTGATATTTTGATAAAATCATGTGATTTTAGAGAAAATACATGAAATTAGGTAATTTTATGGAAAATTCATGAAATCAAGGGAATTTTCATAATTTAAGAGGAAAATAATAAAATAATGGGGATGTGAGGTGTGGGACCGGTCACGGCCAAGGCACGGCCGGCTGGTGCTCGGTCCCACAACACCTTTCCCTAATTTTATTATTTTTGATAAAATCATGTGATTTTAGAGGAAATACATGAAATTAGGTAATTTTCATGATTTTAGGAAAAATTATGATAAAACATGAAATTGGACGCGGGACTGGTTACGGCTTGACCGACCGGTTGGTGATCCCAGTCCCCGGCGCCCCTACTAATATTTTATTATTTTTCCTTCCTATTTGGCATAGGTTCCTCATTCATTCGTATCTTTTGAAATGCTCGTTTGTGCATTCAAAATGCTGGTATGTGCATTGTTTGTTAAGTACACTTGCACCATTTTTGTCAGGGCTTATTCGATGCTTAGACGCCTGTCTCGTTGAGTATTTATCACTAACCCGTGGAATTCTGCTGGGAAGAACCACGAATTCAAGTGACGAAATATAACAAAGAATTGTAGAATATTGCTGGATATTCAGGCGATTAATTTTCGATTCATAGAATATTGCTGGATATTCAGGTGATGGCTCGTAGAATATTGCTGGATATTCAGACGATTTAAGATAATTAATTGTCGGCTCTATACTAGAAGGGCTTCCTATCTAGGAGCATCAATTATCTGAGGGTTGAGCAATATGAACTTGCTGGAGTATCATATTCCTCTTGCATAGTCGGAGAAAATCTGATTACATCCCGAAGACGTGGTCTTAGCTGAGAGACTACACATCTACATGTACTCTGAGAGACAGCCTTCTCAGTCAGAGATTTATGGCATGAGCTTTCATGCTTTAATGAGAGACATGAGCCTCAATACTCATCCGGTTTCCGAATCTGGAGTATAGTTTTACAATTCTACCCTTTGTCGAAAATCCACCATCTACAGATAGCAACACTTGCGAGTTCTACCGAGTAATGCTCTAACAAAAAGTTCACTGACCTGGGAAATAATTGGCTTACTGTCAACCATTTTAAAATCCATGAAGTTGCAAATCAGGAATTTCTTGTTGCTTGCTTCAGAAATCTTGTATTTGTTGTCAAGCATAGTCCATAATTCCTTTGCAGACGAAATACTTCGATGGGAATTGTAAACACTGGTTCCCAGGGCGTTCAAAATATGACCACGACACATAAAATCATCTTCCTGAGGATTCTTCCTTCTGGACTTAAAATCATCAGTGTCTTTTTCTGATGGTGCAGGAATTTCATACAAACCGTCTTCAAGTATGTACCACAACTTGATGGTGATCAGGAAAAACTTCACAGTCTCTTGGCAACGAGTAAAATTATCACCATCAAAACGTTCCAATCGAGTTAGGGTTTGGTTCATTACTTGCAGAGATTGAGCAATAACATTTGAAATTGAAGATTCACCATCCATCGTCAGAAACTAATCGTCTAAAACTGTTGGAAAATGGGTTCAAACAGAGGATGAAATAAACACAAAAGAAATTGTTGTACTCCTGACTTTCAAGGCTCGAATAGATTTCTTTTAGATGATTATTTCTACTCTCCCAATATCAATTGGCGATTACAACGGGTATGCGAAATAATGCCTTCAGGATACAATGAAATCCCTACAACAGAGAAATTGGATTCAAGGTTTGTACCCCTTGACCCAATCAAGAACACACGTGAAAGGTTTCTGATGATGCTTTTGAAAGAGAGAAAACAAGTAGAATTGAATGTGTAGAATGGGAGAATGCCTTCAATACTTATAGGGATATTCATGTCTATTAGTAATGCCTTTTCATCACCAATAGACGCTTCCCAAAACCATCAATGGTGGCTTATGGGAAGACACGCGTCTGTTCAAACTTGAGTATAAATTTCTAGGTTTTCCAAATTTAAACCGAATTTTTTCTCCACGAGACGCTAGATCGCACTCTGCTAGGGGGAGTTTCCCCCTAGACCCCCATGACCTGACCTGTCAGGTTGAACACAACCGGGAGGGGCTACCCCCCCCCCCCCCCCCCCCCCGGATAGCGGCAAACAATCTTGAAAATATCCAACATTTTATTTATAGATTACACATGATCCAGACTATTATTTTGAAATTGAGAGAGTATATAACACTTATTGTTTGAGGCCTATCACTAGAAGACAGAAAGGAAACATTATGAAGTAATTCTAAAAACCCCTTAACCAACTATTTTATTTTATGGCTAGATTACCAGAAGTATTAATTAATCGTTTTAAGTGTCGATTTACCATTTTAGATATGAAATCAATCGAACTCCAAAACATCAAACAACTGGAAAAAAAGAAATTATTTTATCAAAACACCGACTAAAATCGTCGGACGTTCATGCACTCGTGAACCGATTCTAAGTTGGTGTTCTTCATTCATGAAGGACACCTACAATCGATTGTTATATGTACACATAAAAGCATATTCTTATAATTGGTTTCTTATTAGTGTTATATAAATTGATTGATGCATTTTTACAAGAAGAAAACTTGTTCATACTTTCAGGACATATTCATTCATTTCAAATCAATCTAACTCACTTTCGTAAGCATCACAGATGTAACTTAGCACGCATCAAGCCTTTAAACCCCTAGGCGACCCTACTGGACGAGTTATAGTCTCGTGAGGGTTTACATAGAGATCTGCACACAAAATCTACACAAAACGTCTAAAACTATCAATCTTCATGGTAGGAATCTCCGTCCGCTTCAATAAAACATGTCATAATATTCGGGACATACTCTGGTACTATGGATATCAGGAATTGATATCTTTCATCAAATATAAATGATTCTCCTTTTTCTTCTAAGTAGTTCGCTTTTACGACTTCCTCCTACAAAAACACAAATACAAACTTAGCTTGTTAGTATTGTTATAATGGAAGATCAAAGAACTTAGATCATGTAAAATAAACTTTAAAAATACTTACAAATTGTTGGAGCGATGAAGTTAAATGGTTACGGTTGAAGATTTGTCGTTGGATAGTTACAAAAGCAACTATCGCATTTTGGATAACTTCATACCTATCTGTTAAAGAGTTTGTTATGTATTCCCATAATTTCCCACATATTGGATATTGTTAGAGTATTGCTCGGTATAATTCGCAAGGTGTTGCTATCTCAAGCTTGTTTGTCAAGTTTATTGATCAAAACTATATACTTGATTTTTAGTATACTTATAGCTATGTCTCTGATTAGGGTAGAAGTGTGTAGTTGAGCATTAGACTTCACGACTGTTAGAGCATTTCTCGGTCGATCTCGCATGCATTTCTATCTCAAGCATTTTTGTCAATATTAGTGATCAACACTAGATGTCTTGATTTCTAGTATACTTATGACTAAGTCTCGGTCTAGGATGGTTAGGAATAGTTGAGCTCCAGACTCTATGGCGATTATCTTGCAAAGACGAAGAACTACTCAAGGAACCAGTTGAACTTCATCCGACCAAAAGGTATGTGGAGACTTGAACTCATCTTGTCACTCAAAAGTCTATCTACTCTATATCCTACTCTTGAGACAAAAGTTGTATAAGTATGATAGTTTACATACATACACATTTGCTATTTCGAGCCGAGTTTACTCGCCTATATTTTCTAGAAATACGTGTGGGTAAGCTTTTTCTTTAACCATATTCATCTTTACCCGTGACAAAAGTCATGATGACGTTTCATTCTTGAAAATAGCTTTAATGACGATAGTCGATTCTTTATGTCTAACGACTGTTATAACATTATAGAAGAATGTTTCAATGATTGAAATGTAGAGTTGAGAATATGTAACCACCTATGGATGTAAGTATATAGTGTGTTCGCACATTAGTGTATAAATCCATGTGCCGGAAACCAAGTGCGTGCATACGTGTGCATGCGGTATTGGTGAAGGAGACAGGTCGGGTACGCGTACCCGTACGCGTACTGGCAGAAATTCACGTCCGTGAAATTCTGCTGAGTTTGGAGTTTACGAACTCAAAAACCAATCACCTTAGGTACGCGTACCCATACACGTACTGGCGGAAATTTTTCACCCGTAAAAGTCTGTTGAGTTTGGAAACTAAAACCAACTCAAAATACGGTAGCTAAGGTACGCATACCCATACGCGCACCCAAGCTAGTTATTTCTCAAATCGGTAGTTCATGGACTTAAAACAATAAATTATAAGGAACGCAATCTTTGCAAACCGTGGGTATATTGTTCATGAATTTATTCAAATGAATCAAACCGGTTATGTTTCAATTGTGTCTATGTATAAAGACCTAAGCAATTGAACCACTCTTGAACTAGTTTTTATGAGTCATTTGAACTAGTTATGAGAAAGATGAATATGGTTAATATGAAAGCACTCATATGGCTAACCATTGGTCAACCATTTGTGAACCAACCAATGTACATGTTTAGGTACAGTTACTCAAACATAAATGAATACATTTCATTTGTGCGTGACAAGCTAAGTTTCGATTTAACGGTTGAAAGATATTAGCTTGGATAAATCAGGTTTTTCATCTAACGGTGATTATTGAATGCTTTGTTACCAAGGTAACTAAGATTGCAAACCCTGATTTGAAAACTATATACCGAGACGTCTAGCAACTGTGCAAAACTAATCCCCACACCTCCTGTGTGATACTAGTTGGTTTTCTAGAGTGGATTCTCCTTTAATCGTAGGTTTCTTCTCGAGACCCTGTCGATTAAGGACTGAAAGACTTCATTGGGATTGTGAAGCCAGACGAAACTACTTCTCTTGTAGTTGAGCGATCTGATCTTGCCATTTTCTATCGTACGAGTTCAATTGAATAATTGACTTGAGATTATATCTCCGATAGGGCAAGACAAAAAGAAATCACAAACATCTTTTTCTCATCGTTTGTGATTCCGCAATATCTAGTTTCGCTACCATACGATTTAGATTATTGTGAGGTGATTGATAATACTAGGCTGTTCTTCGGGAATATAAGTCCGGTTTATCAATTGGTTCTTGTTCACCTTAATTTTTATCAAAAGACAGAGCAAAACTTTTAGGTTTATCTGTGGGAGACAGATTTATCTATCCTTGTAGACTTTTCTGTGTGATACAGATTTGTTTATTAAAGTCTTCGACTTTGGGTCGTAGCAACTCTTGGTTGTGGGTGAGATCAGCTAAGAGAATCAAGTGCGTTGTATCCTGCTGGGATCAGAGACATAAGGTGCGCAACTGTACCTTGAATCAGTGTGAGATTTATTAGGGTTCAACTATAGTCCATACCGAAGTTAGTTTGTAGTAGGATAGTGTCTGTAGCAGCTTAATACAGTGTGGTGTTCAATCTGGACTAGGTCCCGGGTTTTTTTTGCATTTGCGGTTTCCTCGTTAACAAAATTTCTGGTGTCTATGTTATTTCTATTCCGCATTATAGTTTGCTATATAATTGAAATATCACAGGTTGTGCGTTTGTATCGATCACTTGTGAAATCCAACCTTTGGTTGTTGATTAGAAATTGATTGATCCTTGGATATTGGTCTTTGGTACCATCCAAGTTTATTATCCTTGTATTTGATAAAGACTCGCAGATTTCTATTTGCTTGAGTAAAATCAAATCAAGAGAGAGATATTAACTCCTCGATATAATTTTCTCTAGATTGAGTCTGACTGTCTAGTTGATTCTCTAGAAAGTATATTGGAGTTCGTCCATACAGATTGCTAATCGAAATATTGGGTGTGGTTGTTAGACCCAACGACGTTCAGCATTTGAAGAAAAAGATCTACTGAAGACTTTGAAGGAAATCCGATGACAAAAGGTTTGTGGATACTAAAACTTATCTATCACTCAGAAGTCTATTCAATTTTATCTTCTAATGAGACTAAGTCGTATAGCTATATAGAATTTATGATATACATAATTGAAATTTCGAGTCGAGTTTATTTCGTTTATACTTTTCTAGAAATACAAGTTTAAAGCTTAGAAAGCTTCATCATCTACTTGACAACTTTAGTGATGAACATTTCATTTGTTGGAAACTAAATACTAAGTCAAGATTATCATGTGAAAATTACCTTGAACATCTTACATGATTTGATCTTGAATTATAACAGCGAGAGAAACATCAATTGATAGTAAACTCTGTTACCGCAACTGATAAGAAATCTCGCCGCTCAAAAATGATTGAAGAAAATGAGAATAGCTTTAGTTCATCTCTTTCATTGTTCATACAACAGTTGAAAAAGACACTCAGACAGAGTAAAAGAAAGTATCATAAGAAAGATAACTCAATCAATAAGGAGAATAATAAAGATCAAAAGAATTATAAAAGTAAGTCTTGTTTAAAGTGCTTCAGAAGTGTTCATACTTCAAAAAATTCTGATGAGAAGATTAATGAATTTACAAAGACTTGGATGGCTACTCTTGACTACTGTCCAGAGGAAGAAGTCTGTACAAGTTCCATTAACCTCTTTGCTGACAATCACATTTGTCCTCCAAACAGTTTAATCCTCTCTGAATTACTCAATCATATCCATTCAAAGGAAGAAAGTCTAATGAAAAGGATTGAACTTCTGGAAGATCAACTGGCTGTTCTAAGACAAGAAATTGCAATTATTTATTTTCGCAATCGTGATTCTTATGAGAAATATCATCCCTCGATTATTTCCTGTCATCAAATTACACCTGATTCTATATCCAATGAAAGGAATGATATAGAAAATCACAAGGGCGTTTCAAAAAAATTTGACGCCTTGTGTGAAAAACAGGATCATCGAGATATTCTGAGCACAAGAAATCAAGAAATTGTTTCATCTATCGAAAAACTTTTATCAAAAAGGAAAAAGAATTCATGCATAAGTACTATTATTAGTACAAAAGAGAATTCCAAGGCTACTTATAGCTCACTGAACATAACACTCCAAACAATTATAAGAAGAATGGATAAAACGCCTAATCTTGTTCTTTCAAAAGCAGAACAAAATCAAAGTACATCTTTGAGATGGAGACCTTCTAATCCTGGTCTGGATAGGAAGAAGCTTATTCTGTAGTAATAATAATAAGATATGGTTCTTGTACCCTCTTTTTAAACAAGGACCATATCCTATTAAGAGGGTTGTATCTATTCTTAGTCTCTTAGGTTTGATTAATAGTCTTTCGATGAGTGTTCATAAACGTTGTTATCCCTTACCTACCCTTGGTCTAGGGTTTCAGTCAAAAGATCTTCTCGGACTATCTTACTCTTTTTAAGAAGTTTTTTTTCCCAGAGACTGACCATTTCATTTCTCTCTTCTATCATGTCTTCATCCAGTCTTTCAAGCAAAGAAAGTGATGTGTGGACTATTCTATTTCCATCTAAGAAAATTCGTGTTGACTCATCTGATAATGAGTTGTTCTCCGAAAAACGAGTTGGTTCTTTTGATGGAAATCCGTCTTTATCCCAGTTTGAAAAGCTCTCTTTAACCATGAATCTCGTGTTAGAACAAGTGAGTGCTCTGAAAAACGAACTGGTTCTATCTTCCAAAAGATTGGAAGAGAAGATTGAAAACCTCGAATCAAGGATTGATCTGATTGAAGATGAGCTTGAAGATTATAGGGATTACGAGAAGAATTTTGAAAGTAAGTAAAATGATGTCTAGAAAGTCTTCTTATGAGAATTTATTTCTTATGTCTTAGGAAGAATAACTAGAGTTTGGAATAGCCATTATTGTGAGTACACATAGCTATGTCCATCATTTTGTTTTCATCTTTATTTTTTAGGTTTATTTAAATTCTAAAAATTGTTTGGAAGATGATGATTGCAGTATTAATCTTTATGGTTTTATATATTGCAATATGTTATGGGATGTGTGTGTTTGCGTCCGTGAACTATTATTGTCCCATATGATGTCAAAAGTTATCTCTTTTATATGTCGATATGCAAGTATTGATACAAGATGGATGAACTTTTGACAAACAAAAGTTAAGCCTATTATGTCAATTATTGATGGAAGATAGGATAAAATCTTTTGTTTACAAGGATTATGTCTATTGTATGTCATTGTGCAAATAGTGATGGAAAATAAAATGGATCCTTGTATATGCCGCAGTACTGATCATTCCCTGATTCATATCTTATGTGTATATTGCAATGCTCCATAAGTTTTTCTTGTGTTGAACATAAGACGATTGAGTTAATCATTCTTTTATGGTGAACTTAGTCGTAGCTACGTAAGCTCTCTTATGTCGAGCATTTCCAACTAGATTAATCATAGATTCGTTTGTGGTTATTTTAATTGTGTATTCCGATTAAATTAATCATGGGCTCTCTTGTGGTTAGTTTAATTGAGAACTTTGGATATATAAAATCATTTCTTTATGGTTTTTGGTGTCAAATAAAATCCTTCTTTTCTTATAAAAGTAAGTTCGCTCTTGTTGTTCTCTTGGGAATGACATCAAATGGGGGAGAGTTCTTTTGAACTTGTGCTTAATTTCCATATCTTTGTGGGGAGTGTGGCTGTGGAATTATTTAGGGGTTATCTTGTATCTTTATAAAGTCCTTGATGAATGCATTTAGCCTCGGCTTTATGATTGCATCTAAACAAGTTGATATGTACTTTTCTTTGGTCTTGAAGCGTCTTCGTGGAAATTTCATTAGGATCCCGTTTTCGTACCTTTGCCAATTTTATTGACAAAAAGGGGGAGAATTAATGTGTAGTTCACACTACAAATACATATGATTTACATGCTTTACGGGTCATTATGTAAGGGGGAGTGGTTTTCATGTTGAGACGAAAGTATTGACTAAGGGGGAGTGATACACATCACCATAATATTGTTGTCGAAGTTGTGATATGAGAACTTTGATGTTGTGTAATAATACTATGACACTGTATAACAATGATCGAGAGCTTTTGTTTTCTCATTGTTATGGCTACGGAACTTCAACAACTATGATGCTGAATTGAACATCTATGCAATCATGGGAGTACTTGGAAAAGACGAAGCTTTCAAGTAACGTCGAAGCACCAAGGAGATCAAGCATGTGGACGATAAGCTACAAAGTTTTATTTATTTTGTAATCCATATGTATTGATAGTTTTGTCACTAAAATTGACAAAGAGGGATTGTTAGAGCATTGCTCGGTCGAACTCGCATGCGTTGCTATCTCAATCATGTTTGTCAATACTAGTGATCAAAACTATATGTCTTGATTTCTAGCATACTTATGACTAAGTCTCGGTCTAGGATAGTTAGGAATAGTTGAGCTCCAGACTCCATGGCGATTATCTTGCAAAGACGAAGAATTACTCAAGAAACCAGTGGAACTTCATCCGACCAAAAGGTATGTGGAGACATGAACTCATCTTGTCACTCAAAAGTCTATCTACTCTATCTCCTACTCTTGAGACAAAAGTCGTATAAGTATGATAGTTTTCATGCATATACATTTGCTATTTCGAGCCGAGTTTACTCGCCTATCTTTTTCTCGAAATACGTGTTGGTAAGCTTTTGATTTAACCATCTTCATCTTTACCCGTGACGAAAGTCATGATGACGTTTGAATCTTGAAAATAGCTTTGATGACGATAGTCGATTCTTTATGTCTAACGACTGTTATAACATTATAGAAGAATGTTTCAATGATTGAAATGTAGAGTTGAGAATATGTAACCACCTATGGATGTAAGCATATAGTGTGTTCGCATATTAGTATATAAATCCATGTGCTGGAAACCAAGTGCGTGCATATGTGTGCATGCGGTATTGGTGAAGGAGACAGGTTGGGTACGCGTACCTGTACGCGTACTGGCGGAAATTCACGTCCGTGATATTCTGCTGAGTTTGGACTTTACGAACTCAAAAACCAGTCACCTTAGGTACGCGTACCCGTACGCGTACTGGCGGAACTTTTTCACCCGAAAAAGTCTACTGAGTTTGGAAATTAAAACAAACTCAAAATCCGGTAGCTAAGGTATGCATACCCGTACGCATACCCAAGCTAGTTATTTCTCAAATCGGTATTTCACGGACTTAAAACAATAAATTATAAGGAATGCAATCTTTGCAAACCGCGGCTATATGGTTCATGAATTGATTCAAATGAATCAAACCAATTTTGTTTCAATTGTGTCTATGTATAAAGACCTAAGCAATTGAACAACTCTTGAATTAGTTCTTATGAGTCATTTGAACTAGTTATGTGAAAAATGAATACGGTTAATATGAAATCACTCATATGGCTAACCATTGGTCAACCATTTGTGAACCAACCAATGTACACGTTTAGGTACGATTACTCAAACCTAAATGAATACATTTCATTTGTGTGTGACAAGCTAAGTTTCGATCTAACGGTTGAAAGATATTAGCTTGGATAAATCAGGTTTTTCATCTAACGGTGATTATTGAATGCTTTGTTACCAAGGTTACTAAGATTGCAAACCCTGATCTGAAAACTATATAAGGAGACGTCTAGCAACTGTGAAAAACTAATCCCCACACCTCCTATGTGATACTGGTTGGTTTGCTAGAGTCGATTCTCCTTTCATCGTAGGTTTCTTCTCGAGGCCCTGTCGATTAACGACCGAAAGACTTCATTGGGATTGTGAATCCAGACGAAACTACTTATCTTGTAGTTGAGCGATCTGATCTTTCCATTTTCTATCGTACGAGTTCAATTAAATAATTGACTTAAGATTATATCTCCGATAGGGCAAGACAAAAAGAAATCACAAACATCTTTGTCTCATCGTTTGTGATTCCGCAATATCTAGTTTCGCTACCATACAATTTAGATTATTGTGAGGCGATTGATAATACTAGTCTGTTCTTCGGGAACATAAGTCCGGTTTATCAATTGGTTCCTGTTCATCTTGATTTTTATCAAAAGACAGAACAAAAATTTTAGGTTTATCTGTGGGAGAAAGATTTATCTATCCTTGTAGACTTTTCTGTGTGATACAGATTTTTTTATTAAAGTCTTCGACGTTGGGTCGTAGAAACTCTTGGTTGTGGGTGAGATCAGCTAAGGGAATCAAGTGCGTAGTATCCTGCTGGGATCAGAGATGTAAGGAGCGCAACTGTACCTTTAATCAGTGTGAGATTGATTAGGGTTCAACTATAGTCTAGACCGAAGTTAGATTGTAGTAGGATAGTGTCTGTAGCGGTTAATACAGTGTGGTGTTCAATCTGGACTAGGTCCCGGGGTTTTTCTGCATTTGCGGTTTCATCGTTAACAACATTTCTGGTGTCTGTGTTACTTCTATTCCGCATTATATTTTGTTATATAATTGAAATATCACAGGTTGTGTGTTTGTATCGATCAATTGTGAAACCCAACCTTTGGTTGTTGATTAGAAATTGATTGATCCTTGGATATTGGTATTTGGTACCATCCAAGTTTATTATCCTTGTATTTGATAAAGACTCGCAGATTTCTATTTTCTTGAGTAAAATCAAATCAAGAGAGATATATTAACTCCTCGATATACTTTTCTCTATATTGAGTCTGACTGTCTAGTTGATTCCCTAGAAAGTATATTGGAGTTAGTCCATACAGATTGATAATCGAAATATTGGGTGTGGTTGTTAGACCTCCGCATTTTCAACGACGTTCAGCATTTGAAGAAGAAGATCTACTGAAGACTTTGGAGGAAATCCGATGACAAAAGGTTTGTGGATACTAAAACTTATATATCACTCAGAAGTTTATTAAATTTTATCTTCTAATGATACTAAGTCGTATAGCTATATAGACTTTATGATATACACAATTGAAATTTCGAGTCGAGTTTATTTCGTTTATACTTTTCTAGAAATACAAGTTTAAATCTTAGAAAGCTTCATCATCTACTTGGCAACTTTAGTTATGAACATTTCATTTGGTGGAAACTAAATACTAAGCCAAGATTATCATGTGAAAATTACCTTGAACATCTTACATGATTTGTATGAGATAATCATTTGATGTTAGCTTGGAATGTTTCATATTGATCATATAATCATTTGGAAATTACTTGAAGATAGTGGTATGTGTAAGATTACCATTGTCATCTTCTAAGGATGTTTCAAATCGATTAACGAGAGTTTTAGAACTTCTACCAATGTCTGGATACAACACAATATGCATGCATTGTACGCGAACTGTGAAGTACTAGTTCAAGTCCGAAACTCTTGTTTGCAAATGGGTTTACCTATGATAGGTCTGGAACTGTGGTTTGTGAACAGTGTTTGCGAACATCAAAACTAGGCAAGGTCCGGAACTGTAGTTCGCGTACTCTATTTGCGAACTCAGTGGTTAGGTTTTAAATCGTTAAATATGACAACTTGTTTTACATACTCGTAAGCTAACTATTGTCGATACTCATGAATTCAGTTTCTTTTGTGAACTCTGTTTGCGAAAAAAAGTCCCTGGATTGTTAATGTATTAAGGTATGCGAACTTGCTTTGCGAACCGTGGCATTACAAACCAAATATGTACTTTGTACTATTACAAACCAAACCGAATATGTTTCAAATGGTTCATATACATTTATATAAGATGATGAACATTTAAACAACTCTCTTGTAACACATTTAGGTACATTTGATTATCTATCACGATTGGTTGATTATCAGACTGAGTCTAGAAGTCTTTGATTAAGATAAAAGTATTCATATGGATATCTACGGTTAACTATTACTTAGAGAAGTTCCTATGGAATGAGCAAACTTCAAGTTTGTTCATTTTGCTCCCACTATGGACTCAACAGACATGAAAATTGGATGTTCAGACCAACAAATTTGTACATTGTTCGTTGAGTTGGAATATGTAGCGCGCACTTGATGAAAGGTTGGGCGAGCTTCGCTCCAGCGCTGGCGTTTGTGCCAAAAACGCTGGAGCTTTCCTTTCCATCGCTCACTGACAGCTGAAACACCAACGTCTTTAATTAAAACGCCGCGTTCATCTTAAAAGCGCCAACGACTGAATCTGGACGGCTGAAAGATCTTGTAATCTAGCGGCTCTATTTTTTTGAGTTCTATAAATACTCCTCATTTCAATCCTAAATTCACACATTCTACACATTCTTCACTCTCAAATCATCTACAAAAATGCCTCCCAGAGTCCATGGTGTTAGATGCACTCAACAAGAGGTTTTAGCTATTTGCAGATCCTACGTTTTTCACCACAAGATATTGTCGATATCGGTAGGAATGTATCCCAATCAAGGTTCTGGGGGAAAGTTTATAAAATGTTCGCCGCAGAAACAATGAACCTTAATGGGCGTGATTGTCACGGATTGGCGCATCGTTTTAGTGTAATTTATTGTAATATATCGGAATTCGTCGCTCAACTAATGAAGAATCACAAAAATAAGCTCAACGGTGAAGCCGAGCATGAAGTGGAACCCAGAACTCTAGCGATGTGGCCAGCATCTCACCGCGGTCGTCCTTTCGACTTCCATGCTTGTTTCAACATTCTTAGGGTGCTCAAAAAATACAATCCGTACATCGCCCTAGGAATTCCACCACCCGCCGAGAATTAACGCCACCTATGTGGTAGTTGTTTTAATATAATGTATTTCTTTTATTCTCATGTATGATGTGGTTGTTCAATGAAGTATGTTTTTATTTATGAGATTGATGGTGCAAATGTTTAATCCAGGAAAAATTTAAATTACTTATGATATTTAAATAATCGTAATAACACAAAATAAACAACAAACTAAATAACATAATACAATAGTAAATCGAATTGTCCTTCAACTTCAATCAGCCCACTCCACCATAAAACACCTAGGACATTCCCAGAAATGCCTTCCATATGTGTGTTCTTCAGAAGAAGTCCGCAAATGCATAAAAGTCTTGCAACCGGGCTTTGAGCATCCACTGATTCTCTGTGGACAATATTTGTATTCGTGATCTCCATATCCACAATACTTACAGTGTAATAACTCCTTCAATTTGGCTTTAAGTTTGAAGTTTCTGCAGGGTGTTGCAATCTTTCTTCTTCTTTTTTAATCTTCATAGCATCATCTAGCATATGTGGTTCCTCTGGACAGTTGGGATCTTGACATTGCAAATACCTGAGCTTTTCCGGTTGTGATTCAATCACCATTCTGATGCGTGAACAACCTTCCCACGGACACTTTGAATACATCAAGGGCATTGCATAAGACTGTAGTTATCCATGAAACATAATGGACAAACCTCTTTTGCTTCGACACATAATATTTGCTTCGCTTTGCCTTTAGAAAACAAGGTGTATGTTGAGAAATAAATCTGTTGGTTTGGTTGAGAGGCCACCCCTAGTGTTGTATTTATAACAAGAAAATAAGCGTCGGTAATTCAAACGAGCGGTTTTACTAAAGCGCCAACTCTTATGGTAATTCAAACGGGCGCTTAAAGGAAACGCCAACGGCTCAATTTTCTTTCTCGACCTATAAATTCTATTCCTCCCATCTCCAAAATCACATCTTTTTTTTTTCTTTTTTATAAAACTCTTAATCTCTTCCACTCTGCAGAAATGTCTGTTAGATATCGTGGTCCCAAGTTTACTGAAGAAGATGATATAACTATATGCAAAGAATATTCTTTTCATAGGGTAATCACTGGTGTTATTTTTCAAGACAGTTTTTTTTGGGAGAACGTTTTTTCAATGTTCGTCTCACTGACGGGAAACCCAGGAAACTGAGATGCTCGTCGATTGCGTGCTCGTTTTCAATCTATTAGGCTTGCAATCCATCCATTTCTTTCTCTGGTAATGGAAATTGATCGAGCAAAGCGGTGCAACTGAAGATGAATTGATCCAAACATCTCTTGATAATTGGGAGGAAGCTCACGGCAAACCTTTTCGTTACGAAGCGTGTTTCAGATTTCTAAAAGATGGTCCATCTCAAGCACATCGTTACTGCACTCGGATGCCGCTCCCGGTCTTTACAATGGAATAATATGTTGCTCTTGTTCGATGTTGGTTACATCGTACGATGAGACCAATGAACAATGACAATTTCTGGGAAAGAGTATTGGGACATTTTGTAGCATCTCGGAACGAAACCATAAGAAACAGTAAGAGCCTAGAACTAAGAATTGCATTCACCACTAAGGAAGTCAAATATTATATATAAGTTTTGTGGATGGTTGACCGTAGCAATTCTGGAGTATCCAACGAAGAACTGGTGAGTATATTACCTTAGTCCTCATGGACTCAAATGCATCATAAATATCTGAACTTTTTGTTTATCTGTTATACAGAAAACCATCGCTCAGACCAAGTTTACTGAAGAAAGCGGAAGAGAGTTTGAGCATTTTGAATGTTATGAACTCTACAAAGAGAATGTCGCTGGATTTGATGTAGTTTGATGTTTTGTTGTGGTTTATTAAAATGTAGTTTGATATTATTTTCAAGTTCAAATTGTAATAAATTTCGCTTAATCTGAAGTGGAAATCTCTATTTTAAAATCTAAATATTTTCATTCATTGATGTCAATTCTTTTACAAGATATAAACTTAGGCAATAATAAAACGTGTTAAACAACTTCAATAAAACTCAAGTACAAGTTTTGGCCTCCTATTTATCTTCATTTGACGTATCTTCCATTCAACGCGCTCTTTGGAAGTTTCTCCTTTGTTTTTGAATTTTTTGTTGTTAACTTTCCAAACTGGAGCTCTTCTTTGCCTTTTAGCGGAACATTTTCTTGGACCAACTTCAAAAACTTGCACTTCCCTCTTACAATTTTCAATCTTTTTAAAACTCTCAGATATCTTAGAAACAACAGCTTCAAGTTTTGCATTGCAAAAAAGTGTGATCGCCTTTTCAGCCATTTCACCAACAATAAACTCAAAAGTCGAAGTAGATTTTAGAAGAGAAAATTCAAGAGAAGTGAATTTTGGTGTGAGTGAATTGTTTGAAAATGATGGTAATTTGTAGAGGTAAAAAGTGAATTTTAAATTTTTAAAAAACTACCCGTTGGCGATTTTGCTACAAACCTCAGCGTTCTATGTTCTAACGCCGCATTTGTGCTTTGAGTGTTGGATATTGTTCTTCCAACGCCGACGCTTATCCTTCGAACGCTAGCGTTTGTCGTAATCTCTGGCGCTTAATGATCAACCGCCCAATGCTTTACCATAGTGGAAAAACCTGTTTGGCCATCCACCTGGCTCAACAAAAGTTTTCATCTGACCATTATCATAGGAATTGCCCTTAGGAAACTTATTATACACGTTTAGGCATGTTTCATCCATATCTGAATATAGGTATATTTCATTTGTGTGTGTATCAAGCTAAACCATCTAACGACTGAGATTGATTGCTTAGTTCCTAAGCAAACTTAGCTTGAATATTAAATCAGGTGTTCATCCAATGGTGAATATTACTTTATTTTCTTAGCTTTGATTGTAAGCAACTCTGATTTGATATACTATATAAGGGGAATCTCAAGCATCTGGGAAACCTTATCCCGACACTTCTATGTGTCTTAGTTGTAAACTAGAGACGATTCTCCATTAACCTAGGTTTCCAGTTCATCTGAAAAACATTACTAGGTTTAACGATTTAAAGACTCCGCTTGCGATTAGTGAAGCCGGGTCCAACTATTTTCTTTATAGTTGTGTATCCTGATCTTACTTGTTCTATCGTATTGAGTTTAATCTTCTATAAGGTTCTCTCGAGATTTATCTCCGATAGGTTAGATATAGAAAGTAACTAATCACAATAATTTCTTCGTCTCAGACTCTAGTTATTCCGCAATAACTTATTATGTTAATCAGTTAGGTTATTCTGAGGTGACTAATATTTCTAGGTTGCTCTTTGATAAGCACGTAAGTGCGACGCATTTTCACCCATAACTACATTAGCTAAGAGTCATTTTTTCTCTAATTAACTTGTTTTATGTCTTTTGTAAGTAAATAATTAATTAAGCTCTTGTGGAGGATGTTGATCGAAATCTTGTTAAAGGCACCCCCTGAGGACATTTGCTAAACGGACCCCATTTTGTGTAAGGGGCACTCAGTTGCTAAGAGACACACTTTTACAACCACCTGCTATTCGCACCCCAGATCATGATAGGGACACCCCTTTTCCCTTTGATTTGAAACTAAAAATTGGCGGGAAATATTTTCTTTACAAACGATGTTCTTAAATCGAGTTTGGAGAGATTTTCCTCGGTGTTTTCTTAGATGATAGTGAAAACTACTACCACACCCATTTTTCAGTTTTTTCCCACCCTCAAACCCACGGACGTGAAACTTCAGGCGCGCACCCAATTCTTGTGTGAAAATTTCACAGAAGCCCATAATTTTAGAAATTAGGTTCTATCAGTTTTCTCTTCTTTTATAGACAAAAGTCCCTATTACTTCGGTAGTTCGGTGAGCGAAAGAGAGTAGAAGACGGGATTTTCAAATCAAAAGGGGTTCGTAGCAGCAGAAGCAGCATTTAATAGGAGGAATTCTTTTTCTTATGAGAAATTGTCGATTTAATTAATGGATTCTGGTGGTTGTTGTCAAATTTGTTAGGGTGAATTCAAGAAGAACAAGAAATATTGGTATTTTCCGGACATAAAATAGAAGACGAGCGTGAATCAGAAATTGGGTATTAATCCATTTTGGATTTGGTCGATAAATGATGTGTCGCCATTGATTTGGTTATGAGAGATGGTGATGCTCATAGAACAGTGGGTTCTGGTTGCGGTGTTCGTGGAAATAGAGGATAAGAAGATAAAATAATTTGTTGGATTTATGAGAACCGAAAATAGCATAAGCAAGACAGTGAAAAAAGTACATTTGATGGTAGCCTTGAACGGTGGGTAACTAAAGGTATTGTTATCGCTGTTATATGTTTTCTTTGGGATAAATGAGTCCACTTGATCAAATTCTTCTTGGTGTCATTTATATTCTTCTTGGTGCCATTCATCGTTAGATATCTCTTATATAAACGTAATTGCATCACCATACTATGTGAATCTCTTTTAGTTAATTTGTTGTTGTTTTGAAGTCTTTTCACTTAGTTCTGTGGTCGGGGAAGGAGATACAGTGAGTTTAAAGATCACCAACAACAAACTGCACATAAGATGTTTGTAAAAATACTTAACTCACTGGATTCTCATGATTTTAAATTCAAGTTACTTTGTGTTGCCCAAATTCAGACCGGCAAGCCACGAGTCTAATGATTGATAGCTAAGTGTTATGTTTTTGGAAGGGTCTATTTGCATTCAGCCCCGTAATTGTTATCACTCGAGTTATAATTTGGTAGAATTTCATTGATGCAAGTTGGTTGCTTGTAATTGAATAGATGTTGAAAGTTCTTGCATCACTCACTTAGTAGTGGAAATTCCAAAGCAGTGGTGATAATCCATGTTTCTCCGCTCAATTCGGTGTTTCCATTATTTGTTCTTGTCATTTTGTTTTGCTATCGATTAAGGAATGATGAGCACTTTAAAATAGACATTAATTCACTTTTTCTTAGTGTGTGCGCACCTCACGAAAATTTATGTGAAGCCAGAATTTGGATTGGTCTGATTTGCAGCAGCATTTAGTATATATTATATACATTGCTCTTTCAATATTGGTTATCATTTGTTGCAAAGACTTTCGGTTTTGCCTTAATGTTAGTATCGCATATCTTAGTCCATTATGGTTGTAATTGTATCAACGTGATTTAAGTGATATTTATTGAAGATATTGTTGTTGTTGAGGTTGCATAACCGGTTATACATCTACAAAATTTGTTGTATAACTTGTTATGCAGTCCCGAAAATAGTTGCATAACACTTTATGTAGCTATTATTGTAGGTGCATGACAAGTTATGCAGCCTTATTTTTTTGCGTAACTTGTTATGCAGTTCAGAGAATGGTTGCACAACACGTTATGCAGTTATTTTTTTTTCGTTAGTATTGGAACCAATAAAAAAAAAGGCTGCATAACTTGTCATGCACCTACAATAATATTTTTTTTTTTCGTTAGTATCCGAAAATATGACTGCATAATGCATCGAGAGAATAGATGCATAACCTGATATGCATCCGTAAATATGGATGCATAGTGCATTATGCATCAATTGTTTTATGTACGCACTAAAATCAACCAAAACAATGGTTACATAACTTGTTATAGATGCATAACTTTGTTATCCAAATGCATAATTTGTTATGCAGTTGAGAAAATGGTTCCATAATTCGTTATGCGTCTGCAGAATGTGTTATGCATCTTTTTTGGTGGCTGCAAAATAGTTATGTATCAAGTTTTCAAAAAAAATTCCTAAAATGATGATCACCTCTGATTTTTTCATGAAAAACAAAAATTTGATATTCTTGTTTGTACTCGTTGCGTAGCTCTCTTAAAAAGATTTCCAACGATATAAAATTTGTAAAATTCCAAGGCGCGGATTTTTAGATATGTTATATCCAAGTTGCGTTGCCAATTATACTCCTGATGCATAACCCGTCATGTGGATGCATAATCCCTCATGCAGACATTTTTAATAATTTCATATAATTATGAGTGTCAGGGAAATAATTGTGGGTGTCACGGTACATAAAATTAATTGTGGGCCTGACAATGAGAATATTTTTCTTTTGGGCCTGCACCTAATTTTCCCTAGATGATATGGGTTGGAATGGTATGTTATATCAAAACAGGCTTGCTAATGGGCTTGATCCGAAGTAAACAAGAGTTAACCACGTAAGTTACCAAAACAAGGTGATCGGGTCTTGGCAGGGAAGATTCTAGAGGATTTCGACTCTAACCAGTGGAGAATCCGGACCAAAATTTCAATGGGGGCACACTTTATTTTTGAAGAATATTACTAAAATTGTAACGGAAAATAATCCTATGCATCGACATAGAAGTAAACTAAATACCATATGATCATTCAAAACGAAATAAATAAAACTCAAAAATAATAAGTACATTACCGAATAAATTTTCTAAAGATCTAGCTATAAATCACCAAATAGAACTCATGAAAATCAATTATAAGAATCAGGACAAAGCTTCACATACTCACATAATGATTAAGCCATCAAACAAAAATTTAATGTAAAAATCAACTTAATTTTCGCAAAACCAAGCAAGGACACACACAGGATGTTTGTAAAATTGCAATATCACTTTTTCCCTTAAAATCGATCGATTTCTACGAATTTGAAAGAAAAAACCAAAACTCAGTATCATAATAAACCCTAATTTCATCAATCAATAAGAAAATACTAGTGATTAGAGAAGGAAAATAATAAAAAATTAGTCTTTAGGAGGTAGGAGTAAAAACCCTTACTTGGAAATTGAATGGATGTAGACGGAGACTGATTAGTGTTTATCTGTTCATATAAATTATATACGAACCTCAAACCAGAAAATCATTGTAATCTCGGTAGAAACGAGATTTTCTCCAAAATTTTAGGGCAGTTTTAGTTCGTGGGAGTAGATTATGCGCTTGAGTAGCGCTGAAATTAGTTTTAGAAGCATAGTTTCAGTTCGTGGGAGTAGGTTATGTGCTTGAGTAGGGCTGAAATTAGTTTTAGAAGCATATCTTGCCCACATTTTGCCGTTAATATTAATGGGGAAAGAAGTTCTTTCTTGTGAAAATTACACATGATTTTTTTTTTAGAAAAAATTAGGGGGCATTGGACCCACTGTAGATTCGCCACTGACTCTAACAGGGAGATATTTCTGATTCATTTGTTCTCTAAATTTAGAAAGAGTCGTCGCAGCTCGGAAGACATGTATGAGAAGAAACGGGAAGATTACGCATTAGCTCGACAAAATAGAGGTTTAAGTAATCTCAGTATTTTTTTTTGGGAGTTTTCATGGGGATGTTGCGTGTTTCGTGCTGTTTGATATGAGTATTTCTCGTGATGAAGTGTGCAACTTTCGAACCGATGCATGCGATCAATGTCAGAGAAAAAAAAGGGAAAGTATTTCCGTTTAATAGCATCAGAGAATAAAAAACTTATAGAGAGAATATTTTTACATTAAACCATAGAGATTTGGGGGCTATTGAGTATATAAAGTAAGTTTTAGAGGATCAGACAGGAGGGGGTGGGAGCATGGAGTGTTAAGGGTAGCTGCAGAGCCATCAAGAGACACTGCAGAGAAGAGAAGAAGCAGTGTAGCAACATTAGGAAGGAGTTGCAGACGACACACATAGAGGGTCGTTTTGAATAACACGAAGAACAAACGATATATAGCTGTCGTTTATGAACAATGATAATGGCAGAACATTTTTAATTAATGAATTTATTTAGAATTGTAACGTTCATCTTCGGTTAGCAACAATTCTTAGGCTTTATTTGTAACAGTGTTCTATGACGGTCATATGGAATTGCGGATTTCTGTTTTGATCTTATCTCTTCAATAAAAACACCATTTGAGCTATGACTTATCTTTTTGAGTGTGCTTTCACTAAGTGGAGCTAAATCCCAGCACTCGGACGACAGAGGAAGTTGTATTTCGTTAATGTGGTTATTTGGATAATTCTTTTATTTACTTTTGCACCATTTTTTAATGATTTATGATTTCTATTAATTGTTTGTGACTTTGTTATATGAAGCATGCTTAAATCTAGGTAATTTTGATGCTTCGTGCTTACAATATAAAATTAATGTTTTATGAAATCTACTTTGGCAAAGAGTTGAGTTAATATTTCTTTTATTTTGAGTTATAATTACCTAGGATTAATTTCTGAACCACTTGAATATGAAAATCAGTGAAATACTAAGTCCCAGTAAATTCTTCATCTGGTGACATATTTTTTATTTTTGTTTATTAAGTCTAAAATCAATCTCTTCAAGTCCGAGTGAATGAAAACTTATTTACCACTATCTAAAATCCGATCACTCTTCGGGAGTAAACGACCGGATTATTAGTTGTGTTTCCTGTTCACCTTGATATTTATCTTAAGACGGAAACAACAAATATAATATAATTATCTGTGGGAGACAAATAATTATATATAAGTCTTCGACTTTGGGTCTTAGCAACTTCTAGGTTGTAAAGGACGTCAGCAGGGGAATCAAGTGCGCAGGGTCTTGCGAGATTCAAGAGGCGTAAGGAACGCGACTGTACCTTAACCTGTGGTGATACTTGGTTAGGGATCAACTACATTCCAGTCTCAAGTTAACTTGTAGTTGGCTAGAGTCTGTAGTGTCTTACTCTAATATGGTGTTCAAGTCTGCACTAGGACTCGGGGTTTTTATGCATTTGCGGATTTCTCGTTAACAAAATTTCTGGCCTATGTGTTATTTCTTTTCCGCATTATATTTTCTCCATACAATTGAAATATCACGGGTTGTGGTTAGTTCAATCATAGTTGATAAATCCGACATTTGTTTGTTGGATAGAACTTGATTGACGCTCAGACATTGGTCATTGGTACCATCCGAGTTATTCTCATAACAATCAGGTCCACGGGTTTCTATCTGTTTGGTTTACTGATTGTGTTGAGAAAGAGATAAAGCTCTTTGATATCTTTCTTGATTGAGACTCATTAACTTGATGCTCTCGGAATTATATTTGAGTTTAGTCCATACATATTCCCGAACGAAAATGTTGGGTGTGGTTGTTGTACCCTCGTGTTTTCAATTGGTATCAGAGCAGGCAAACAAGCTAAGACCTTATAAGTCTGTGTTTGTAGCAATCTGACTAAATGGATAGTTGTATCTCTAGAAACGCTTCACCAGATTTTGATCTACCCAACTCCGAGTATGTTCTAGAAACCATCGATGATGTTGAGTGTTTGAATCTAATAAAGCTCATCAATAATCTTTGTCGAGAGAAACAACGATTGATAAGGAAAATTGATGACTTCATTGTGAAATTTACATCAAAGAGTCTAATCTTCTTAAAAGCTCTGAGAAGGTAGTTGATCTCCATAAGAAGTTAGATGAACAAATTCAGATCAATACTGATTGTGTTGCAGACGTTGCAAAATTTAGTTCTGCTTATGCACAATATAAGGATTTGAAGTCTGTAAAAGAATCTTCAATGGATTTGGAAAATTCTTTTTAATTCTTCCTTGAAGAATAGTCGTATGTCAGAAGATAAACGAGGTTTAGGCTTTGGAAAACCTGATGTGACTCATAATATTTCTATTGAGTTTAAAGATGTTTTTTCATGTATGCTTTGTAGATAATGTGATCATTATCAACATACATATTGATAAGCACATGTCACATGAAAAGAGCGACCTTCCCGAAAGAACAACAAGAGCGACCTTACTTTTACAAGAAAAGAAGGATTTCTTTGGACATTAACAAATCACATGAAACATGAATTTGTATCCAAAAATCTCAATTGAATTAACCACAAAGGAAATGATCAATTCAATTGGCCATGCTCAACATAAGAAAACTTACGGAGCAATACAGTACTTTCACAAAGATGTGGATTAGGGAAAGACCAATACTTCGGAATAATTAAAGGTTCATTCTATCTTTTATCACTGTTTGCATAGTGACATATAATAGATTTAATCTTTGGAGTCAAAAGTTCATTCTATCTTTCATCAATATTTGCATAAAGACATATCATAGACTTAATTTTTGGACATATATGGGACAATCAAGATTCACGGAGTAAACACACATATCCCACAACAGTTTACAATATATAAAACCATTAAAGATTAATACTGCAAAAATCTTATCCATGGATCCTCACTCTCACTAATAATCACTAAACATTACAAATTAAATTTTCCAAATATTAAAAATTACATTTACTGAAAACGGCTAAATATTACAAACTACATTTACTAAATGTTTAAACCTTTCAGTTTCTGAAATTATAATTGGTTGTTTACACAATTGGCATCTCCCACTCATCTCCGCATTCATGTTACAGAATATCCGAATCAAACACGTTTTATGGAACACGTGTCCCCAGGAAGGTATCCTGCGGACACGAGTCCCCTTCCAGAAAAAGTTTCCATTCCTGAACTCTTCTCCACATATTATGCATATGTCATTTCAAACAACTTCCCGGGGTAAAAGTAATTAGAGGATTTTTTTCCTCAATAGGTTTACCTCAGGCGGTAAAATGCAATTAACTAACAAAACATCATGCATTTTACTATAGTATTCGTTATAGGCTAACTGTATATCTTTTCTGAAAAGATAACAGTGTAGAATCCCAATTGCTAAAATGACGAAAGCCCCTCCTAACAAACCGGCAGAAATCGGGTGTCTGGATATCCAAAGAAACATTAGTTTCCAAGCGTCGTCATTGGTATACATCCTGATTCTGTAAATAAAAGAAAATTTATGATAAGCACGACACTTTGTAGTCTCAAATTCTTCACATAAAACTAAAGTAACTTGAAATGAAAGAACTACTCTATTTCTTAACTCGAGTTAATGCAGAGTATGGGATGATCAAAGCCTACCAGAAAATGAATTTGACGGATAACTTCTTAGCAGATTCGATCGGTTCTTCTTTTCTTCAGTTCATCTGAAAAAAAAAAAACATGAAAGAAGAAGAAGAACTTAATTAACAATAATTAACTTAAGAAATCAACTCAGGAAATCTAGGTTTTGTACTTTGTACCTGAAGAAAATGAACTGGTAGAAATATTCTGCCAAGCCTAAATCTCCAAAATTTGTTCAGGTGCTTGATAATGTTTATATACTAACAATATCCACATAGTTTTCTGTCTCATGTTCTTAATTGAGGTACTTTGCGGTGGATTCTGACTCATTTCTTTTGCTTCTAAATTTTGGTTTATAGCCTAGGGCTTAAATTGTTGCTATTTTGGTATGACCGAGATAGCGACTAATCAAAACAAGTAACTGGTTATCACCTAGTCGAGTGAGAGAAATTAAGGTTTTGACACCTACTGGTATAAATATAAAGGTGTACTGAAAAGGTGTATATGTAGTTGAGCATGAAAATTCCTCTTTTGTAAAAATGCCCGGGATTTAGTTGCGTACAAGATAGCCCACTAGCCTGAACTGCTGTACCAAGGCAACCTGCTGATAAATTTTTCAACCTACAAGTGGTTCTATGTGAGATCAGACGAGATATCCACTTATTTCTGACTCATGTTCTTAATTGAAGTAGATAATCTTATACTCAGAACTCCTATAATAAGAACCTTAAATCTCTTTTCTTTTTTTTCAAAACTTGGTTTCGCTTGTATATCTACTCATGTTTTGAGGTGTCATTCGAGTCCTTAGACATCGAATTGTTGTGTTTTGTCATGTAATTGCATTTAATACGTTCACTACACGTATATTGTTATTAGCTAGTCGGATGAGATATCCATAAAGTTATTTCTAAACTTTGGCTTCTAAATTTGGGTTTATAGCCAGTGCTTAAATGGTTTATAGGCTAGAAAGATTATTGACTTTTAGTATAAACGGAAAATGGGTCATTTGTCCAAATATTTTTGAAACATGGTTCAAATGGACGAGTAAAAATTAATATGGGTGAAATGGACACCAAAAAAATAGCAAGGAGGAAACTGGATTCATCCTGACTTAAACTTAAAAAATAGCAAGGATGAAATTGTATGCATCCTGATATAAATTAAAAATAAAAAAAATATTTGAAAATGGGTGGGATGAAACCGTTTACATCCTTGTTATTTTTAAATTTTTGTCCATTTAAACAGTATCAAAATCTAAATGTCCTTTTCACCCAGAAATTGTTGATTTTGATCTTTTTAACCAATTTTGTGTAGTATAAAATGGTTTGAACTTTATTATTTTTCATTGAACAAACTCGAAATTTTTGTCAAAACTTTTATTACTAATTTAGAATTTTCGCTAATTAATTGTAAAATGATTGAGAAGTCTTTCTTTCTTTTCATGCATATTTGATGGAGTTCATGCTTACGTTATATTTTGTTGCTCACCTTGTACCATTGTCATGTCAGGTACTAGTAAAAAGAAGTTTTTTGTTACATAAGTGCTCGCCAAAATATCATCGGTGTGTGCAAAAAAGAAAAAAGAAAGAAAAAGAAAAAGCAAGATACATTACAATAACGCGTAGAATTCAACCTGTGAAGTTGTAAGGGGCACAAGTGAATGGAGCAAGAAAACAGTATTATAAGCTGTATATTTGGCTACCAAAATGAACGAGCAGTTGGAACTTGGAAGTACTCTTCCTCATGCAAATTAATTACAGCAAATGAATGCGCATAGTATTATTCTGCTCGTTTGTTTTGTGAGTCGTACTTTGTATTTTTTTGAGAGGTGATAAACTAAGAAAATATACAAGCAATGTAGAAGTACTTGTTCATTCGATGGACAAAGCCGGATCATCTCTGGAAGCATTTATTACAAACATGGCAGAGAGGAGGACTAGTGGTCAAGTATATATCCGAAATAAGGTGACCCTTAACATACATATCAAGGTTGTGATTGAGCTGATTAAAAGATCGAATAGAGCCTGGAAACTTGTAGTCATTAGTTTTTCTTTTGACGGCTTATAGTCAACCTCATGCATATCAAGGTTATAATTTCTTACGTTAACTCCAAAAGCAAGCCTTCATGGCTTCCATTTTAGTTTTTCGTTTTTCAAAAGAAAAGTGATTGTAATGAGCATATTAACTTATGTATGAATCTATGATGTTGGTACGTCTTCTAGTCTACAAGTTTCTTTCTTTTTCTTTTTCTAATATTGGCCAATAGTCTAAGTGGAGACATCTCATTGCCAATTGATGCCTAATGGATGAGACTTCCAATTGCCTACAGATGTCTAATTGTACCCTTGCAGAATGAGTATACATACATCAGTTCATTTCAGCACGGCTTCTCACCCTTAAAACTTATCACTAACTTACACGACAATATGTTTCAAATTCTTGATTGGTGCTCACAGGTCACACCATCTAAAATTCTAATTAAGGAATGATCAACTTTCAATCTTAATGTACTATCAGTGGATTTCGGTATAAACTGGCATGTATATAGGCTTTGTGAATTTTTCTGCCAATACGTACTTTCTTCTTGGATGGAGAGACTAGATAGGGAGGGAGTTTTTCAACTCTCCTCTCACAAATCAGTTTGTAAAGGACCCCTCCATTCATACGTGGTGGTCAAACAGATTATCTGAATACTGGAATATTTATGTATGTAGGGAGGGGAACTACTCAACTCCCTTGGATCTTGTTTCATTAGCCACCTATCCACTAATAAGTGCAGTAGTTCCTACTTATAAACTTAAAACTAACTATAAAGAACTGAATAAAACTTGACATTTCTGGGTATTGAGTTGATCTCTCCGGGGAAGATATGAAGGAAGGATGGCAACTTCATCAACTAAGTTCGCCAAGTTCTCACGGTCACTGAGGATGCAGCATTTATCAAGCTTGACATTTCCTGATATGCGTCTCAAATTCCACTTTACTTACAATCACGTACGCGATCTTCATAGATATATGTAGTTTAATTAGTAGCAAAATTCCAACTCAATCAGAAGCCGACAATGTATATTAGTAGGAGCTTAATTGTCAGCGGAATTGCACCCGGGGGTTCTCAGCTTGGTGCAGAATAGTTATGATACCAAAATAGAGGAATTTGTTACTTAGTAACAGTTTTTCTAGATTCTTTTTTAGTTAGATATACTACTATTCTATTCATATGGTTGCTAACTGATATGTCAGTCAGACATACCGGATTGTACATATGATTTGAAAATTGCAACTATTAATAGTTTGAGAATTGTGTGTTATCTATGATGTTTGTTGGTCCTTTATATTGCTTGTCTACCGGCATAAGGGGTGTTATCAGTTGTTTTTAGATCTTTTATCGTAGCTTTTCATTTTCCGGGAATACCAATTTCACTTATTATTTTAGATTAACTTATTTTTCTGCATTTGTTGTTATGCTGATCCAACACTGTCTAAAAGCCAATAACACTCTTTCATGTTAATTTATTCTTCTGAAACATCGGTATAAAGAGCTCGCCAGACATTAGTTTTAATTTTTTTTAAAGCCATAGACTAGTGCTCCCTAGAATACATCCAAACTCCTCAAATTGAAGTTGAATTTCAGCAATTACAGGGTTCGAATCCCTACCTCCGCGGTGAGAGGGAGCATCCCAGCCACCAGACCACTTGGTGATCGGCTAAAAGGAAGCATTATGTCACTATGTTGTACTGCTTCTTTTCATCTCGCTTTATTTCAAAAAAGTAGCTTAGAGCAACTACAAATGGGTTTTTGAAGCATTTGGCAGACAAGTCTTTTGACCCCTTCACCGCCTTCCAAAATACCTCTCTCTCTCCCAAAATACAGAGATAAGAAATACCTCTTCACCGCCTTCTAGGGTTTGCTCTGATTTTCTCCACGGAGCGAATCAGAGCAAATCAGCTCCTGTCAATCTTTGCTCTAGTACTCTTAATCCTCTCACAGGGTTTTTCAATGATCTTGTTATAGTTAGATCCCGTTTTCTCTCGGATTTAATTTCTAGATCTAGAAATTTCTCTTTTGTTCTTTTAGTTTCATACCAGGGTACTGTTTTCTCTCAAGATGAAAGGTTGGGTTTTGTTCTTCTGCTTCGAAGAAAGCAACACATATCATCATCTTCTGTGCTCATGTGTAAGTTAAAAGAAGCTTCAACATCAGTTTTTCTGTCGGCATCTTCCCAATCTATGTTCTACAGTTGGGTTTTTGTCTCTAATGTTGTTGCAGATCGGATTTTATTTGGTCTTGTTCTAGTTTCTGCTAAAGGCTTGTCCAGCTTCTCTAACAGGGGTTTCTCTAGTTCATATTTGCTTTTTTGTGGTGTAATAATTGTGATTTGCAACAACTATTTTCTCCACGGCAAGCTACTCCGGCAGGTACCAGATTTGGATGAAAGTCAAGATATTGTTGTATCAACTAGGGAAGAATGTTGTGTTGTAATCGGTGATTGTTATCCCCAGGAGGTACCTGGTTTACCAACTAGGGTTAATTATTCTTTAGATCTTGTGATTGTGTCTGTAATTTTGATTGTATGGGTTGTTTGTAAACTGATGATTTTATGCTTGAAGTTTGGTGATGATCTTCTTCTAGAGATATATTACCCCATCTTTGGTTTGCATTTTCTGGCCGGTGGAGGAGCTCTGACGAGTGGAATTTGCACGCCGTGCGAAGAATGGATCAGTTTTGGATTTTTCGCATCTCTCCTTGTGGAGGAGGGGTTGTCAGTTGTATTGGAAAAAAATTCATCCGAGTCTGATCATGCACCAACGATCAGCTCTCCCGTATAGAGTTGCGGGTGTTACTGTTACCGTCACTGTTACCGTTTGATGGCCCGGTCACTATTATTGGATTATGGTTACAGGATTCTGGTTACGAGATTCTACTGTTTGGAAATCGCATAGCGTTGTATTTACTGATTTTGTGTATGTTCTGTAACTTCAAGGTTTTTATTAAGGGATTTGCATGTATATTATTACATATACGGTAGTTAAATTAGAATCTTGTATGTTAGGAAACATATTAATTTAGCAAAAAAATTTCACCATATTTGTAAAGGCGTATTAGGCCTATTTAGACATAGGGATATCCTCCCTTGTACTCAAGTTTTTGATAATACAAAACTTCGTCTTCTTTATCTTGTCGTTTCATGGCATCTGAGCCAGGAAAGACTGAATCCTTTCAAATTTAAAATCATAAATTTTGTCGAAGATTAACACCTTGACTGTTGTAGCTAATTTAGCGATCACAACCACTAATTTCAGTGGAGGATCTCTATCATTACAAGATCGAGTGGGTCTTGCTAATATTCTTACTGATATCTAATGGGAAACTATTGTGTAGATGCTTAAAACTTCGAATAATGAGTCGAAGGATAAACTTTCTAGTAAATGGATACTTGATACATGGGCTTCACGACATATGACTGGATGTAAAAAGTTTTTATTTAAGACTCATGAAATATGTTTTTCTTCCGTAAAACTTCCAAACGGCACATACTCTCATGCTCCATGCGAAGGCACTGTGGTGTTTGGAAACAATATAAAATTATTCCGTGTTTTATTCATTCCTGATATCCAATGCAATTTGATTTCTTTAGCATGCTTAATTAAAGATTTGAGATGTATTGTCACTTTGACTGATAAATTATGTGTGATACAGGACCGCACTATGAGGACTGTGATTGGTGTAGGTGAGGAACGATACGGGGTCTATATCTTCCACAGTGGAGCGCAGATTATGGAAAATCGAGTTACTACTGGTGAAGATTATTGTTTGTGGCATAGACGTTTGGGTCATGCATCTAACAAGGTTGTTTCTTTACTTCCGGGTACGAATAAAGTTGATTGTCAGAAATTTCTTAATGAACCGTGTGATATTTGCTTTAAAGCTAAACAAACCCGGACTACTTTTCCTGTTAGTGAGAATAAAGCTGATGACTTTTTCGATTTAGTTCATTGTGATGTGTGGGGTCCTTATCGTACTGCATCTTCTTGTGGTGCACATTATTTTCTTACCATTGTCGATGATTATTATCGTTGTGTTTGGGTTTATTTGATGGCACATAAAACTGAAGTGGTGCAAAATGTTCAAAATTTTTGGGCTATGACTAAGACACAATTTGATAGACGGGTTAAGAAGGTACGCAGTGATAATGGTACGGAATTTCTTCCATTAATTCCTTTCTTTGCTAAGCAGGGTATATAATTTCAAACTTCATGTGTGGATATGCCACAACAAAATGGGTGAGTTGAACGCAAACACCGGCATATACTGAATGTGGCGCGTGCTTTACGATTTCAAGCCAACTTACCTCTTTGGTTTTGGGGTGAATGTATCTTAAGTGCTGCTTATATTATTCATCGCACGCCTACCCCCTTGCTCAATGGGAGAACTCCATATGAATTATTACATAAGAAGCTTCCTATTTATAATCTTATTCGGGTATTTGGATGTTTGTGCTATGCAAGTATTGTGCCTCGTGATCGTAATAAGTTTAATCCAAGAAGTCGGAGATGTATCTTTGTTGGTTACCCATATGGAAAAAAGGCTTGGCGGTTGTTTGATTTGGAAACAAGACAACTTTTTGTATCTCGTGATGTAGTTTTCTTTGAAAACAAATTTCCTTACACGGTTGTTTCTTCGGATACTAATAATGAAGTTCGGATGGATGACTGGTCAGTAATTTGTGAAGAAAAATCTGTTTCTTTGGTGTCTGGCAGTCCTCAAATACCAGCCACAGTGAATCAAGGTAGCAGTGAAAATGTATCAGCAGAACCGAACACAACAACAACACTAAACCGAACAGACACGTCTGATGTGTCAGCAGCTTCAAAGAACGTGTCAACTGGAGGATTATGTGATAGTGCTAGGATTTAGACTTCAGGAAGTTCTATCTCTACAGAAGGTGATTCACAGAACGTGTCAGGTGAAGGTTCAAAATTATCAGACAGCGAATCGGTTCCTGACAACATGTTGTCTGAAGGTTCTCTTCCTACTGTTGACAGACATGAGTCTCTCGGTGATAAGACAGTTTTACGAAGTGATCGGTCTCGGGTTCCTAATACTCGGTTAAGAGATTATGTATGTAATACTGTCAAAGAAATAGACCCCGGCTTCTCCACTCCTCACTCATCGACTTCCTCAGGTACGCCTTATCCCATAACTAATTATGTGTCTTGTGCAAATTTTTCTGCTAATCATACTCGGTTTTTGGCGGCCATTACCACTCTTAAAGAACCTACTATCTATGTTGAAGCCGTGCGTCTTCCATGTTGGCGTGTAGCTATGTCAATAGAAATTGATGCTCTTGATAAGAATGACACGTTATCCATTACTGATTTACCACTAGGGAAAAAGGCTATTGGTTGTAAATGGGTTTACAAAATTAAATATAATTCTGATGGCAGTGTCGAAAGGTGTAAATCTCGATTGGTTGTTCTTGGTAATAGACAGGTTGAAGGGGTTGACTACCATGAAACCTTTGCTCCCGTAGCCAAAATGGTTTCGGTTAGAAATTTTTTGGCAGTCGCAGTGGCTCAAGATTGGGAGTTACATCAAATGGATGTTCACAATGCCTTTCTACATGGGGATCTTGATGAGGAAGTTTATATGCAACTTCCTCCAGGTTATTCGACTACTTCTTCGGGAAAAGTATGTCGTCTTCATAAATCTTTGTATGGTCTTCGTCAAGCTCCACGTAATTGGTTTGCTAAGCTTGCAAGTGCTCTTAAGACTTTTGGATTTATATAGTCTTACGCTGATTACTCTCTATTTACTCTACGACGAGGTGAGAATTCCATTAATGTACTTGTTTATGTTGATGATTTGATTATTGGTGGGAATAATTCCGCTGCTATTGCTACTTTTAAGGCATACTTAAGTCGGTGCTTTCATATGAAAGCTTTAGGTCCTCTCAAGTATTTTCTTGGTATTGAAATATCTCGAGGTAGTGATGGTTTATTTTTATCTCAACGAAAATATACCTTGGATATACTTTCTGAAACTGGACTTCTGGGAGCCAAACCATCTTCTTCACCTATTGATCAACATCATCGTTTGGCTCTAGATGATGGACCTTTGTATTCAGATCCATCTCAGTATCGTCGACTTGTTGGGCGTTTGATTTATTTGACCATTACGCGTCATGAATTGTGTTATGCGGTGCACATATTGGCTCAATTCATGCAATCTCCTCGAGTTGCACATTGGGAAGCTTCTCTTCGAGTTCTTCGTTATCTTAAGAGTCATCCGGGTCAAGGGATTGTTTTACATAAGGACAATGCTCTTCAACTTATTGCTTATTGTGACTCTGATTGGGCCTCCTGCCCCCTTAGTCGTCGTTCTCTTACCGGTTATATCATATTTTTGGGAGGCTCACCTATATCTTGGAAGACAAAGAAGCAACACACTGTATCGCGTTCATCGGATGAAGCTGAGTACCGTTGTACGGCTCATACTTGTAGTGAGCTCACTTGGTTGAAGGCGTTATTGAAATATCTTGGTGTGTCTCACTCTCAGCCTATGCGGCTTTACTGTGACAGTCAATCCGCGCTTCATATTGCTGCTAATCCTGTTTTTCATGAGCGCATCAAACACATTGAGATTGATTGTCACTATGTACGAGATCAAGTTCAATCTGGTGCTATTATCACTTCTCATGTTCGCACAACGGCTCAACTTGCAGATATCTTCACCAAAGCGCTTGAACGTCCTCAGTTTGAGCTTCTTCTTCGCAAGTCGGGCATTCGTGATCTCCATGCTCCAACTTGAGGGGGAGTATTAAGGAATTTGCATGTATATTATTACATATACGGTAGTTAAATTAGAATCTTGTATGTTAGGAAACATATTAATTTAGCGAAATCTTTTCACCATATTTGTAAAGGCGTATTAGGCCTATTTAGACATAGGGATATCCTCCCTTGTACTCAAGATTTTGATAATACAAAACTTCGTCTTCTTTACCTTGTCGTTTCAGTTTTCCCTGTTTTCTTATTAAAAAAAAACTACAAATGGATTTCTAAGAAATTGTTGGGGCATAAGATCTTAGATACAGGGGCGGAGCCAAGAATTTTGTTATAGAGTGCAAAAAAAAAATTTATGAGGTACAGAAAAGCAAAACTAGGCTTAGATATAGAAAAAATTCATATTGGGCCTGAAATAGGCTTTGGAGCCAATTGGGCAGGGGGTGCAATTCCACCCCTTACAATGGGCTGGCTTCGCCCCTGCTTAGATTCTTAGATGCTATAATAAAAAAAACATGTGCTATGCATGGTTGGATAAAAAAGAAATTGGATTAGTTAGAAGTGCAAATATGAATGAGATTATCCATTTTTGGAAATCCTCGTCCAAAGTTCTGATACTTTTTAATTTTGGAGTTTTTCAGTATTTAAAATTGAGGAAATTTCTGAGGAACCCAAATCTGGTTCCTCTCTCTTTCAAAAACCTATCGTTAGAATGATATATATATATGTGTAGGCCAAAATATACGATCTACGGTAGGGATTAATTTTTGGATCAGGATCCTCTAACAAACCATTTTGACAAAACAATTTGACAAAATTTCTAAACCATAGGATGTGATTAATCCATCGGTGGAGAAATTCAGGTGAAGTGGCATATAACTCCTACTATTCCTTGTTTGGTTGTATCTATGCCGAGACTTTGGAAATAAAACTTTAGGAGATAATGTGATTCACTGATCTCATCTTGATGACCATCACGTTCATCACCATGACCAACTTTTTCTATAAAGAATAAAAACCATCTCTTTTATAGTGTTTATTACTGTCATTCATCATCACAATTTTCTACTTGTCCTATTTCTACTGGAAATTTATGTCTCCTCCATTATCACTACCAACAACAGTTTCACCTACCTGATTATCAGAATTAACGTTTAATCAACATCAATCTCTTTCGGAAATGTTAATTAAGTTAAAAAGGCATGTTGATGGAGGTGGTATGAGGTGTATTAATGATTCTTTTATTACTGCAATCATAAAAACAAGTCTTTTGGTGTGGTAATAATAGCAGTGTTCTTCTCGTCATAATCACAATCAAGAACAATTCATCTTTTCCAGTATTGGGTTTAACCGGGATTAATTCTCAAATCTGAAAATGGTGAGTCATCATCATTATGCAATCGTAAAAAAAAAAAAAAAAGTGGAAGACTTGGTGGTGTTTAATTTAACTCATCAACACATAAAAAAATCAGATTTCTACTGACCTAAAAAAACATGAAAAATTCAGATTTCTATTGACCTAAAAAATATTTGAAGTTTCAGTCCATTAGTGTGAAAGAAGATTTCAAAGGAAAAACAAAAATCTTAACGCAATCTACTAAAGCAAAGTAGAAGAAACTGTGAAGGTATCTAAAAGAGGGATAGATAAGAGCAACTTCATAGAATTTCCAATCACGCCAAAGCAGCCAAACACAACATGGAGCCTGCTAAACTGCCAGGTAAGCACCGATACAAATCATTAGATATAAATAATCCAACGACTTGTAAGATTTGTCAAACGTTTTTGTTAAAAAGTTTTGTCAAGGGATCCCGACCCTTAATATTTTTAGATCAAATTACCACATTTTGAGATGGACTTAATTAACCTTCATAAAGAAAATTATTTTTATAAAAAAAAAAAGATAGTTGATTTAGATAAGCATCGTTAATTTGGTTAATGGTGAATTAGCTGTCGTTTTTTGTGGGCCGTTTCTTTTAAAATCTCATCGTTTCCACTTTCCTTTATCTAGCATATCAAAACAAGATTTTGTTCCCCTTTTAGAAGGTTTTGAAGACTGCACGTGATAGCAATTACGGGAGAAACTGCTGCCGTGTTTTTTTTTTCTTTACCAGTAAAAATGATCACGGAAGCATCATATTCACGTAATCTCTATTGTCTTATTTTCTTCATCTTTAGTTGCAAAGGATTTGGGTTTGGTAAGCGTTTGAGAAGTTTTTTCGATAATCAGGCAGACTCTTTTTTTAGGTTTGATGCATCAATCTTTACCTCTATTACTGTAGACCATATTCCTTCATGTAGTTAATCATGATTTACTTTGGTTTTTTGTTTTTCATGAGCTTTAGCATTTGTCAACGTGTGATTGAATAGTTCATCTAGTTATCACTGAAAATTTTAATTATCACATGGGCAGTTTCTTGTTTAATCCCATCTTCCCCTTCATCTAGCATATCAAAACAAGCAATTATTTAATTCCCTTTTTAGAAGATTTTGAAACGACCAGTGATAGCAACTACGGGAGATTCTTCCATCCTTTTCTTTTTACACTATTCTCATTGTCACCGTCTACATAAGGGTTTTTGTCATCATCTATATCCTCTTAGTTGAGGAGATCAACAGCTAATGAATTAAAATTGTTGCCAGTGTGTTTGGGTTTTGATTTTTTTTACTAGTAAATAAACATCGGAGCATCATATTCACGTAAACTCTACTTCTTCATTTTCGTCATCCGCAATTGTGAAGGGTTTGGGTTTGGCAAGGGGTGTTGGAAGTTAATCAGGTAAACTCTCGGTTTGATGCATCAATCATTTCATCTATTACTGTAACCAACCTATATTCCTTCATATCGATTTTGTATGATTCATAGAATATTTCATGCAAGGAGAATACCTTTAAAATGAATCACTCAAGTTGTTAATCATCCACGATAACTTTGGTGTTTTTTTTTAAAAAATTATTGGTTTTAAGGTCTATCCATGTGTGATAGTTAAATCTATCGCTGAAAATTATAATTCTCACTTGTCGTGATAATTGTTGTTTTCACCACTTCATGCAATCTATAATTTTTACAGACAAGGCTCTTTATGATTGTGCTGACAATTTTAAATTTAAATTTTTTACCAGGTTGTGAAGGGAGTGTTGAAGCCATCATCTCTTCGAAGGGGATTTACTATCTTGGCATGTGACAAAAAATAGTACTATCGAAATAGTACTTTGAAGGGGATTCATATCTATAGTGCCTTTAGTATTAAAGGAATTACAGTGTTTCCATTGGTGATCACCAACGTTCAAATGCAGCAATATCCGGTGACGATAGAAATATCGGAATGAACAACTCTTGCACACCGTCTTATAAAGTTGTGGATATGAGTTTGAATACCAGATGCAATCATCCTTTTTTACAAAAACCTGTGTTCTCAAGAAAATAAGTATTACCAATTAAATTTTTTATGTTGTGATAATTGTAATTTTCGGAAATTGTGGAGTGATAATTGCAATTTTGTAAAAATTGTATTGTTATAATTGTAACTTTTTGAATACTTAATAGTGATAATTGCAAATTTCTTAACATTATATTGTGATAGTTGTAATTTTCTGATCATTGAATAGTGATAATTGCAGATCTCTAAAAATATATTGTGATAGTTGTAATGATCTGAACATTGAAAAAAATTATCAGGATCAGCCCATATGCAGGTTAAGCCATACGGGACTTTGTATAAAATTATGATGGCGTGCAATGAAGAATGAAATGGGGAGAAGATGACGGGATGATAAACAAGAATAACATGATCTGAGGAGGGAAATTTTCCTAAATCTTTGTTTTTTGACTTTTTTTCACCACCCATACAATAAGCTAATTTTTTAAACAACTAAGTCCAAATTTTGATAATAAATTATGAAAGGTTAATTTAGCAAACTAGTATGCATGTGGATTTTAGATATTATGAATCTTAATGGTGGGTTATTCATAAACAAAAAAAAAAAGTAAAAGGGCTAGAGATAAGTTTAACCAGTTGTAGAAATTTCCGAGGAACAAATATTTATATAAAACTGTTATTTGAATTCTATATGTCAACTCGTCGGCACCAAAAATTTTGCCGTTCAAAAAAAGTTTAATAAATGGTTTATCACGTGACAACAAACAATGCTGCTTATTTAATGGCCAAATATGCTGAGGACTCGTTGTTATTGACTGAGTTGCTCAAAATTGGCCTGACCGTATGGTTGTAGGCTTGGAGCTATTCAGGCTGATGTAAGAGGGGAACACTAGGCTGGAGCAGCCTTACCTCTTATTTTATTTTGATTTGATGAATGTTTGTTATTAAAAAAAATAATAATAATAAAAAGTAACAACTAAGCAGATGATGATCTATGAAACTACCGAGTACAAAGACCAATTAGAGTTCAAGCTACTCAAGAGTCAAGACGAGTAATCCAAATATGTCTATCCTGGCAAATAGGAAGTGCAATGTCTCAATCATAGTATTAGTTACTTTTTGGAAATGGATAAGAACTTGGAGAAAAAAACATCCGAACCATAAAAAGGGAATGATCCGACCCTTATGGTGTACAATCCTGATTTTGATAAACATTTAATTGGCACTTCAAACGAAGAAGTTTATTATTGGGACGTCACCTTCTGAACCGGTGCGCTGAACACCTAAGACAAAAGAAAGGAATAATAATCTCAATATGCGTCCACTGAAAGAAGGTTGAGTGCTCGTATAAAAGACATAATTAGCTTGATGTCCTGTCGTTGAAAAGCCATCCTCCGAACCGACTACTGGACGTAGAAGCACTAGCATTAGAAGAAGATGGAGTTGGTAGTTCTGGTGCTTAAGTTGTTGTATATTAGGTTAAGAATAACTCGATGGGCGGTTGGATGCTAATCATTTCGGAAGGAAAGGTCCTACTATTCCAGCATGCCATTGCCACCTATAAAAAAAATGAAGTTGCATTGTCACTTTTTCTCAATCAAATTATCCAGAGTTGCATTTTGTGTATGTATGTTTAATGCACTGAGAAGGGAACACACCCCAGAGCCTGCAACAATGTGTAGATACTAAACTAAGTTCCCAAGACCCCAGATCCAAACAAATAAAATGAAAGAAACAAAAAAAAGGAAAATCCCATATATTAGTTGTGTCTATTCTAAACGATGTTTCGCCAGAATTTTATGCTACAGAACCTACAATATTTTCGCTCTATGGATTCTTCGGACTGCTTCCACGGAATTATCGTCATTATACGGATTGTTAAATCTCGGAGGGATAAGCTAAGAAACATGAACTTGACAGGAATCAATTACTATGCAGCATTTGTTAACATGAAGGCAAATTACTGCAGGGAAACTGATTTTATTTTTTATTGGGTATTGTCTTACCCTTTTGTGGTACATGTTAGCTTCAAACCTCCAGTACAAGTCAATATAGAGTGAATGCCACGAGACTCTTGGTGTTAATGTCATGAGTCCTCCCGTAATCAGCCAAAAGAATGGTCTTTAACCAAAAGAATGGTCCTTGTACTCAACTTAGTAATCAGACAAAAGAATGGTCCCTGTACACAACTTCTAAAAACAATTACATAAATAAAAAATTATTTTGAGAGACTAAGCTGCAAAGTATCCGCATAAAATTAAATGAATTACTTGCCTCTGGTCATCCAAAACTAGGCCTACAACCAAGATGTAGGGCATCAATGGGTGCTTCTATCTATGCACTTCGTAATTGCCCAGAAGAATGCTCTCCCTGTATTCACAACCAGTACAAACAGTTACTATATAAGTTCGGAATAATCTTGAGAGATTAAGCCACAGTGTCTACGTATTACTTTTCTAGTCGATAAAGATTTCCTAAACTAGAACACCAAAACAAGCCCCAAACCGTCTTTAAACTCTGAATTACCTCTGAAGACTTGATATGAAATATAATTACTGTTGCTACAACAATGAGTTAGAAACTAAGCCTAATCTTCGTGATATAAACAAAATAATACTTATTCGCAGTTAGGTTTTAGCTTAATCGAAGCCAGCCGTAAAATACTTACGCCTGGTTTATTCAATATTAAGCCTAACCGTAAACGATTATTAAAGTTCTGGACATGCAGGATTATTCACGGCTAAGTTTTTCCTTCGTCGAAACCAACCATAGATTTAAAAAACCCAACCGTGAATGTATATGCAAATCCAAATTTACGGTTGGAAGGTCTTCAAACCCAACCGTAACACATTCAGAAATTGAATTTACAATTGTGAATGAAGAACTCCCAAACGTAAATTGCTCTGCGCCCAATTTTTTCACACTAATTCTAATCAATGTAACCTAAAATAAAAAAGGGTTTCTCGAATCTTACCCAAAACCGTGCCAACGATTCATCCTCGAAGAGTTTGAAATTCTTGATCTTGATCGGTTGGACTTTCTTTAATGATTGGAGGATGTTGTTGATTGGAGTCACTGCATTTTTTATGGATCTTCTTCTTCCCCATCTTTAACATAAATTTTAATCCACCATCTGTTTTCAATTGATCGACAATCGACGACCGGTTGGACTTTAATAAATTTTAATCAACAATTTGTTTTCAATTGAAGGATTTTTTTCTATGGATCCGGAGATAGAGAGGAAGAGGAGAAGAAGTTGATTTGGTTTTGTTTTCATTAGGTTTTCATACATTTGCAATTGTTCTAGGTCCACCCTCTAGCCAGCTTTTTAGTCATTATAAATCCATGTGAAGCCCCACTATTACAACGTGAAGCCCCGATAATAACCTTCCAAATGAAACGTAGGATATCCGGTAAAAGGTCAATGGATTTGAAAATTTTGGAGCTACTTTAATTGGCACCATAAATAAAGAGAATTCATTTGTTTTGAAAATTGTTATTTTTGAGACCGTCTATTGCTTGATTCGAGTTCATTTGGTCCTTGATAGGGGTGCACATACCCTACCCATATTCGCCAACCCTATCCTACCCGTCCGTGTTTTAACCGTATCCTATCTTATCCACTATTTGGCGGATAGGGTAACGGGTAAAGATTTTCTTAACCGCCGTTAGATGGGTAGGGTGACGGATAAAGCTCGAAATTATCCTACCCTACCCGCCTACCCGTCTAATATTGAAAAGACAAAGTAACCCTTGTATTGTTTTCTCCTCCTGCCTATTTTTTTGTTATTTTAAAACATAATAGGGGTAAATTACAAAGTAAATGGATTTTCTCTATCGAACCATTTCATCGCTTTTCATTTGAACCATTTTTCTCTGTTTTCATTCGAAGTAGCGAAGTGGTGATTTTCTGCAGAAGAAGTGAAGTCTGGGTTTCGATCTGAAGCTGAAGATGTAAGTGATTTGTGTATTCGATTTGTGTCTTATGTGTTTGTATCTATTTTTTGCTCATCTCAATCCACTTTCTTTATCTCTGCAGAAGAAAATTTAGGGTTTCAGGATGCAAGTGCAGTTTGAGGCAAGGTTTGAAAAACGGCCGTTTTTTTCCGAAAAAACGTCCGTTATAACGCTCACGCCCATATACCGTGCCCGTGAGGCTCACCAACACGCTTACCTAAATAACACCGATAAATAGGAAAAAATGGCGTTATTTAGACCCGTTATAACAGTTTTCACACCTGTGATTACCGTTTTTCTAAAATTAATATTTTAGTTTTTTTCTTCTAAATAACATTTTAACATACGTTTTTTACACGGTATTTTCCGTTTTCATACCGGTTAAACCCGTTTTTAAGGAAAAAAAAATTTGAGTTGAAGAAATTCTTATACAATTTTTAATTTCAAACTTACAACTAAAATTTCATAAATAATCATTAAACACTTCAAATTTTATAAACTTACAATAAGTAACCTAGTGACAGTAGTGCTTGAAATTTTAAACTTAGACAAACCAACTTGTACCGGCATTTTTTTTCGACTTATTCAAGTATTTTCTGTTTTCTCGACGATTCTCAGTTGATTCCTCCTCCTCTTCCTCCGCCTCATATTGGTTCGCGTAATGCATTTGGCTGTCGTAGTTAACAGTATCGTCATCTTCATAACCATAGTCTTCTTCCTCATTATCATTACGATTATCTACTTCATTATTGATATTAATATTGGAATTATACTCTTCATTAATTCCTCGGGTATCTTCTTCTGGACGATCTTCAGTGTAATGAGAATTGTATATGGGATTTTCATTTTCATGACCTTGTGTATTGTCTCCAAATGTTAGGTTACCAAAGTCATAAACAAAGTTACTCACTGGCAACCTTTGATATGAGATTTCAACTTCTGGATCATGCCATTCGTATGGTGGAGGGAGAGGCTCTGGATTATTAGCTGCTTCCTCTTCCAATTCATTTAACCAATGTTCTTCCTGAGGTAAAACTGGTGTTTCATCATCCCCTGCTATCCAATCAAGCATATTTTCATCTGTCAGCAGGCTATGAACATCGTGGACATCGATGTTATGTCGCTTTGCTTTACCTTGAACTCTTTGCTGCTCCAATCTTAAATTGTACTGAACATATACCAAATCGTTTATTCTTGACGAAACTAAACGGTTGCGTAGTTTGGTGTGAATTCTTTCAAACACACTCCAATTCCTCTTGGATCCAGACGATGTGTTTTTCTGGCTTAGTATCTTTACCGCGATCCTCTGGAGCGATGGAAACTGAGCACCGTATGACAACCACCAGCTTACAGGATCACCTTGCAAAGCAGCCAATCTTGCTGATGGTGATGCAAATTGGCCTTGCATCATTTGCATTCTTCCCGCCTAAAAATATCAAAAACTGTGAATAGAAATTCATATAATTACGAAATTAATTGTTAATAAAAATTCACACCTCTAGCATGCATGTCGTTTGTTCTTGAGGGCTACTAATCATTTTTGATATAACATCACTGAGACAAATTTGGGGCTGAGAAATTTCATTGTTGATGAGATTGGCTGCTGGGTTGTATATATAATATGGATTCAGAAAATGCGCTGCAGCATGAAGAGGATAACTCAACTGATCTTTCCATCGTCGGTTAATCACACCTACAATAGAATTATTTCGAGTTTTACCCAAACCCCTTTCTATAGTTTCCATACATGTAGCAAGTGCATGAAACAAATAACCCATGGTAGGTTTATCTGAATCCAAGAAACGAATCATTTTCAATAAAGGACCTAGCATCATGCATGCATTTTGGCATGTGTGCCAAAACATCTCATTCAAAATAATGTTTTTCACATCTTTAGCCGTACGAGTTTTTCCTTCTGGCGAGTTCACAAATTCTTGGTCTACAAAAAGACTCTCGATTGCATTACGTTGATCAATGATACTTTTGATTGCGATAAAATTTGTCGCAAACCTTGTTAAGCCAGGGCACAATAGATTGCGTCCCCAGAATGTTGTCTGAATCTAGCAAGAACCCAACCATGATTATAAATAAATTTACTGATTTTTCTAGCTTCTGAAATCACACCTTTAACAAAGGGGAACTTTTCAGTATCTTCCAACATTAAATCCAACACATGAGCTGCACAAGGTACCCAAAAAAATGTACCATACTCTATGGCCAATCTCATACCTATTAAAAAAAATGAGAAATGAATTAATAATATATAAAAATAAACAACTGTAATTAAATTAAGTTGTAATAGTTACCTGCGGCTTTGAATTGGGATCCTTGATCAGTTACTATTTGAACAATATTTGTCGGACCAATATCTTCTATAACCGGTCTGAACAAACTCATCAAATACTCTGCTGTCAACCGATTATGCTCGATGTCAACGCTTTTCAAAAATGATGTCCCATGACCACTGTAAACTAAGAAGTTTACAATCGTATGGTTATTTTTTTTTTCCAACCATCTGACATGAGTGTACACCCATACTTTTGCTAAATTTTTAATCTCAGGTGGCACATGCATGCAGGGAGTAATTGTACCTCTTTGTTGTGCCAAATGCATTTTGAAACGCGAAATTCCCGCAAACACTTCTTTTTCACAAAAATTACACTTCAACTTTTTACCATCACTCATTACAGTACAATATGCATGAAAAACATCTCGTTTTGCAGATGTTGATCCTTCCATTATATTCTGTAAGTAGGAAATTTCACATAGCAATAAGTGACATATATCAATTCATCATGCCATTTTTTTTATAAAGAAACAATGATTTTTTACGTGCCAACTGATTCAAGTTGATGGACTATTTAATTATGAATATTAACATTTATTAAAACATTTCTTAAATAAATGATAATAAATGAACAAAAAATCTATATTTCTTAAAACATTTCTTAGATAAAAATGAAACATTTGTTAAGTAAATATACGTTAATAGAATGAAACATTTCTTCACTTAATATTTCTTAAATATTTCTCAAACATCATGAAAGAAAAAAACATCAATATTTCTCAAACATCTATATTCACTACTCTAGCATCATGAAAGAAAAAAACGATAATAAATAAATTAATAACGTATTAATAAATTATATCTCTAATTGAATGAAAAATCTATAAAAAATAATTAATATTACCTCTTAAACTTGTATTTGAGAAATTCAAAATGTAAAGCATTCCTTTGAGCAAGAAGCAGAGAACCAGAGAACCAGAGGTATTGATTTCATTTCAATTCTCTTCTTGTCCTTTTAAAGCATTCCTTTGGGCAAGAAGACATAATAGCTAGCAAATCGAAATATTCTTGAAACATTTGGAATCTCGTTGCATGCGTATATAATCACAGGCTAGCTATGTCTTTGATCATGAAACCAACTACTCTTTTTACTTTTTTTTTTTTGTTTTATTTCTTTAACTTTTGAGTCTGAACTCTAAAGTATAGACCACATGTAGCATATACTGTACACACCTCCAAATGCAAAAGAAAAAGATAAATCGACTCCCTGACTTCCCTCTCTCACTCTCTTTTTCTCTAGCTAGTCTCTGACTCTCTTCCTGTTGCATTCCTTGTTGGTTAGTCTTGTAGCAAGTAGCTAAGAGCCTAGGAGTATTATTTGACAACAAAGTTTTGACTTCTTTTGAATCCGAATATGCATTATTGAAATATTGGGGAATGCATTGAACTATTCGAGTGACAACTTGAACATATCAAGTGGATAGTGATAGTATGCGTGTATAAATATTGTCGGTAGACGATAACTACAATGCATTGTTATAAGTCATAGACTTAGGGTTGTGAATTTTACTAGATATCCATAAATTTGTATGTTAAAAACCCATAAACAAATAAATAAAAAATCAAATAAATAAATTAAACCAAAAAAAAATGATAAAACGTAGTAACAACGTTATTTAGACCCGTTGTAACCGTTTTCACAGCTGTAATTACCGTTACATAGGAAATTCAGATCACAAATTATTTATTTTTCTTATTTAACCGTTATCACACCCGTTATTTTAAAAAAAACGTCAAAAAAACGCGTTTTATTCCTATATAACGCGTTTTTGACCCAAAACGTGCTCACACCCGTCAAAACACGTTATAACGGTCACGCCTAGTACCTGTGACCTGGGCCGTGACCCGTTTTTCGAACCTTGGTTTGAGTTTTTGAGGGTTTCGATCTGAAGATGTAAGTGTTTATAGATTTCAATTTGTGTTTTGGTTTGGGTTTCTATCTGAGTAATCATCTCCGTCTTCATATGAGTAATCAGTTGAGTAATAAGATCTAGGAATTTAGCTGAGAAATTAACATGCATGTTAACTGATTGATGAATTTCTCGTAGAAATTTACTCAAACGTGGGATGAGGAAATGCATGTTAACTGATTGGTCAATTTGGGGAAATTTTATGATTAATTAGTTGTTTTTTTTAGAATTCTTTTTAATGATTGTGTTTCTTGTATTGTTAATCGTTCACTTATTCACTTAGAAGAAAAAATTAAGGTGATAGACGAGATCTGTAGATTTTTGATTCGATGTTTTAGTTTGTTTGAGACAATTTGGATTCTGTAGTAAAACTAAATGATATCCTTTGTGGTTGTTAATAGAGTTTTATAGAATAGAATGAGATTTAGGTAGATTGTTGTTCAGAACTTCCAATTTAGAGTTTTAGTTTGTTAGATGAATGTGCAGTCCACCCAGATCTATGAAACAATTACAAATTTTAGATGATTGTGTTTGTCAAAGAAAACAGTAAGAAGGAGTGTCTCATGTTAGACAGAAATAAAGATTATAACATCAATTAGTTGAATGACGGAAGGCAGAAGAATTTTTTTAGACATGCTTTCAGAATTGTTTTCAAAAATTCTTTGATACTTACAACACTTAATATTTCTTTGATCTTTTGTTGTGAATTCAAGACTTCAGGATCTTCAAACAACTCCATTAGCACTGTTGCCTAACTTTCACTTGTATTTAGATAATAAAGAGAAGAAATCTTTTTATCTAGATTCCAGAGGATTCAGTGGAAGGATTTATAAGACAGTTGCTTTTATTCTTACTTAAAAACTATGAAATTGAGATCTTTTATATTTGTTGAAATGAAATTTGCAATGACTAGGGTCTTGCTGGTGGCAATTAAGGCTTGCCGGTGCTAGCTTACTATAATAAGAATCGCACTTTATTTTCTACTGCATTTAGTTGTTTCCTTTTATTCATCTGATTCCCAACCTAATCTTTTTTACCATTTTAGCATGACATTCATTAGTAACTCCTGCAACAACCATCAGGCCATCACATGTAGAAGACTAAGAAACCTACTAGTAGTCGCCTCGTCTACGTCAAGGATGTGGATATCTCACTTAACTATTACCATAACCATAAATTCATCTATAACAGCATTTATTTTACTAGCATTTTTTGTTTGTTTTGTTTCTTCAACAAACAAAATGTCTTACTGCGTTTCTTTTGTGAAATAAACTTTTCGTTATCAAAAAATTTGGTTGCAATATTCTTTACTGGTTGCAGAAGTGACTAGTGAGGAAGCATGGTTGAGATTACAGAATTGATGTCAACGAGACCTCCTATTCCCTCTCAAGATTCATATCAATCTGTGCAACAAAGGGTCAGTTTTGTTATATCTCCGCCACCTCCACCTCCACCATCTTCTCAACCTGAGGTCAGGGAAAGTATGAAGCAGAACAGAACATCTTCGGTGTGGGAGCATTTCCAAAAGAGTGTTGATGAAGCTGGTATTTAATGGGGGGAAATGTAACTACTGTGAAGGTGGTAAATATAGGGCTGGTGGTAAGATGTATGGCACATCAAATTTGAATTGGCATTTGACCAAGTGTCGGAAGTATATGGAGTCACTAGAAGCTGCGCAGTTGGACTCTCTCGGTCAGCTTAGCAATCTGGGAGATCAGCAGCAAACAGTTGGGGTTACGTTCTGTCAAGATGGATGTAGGAGAGCCTTGATAAAGTTCATCATCACAGATGAACAGTCTTTCCGAATGGTTGAAGGAGAAGGATTTATAGCATTTTGTAGATATCTTGAGCCGAGGTTCAAACTTCCATCGCGGATGACCGTCTATCGTGATATCTGTGGACTGTTTTTGAGTGAAAAAGCCAATTTGGTGAACTATTTCAAGTCGAACAAGGTTAGAGTTTGTCTCACAACCGATACATGTACATCCATTCAGAACTACAACTACATGGTGGTTACTGCCCACTTCATCGATGACCACTGGAAGTTACACAAAAGAATAATATGTTTCTGTCAAATTACTAGTCATGGAGGTGAGCATATTGGAAGAGCATTGGAGAAATGTTTGATAGAGTGGGGTCTTGAGAGAGTGTTCACCATCACGCTCGATAATGCATCTGCAAATAAAAAAGCAATTGAATATGTCCAACAGAAAGTTGTAAGTTGGGGATCGTCAATTGTAGGAGGTAAACATTTACATGTAAGGTGTGATGCCCACGTATTAGCTTTAGTTGTTAAGGATGGGTTGAAGAAATATCATACTTCAGTGAGCAGAATCAGGTCGGTGGTTAAATACGTCACGGCCTCTCCTGCTAGAATGAAGAAATTCTTAGATGCCTTATTTCTTGAAAGAATGGAATACAAAAAGGGATTAGTGTTAGACGTGAAAACAAGATGGAACTCCATTTAATTGATGTTGGATGCAGCAGAAAAATACGAAAAAGTATTTATAAGGCTAGGACGATCTGATAAATCATTTCGTGAGAGGTTTATCTTCGATATTCCCGATGAATCAGTAATGGGTGTTAATGTTGATGATATTGACAGTACTGATTTTCTTGATGAATCCAGTTCTTCTGATTCTGATGCTGATGAAGTTCCCTTATCTGGTCGAAGAAAATCCAAGAAGAAAAAGCCTCGCGTGCATGCTCCTGAAAAGTATGACTGGGCTAATGCTCGAGTCCTAGTTCAGTTTCTACAGGTATTTTAAATTTCATTCTCTTTAATTATCAGCATGATTATATCCATTTGATCAAATATCCCTAAACTTGATATTTCCTAACACATTTCACCACTGATTAGTTTTAGTAATCTTAAAACATTATTACTTTAGTAATCCTAAACATTATTACTTTAATTATATTCCTTATTTTAATTATCAGCATGAGTTCTTCGATTACTCTTTTCATGCATGTAATGCTGTAGTACATATCTTCTTGTTATTTGTGGTTATGGAACTGACTTTCAGTTACCCATGTCAACTTAAAACTCCAGTAAGTTGTTGAAGTAATCCTTCTGTTGTAGGCTTTGATCCCTATAATTTGTTAACAGTTCAGTATTTTAACATCGCTTTTTATTTGCTATTGTTGTAAGCCCAACATTTGCTTAGTGACTTAGAATGGATCCAAACCTGATTCAGAATTTGTCACGTGACACAAAATCTTAAAAAATAAGTCTTTTTTATTTTCTTTCTTTTATCGGTAAAGAATTTTATGTTCACAAAAAAATATGCCTTACCACTGTATTAATCTAAAATCGGCAGTGAAGATATTTCCGGGCTTCACAGTTAATAATTTTCTTGGCAAATTTTATGCATGTATTGTTAGATTTTATCCATGTTTTTGACTCATATGGGTGTGTAGTAGGGACAACATGAGTTATTGTCGATTTTCACTGATGGGTGTGGTGGTGCATATGAGGCGAAAGCTGGTCCATAAATTTAAAAGAGTTCCGTGCTACAGTTGTTCACTTTAATGATTGGTTAGCATCTTAACTCGTAAACATGCCCATTAAGTATGGGCCTTGTTGCTGGCTCGTATCGCACAATTCGACCCGATACCCCAATTTTATTCATTCTAAGAATGCCTTAAAATTTCTTTGCTGGAATTCAATTATTTCGTTTCATATCTGTGATGTCTATTTGCCATTAATTCTACGGATTTGTTGCAAGGAGGAGTAAGTATTTGCCATATGTCAGGTCTCAATGATCCATAAGAATATCTGAGCAAAAATTTATTTACAATTTTACCCTGCTGATATAGACTGTAAGAACAAACATTGGACGCTGTTATGTTTGTTAGGTTTATGTTTTAGTTCTTGGATATCAAATGACACAAACCTTTACAAAAAATGGATGCATGGAGTTTGGCATGATAAAATTAGTTTGGCTTCAGAAACATTTAAAAAACAGAAACAAGGTTATAGTTCACAGTATTGGTTGGACTATTTTCTCTATTTTGGTTAGTTACAAATGGAAGGGGTTTATAATAACTAGATGTCATTACAGGCAAAGTGATCTCAAATTCGTTTTTGTTTCGTGCTCATGTATTCTACAGCTAAGTAACACGCATAGGTTTCTTCTTCATGAGTTTTGTTGGGCGATGCTTTTGTTCTATAGTGTAAAGAAGGCTGTTATATGTACTCATTGCTGTTGATGTTATTGGTAATTCATTCACTCAGATGAACTGCTTTTCTTGGTTTTGCAATAATATGTGGTTGTCTAGATGTTTTGGTCTTTGCTTACGAGTTAATATGATCTGTATATGAAGTTTCTATAACAATTAAAACTGATTCTACAGGTATTTTTTGAAGCCACTGTTGAGTTTTCTGGTTCTACGTATGTCACTTCGCATACATTTTTGGGGGAAATTTGTGATGTACGTGGAGAGTTAAAAGAATGGAAAAATGCTCATCATGATCCTCACTTAAGCCATATGGGTGAGAAGATGTTACTTAAATACAACAAGTATTGGGGTGAGCATAAGAACATGAATCCTTTATTGTTTATTGATGTGCTTCTTGACCCAAGAGAAAAAGAACGTGGACTGCAAGTAATACTAGAAGACCTGATTGTGCATGATATTCCTTGGACGAAACAAAGATTGGTAAACAATTGGTTAGATGAAGTGAAAAAGGATTTTAATGAATTATTCACAGCTTATAAGGCAGAATATATAGGTGTAGGAAGTGTGTTAGCCTCGTCGGAGTCTGTAGGTGATACTGGTGGTAGTCCTAGTCAAGAGAGTTGTAGTTCTACGTCACATAGAAAGAGAAGACATAAGGCCCATAGAGAAGAACGTAAAACACAGTTATCTATAACGGAGGATGTTGACAAATCAGAGGTGGAAAGATATTTATCGGAACAGAATTACTCACCAACAAAAGACAACAAAAATGGTTCGAAGTTTGATATACTCACTTGGTGGTAAAGCAATGCTGCAAGATTTGATATTCTATCACTTATAGCAAGAGATATACTTGCTATTCCCGTCTCTTCAGTTGCAAGTGAATCTGCTTTCAGTACTGGAAAGCGAATACTTGGTCATTTCCGAAGTTCTTTAAAACCCCGAACTGTGGAAGCATTGATTCTCCTACAAAACTGGTTAAGGACACCGATTGATATGCATCCATCTACATTTGGAGATGAAGAGAAGGAGGATGATGTCTTAGAGTCAGGTATACAACTTTCCTACATTTGGGTTTCCTTACTCTTTTGTTTGCTTTTCTTAATTTGTCTTCACTATGTTTGCGAAACGACTTAGTTGGCATTTTCTTTATCTGTCTGTATCCATTTGTGCTTCTTTATGGGAAGTACTGGTGGAAGTTTGAATGTTGTTTAGAACTTTCCATTTCTTGTCAAGGAACTTGCATGTTAAACGGAAACACGCTACCGTGCTCAGTTGATAATTTGTCACAACTTTAGTTGCTTACTTTTGTACGTTGAGCCACTCGAGCTGATGCTGTTCTTGGCATGTGTTGAAGTCTAATTTTGCCAGCTCCAGATTAGAATTGTTACTCACATCTGGCAACCTGATTAGTGATTATATATGTTGAATGAGTACTTAGTTCACTAAGAAAACAAACAAACAAAAATGTTAGTAGTAAATATATTTATATAAAAACCTGTATAGTGTTTTGGCAATCCAGACGTCATTCTCCCCTCCATATTGGTCTATATAAAATCGAGCTTCAATACGGGGTAAACTAGCCTACCATGGAACCTCTAGGGTGTATCCAACCTAAATTTTAGATTTTATGATATCAGAAATTGTCGAGAGCAGCAATGTGATATTTCACTAAAATTTGGAAAACTTATGCATGTGTATACTTATAAATATCTTTAAAACAACACTTGATATTGTGATATTACTTGATATTGTGACTGAACCAAAAGTCTGAACTTGTTGTGATATTGTATTCCATAGTAGGATGTTGTGATATCTCTCTTCTAACAGATACAAAACTTGTTGTGATATTACTTGATGTTGGTATTATGACTGAACTTTGAATCAAATCATTCACTATTATGACTGAATCTAACAAGAGATAACTTGTATGCATATTTATTTGGTGATCTTAGTACTTATTCCATCATCGTAGATGATGATTGAAGAAGAAGGTCAATATGAAGAGCTTTTGGTGATGATACTGTTATATGAAGAATACAACTCTTTTCTTGAGAATGCTTTTGTTTGTACATTTTTTATGGTTATGCTTTTGTTTCTAAATTCATCGTTGGTCTATTAGCAGTACAATGGACCATCATTGCTGTGTTTCGCATGTCCATTGGTCTTCTTTACATGTTTATACTTGTGGTTGAGGCTCTGTTGAGATGGCAGGAGCAGGCTTGAGCTGCTGCAATGGTAATGTTGGTGCTTGAAGTGGTTTCTGCCATTGGTTACAGGTAAGGAATTATGGAAGCATCTTAGATGGACCTGAAATGGGCACTGTAAAGAAGCAGCAGAAGATGGTGGTTACAAAAGGAGCTGAAATTTTGTATTGCAGGTGATATGGACGGTTATACCCTCCACCCTACCCTACCCGACCCTCCAGAGAATGGGTTGGGTAGGATCTTACCCGTTTAATGGCGGGTAGGGTGGCGGGTAAAAATTTTCTTACCCGCCAGTAAACGGGTAGGGTGGCGGGTATAGGCCATATCCTACCCACCCTACCCGTTGTTCAGCCCTAGTCCTTGAGTCGTGTGACCAGTCCGACGAGGGAATGTCTAGTGGGGTTCCACTTGTGGATTCAACTTCAAAAATTGTGGTGTATTCATTTGATTCAACTTCTAGTTCATTGGAAAGTTTGAATCCGAGACTGAGGCATGGAAGACACGCGAAATGATTCAGCACATAAAATCTTTGCTTTTCACTAAACCCCATAGGGCAACATTAGTGTGTTATTCTTTTTCCTTTCTATTCTATTTTGGGCAATTCTTATGATAATGTACAAAATAAAATATTTAGACTTCTCTTAAATATAGCCCACGCTTTTATTAACCATAGCCCATTTGACTTGGTCAATATATTTTTACTAAAATTTAAAGTTTGACCTTTTTTATTATTATTCATAGCCCACAAACTAGGCTAGCAAATCAGTGAATAAGTGAGAGAGTGAGTTAGTGAGTCAGTGAATCATTAAGAAACGTCTATAAAAAAAACGTTTTAGGGTTTTTCTTTTCTTTTCGTTTTTTTTTCTTCTTTCGTAACCTTAGAACCCTAGTTGTTACTAGATACAAAGTTCATAAAACGATTATACCCTTGTACGTATTTTCTATCCGTGTGTACTTCTAGTAGATTAGTAGAAAACATGTTGAAAGTTGAAACATTTGTTGAATGTTTGTTTGAAATCGTTTTGCCGCAAAGGCATGAATTTCCATCTAACTTCAGAAGATTTTTAAGTTCAAAGTTGAGATGGCATATATATTTCTTCCATGGCATTGGTTGTTTAAGCTTTTGTGGAGAATATAAGTCTTAAAACTGCTCTCGAGTTTGGATTAGTTGATGATCCTATGTCTTGTCATGTCTTTCTCTTCTATTCGCTACTGACAGTTTTATAAGAATTTTTCCATGAACAAGTTCCCAATGGTCTCAGGAGTGTTGGTCCGTCCGTGTACTCAACCGTGTTCCCAATGGTCTCAGGCTTGTACCGAGCTCTTTTTCTTGCCCTGTCTGTAAGAAGATGCTGCCATTGATGATCGGTGTTGTTGTGGTTGTACGAGTGCTCGGAGGAGATGGACTTGAAACAGAGAAGAGAGCAGTAAGGCCGAGAATAAAAAGGCAATGAGGAAGATGAAGAAACCAAAGATGACTAGTTTTAATTCAATCACGGAAACTCACCCCTCCATGAAATTTAAAAGTGCCTGGATTTTTGTTTTCCGATAATTAACTCTCACGGACACTTCCCCCTCCGTGAAGAATCAATTCTGGTGGTCGAGAACTCACAGATACTCTAGTGGTCGAGAATCCGTTGAACTCTCGTACACTAGACCAACCGTGAAATGTATTTTCACCTGATTTTGATAACTACTGAAAACTCCCGTGCACTCTGATGGTCGAGAATCCGTTTAACTCTCATACACCAGACCAACCGTGAAATTTCTTTTCACCTGATTTTGATTACTGAAAACTCACGGACACTCCGATGGTCGAGAATCCGTTGAACTCTCATACACCAGACCAACCGTGAAATTTCTGTTCACCTGATTTTGGTAACCATTAACTTCGTTATCTTTTCAACTGACAAGTTAATTCAGGATGACTCTGGTATTTGTTCTAAAATGTCTATAGAACTACTACAGCAACACATCCAAGATATAGAAATTTATATGTTACGGCTTCAAATGGAAGTTATTGTTCGCCGGTTTAGAAGAAGAAGGAGAAGAAGATTCGTGATTCATATGGCTAGTTTTGAGTTTAGTTATAATAACTAAATCAGCTCAGTGGGATCGGTAATATAACAACTCGACTCGAATCGCCTCTAACCGTTTTCTAATAACTCGGTATGGGCTATGATATGGGTTATGGTTAATAAAATGAAAAATATTGTGGGTTATGGTTAAAATGGACTATGTTTAATAAAAGTGTGGGTTATATTTAAGAGAAGCCAATATTTATTGAGCCAGGTGGATGACAAAATGTAGGGATGGAGATATGCACGGTCTAGTGGGGACAGTTGTCCCCCTAGAATTTCTCGATTACCATATCAAGTTTAGAAAATTACCATATCAAGTTTAGCATATTCATAAAATCGTCCCCCCTTCATTTTATAATTTACTTAAAGAGCCTTATAAATCATATACAATCTAATACTCCCTCCATCCCACTATTAATTGACCTAATAGTACAATTTATAAATGATTTGTCTCAAACTATATCACGGATATTCGTAAATTTTATGTCATTGAAAATCATTTTAAGACACCTACGTAACGAATATAAACATGAGTATCAAATAATACAAATTCAATTATTAACGGGACAAAATCTAAAAATAAATATGTCAATTAATTGTAGGACAGAGTATAAATTTCAAAATTTGCTTTAAAATCTATCAGTAATTAGTTTGTATCATAAAAATCTCTACCTAAATATCAAATTTATATAGAGACAACATGAAAAAGCTTCAAAATATTATTAAGCGGAACTATTAATTAAAAAATTTTACGACTTATTTGGTATTGGCACCATTTGAAGCAAAGAAAAAAAAAAACAGAATTAAACGCTTAAAAAAATTTGTGCCATGCGGCCGCCTATTTTTTTAACACTACTAAATATTTGTCCCCAGACAATAATTTCTGGCTCAGTCTCTGGGAAAACATGATTTTGCACCATGGGAAAAGAAGAGGGTGGTTGATCATCAAGCGCTGAGACGAAATGAACCCGCTGGCGTGTATAGAAGAAACGCTGGCGTGTGAACCAAGACCGCCAAGGGCTACTTTTAAACGGTCACCGGAATGGCTAGTTTCTACCTCCATAAATACAACTCGAGTTTGATCTCACAAATTCACAACAATCTTTCATCCGATTAATCTTTTCTTAATTTCAATTGTTTTCTATTTTCAACCACGAATACTGATTTTGATTCTTCTGAGGAAGATATGGAGACAGATGAAATGTTATATGAAGAAGAGGAAGAAATGTGTATGGAGTTTTTGCGTCAAATGGATGAAGATGCAATTCAAGATAGAAGGAGGAGAAATTATATGTTGCAATTAAAAATCGGGATCATACCAAAGCCTTTAGAGCCATATGAAGTTATGACTAAAAGATGGACGTAACGAGATCGAAATTTTTACCTCGACAAAATGATGCATGATTATTTGAATCATGATTGTATCTATTCCTATGAGGATTTTCAGCGACGATTCCGCATGGTACGCAACTTGACACAAAGGATTATTGCCGAGCTTTGCCAGGTACAACCTTTATTTAATTATCAGTATGATGCACGACATGTAAGAGGCTTTAGTCCCGAAAAAAGGTCATTGCAGCCCTCCGTATACTATGTTATGGGTACCAGCGGATTCCACGGATGATTACATATGTATTTCGAAAAAAACCACCTTTAGGTATCTCAAATTGTTTTGCGAAACAATAGTCGAGCATTTCGGTCCAACCTTTTTAAGAAAGCCTACTCAGGAAGATGTTCAAAGAATAACTGTAGAAAACACCAGGAATGCTAGGTAGTCTTGACTGTATGCACTGGACGTGGCATACGTGTCTGGTTGAATGGGAAAGCCAAATATAAGGGTCATTATCAAATCCAATTGTAATTTTAGAAGCTTCAGCTACTTATGATTGTTGGTTTTGGCATGCTTTTTTTGGACTTCCGGGATCAAATAACGATCTCAACGTTTTGTATCAGTCACCATTGGTTGAAGATCTTAAGCATGGGATCGTGCCGCACTGTAATATCACCATCAACGGTCATGACTACACTCAGAGTTAATATCCAGCAGACAACATCTATCCAGAGTTATTATTTTTAACTTTGTAGATATGACATCGACATAATCTTGTATATAGTGTTATGATTATGTGAACGGGTTATGGTGAAGATTTCATCCTAGAAAATAATATTTTACATTGTTTAAAGGAAGTACATTCATGAACTTGTTTCGTGAATCGAAAGGGAAATCAATATGCTTATTGGTCCGGTTATTCATTGCATATCTTTCGATGACATATATGTGTGAGTTGGTAGAACCGATCTTAACTTAGGTTATGTATCTTGGTATAATCAATCACAATTCCTCGAATTATGATTTGGTATGGCCGGTCCTGGTAATTGGTGTAACCGATCCTAAGTAATCACCATGAGGTGGTATGATTGATCCTTATAATTGGTGTGACCGATCCTAGTAGTTGGTGTGACCGATCATCAATGTTTTGTGTGACCGATCCTTGTAATTGGTGTAACCAATCCTAGTGACTGGTGTGACCGATCACAAGTAGATAACGTGTGTAGATGGAACCGATCCTTGTAATTGGTGTAACCGATCCTAATGGCTGGTGTGACCAATCACAAGTAGGTACCATATTTAGGTATAACTAATCCTAGTGATTGGTATAACCGATCTGAACCCATGTATGTGACTTGGTAGGACCGATCATAACTAACATTGTGATTTGGTATGATCAATCACATAATAGTCTTGGAATACTGGCAAACCAATTCTAAACTTGTTTGGAAGTATGGTATAACCGATTCCAAGAAAGCAAATCCATGTAAATATGAAATAAGGATTTGCAGTGAAAAGATGTCAACATACTTTGAACACGAGCAGTAACTCTTATCATTTATTATTCAAAGATGTTCCTTGGTACTCAAGGTGATCCTATGCCGAAATAAATTAAGAATTTGTTAATTAAGGTTTTTGGTTTTATATGCTTTAATTACCAGCAATTAATGCATAGCTCTAGAGAATAAAAATTAGTGTTGTGCATTTACTAATTGGAGATTTTCTATTGAGAGATTTCAGAAATATTGGAAAAGCATTTATTGGAATTATGAAAATCGAATTTGTGTATTCATTGCATATCTTGAGAATATATTCGGTTTTGGAAATTCCTTGGTGTCCTAACATCCTTGGTCTATAAATACATAAGTTTGCATTTCTAGAAAACTATCCTAAGAGCCAGACAAACTTCATTTCTTGTTGTTTCTGGTGGAGCCGTCTATTCGGAGAGGAAAGTATCCTAATTAAGTGAAATCTCTTACGACCGCTCGTTTAAAGACTTCCGTGGGATCAAGAAGCTCTACGAGTACCGTTGGTGGGAAACTAGATAACTGCGGTGTTATTAGTTTTCAATTTGATTTGATTGACTAACGGTTGTTGAAACTTTGGTTTCACCTAGTTTTTTTATGCTTGAGAATCTTCTCTTCCGATATAAGATTCACTCAGACTATATCAAAGTATCAACGGGATCTTTAGAACTTTTGTTAGATCTAAAGACATCTTGTGATAATCCATTTTTAACAAACTTTGTTCTGTACGTGATTGATCACAAGAGATTCAAGTGGTGTTGTGCAGGTTTTGAAGATAAAAGAAGATTTGAAGACGAAGAAGATTTTTTATTAGTTTTCGTATCTTGTGGATTTAGTGCACAAACCTTGATAGGCTGGGATCCAAATAGCTCAGGTAAGGGAAATTGATCAAGAAACATTTAACGGTATAAGTGAAGAGGAAGTATCCAAATAGCTCTAGATGTATGGCAGGAAACTAACCATAAAACTTTTCTTTACGAAGCTTGTTTCAATATCCTTAAAGATGGCCCATCATTTTGAATGAAGAAATAGTGAGTATCTTAAAACCCTTGTCCTCATTTTGAACGATTTCACCATAGTTTAATTTAAAACATATTAACTAACTTGTTTATCCGTTTTTCAGAAAACCATGGTTCAAGCCCAATTTGTTGAAGAAAATGGAAGAGAGTTTAAGCATTATGAACACAATGAACTCTATAAACTTTACGTGCCTGGATTTGATGTCGTTTAATGTTATTGTTTTTGTTATGAAATCAAGTTACAATATATGGAAGTCTAAATATAATAAGTTGTAACGCCCCCAAAGCTAGCAGCTGACTAATCCAAGAGATTAACTAAAGAAAGGGGCACTAAGGATTTAAATCATAAACTTACACATTCAAAAGAAATCTGCTATAAAACTTATCCCAAATCTAACCCCGCTCATAAATATAAATATACAAGAACTTCTCTCAAATGATACATATACAAGAACTTCTCTCAAATGATACATATACAATAGTTATTTTGTTTGCGAATAGAATAAACAAACATAATAGACATAGCAAAAGTTAACAAATTAACGGAGTCAACTCCTCGAGCTTTCTCTACAACTCTGATCTCTCTCTGAAACTGAAAGTGGGAATGAGTGAGCACATCATCCCTAAAAGGGTTCCCAACAGGAATAACATTTAACTTTAAAGAAATCATGAGCAAGATTTGGAAAACAATTCATGTTTTCCCAAACATCAAACTGACCAAGTCACTGGAAATGCACAAACAATGTATATGGACAAACTCCTTCTTCAAACAATATATATTAGTGATGCCGGGTTTTTCCACACCTACATAGCTATATTGATGTCGGGTTGTTCTACACCTAATAAGCATAAAAGCTGAATTCATGTAGATATAAATGAAGGAGCGTATCCTATATACCACACGTGGAAATTCTCATTTCCCATAACAATTCATATTGACAACAAAACATTACAGTTCCTTTCCAATTCATGGAAAGATTCAGAGAATCAACAGAACAATCTTAATACAAACTAAACAATGCATGAAATGCACAACTGACAATGCATGAGTTTGTTAAACATAAACGTTTGTAAAAGAAACAACAATGGTTTCAAAAGAGTTAAAGTATTCCCACCTCTTTTGATGACAAGCCACGCCTACCTCGAGATCCACGATCCACTGGTTCATCCTTTGAATCGATCGTTGTTAATACAGATTAATTGTTAATCACACAAGAACTCTAAGAATCTAGCCAAAATGACTCACATAAGAATCATACAAGTCTATCTATTGGTTCTAAGTCCATTTATCTCTTTACACCTTTTCATTTTCTATCTTTAACGCAGCTAAGGTTTACTAATTGAATTGGATTAGTTCTATAGTCCATTAAATAATACTTATGAGTATGTACAACTTTGTAGAAGGAACCAAAGGCTAATTCAGACCATAAGGGGTCCAAACATCAAACTAGGAAAACTAGTCCTAAGTTCAAGTCCGCTAATCAAGCCCATTATACTAAGATTCAGTCCATCTGAGTAAACTAATGTCACTAACGGCCAAACTGACGGTCAAAGGGTTTAAGCAAATAGTCAACGAATATCTAACAGTCAACTTCAATCCGAGGTCAAATCTTGGTCAAAGTATAGTCAACGATCTACTAGTTTGGTCACTGAGTCAAACCGATTCAACTCGGGTTAGCTGGATCAACTCGGCTCAGTCAGATTAACTGAGTCGGACAAGATTAATTCAGGGCAATCAATAAAATCATCCCTTGATACAAAAAGAACTCTAACACTAGTTCAATAAGGAAACTCTCTACTGTTTAGTTACACTAACTCAATTATATCCAATTGATTCAATACATAAATATTCACTTCAATATAATTCTAGAATTCAAAGTACAATTGTAACTCAAGCTTTACCTGCAATTGCAGCTTTAAGCAACACCTTTTCTACATTCCTACTTCTACAATCACAACAACAGATTATAACTCCCATTCTAGAATATATGTAGCTTGAGAACACAATTCCAACAACATCACCCTTACCTCACTACTATTGAACCATCTCAAACAACAATTCTCAGCTGAGAAACACTCATCATTTACTCACGCAACTGATTCAAACTCAGTTCTATTCCTTCCTACACAATCTGCAAACAACACCGTAACTCCCTGCAACACCATTGTGACAGCATATCACCATCTTTATTCTGTTCAATTTATCTCAGTCACAATCATTGTGACTTAAACTCAGCAACAACACAAATTGCATCAACTCACATATACAACTACAACAATAACAACATCATTGTCATATCAAGTAGCCTCAACCATCAACACACCACCAACATACACATTCATTCTGCAATCCAATTTTCAACACAACCATAATAAACTTCAATCTTCATTATCATATACACAATCTCAACAATGAAATTGAATAGTTTTCTTAAATTGACTCAGAAAGACAATTACCTCAGATATCTGCATCCTGTTTGAACCTTACCACTGAGCTCATTTTCCTCCAATTAAATTCATAGCTTCAATAAAAAACAGGAACCCTAATTCCCAAATTTGCTAAGAACCCTAATTCCAATCACCTTCATCCTCTAAAACTTTTAGATTCATCTGTAATACCTCTCTAAATCCTCAATTCACTCATTACCCATCTCAACTCATCTTCTTAGAACGTCACTTTCATCTTCCCTGACTTTCCTTACAAACCCTAATTCTACTAATCTCTTAATCGATCTTCAGAACAACTTCACAACTTCCATTAAACACCAATTAAGAACAAACCCATCTTCTAACTTCTCCTTAATCACCTTTAATCGAATTCTATATCAATTACAGAAACCCTAACTCACTGGTTCTTCAATGGTTCGTCACTGAATCTACTTCAAGTATTCAATTAAAGAACTATCCAAGACTCTTCATCGACAATAACTCCATAATTCATCTTCTAACTCTTCTAAACATCATTCAACTCTTTAAACTCTAACTCATATCTTCTTTGATATAATACTTCATCTTCTATCTTCGTCCAGCCAAGAAAAACACCACCTCTAGCAATAAATCATGCCTCTTGTCTAATTATCTCGACCTCACAATCTCAGAACTCTAACACGAACTCACCGGAGGTGAAGAACAGAAGAAGAAGAAGAAGAAAATGAGGAAAAAAGAAAGAGAATAAAAGAATGAAGAAGAAAATAAGAGAAAAGAAGATGAGTTTATCTTCTCGGTCGGGTGAAGATAAGATCAAGGATAATACTATTGCACCCACTCTCTTCGCTAAGGGAACTCCAGGTCGGTCTATTTGTGTAAAGACTATTTTTCCTTTCAAACCAATCTGATGATTACTTCTTCGTTTGGTATCTGATTGACGCGTTCGTTTAGTTCATTCCGCGTAACTTTTCGAGATCTATCTAACGATGCTAGTTTTGTATCTATGTCGTTGATATATTAATTTCTATTAATTAACATTCGTGTTAACTAATCGAGTAATTCGCGGCTAAATCGTCTCTTGACTAGTCTACGTTGACGAGCTTGAGGGTCCTTACATTCTCCCCACCTTATATATTTTCGTCCTTGAAAATCAAACCATCCTTCTGGTCTCCAAAAACTCCCCACCTTATAGAATAATCACATCTCTTGTCTAAGCGCAAACAATATAAAACAAAGTAGAAACCTATATGGCTTTCTACAACTAAAATTTGTGGCTCTAGGTTCAATTATGTTGATTTAAGTTCTATCAAATAGGGAAGTCTAAGTTTCTTACACTAATCTCTATAACGGAAAGCTATAAATTTTAGTCTTTAAACTCCTTACACTAATTTCTATCTACAAAATAAATGTCTCTAATTACAAGGAAGAGTCCTGAAAGAACTAAATCATACTTCTATGATCGGTCATCTCTGAATGCAGTTGCCATGTCAAGGTTGGCCAAGCCCAACGATGCCTTCCTACGAACAGAGAAAAACACTACCTTCACTATTCCCCAGTGCTGGATTAACAAAATCTTAACTTACTAAGATTAACGAATCACTAAACTTCCATCATAACTGGTGTCACCTAAAAAATTTACTTCAAAAAAATATACACAAACAAGCAAACAAATTTAATTCACCAAACAATTTTTTTAGTTATTAATGGTTTTTAGTGATTAAGATTTATCTCACAAACTCAACTCATTTCTAAACTAATCTATTTCGCTAACTGGCACTGGATAATTCTATTGTTTCCCATATAAGATCTAATAGTGAGCTCTGATACCAACATTGTAATGCCCCCAAAACTAGCAGCTGACTAATCCAAGAAATTAACTAAGAAAGGGGCACTATGGATTTAAATCATAAACTTACACATTCAAAAGAAATCTGCTATAAAACTTATCCCAAAACTAACCCCGCTCATAAATATAAATATACAAGAACTTCTCTCAAATGATACATATACAATAGTTATTTTGTTTGCGAATAGAATAAACAAACATAATAGACATAGCAGAAGTTAACAAATTAATGGAGTCAACTCCTCGAGCTTTCGCTGCGCAACTCTGATCTGTCTCTGAAACTGAAAGTGGGAATGGGTGAGCACATCATCCCTAAAAGGGGTGCCCAGCAGGAATAACATTTAACTTTAAAGAAATCATGAATAAGATTTGGAAAGCAATTCATGTTTTCCCAAACATCAAAGTGACCAAGTCACTGGAGATGCACAAACAATGTATATGGACAAACTCCTTCTTCAAACAATATATATTAGTGATGCCGGGTTTTTCCACACCTACATAGCTATATTGATGCCGGGTTGTTCCACACCTAATAAGCATAAAAGCTGAATTCATGTAGATATAAATGAAGGAGCGTATCCAATATACCACACGTGGAAATTCTCATTTCCCATAACAATTCATATTGACAACAAAGCATTACAGGTCCTTTCCAATTCATGGAAAGATTCAGAGAATCAACAGAACAATATTAATACAAACTAAACAATGCATGAAATGCGCAACTGACAATGCATGAGTTTGTTAAACATAAACGTTTGTAAAAGAAACAACAATGGTTTCAAAAGAGTTAAAGTATTCCCACCTCTTTTGATGACAAGCCATGCCTACCTCGAGACCCACGATCCACTGGTTCATCCTTTGAATCGATCGTTTTTAATACAGACTAACTGTTAATCACACAAGAACTCTAAGAATCTAGCCAAAATGACTCACATAAGAATCATACAAGTCTATCTATTGGTTCTAAGTCCATTTATCACTTTACACCTTTTCATTCTCTATCTTTAGCGTAGCTAAGGTTTACTAATTGAATTGGATTAGTTCTATAGTCCATTAAATAATACTTATGAGTATGTACAACTTTGTAGAATGAACCAAAGGCTAATTCAGACCATAAGGGGTCCAAACATCAAACTAGGAAAACTAGTCCTAAGTTCAAGTCCATCTGAGTAAACTAATGTCACTAACGGCCAAACTGACGGTCAAAGGGTTCAAGCTAATAGTCAACGGATCTCTAACAGTCAACGTCAATCCGAGGTCAAATCTTGGTCAAAGTCTAGTCAACGATCTACTAGTTTGGTCACTGAGTCAAACCGATTCAATTCAGGTTAGCTGGGTCAACTCGACTCAGTCAGATTAACTGAGTCGGACAAGATTAATTCAGGGCAATCAATAAAATCAGCCCTTGATACAAAAAGAACTCTAACACTAGTAGAGATGTCAACGGGGCAAGCTAGGGTCAACCCGACCCTAGCTTGCGAAGCCATGGACGGGTTAGGGTCAACCCTAGCCCTAGTACTATTCATGTACAAGCCAAAAACCCCAACCCTAACCGGGTCATCCCTACGGGTTGACGGGTTGGCTGGTTGTTATTTATTTAAATAAAAAAATTTTTTTTTTATGTTACTGAGAATCGAACCTAGCTCTACCAAGTTCTCACTTAGCATTTTGACCACTGGGCTACGGGAGCACCTTTGACTTTATCCCGTAAGTACATGGTTTACATAGTATCTTTTTCACCTAAAATAAAAACCCTACGCCCAACTACATTTCTCGTTTCTTCTCCGCATCACCGTCTCTTCCCTTCCTCGGCTACTGCATCTCCTTCGTCCTCCTTTCTCTTTTTTTCATTTTTCCTTACTTGCTTCTCTACCTTTTTAGATCAGGATTTAATTATGATACAACCTCTCTATCCTCTCGCCTTTCATTTTGCTTCTTTGTTGTTAGACCTAGATTTTTCTAGGAAGCTGTTCACAATCAGTTGATTAATTTTTTTTTATTATTTATTGAATCAGTTGATTATGATTTGTATGGTAAAAATCGTACATAAAACATATCCATCCTACATTCCTCTCCTTACATGTTTGTTTCTCTCTTTCTTTGGTTAATATTATGGTTGCTTGATTTGTATGGATTAAAAGAATGGGTATTAACTAAATCTTCAAATTTCTGGACTGGTTCTATTGTTCATCTTATTTGATAAATCTATGTTTTTTTTACCACTTGTTTGTGTATACTTAAAAGTTAATAAAGGTTTAGATGTACGTACATATGATTCACATCTTGAAAATAAGAAATCAACGGGAATAAGGTCCAATCAGGTCTAGGTTTTCTATATTTCGTCAAGGTAATATAATTCAACGGGTTGGCTGGTAACCCGCGGGTTGACCCTAGCCCAGCTTGTTTTCTGTTAGGGCTATATATGCCAACCCTAACCCGGCCCATTTAGGCAACAAGTCAAGCCGAGCGGGGTTGAAACAAGCCGGGTTAGGGTCAACCCGCGGGCCGGGTTATAAATTGACAGCTCTAAACACTAGTTCAACAAGGAAACTCTCTACTGTTTAGTTACACTAACTCAATTATATCCAGTTGATCAATACATAAATACTCACTTCAATATAATTCTAGAATTCAAACTACAATTGTAACTCAAGCTTTACCTGCAATTGCAGCTTTAAGCAACAGCTTTTCTACATTCCTACTTCTACAGTCACAACAACAGATTACAACTCCCATTCTAGAATATATGTAGCTTGAGAACACAATTCCAACAACAGCACCCTTACCTCACTACTATTGAACCATCTCAAACAACAATTCTCAGTTGAGCAACACTCAGCATATACTCACACAACTGATTCAAACTCAGTTCTATTCCTTCCTACACAATCTGCAAACAACACCGTAACTCCCTGCAACACCATTGTCACAGCATACCACCATCTTCATTCTGTTCAATTTATCTCAGTCACAATCATTGTGACTTAAACTCAGCAACAATACAAATTGCACCAACTCACATATACAACTACAACAATAACAACATCATTGTCATATCAAGTAGCCTCAACCATCGACACACCACCAGCATACACATTCATTCTGCAATCCAATTCTCAACACAACCATAATAAACTTCAATCTTCATTATCATATACACAATCTCAACAATGAAATTGAATAGTTTTCTTAAATTGACTCAGAAAGACAATTACCTCATATATCTGCATCCTGTTTGAACCTTACCACTGAGCTCATCTTCCTCCAATTGAATTCATAGCTTCAATAAAAAACAGGAACCCTAATTCCCAAATTTGCTAAGAACCCTAATTCCAATCACCTTCATTCTCTAAAACTTTTAGATTCATCTGTAATACCTCTCTAAATCCTCAATTCACTCATTACCCATCTCAACTCATCTTCCTAGAACGTCACTTTCATCTTCCCTGACTTTCCTTACAAACCCTAATTCTACTAATCTCTTAATCGATCTTCAGAACAACTTCACAACTTCCATTAAACACCAATTAAGAACAAACCCATCTTCTAACTTCTCCTTAATCACGTTTAATCGAATTCTATATCAATTACAGAAACCCTAACTCACTGGTTCTTCAATGGTTCGTCACTGAATCGAAATCAAGTATTCAATTAAAGAACTATCCAAGACTCTTCATCGACAATAACTCCATAATTCATCTTCTAACTCTTCTAAACATCATTCAACTCTATAAACTCTAACTCATATCTTCTCTGATATAATACTTCATCTTCTCTCTTCGTCCAGCCAAGAACAACAGCACCTCTAGCAATAAACCATGCCTCTTGTCTAATTATCTCGACCTCACAATCTCAGAACTCTAACACGAACTCACCGGAGGTGAAGCACAGAAGAAGAAGAAGAAAATAAGGAAAGAAAAAAGAAAATAGAAGAATGAAGAAGAAAATAAGAGAAAATAAGATGAGTTTATCTTCTCGGTCGGGTGAAGATAAGATCAAGGATAATACTATTGCACCCACTCTCTTTGCTGAGGGAACTTCAGGTCGGTCTATTTGTGTAAAGACTATTTTCCCTTCAAACCAATCTGATGATTACTTTTTCGTCTGTTATCTGATTGACACGTTCGAATAGTTCATTCCGCGTAATTTTTCGAGATCTATCTAACGATACTAGTTTTGTATCTATGTCGTTGTTAGATTAATTTCTATTAATTAATGTTCGTGTTAACTAATCGAATAATTAACGGCTAAATCGTCTCTTGACTAGTCTAATAGCGTTGACGAGCTTGAGGGTCCATACATAAGTATCGTTTATTATAAAATGGAAATTTAATTTAAGGTCAAAATAATTTCATTAATTAATATTACTGCCACTTCTTTTACAAGATATAAATTTAGACAATAATGCGAACCTAATTAAATCATGACTTTAATAAAAATTTATTACAACCTTAGGCCTCCTGGTTATTTTCATGCGCACGCGCTTGTGAATTATTTTTCCTTTGTTTTTGTAGTCTCGGTTATTCACTTTCAAAACTGAACCTTTTCTTTGCCTGTTAGCAGAACATTTTCTTGAACCCCGTTTACTATTTACAATCTTTTTAAAACTACCACATATCTTAGGAACAACAGCTTCAAGTTTAGCATCACAAAAAGTTTACTAGCTTTTTGAGACATTTCGCTTAACAAATTTAAAACACTGAATAAAAATTAAAAGATACTTAATAAATAAAACTCACAAGAAGTGAATACTGGTGTAAGTGGAGTGTTTGAAAGTGGTTAAAATTTCTTACTGCAGCAAAGTAGCAGTCGGCAACTTTATTACAACCGTAGCCGGCTTACCATAATCCACTAGCTGTCTTCATGCACCGCACAGATTATAATCAATCGCCAGCCTCTTTACATAAACCGCGCTTCTTTATGAGCCGTGAAACATTTTTACCACAATAAAAAACCACTATGCCTCGCCCATGTACATGACAATGCATGTTCAGAGTTCTTTTTGACATGACATGTTTCTGCTGTCCATTGTCAGTGTATGACATCTTCATCATTCTTCTCATGTATGTTTGCGTGTCGGAAGTGCTAGACATACCCACATTTAATCCCGCTAAGAATCCCGATAGGGAAATCAATGGTCTTTGCCCAAACTTCTCAGCATCTGGATCGGTTGTGGGGCATACGTGGGTCCCACTTGTATTACACTCGGGACAAAAGATTGCTTTCCTCTAATAATATTTCATTTCTGTTTGGGTGTTGGAGGAAAAAGAGATTATTGTTGAGTGATGATAGACTCACCGCGGCTAAATCCGGCAGTGAGTCCTGATTGGGTAATCAGACGGTTCTAAAAGCATTCTCAACATAGGATTAGGAAAGGGTGAAAGTGGGGCCCATTGTTATGTTTGAGGCGGGATTCAACGCGAAATTTAGCGGCGGTAAACCTATCATTTCCGATTGTTGTTGTCCTTGGGTGCCTTGTAGTTTGTACCATTTTATTAGAGACCTCGTTCAGTGTGACGAACAGTATTTATGATGGACGAAGGGAGAATAGTAGTGCTACATTGACCGAGGCTGGGTACCGGGAGAAATCCCGTGTCTCAAGCCCCTGGCACCCGCTTGCAGGGGTGGGCTTATGGGTGGGTCCCCCATTTTTGTGTCTTGCGGTAGCATTTGTTGGTCTTTATTTGGTGGCTTCAATTACCTGGTTTCTTCGAACATGACTGTTACAAATCCCAAAATATGGCCGTTACTTTCTCCATTTTCGTTATTTGGTGACTTCAATCCCAAAATATGACCGTTACGAATCCCAAAATATGACCGTTATTTGGTGACTTCAATTACCTGACTTCAAATACCTGGTTTCTTCCTCCATTTTTGTTCAACAAAGCTATCTAATTCTAATCTCTCTACAAATCTCAAGTGCTAATATATTCTTCTTCTTCTTCTTAGCTTACTTTCTGATTCAGTATTTTCTTTCTAATGGCTGAAGTAAAGGATACACATGTTGTTGTTGAAATCCCAGTAGACGAAGAACATGAAAATCTGAAACTGGTTCCATCAATAAACAACACAATGTCAGTGATTCAACAACACCCATTGATGGAAATCTCTCAAAGCCCAGGCCATCTTTTACTCTTAAAACTTTGGCAAAGAGAAGAAGATATGTTTGGGCGTACAGTCACCATGAAAGAAACTAGAATGGATAACCTTAAATCAGAAATCTTTCAATTATGTTGTTGTTTTTACCTTTTTATTGGGTTTTTTCTTACACTTGTTTACACATCTTCAATCAATTCTTCTTCTCATGATCATCATTATTGTAAGAAATGGTGGTTACCTTCATTTGTATCTCTATTTACTTCCATGGTTATTATTTGTTTAGTACAGATGAAACTTTACAGGTACTGGAAAGTGTCAAGGGAATTACAGAGGGAAAGAAGTGAAAACAGAACACTTACTAGATGTATTCAGGAATTAAGGATGAAAGGAGCTAGTTTTGATCTATCAAAAGATCCTCATCATCATCAAAATGCTAAAAGGATGAAAAGCTCAAGTGTTGAAATCAAATGGAGAACTGTTTCTTGGTTTTCTCAGTATTTTGTTACAATCTGTCTTATTTGTGTTTCAGGTCTCATCTTCCCTGTTAGCAGATTCATCCTCTGTGTTTGATGACGATCTTCGGGTTCCTCTGCAATTTTCTTATAAAGGTATTGATAATTTAATCCATAGTAAAATCCATTTCCAGATTAATTTTAAGATTTTTTGAATTTATGTTTAACCGGAATCCAACACCTGCCTGATTTTAAGAATTTTGAGACTTGATTTTACTTCCCATTTCTACAGGGTTAAATTGGTCAAAAGTAATGGTTTTGCGCAATGGGATTTAGGATTGAAAAATTGGGTTAATGAGAGATGGGTTTGCAATATCAAAATTTTGAGGATACTCAAAAATTGGGTTTCTACAGTGCGGTCTTGATGAAGCTGTCATGTCATGGATTCAACTAATTCTCATAAAGCTTCAATCTCTAAATCCATATGGGACACTTGCAGAAGGGGAACGGACGGAATTTGCTAGCACAGGTGACAAAGAGTGGCAGAACAATTGAGCATATTCAAGAAAAAAGTCTGTTTTATCTCCGTGGCTTTTTAGAACCATTGTCTGACAAACAAAATTTGTAAAATGTGCTTCACAATTCAGCACTTTTTTCTTTTCTGATTGAATGAGAAGATATACTAGAATGTAATTCAGTAGCTTCCATCTCGTTCAGTCTGCGCTTGGAATCAAATGTCCAGCTCTCTTCCGCATTCACATGTTTTGAAACTTTGGAGTGTTTACATCTGCTTAGGTTAATCTCTCCAATCCACTTGTCGTGCCAAAAAGAAACCAAGGTACCAGAATGTCAAGTGATTATTGTTGAATTTGCTGAAACAAGGTGACTGCATGTTCTCTGCAATAGTGCGCCAGCATGAGACTCCATGGGCAGTCTTCACATTATCAGGGAACCAATACGAAGAATTTGATCAAAATTAAAGTGAGCTGGTGCGTGCCAAAAGTATATGAAACAAATGCCAATCACAGACTTCACATTATCATCTCATCTGGGTTCTACTACGAACGCCATTCTTTTTTTCTTTTCTTTTTTCAATTTTGGTAGGCGAAACATTTCTTTGGGTTCATGAATGATGCCAAAGGATCATGAATGATGATCTCCTTTGTAAGTGGCTTAGGCGATTCTCAGAAGCTCTTTGGAGGAGAGCAAAGATTGGACAAAACAAACTCGCCAACCTTATGGGATGAGTCTATGGAAGGGATTTGCAATAGATTGGACAAGTTTAAATTGGGCATCGGACACAAAGTGGGCGATGGCAATAAGACAAGATTCTGGTTAGATAGATGGATTGTAGATATGATTTTGAAAGACAGGTTTCCCGTTTCTTAGGCTTTACAACGTCACTAGGAAGCAACAGGCCATGAGATTTATCACTCAACCTTCGGTGCGTTGGCACAACTCTTCAAGACGAAGTATTTCACCAATGATCAGTGGAAGGTAAGAGAGATTAAAAAAAAGCGCCTACCAGTCAGGAAATGCACTACCAACATTTGTGGCCAACTTATCTACCCGCTGTGCCCCAGATAACCCGACTAGGTAATACCATGAGGCATTTTTTCAAATGAAGGAATGAAATCAAACATCAAAAAAGAAAAAATCACTATTGGTGAAACTGTAAATTTACAAACTACTTCTATGTTCCAGGATAACTTCTTTCTTTAAGGGAGTTTGTCATAATCTACTAGATAGTATCAATTGTGTCAGACCATTTTTGTGCCGGGATAGACATAATCACATAAATCTTACTGTAAGGAAAGAAACAAAAAATAAACCAGTAGTATTTCAGAAACCTCCTGGTGCAACACAAAGAGAAGATTGCAGTTGCAACAAATGATGGTAACAATCAGCAGCAGTAGGGCGCAGTTCAGGGTTTTGATCCAGACATCTATTCTGCAACTCCCTCAACAACAATGGAACACCTAACCCACTTGTCTTAACCAACATTCCAACACCCCAAACATCAACTTTCACTCCATGCAAACCTCTGCCCATCTCTGGTGCATGTCTTGCTCCTACCATTACTCCTCCACTTGGATATATTTGTGGTGCACCAACAGCTTCTTCAAACCCTGACACAAACCATTCATTCTCCCCATCTGATCTTTTCATCACTTTTTCCCAACTTAAATCTCTATGCATGAATGATAAATCATGTAATGCTACTAAAGCTTTTGTTACAAACTTCAGTGATTCAACAAGTTGTTCTATATTTATGGGCTTTGATTTGCATCCTCTTGGTTTAAATGTTATCGCCAAATCTTTCTCTGACGACGTAAAAATGTATTCTGCGTGTGGGATTCTTCGGTTGAGGAAGTCGTAGATTTCTTTGACTGCAGTGAACTTTCTTCGACTTGAAAACGAACGTTTGACAGTGTTGGGTGTCATTTCAATCAAGTTCCCTCCTCCTATATCTTGCTGTTCGAAGTCGCTGTAAGGTAGACCTCTACCGATGTTCTCACTGTTGAAGCAATGTTCCGCTAACAATGTAAGTAAGCCAGCAATTCTCCAACATGGGATTAGTGATTTTAGTCTATCAGCTGGTGTTGAGAGGTCTACTGAGTAGAGATCTGTTCGGATAACACGGTCTTGTGATCGACTTAATGCACAAAAGGTTATTGAATATCCAATTGCATAATATCCTAATATGTATGGAAGGTCTGTATAAGTCCATAGTATTTTCTCTATTATTGAAGAAGATGGATGCAAGTTACCTTCACGAAGTTTATCGATTTCTTCTCCTCTCCATAGACAAAGATTTCGGATAAAACCTGTTACATTTGGCCACTGATCCTGCAAACATTCATTCGATGAGGAAGAACTAAAGCATGGTTTCCGAACAACAACCATTTCTTGCGAGCAGAATCTTGAGACAACTCGATTAATGCAATCGTCCCATAAGGAGATGAACGAGTCTCTACTTGTTGCAGTAGAAATGCTTATACTTAGGTTTGATCGGACTATCGGGCTGAGAATATCGAATGTAATAGCTCTACAATCTAACAGTTCTGCTGTTGTTGTGAAGAATAACTCTTTGCCTTGAGGTAAGTCCCGGTATACATCTTTACGCAAAGGGAAACGTAACTCCTCTGATGGTGGTTCTTGCAAATGCCATGAGAGTTCAAATAAACTTGGTAGGCTTGTCGGTGGGACCTTTAAACAGCCGATGTAGTACTCACTTGGATCCTGGTATTCCCATGGCGGAATTGCTGTGCAATAATTGACAAAGTTAAATGTCAAGAACTTGAAAGTAACTTTATAGCAACCTTAACAACATGTAATTCATGACAACTTCCCTGAAAGACATATCAACAAGCACACAGTAACCATTTGAAACAACTATGATTCTTCTAAGCTGGAGAATGGTTGTGACAAACGAGTTTATAACCAGTGGTGGGCGGACATAAGTTTATAGCAGTATCAAGTATGCATGTAAAAGTTTACTTGCAAGAATTCTCATGTTTGTCAGTGTCCATGAGATTTGAACTAGATATATCAATTGGTGCACACATTGAAAGAAACTAAACTCTGGGTTTGATCTTTGGTTATTAATTGCAATGCATAAAACCTGAACCTATATCTAGTAACAAGACATGAAGTCTAGGACCCATATATATATGAAGGTGATAATAATTAACCATAAAATCATAAGTAGACAGTTCAACAACACACTTACATCTGATATTGGATGTTTCAGTCACTCCAAGCTGAAATCTATCAGACAAACCTAAAAGTCATGACAACATAACAACAAATAAGAACAAATTCCAAAAAATAAAATAAAATGAAGGGATATGAATTAGGACACAATTTAAGAAGCTTACCAGAAGAAGGATTAGAGGAAGAATTACTTCTTCTACCAAAGACTTTGACTTGTTGACCACAAATAAATCTATCAATTGAGAAACCTTTCAAGGGTCCATCTTGATAAGCTTCCATGGTGCAACCAGCCATGGTCTCATCAAAAAATGTTAGTTCATTTGCATTCAAGAAACCTAATCCTTGTAGCTTAACTCTTCCAGCAGTTACTCCTCCTCCTCCTCTTTGTTGCTGATGATGATGATCTCCTTCTTGTTCTTCTTCCCATAAATTTACTGATTCTTCCCATGTCATTCTTATTCTTCCGATCCGACGAAATTCTCTAGACGTCGAAGTCGACGATGATGGACCTCCATAGGTAATCACTTCATTACCTCTACTCTCCATGCTTTGCTTGTTTAGTCTCCCTGAAATTTCAGCACAAATAGTCCCATCTAGTACATAAAAATGGAAGAATATATAAAAATCAAAAAAACCAAACTGAACTCTAGCAATTATGCATGTGAATAGTAATGTTTCCATAAATAAACATGTTACCTGCAGAATGTTCTTCTTTGAATGAATGAGGTAATGGCGGTTGAGGCAATGAAGGAAATCCTGCTGTTGTTTCAGGAAGAGATGATATTGGATTATTTATATTAGAAACTAATGATCTGTTTTGATGAGGAGATGAAGTAGTAGAAGAAGTATTTCTAACCCTAATCCCCATAAACTGAGAAAGTTCATTAAAAACATCTTCATCAAATGAAGCGGGTAATTTATGAAGCTTTCTTTCATAAGGTGATAATCTGAAATAACTCTTAGTATTTCCAACATTAATTTCTTTCTCATTACTAGTTTTTTCCCATTCATATACTTTTCTAAACTCACCCAACATATTATCCCATTTAGTACCTGAAGTTTTTGCATCTCTATTAACACCATTTCTGTTCAAAAACTCAGCTACTTCTCTATCTTTTTCTGATCTAGTTTTACCTCTACCAGTGGTGGTGGTATTAGAAGAAGTAGAGATAGAAACAATGTCATCTTGATTATTATCATTATCTTGATACTGATATTGAGCTCTCCAAGCTTTAGCTAGCCAAAGCATTTCATTAGGTTTCCAAACTGGACTTACAAACTTTCCTTTTCTAATTTGAAATGGTTTGTTTGTTTCCTGAGATGGAGATATTGGAGATGAAGTTGCTGTTGTTGGTGGTGTAGATGAAGTACTAGTTTGTGTAGTATGTGGTGTACTTGTTGGTATTTCAACAGCTAGGGTTTGTTGATGATCATTTGGACTTGGTGATGAAAACATTTTTTGATGGTGTTGTTGCTGTTGCCTTTGTTGATGTGGTGATGGTATGATTTTCTTCCACTGACCAGCTCCAAATTTGGGTCTTTTTGGATTTACTATTTCATCTTGATGGTGCTCAAATTGTGATGATGTTGTTGATGAACCACTTCCACCTCCAACTACTAAAACATTAGGAGGAGGAGCAATATAAAGAGATTCTGTTGATATCAATGAAGATGTGTTCACAACAATAGAGTGCTGTTGCTGTTGTTGTTGTTGTGGAAGTACTTCATTTGATGATTCTTCAACTAAATCCTCTTGAATCTTGGTTACAACTCCCTCTTCTCTAATTTTATCACCCATATTATCTCACTCGAAACCCAAAAGAAGATTTTTGACAGAAAATAGAGAAGTAAAGCACTCACAATTAAAAGAAAGAAGAGCAGTCCATGGTTCTGGATTAAAAGGTAAAGTAGTATTTGTTGTTGTTTGTTTGAATTGATAGGAAGAAGAAGAAAAGTACAACAATGAGAAAAAGGAGAAGGTAGAGGAAAGAAATGCAATATCATCATGATTAGGGTTCAGCCTTGAGCTACACACTAGTTAGTAAAAGTAATGATTGTACTGAATACTGAGAAATTCGGCTCCAAAATTTAACATCTCTGATTATCACTTTCTACTTTGAAGGGGTTTATTAGTAGTAATGTAGTATAGTGCTAGCGAAAAAAAAAAAAAACCAAAAAGAAGAAAAAGTAGTCTTATGTATGTATTGGATCCATCAATACAGAACGCAACTCATATATCTAGAGAGAGCTAGAGATAATGACAGATGATAGATTAGGACCTAGATTAGTCTGTGGAGGTCTTCAATGAATCTCAGTCGGCTTCACAATGTCTTTGTTTGTTACGGCAGAGACAAAAGAAACAGTGGTACAGAGGTTAGAGAACCAACCAAATATAAAAAGTATGCAGCACCCGCCCGCCAACTTTACTGATAATGCACCCACGCTGTCCTCGCTTCAAAATTCAATGCCTGCTGCTGCTGACTGCAGGCTGCGACCCCATCTTTCACTTTTATCTCACATCTCTCTTTCTAATATCAGAAAACAAAACATAGTATGTTTTTGTGTTTTTATGAGATCTATGTTGTAGTAGTACTTGCTTTAATCAGCATAATGCTGTTGTCTCAAGATCTAGACTGTTTATTATTTTGGTTGTTGGTGTGATATCAATCTCTTCAAGTCTAAAATGTGCCACGTAGTGTTGGGTTTATTGCTTTTGTGAATGTTTTTGGCCCCTTTTAAACATAAGATGCTTTAGGATCTTTGTGATTTTGCTTCCATCTAGGTTTCAGCGAGAAAAAGAAAAGAGAGGAAGATTTGCCCTCAGCTGGCACAGCTTGAATTATTGTTGGGATGTAGGTAATTTATATAGAAAAGATAATGTTGATTAAAATAAGCTAGGGAGTTGAATGTTAATTTGGTTTGAATGATACTACAGAGTTGTCCCATAACTATTTATTTTTATTTTGTTTTTGTTTTTGTGTATAACAGTTTTAAAAGAACACGCAATTGAAGGATACTAAAATTAATCGGGATTTAAATAGTAAATCAAAGTCACCCCTAATCCGGATAATTTATATGTCATCTTTTGGTTCGAGTGGAAAATAAGTTTTTAAAATAAATAAACTATCATTCAATTCCCCGTGGAAACGGAGTTTTGCATAGTGACAAGGCTCGTGGACCTATTGGGAGTTCATAAAACAAGATGTAATGAATACTATTGAAGAATTTTATGCTTTTGGTTGTATTGATAATAGATACAATTCCACTTTTATCACTCTTATCCCTAAAAAGGATCACATTGAAACTATAAGAGATTGTTGACCTTTTTGCCTCTTGACTAGTGTATATAAAATTATTGCAATGTTCTAGCTATAAGATCGAAACTGGTATCACCAGTTCAAAGTGCTTACGTTGAAGGCAGGCAGATTGTTGATCGAATTCTAATCGCCAATGACCTTGTAGATTCAAGAACCATATCCGGCAAACCTAGAGTCATTTGCAAGATTGATCTTGAAAAAGCTTTTGATAGAAAAAGTTGGTATTATCTTGAATATGTGATGATTAAAATGGGTTTTAGTTCAAAATTGTGTAAGTGGTTGAGGTTTTGTTACTCTACTTCTTCTTTCACGGTTCTCATCAATGGCTCCCCATTTGGTTTTGTTAAAAAGTAGTAGAGGTGTCATGCAAGGTTGTCCAGTCTAACCATTACTCTTCAACATTGTTGTGAAGGGTTTTTTTAGGTATTTTTATAGAGCAACTAAATTTAACTTGTTCTCCGGCTTTTCCGTTTCAACTATAAGCGTTGTAGTAAATTATTTATATTATGCAGATGATACTATCTTCTTTCTTGATGATAAAAATGATGAACTTCTTAATTTATTCTCTGCACTACATTGTTTTGAATACATATCAGGTTTGAAAATGAACACCTCTAAAACAAGACTTGTGGATATAGGTGATGAAAAATCGGGGGTCTAACAACCACACCCAATATTTCGCTTAGCAATCTGTATGGACTAACTCCAATATACTTTCAAGAGAATCAACTATAAAGTCAGACTCAATCTTAAGAAAAGTATATCAAAGAGTTATATCTCAATTTCTCAATCCAATCCGCAATCAAACAAATAGGAATTTGCGAGCCTGATTGAATACAAGAAATAACTTAGACGGTATCAAAAACCAATATCCAAGTGTCAATCAATTTAATCAACAACCAAAGGTTGAATTCATAATTGATCGAACTTATGCATAACCTGTGATATTTCAATTATAAACAAATATAATACGAAAAAGAAATAACAAAGATACCCGAAATTTTGTTAACGAGGGAACCGCAAATGCAGAAAACCCCCGGGACCTAGTCCAGATTTGAACACCACACTGTATTAAGCCGCTACAAACACTAGCCTACTACAAGTTAACTTCGGAATGGAATGTAGTTGAGCCCTAACCAATCTCACACTGATCAAGGTACAGTTGCGTTCCTTACGCCTCTTGAACCACGCTGGATTCTGCGCACTTGATTCTCTTAGATGATCTCACCCACAACTAAGAGTTGCTACGACCCAAAGTCGAAGACTTGATAAACAAATATGTATCACGCAGAAAAGTCTATTGAATAGATATAAGGGTTTGCAATCAATGTTACCTTGGTAACAAAGCATTCAATATTCACCGTTAGATGAAAAACTGATTAGATTCAAACTAATATATTTCAACCGTTAAATCGAACTTAGCTTGTTATACACAAATGAAATGTACCATCATTTAGATAAAGATGACCGTACCTAAACGTGTACACTTAGTTGGTTCAACAATAGTTAACCAATGGTTATCCATATGAGCACTTTCATATCAACCTTATTCATCTTTATCACAACTAGTTCAAATGACTCAAATGAAACTAGTTTGAGAGTTGTTCAATTGTTTATATTCTCATAGAGGTATACAAGACACAATTGAAGAAAAATCGATTTTGATTCACTCGAATCATTTAATGAACAATATAGCCACGGTTTGCAAAAGATTGCATTCCTTATTATATAAATGTATTAGTTCATGAACAAACCGATTTTAGAACATATACTACTTAAGTATGCAAACGGGTACACATACCTAAGTAGCCGGACTGAGTTTGGTTTCTCCAGTACGCGTACGGGTACGCATACCATAGTACTCTTCCAAACTCCAGCATAAATTCACGGACTTGAACTTCCGCCAGTATGCGTACGGGTACGCATACTTAGTTTCCGGACTTCCAACAACCAACCAGTATGCCTACGGGTACGCATACCATGGTTCCCGGTTTTGGACTTTACACAAAGGTGAATACACACTATGTTTATATCCAATCATGGTTACATGTTCTAAACCCTCATTTCAATCATTGAAACATTCTTGGAAGACGACAATAGCTGTGTCATACAAACTATTAGCTTCAAAGAAATTTTCAAGTGATTGAATGATCAATATGAAATATTTTGAGTCTACTTGAAATTACTGTCTCACACAAATCATGTAAGATGTTACAAGGCGATTTTCACATGATCATCTTTTGACTTTCGTCAAGAATAAAAGATGAACTTGGTTAAAGCGAAAGCATATAAACACATATTTCGAGAAATAGATAAGCGAGATAAACTCGACTCGAAATATCAAATGTGTGTAATTGAAGTCTATATAGCAATACGACTTTTGTCTCAAATAAGAGATATAATAGATAGACTTTTGAGTGATAGATGAGTTCAAGTCTCCACATATATTTTGTTGATGAAGTTCCACATGTTCCCTTGAGTAGGTCTTCGTCTTCATTCAAAGAACGCCGTGAAGTCTAAAGCTCAACTACACTTACTATCCTAATACGAGACTTAGCTATAAGTATACTAGAAATCAAGACTTACAGTTTTGGCAACTAAACTTGACAAACAAGCTTGAGATAGCAACGCTTGCTAGTTCGACCGAGCAGTGCACTAACAATCTCCCCCTTTGTCAATTTTAGTGACAAAACTATCAATACATATGGATTACAAAATAAATAAACTTAGTAGCTTCTCATCCAAATGCTTGATCTCCTTGGTTCTTCAACATTACTCGAAATCTTCGTCACTTCCAAGTACTCTAATGATTCTAAATGTGTTCAACTCAGCATCATAGTTGTTGAAGATCCGTATCTATAACAATGAGAAAACAATAGCTCTCAGTCATTGTTATACAGAGTCATAGTATTATTACACAACATCAAAGTTCAATTGTATCACAACTTTGACAACAATACTATGGTGATATGAATCACTCCCCCTTAGTCAATACTTCATCTCACATGAAAACCAGTCCCCCTTACATAATGATCCGTAAACCATATGTATTTGTAGTGTGAACTACACATCAATTCTCCCCCTTTTTGTCAATATAAATTGGCAAATGTACGAAAACTAGTGGGATCCTAATGAAATTTCCATAGAGATACTTCATGACCAAAAGAGAACCACATATCAACTTTTTTTAGATGCAATCATATAGCCGAAAATAAATGCATTCATCAAGGAGTTTATAAAGATACAAGATAACCCCTATAATATTCCATAGCCGCACTCCCCATAAAGATTTGGCAATTAAGCACAAGTTCAATTAAGTACTCTCCCCCATAAAATGTCATCCCCAAAGGAACAACAAGAGCGACCTTACTTTCACAAGAAAAGAAGGATTTCTTTGGACAATAACAAATCACATGAAACATGAATTTGTATCCAAAATACTCAATTAAATTAACCATAAGAGAACCCGTGATTAATTTAATCGGAAATGCTCAACATAAGAAAACTTACGGAGCCGCACTGTATTTACACAAAGATGTGGATCATGAAAACCAATATCGTGGAATATTCAAAGATTCATTCTATTTTTCATAGAGACATATAATAGACTTAATCTTTGTAAACAAAAGTTCATCCTATCTTCCATCAATATTTGCATAATGACATAATAAGCTTAACTTTTGTTTGTCAAAAGTTCATTCAATCTTTTATCAATATTTTCATAATGACATATGAAAGGCTTAACTTTTGACCATGTATGGGATAATCATAATTCACGAACGCAAACACACATATCCCATACAAAGTTGGAATATATAAAACCATAAAGATTAATACTACAAAATCATCTTCCAAATAAACTTTAGAATTTAAATAAATAAATCTAATAGCTATGTGTACTCACAATAATGGTTATTCCAAACCCTAGTTATCCTTCTTAAAACACAAGAATAAATTCTCATAAGAAGTTTCCTAGAGACCTTTGAAAAATCTTTATCATCCCCGAACTCCTTGTCGTCAACAGCCATTGGAACATAAGGTTCATGAAGATAGGAGTCAATTTCAACGAACCTTCTTGACTGATGCCGAACCAAAGACTTCTGAATTTCAAGAGTCTTAAATACAAACGCCTTTATTTGCTACATATCCTTTCTTATTTTCTTCAACTCTTCAAGTACACCAGAAAACTTCTGAAGATTTGAAGGAACATCCCTTGGTTTTCTCACATTCCTCCTTTTTCTTTTCAAATTTGAGGGTAAGGGAGATACCAATTTATCCTTTTACTTCATAATTGACGGCTTAACAATCATATTAACATCTTTTATATCAGAAGTCTTGATGCTTAGAGTCTCCATAAAAAATGGGTTTGTGAGAGAAAATCACTGAACAAGCTCTAAAAGCAAACTTGTGATGAAAAGAGATTTTTTTTTTTTTAGGGAAGGAAAAAGGAACGTAGCGTTATGGAACCTTTATACAAACTAAGGATTCACGTTCGCTCAATTCTTAGCCTAAAGAGGGTAGAATCGTCGATTTTAACCTTTCTTTTAACGAAAAAGGAAAGACCATTTCGCTACCAGTTTGTGATATGAAAGGATTAACCTTTATTTACTTTTTTATTGAACCAAAACAAACAAAAGAAAACAATCAAAGAAAAATGATTTTTTTTAAGACCTGAATGTGCTTCACACTTGTCTCTTTGAAATCAGGCACTTGAGACAAGATGCACGACCAACACAGTTATGCCATGTTGGGGTGAACAATGATTTGTCCACCGTGAACCATTTGGAAGGAGTTCCTAACTATTTCTTCCACGGAATGCTTAGACCTTGTTCTTTTCCGGAGAGGTCTAATTGGTTCTTTAGAAATTAACCTTTTCGGAGAGGAATTTAGTTTACATACCTCAGACGATTTCTGAACAAGTTTAAGCTTGTTTACCAATCGATTTGTTATCCGTTGAAGTTTGTTGACATATCTTACTTTATGCTTGTACTTGAAATAATTAGAGAGTTCGCGACCCTTAAGAGTACAACAAGAACATGTCAAAGTGGAGGATGGTTCAGACACCATAGCGGAGCAGGATGCTAGACAAATTGTGGTACCCGAAACATTAGAAATAGAATCTCCAATAGATAGAAAAATATCTATTTTATCCTCCAAAACTGTTGAAGAAGTTTCTCTAGGAAAAATATCAAGATTGATGTGAGCATTGCTATAATTATCAAAATTAATATTTTCAGCAAGGAGCGCAACACTTGATTTTTCATCTTCATTTGAATCATAGTGATCAGACATTTCATCAAGAGTTGCAGCAAGACCTTTGTTTCCAGTGTATTTTCTATGATTTGGACACTCATTTGCAAAATGACCAAAGCCTTTACAATTGAAGCATTGTGGCATATCCTCATCATCAGTATCTTCAGTATCCCTGTTTTTAGGAGGAACACGATTATGAAGTTTAACTAATGACTTAGGTTTATCTCTAGTGAACCGTTTACTTCTCTTTAAAAGAAGATATATAAACTGTCTTGTGATCAAAGAGGCTGACTTGTCAAGATCTTCATTTATAAGTGCATAATTCAGATGATTTTAGTGTCCATTCCATACTTGTTTTAGCTATTATTCTTGCATATTTTCGTATTATTACTCTTGTTTTATTTTGTTTGCCTCTATTAGGTGAATCATCCAAAAAGGAGCTAAAAGGTGCTGAAAATAGATAGGAAGAGAAGTATTCCAAGTATCCAAGCGTCCAAGTCCAAGAGAAGTGAAAGAAAAGCGACGAAAAGGAGCAAAACGCTCAAAATAAAGAGAAGGCCCAATGACCGATCTTAACCTATTCAAATTAAGGATTTCTCATCATCATCTTGAACATAATTTAAATATAAAAAAAATGTAAAAATAATGAGGTCATTCCGAGTTCGGATGAAGAAGTTATGGCCAAAACAGTTTTTATCTAATACCGAAGATAGTACAGTCCGCGAACTGGGTTCGCATACCGGGTTCGCAGACTTAATTCCGAAAAATCTGCTGGATTTTGAAGTTTGCGGACTGGGTTCGCGAACTTAGGAAGTAGGAAACGTGTATTTATACTTTGGAAGGCCTAAGGGCACGTTTGGAGTCGTTAGGTCATATTTTTGGGTCGGGTTCCTAAACCTAACTAAATACGTGAAGGCCAAGCAATGTAAAACCTATAAAAAGGTATTAGGTTATGTAAAGTAGGATCATCTCATAAGGTCACGAAATTTTTAGGGTTTGGAGAGAAGAAACATTACACGGAGTGATTATCAATCGTAACGTTATCTCTTTACTTTTCTCATACGTATATCATGGATGTTTCTGCATCCATGAGTAGCTAAACACCTATTGATTGAGGGTGAATTCTAAGTTGTAAACTTGATTTTATTTAATATATGAATCTATTTTGATTTTTTCATATGATTATCGTTTGTGTTTACTATTAAAATACTTATGATTGATTGACCGATTGTTTAGGTGGCCAACTGAATATATTTGTTGATTTAATCTATTTCTAGTGAGGGTTAGTATATCCGTAATTGTTGAATAATTCCTTACACAAGTAGAGAACGTGAAACCTTGCAGAGGGATTTTGTAAAGCGATCGCGTGTAAACACAACCCTAGCAAGTAGACCGAGCGTACTGAGTCTAACTACTAGGATCAAACCTAAAATCACAAACCCTAAAGCATTCGATGAATTACATCTTGTATGCGTACCTCAAGGTGGTTCAGACGAATAGAATCTGGTAACTAAGCGTACCTGTTATCCAGTGATATAAGGAATTTTGGGAATAACTAAGCGTACTTGTTATTCTACGGTTGGTGATAATCTATGATTAATGACGAATAGATGAATATATTAATTCATTGATAGTTTATTAACGAAAAAGGATTCCTCGATCATATCTCTCCCTATTGCTTACAATTTAATATTTTCAATTGATTTTATTTACTTCATACAAATCTAAAAACAACCCCCCCTTTGTGACATTTTGACAACTAAAACTCACTGCTCTTTATGGGAACGATCCTTACTTCCATTATATTACTAGTTAGTTGTGTGGAAACAAGATTATTAATTTGATTGCACTCACGACACGCAACAAATTTTGGCGCCGCTGCCGGGGAGCAGTCGGTAGCTTTAGTTGTTATTTCTTTTAATTTTATTCTTTTTAGTATTTATTGTTAGTTTTTAATTTCGTTTTCTAGATTTTTATTTTCAGGTACTTAATCTCTGGCACCTAAAGACTGGGAATACCAGAGGTGCGGAATCCAAACTCGTAGGGGAACAGTGTTACAAGCACGTCCACAGTTGCAAGAAGAACCTTCTACATCAACAATGGTAGGCGGTACAAATAATCCACCACCTCCACCTGCGGAGAGGAAGTTAGGAGAGTTGACATCACCATGCTTAGATTCACAACCACCGTGTATTACAATCACTAATACAGTGGAGCTGAAGTTGAGTCTACTCCATCATCTACCAAAGTTCAAGGGACTTCCAGGCGAGGATCCGAATCGTCATCTTCGACAATTTCAACAAAAGATGACAAGTCTTAGGCAAAGTAACGAAGACACTGATACAACATGCTGCAAGCTTTTCAATTCTCTTTAATAGACTCATCGGAAGAATGGTTGTTTTACCTTCCTACAGGGAGTATTACAACATGGGCGTAGATGAAAAAACTATTTTTAGAGAAGTATGTTCCTGCTTCTAAGGCAGCCTCTGTTCGTAAAGAGATTAGTGGTATTCTTCAAATTACTGGGGAATCTCTTTATGAATACTGGGATAGGTACAAAAAGTTGGTGGCGAGTTTTCCTCACCACAACATATCTCCAACACTCATCATTCAATATTTCTACGAAGGATTACTTCCAGAGCAATGGAATCTGATTGATGCAGCTGCTGGTGGTTCACTTACTGAGAAGACAATCTCGCAAGAAACTAGTTTGATCGAGACTATGGCCTCAAATGCACAACAATTTTATACAAGGCACGACTCAAATGTTAGAAGAGTGATCGAGATTGGTGATTCTTCAAATACAGAGCACCGTTTAAGCACCATTGAAAAGGCGATTCATCGTATAGCTGCAGTAATTGCCCCACCACACGAAGAGGAGGCCGAGGTAAATGCCATATTTCCTAATCATAGGCCAAGGTATGATCCCTACTCTAATACCTATAATCCAGGTTGGAAAGACCACCCAAATTTTAGTTATGCTAACAAGCAAGATGCAACTCCTAATCCATATGCGAGACAAGGTAGTTTCCAACAACAATTCCAACCACAACAGCAAGCTTCAAAGGAGGACGCCTCTGAGAAGATGATTACCATGATGCAAGGTATTTCATCTATGTTTCAACAAAGTCAGCAGAAAACTGATCAATTCATACAGAAAGCCGAACAGAATCAGTTACAAACTGACAATGCTATTAGAGATTTGCAGATTCAGGTGGGGCAATTGGAAACTGATATGAATCTTATGAAGGATCATGCGTCAACAACACTCCCATCACAACCTTTTGTGAACCCAAGAGAACACGTTAATGCAGTAACTCTAAGAAGTGGGAGACAAACTGAAGAGCCACATCAACAAAAAGAGGTTAGTAACGACATCGAAAAGGAAGTAGAGGAGGAAACTGTCCCAAAGGAAAAGCCAACCGCAAATGTCCAACCTAAGGACGCAGTTCCCACTTTTACCATACCACCTCCTTTCCCTAGTCGTTTTTCCAAATCGAAGAAGCAAGCCCAAGACAAGGAGATCATGAACATTTTCGGCAAGATACATATCAACATTCCATTTATTGAGGCCATCAGAACCGTACCTAAGTATGCCAAGGTTTTTAAGGATTTGTGTACAAGGAAGGATAGGTTGATTGCGAATGAGATAACTCAAGTAGGCGAGAGTGATACAGATATGTTACTTAAGAAGATGCCTATAAAGTGTGAAGATCCTGGTGGGTTCACAGTTCCCGTTACCATTGGTAACCGACGATTTGAGCGTGCTTTGCTTGATTTGGGAGCTTCCATAAGTGTTATGTCAGCTGATGTTTATGATTCTTTGAATCTCGGACCTTTAAAAGAGGCAAAGATCACTATTCAATTGGCTAACAAGTCCAATATATATCCTAAGGGAGTCGTGGAGGATGTGTTAGTTCAAGTGAATCGGTTAATCTTTCCGGTTGATTTCTATATTGTGGATATGCACAATGGATATAATTGTTCATCTACTTCGTTACTTCTTGGGAGACCGTTCATGAAAACTGCAAAAACGAAGATTGATGTTGATAGTGGTGCACTCACTATGGAATTTGATAAGGATATCATACGGTTCAATATTTTTGAAACCATGTGTTATCTTATGATGTGCACTCCGCTTTTTCTATAGATGTTATTGGTTCGTTAGCACAACAAATGTTTGATTTGAATGCTGAAGACAAACTTGGAGTTGTGTTACGCAACAACATTGATTTAGACGTTCACGGAAAACTGAATCTGGACGTTGACTTAGCCAAAGAGCTAGTGGAGATGTGTGGTGCCTTAACAACACTACCAGAAGAAAAAACGGGTAATATTTCTTATATTTCGTTACCCATAACTAATGAGGTTCCTTTACCTTCTATTGTGCAGGCACCGAAACTTGAATTAAAGCCACTTTCGGACCACCTAAAGTACGCGTACTTGGGTGATAAAGAAGAACTTCCGGTGATTATTGCAAAGAACCTCACCCCAATACAAGAAGAACGTCTACTTAGGGTTCCGAAAGAGCACAAAACGGCTATTGGTTGGACAATTGCTGATATTAAATGCATCAGTCCATCTATGTGCATGCATAGAATCCTAATGGAAAATGATTTCAAGCCAGTACGTGATGCTCAGCGTAGGCTTAACCCCCCAATGATGGAGGTCGTGAAGAAAGAGATCCTCAAATTACTAAGTGTGGGGGTGATTTACCCGATTTCTGACAACAAATGGGTTAGCCCAGTTCAAGTGGTTCCTAAGAAAGCAGGTGTCACTGTTGTTAGAAATCAAGATGATGAACTTGTTCCTACAAGAGTTTAAACAGGATGAAGAGTGTGCGTAGACTACAAAAAGCTTAATGCCGCAACCCGAAAGGATCACTTTCCTTTGCCTTTCATTGATCAGATGTTAGAGAGGTTAGCGAGACATTCACATTATTGCTTTTTGGACGGTTATTCGGGATACAATCAGATTGTTATTGCACCAGAAGATCAAGAGAAGACTACTTTCACTTGTCCTTTTGGTACGTTTTCCTAGAGACGGATGTCGTTTGGTCTTTGCAATGCGCCCGCCACTTTTCAGAGGTATATGATTAGTATATTTCCTGACTATGTGGAACGCATCATTGAGGTATTTATGAATGATTTTAGTGTTTATGGTGATTCATTTGATATTTTTTTAGAAAATCTTGAACTTGTGCTTAAAAGATGCATAAACACTAATCTTGTTCTTAATTGGGAGAAATGCCACTTTATGGTAAACCATGGAATAGTGCTCGGTCACATTGTGTCCTCTCGAGGGCTTGAAGTTTACAAAACAAAGATAGACTTAATAAGAAACTTACAATGCCCCACTTCGGTGAGGGAAATTCGTTCTTTTCTTGGTCATGCAGGTTTTTACGGGCGGTTTATCAAGGATTTCTCCAAAATCTCAATGCCGATGTGCAGATTATTGCAAAAAGAGGTTATTTTTGACTTCAACAAGGAGTGCAAGGATGCCTTTGATAAATTGAAAGAGTTGTTGACAACTGCACCAATTATCAAGTCACCAGATTGGAATTTTTCATTTGAATTAATGTGTGATGCAAGTGACTATGCAGTTGGAGCCGTTTTGGATCAAAGAGTATACAAGCTGTCTCATGTGATTTATTATGCATCTAGGACCCTAAAAGATGCACAAATCAACTATTCTACCACCGAGAAAGAATTTTTGGATGTTTGCACTAGAAAAATTTAGATCTTATTTAGTGGGTTCAAAAGTGGTTGTATATTCTGATCATGCAGCACTTAGGTACCTATTAAAGAAGAAAGAAGCTAAGCCAAGACTTATACGATGAATTCTATTACTGCAAGAATTTGATTATGAAATTAAGGATAAAAGAGGTGTTGAAAATATTGTTGTTGATCATCTTAGTAGACTTGTTGTCTCTGAAAAAGAACTTCCTTTACAAGATCGTTTTCCAGACGAACAACTTTTCTCAATTAAAGATTCAACACCTTGGTACGCGGACATAGTGAACTACTTGGTTACAAGAGAAGTACCTAGTACAATGTCTAATTTTCAAAAGCTTAAGCTTAAGAAAATAGCCAAGCAGTATGTGTGGGATGAGCCCTACTTGTGGAAATACGGTTCTGATCAAATCATCTGCATGTGCGTACCAAATTCTGAATTTCAATCTATCCTTAGTTTTTGTCATGCTTATGCATGTGGTGGTCCTTTTGGTTCTAAACGTACCGCTTTCAAAGTACTTGAAAGTGGCTTTATTGGCCTACCCTATTCGAGGATGCATATATTTTTTGCAAATCTTGTGATAGATGTCAAAGAACGGGCAATCTAGGTGCTCGAAATCAGATGCCACTCACACCAATTCTTGTTGTTGAAGTATTTGATGTGTGGGGAATTTATTTTATGGGTACTTTTGTCAATTCTAACGGAAAATTTTATATACTTGTTGTGGATTATGTATCGAAATGGGGGGAAGCTAAAGCTACCCCTACTAATGATTCTCAAGTTGTTTGTGAGTTTGTGAAGGAATATATTTTTTCTAGACATGTAGTTACCGAAAATCCCACAACACACCCCTCATATGATTTCATTGTTGATCAACTCATTTTTAGGTTTATATTCTTAATTGTATTGATTAATTTTTGAATGTTCTTACAAGAAAGATAAAGAAGTCAAGAATGATCTCTGCTCTGAACTTTCTCTCTCCTATTTACTTGTTTCTTACTCAAAAAAGATCTCACCCTCTCTTTACAACTCGAACGTCTATTTATAAAGGAATACATAGTGGATGGCAGCTAATCTGTCCTTTATTTTCGGGTATGGTTTGCGACATTCTCGCAACCTTACAAATGTTAATTTCGCAAACTCTCTAATTTTCGCAGAACTATCATATCTTTCTCGTGATCTTTGCTGACGTCATTTATTTTATCATTCCTGAAATTGTTCTACGATGTTTTTGTGCTGTGTCATTGATAATTTCGCTAAAACGTTGTCGTTGCGAGATTCTGATCCTACATCTTGCTTCTTCTCATATCTTCTCTGCAAAGTGGAGAATGATGTGAGAAATGACGCAACTGCTTATCTTTTCATATTCTGCATTAATCACACGTATTCTTTCTTCCATTTATTTCTCGACACGTCTTTTGTAACCGTTACTTTTTAAACACTTATATCTTTCCGTATTGACAGTGTTTATTTTCTCGAGGAAAAATTCCCTCTATATATATTCCTTTTCACTCTCTTCTTCTTTCCTTTTATTCTCTCTGCAACTTCATCGTTCTTCTGCAAATTCCATTATTGTAACTTTTCTTCTTTCTTCTTCAACCTTTTTAAGTTCTTCTTCATCTTCATACTAGATCTTCATAGTTCGTAATTTTATTTGAGACAATCTCCCTGCTATTATTTTTCATGGATTCATCAAGGTTAGACTTCTCTTTTCTTCTTTATGAGTTTTGCTGAGATTGATATATTTGAAATTGATCTTGTTTATTGTCTTATTTGATGTTGTTTATGTGATTCCCATACTCCTGTTATTTCATCAAAAGCGGCTCCAACACTAAATTTACAGTTCAGAACCCTAACATTCCCAAATTACAGCATAAGGTTGTCGCACACAAAAGAAAGTCTGCGAATGAGAAGGTAGTAAGAAACACTATCTTTTTCTAATAACAATATTGTTGCCTCTGTTTCTTATCTGGATTGTAATTCGCAGGGTGATAAAGATCTTAATAAACCTCTCAAGAAATCTCACCACCATAAAATTGTTCCAACTTCTGTTCCCTTCCATCTACTCATTTCTTCCAAATCTCCTGCGACATCTTCGCAAGATAAACCTTTATCTCCAATTCGCGAAAATACTGCCTCTGATTTCATTTCTTCAGCTGACCTTTCTATGATTGAAATCCCCCTTGTGGATCCTTCTGCGAATGAAACCTCTTCTTTTACCATTGAGAGTGTTTCTCAACCTTCTATCTCTACCAGTTCTCTACCCAAGTCTCTTCCTCTTTTGAAAGAAACCGTGGAACGAATAGATATTGATTTCAAAGTTTGATCTGAAATTATGGATGATGGCAATAAGTCTTCTACTTATCCCATCAAGTCTAATGTTTGCGAAATTCTGAGCAAGCATTTGGGTTCTGACAGAGATGCTTCGCAGACAGCTTTAGAAAAAGAATGTAATGCTCTTCGTCTTGAAAATCAGAAACTTCAGAATGTTTTGCTGGATCGTGACAATCTTCTCAAGAAGAATTATGAATTGAGAGGTATGATTTTCTTATATATGTCTTTAATTTTCCTTTTATATGATTTTATCCTTCCCATGTTTAATTATCCTTTAAATCCCTCTTTCGCATGTTAAGCATTAAATCAGAAACGAATAATGGAGAGATATCAATTTGAATCTGCTGTTGAAGAAGCCCGTGTTGATAAAGAAATCTTGATGGATCAATATAACCAGTTAGATAACCTCTATTCATATTCTCTTGATCATATAAATAATCTTACCAATGAAAATACACAATTAGTTCAAAGACAAGATCTATTAAGTAATGAAGTATCTCGTCTTTCTTATTCTTTAACTAAATCTAACTTAGGGATGAAAACTTTATCAGATGAGAATAAAACCTTATCTCAAGAGAAGCGAACTTATTTAAACAAGATGGTTATATCTTCGCAACAACTTAGTATTCTCCAAAAAGTATGTAATGACCAAGAGCAATCTCTTCGCTCTTTGAGAAATGAACTTAAAGAAGTAACAGAGTCATCTTTCGCTGAAAGAGATACACTCAATCAAGGTAGAATAGCTTTAAGTATAAAAGCGAATCAACTTAAAGAACAGTATTCCAAATTAGAAGAATCTTATTCTTCTCTCGTGAAGAAAAATGCCTTTCTTATTTCTAAAGAGAAAAATCTTCAGTCTCGACTTAAAGGTTTAGTTGGAGATAAGTTTGATGACGCAATGGACCATTGGGAGAATAGTTGTCTATCCTTGATTCAACATCTTATTTCGCAAAAGGAAGGTAGTCATAATAGTTTGACTGCCTTAATTATCTTTTCTTTATCATATCTCTCTGAATTCCTTATCTTAATAAAATTTTGTATTATATTTTTCGCAGAGTCTGAGAAGAATCTTCATTCTTCTATTTCTGTTTTGGAGGCTAAATATGCTAAAATTCGCAAAGAAAATGCATTGCTCGTCTCTACCCTTACTGGTTCTCGCGACCGAGCAGAAAGAAGACTTGATTATCTTGCTTATTTTAAGGATATTCAAGATAGGAATCATCAAAGATCACTTCTTCGCCAAATTCATCTCCAGGATGAAGTCCTTGTAAATGACATTTTATTTTCCAACTCTCTTCCTCCTACATCAATTGATCCTTTAGAAGTAGATGATGATGAAGTTCCTCGTCCTGCTGATAGTGATTATGATTACGAAAGTGGTGCAAAGGATAATTTCTTGGAAGATGAAGAAGAGGTTCCTTCTAAAGAAGTATCTGCTGGTGTTAATCAGAATGAGAAAGAAATTTCTCCTGAAGAAGTAATTGTTGGCGATAATCAAGATGCTAGTCATGGCGAAGATCAAAACCGAAATGAAGGAGAGGCTTGCGAGAATATTGGCGAAGAAATTTTGTCATCTCCTGCTACTGAAATTAATATTGAATCTTGAGCTCTCTATCTAGCTTTGTCTTCTTGAATTGTCTTATTTCTATCACTTTTGCGAATTACACTTTTCTACCAACTTTGGAATCAACTTTTCTTTTAATATTTTGTTGATGAGAAAGATAATGCTTCTTGTGTATTGATTCCCATACTTGCCTCCCATTATCTTTCTTGCAAAAAATAATCTGTTGCGAATACTTATAATTAATTTGTTTTATCATATGGTCTTATTTTGCCTTCCTAATTAAAGGTCTTATTATGCCACCTTTTGTCATTGCGACAAAATCGCAGGACGTCCTTGCACTTTCATGCAAAAACCCATTGATCTTGCCTTAACTTTTTCTTTTGTATTATGGCCTCTTCAGGAATTTTGCGACAATATGACAGGCTTAAATATTCTTGCGAAAATAAATCCCCATGACATTGCCGTCTTGCGACGAAATCGCAGGACGTCTTCGCACTTTCATGCGAAAACCCATTGATCTCGTCTTATCTTTTTCTTTTGTATTATTGCCTCTTCAGGATTGTTGCACAAATATGACAAGCCTTAATATCCTTGCGAATAAAAAGCCTCATGACATTTGCGTCTTAAGACACTTATCAGCTCCCTAATGGAGGGTGCCGCCCTTATCTCCCCCTGGTTGCCCCTTCAAGGAGGCGTACTTCTACCATACAAGGTTAGCTCCTCCCATCCAGTCTTAACAACAACCAGTTGTTTTGCAGCCTCTTATCCCTTTTACCTATAGGGCTTATGGTTACGAGACTGCACCCTAAGTGGGGTTTTCTTCAGGCCGAGTGCAGTATAGCCAAGACTTGTCAAGAATGGCAAGGACGCTTCAAACGCCCCGGCACTCTTGACTCAACCGTGTACCTCGGCGCCTTGATCAGATCTGCACTCCTTGGGAGAGTCCTTATTACCTTAGTCGCCCAACCTAAGTCATATGCTTAAGCTGAGAATCCAAGGTGCCTCTCCCGGATGGGCTTTATTGACCCCAAATCTCCATGACTCAGGTTCCGGTGGCGGTGTAGCCTTTCCCTGAGCCATGCAGGTACCCCCTAATATGACGTACTTTAGGTCTTACATTTGCCTCTTGCGAAATTTTATTCGCGAACTAGGGTGTACGCCATAAAGGTTCGCCTTTCTTTTATGTCATTGTTCTGTGATTATCTCTGCGAAAATTTCGCACATCATGATCTTGTTTTGATATGAGTAATCTTGCAATTATTCTTTCAGATTCCATAACTTCTCAAAGCTTCTTACGGATAATATCTTTTTAAGTACAACCTGTTCCATGGTCTGTCTAATCTATGACCAACATCTCTTCCTTCTGGATCCATTAATCTATAAGCTCCTGTTCCAACTATTCCTTAATGATGTAAGGTCCATCCCATTTTTTCGCTAATTTTCCACCATTTTTCGCTGATATATTGGTGTTTCTCGCAGAACTAAATCTCCTGGTTGAAATTCGCGTATTTGACACGTTTATTATATTCTCGAGCTAATCTTCGCTGATAATTCTCCATATGTTGTAAAGCTTTTTCTCTTCTTTCTTCTAATTCATCAAGTTTGTTTAAAATTAAGCCCGCACTAAGATTTTTCTCCCAAGCTTTCTTTTGTTGTCGGAATAACAACTTCTGTTGGTAACACCGCTTCAACTCCGTATGTTAAACAAAAAGGTGACATTCCAGTAGCTTCTCTTCTAGTTGTATTATAAGCCCATACTGCATTATGTACTTGTTCGCACCATGCTCTGTGATGTCCTTCCAATTTCTTCTTTAATATATCTGCAATTGTTTTATTTGTTGCTTCTACTTTCCCATTAGCTTGTGGATACAAAGGAGTTGACTTTCCACATTTTATCTTGAATGCATTAAGTAACATTTCTATATTCTGCCTCAAACTGTTTCCCATTATCAGATACCAACTGTGCAGGAATTCCAAATCTGCAAATGATATTTTCGAATATGAATGTAAAGATATCTTTGTCGCGAATATGTGTACTGCCTTCACTTCTGTCCATTTTGTGAAATAATCTGTTGCGACTATTAAGTATCTTCTTTGTCCAGTTCCTGGTAAAAATGGCCCCACAATATCTAAGCCCCATTTCCAAAGGCCACACTGGTTGAAGATGACAATGGTGCTCCTGGTGCATGTATTTTCTTTCCATGCCGCTGACAATCTTCGCAACGTCTTGATATTTGTTTTGCATCTTCATGCATGTATGGCCAGTAATAACCTTGCATTTTTGCTCTATGTGCCAAAGATCTTCCTCCACTATGATTGCCAGCATCTCCACTATGTAACATTTTCAGCACCTTTTCTCCTTCCTCTCGTGTCAAACATCTGAGTGATGGTCCACTAAAGGATTTTCGGTATAAACCCCTCTTAATTCATAATTCGTTGCTCGGCTTTTTAACTTGTGTGTTTCCAATCTATTTCTTGGTGTTTCTCCTTTCGCCAAATATGCATGAAGTTCCATTCTCCAGTCTGCGACATTGTTTATTTGTTCTTCTTTTTCATTATCTATTATCACATCCACATCTTCCTTTCTTTATTGATTGATGGTGACAGAAGTGTTTGTATTTTTATGCATCTCGCAGTTGGATCTGTCATCATGCTTGAGATGAAAGCAAAAGCGTCTGCGAGTCTATTATCCTTTCTTGAAATGTGCCTCCATTTTATTTTTGGGATTTTCGCTGACAATTCTTCAACCAGCTTCTTGTATTTCTTCAAGGATGGTTCATTTGTAGTATACTCTCCTTTTATTTGGCGAATAACTAGCTGCGAATCACTAGTGATCCTGGCATTTTCTAGTTTCATTTCTATTGCGAATTTTAAGGCATGTATCACAGCTTCATATTCTGTTTCATTATTAGTGGATGCAAATTCCAATCTGAATGAAAAAGCCATCTTTATTCCTTCTGGCGAAATTAAAACAATTCCAACTCCATTTCCTTCTCCATTTGATGATCCATCTACCAATATTCCCATCTATTTGGTTCTGTTAATAAATCTTTTGGATCTCCATGTCTTCTTCTACATCCATCATTTCTTCTACTGCTTCATCTTCTTCTAAAGGAAATTCTGCCAAGAAATCAACAACTTGTGATTTTGGTGAAGACAAAATTTCATATTTAATATCAAAGTGGCCTACTTGTGCATTCCATCTCTCCACCTTCCTGATCTTTTAGAATTCTTCATCACTGATTCAATTGGTACTTTTGTTAATACCTTTATCTTGTGTGCTTGAAAGTATATGCGGAGCTTAAATGATGCATAAACTAATGCTAAGATTAACTTTTCAATCTTTGAGTAATTCTTCTCAGCAGTATTAAAAGTTTTGCTAATGTAATAAATGGGTTTCTCCACTCCTGCGTCTACTCGCAATAACACAACACTTAATGCATGCGACGTTCGCAAGGTAGATCAATAATTCTTCTCCTGGTTCTGCTTTTGTAAAATAGTTGTATTCATAAGATGTTCTTTGATTCCTTGAAAAGCTTTTCACATTCATCACTCCATTTAAATTTTTGAGTATTATCGATGATCGCGAAATGAATCTCCCCAGCGAAGCTAGAAGCCCATTCAACTTCTGTACATCTTTTATTGTTGCTGGTGTTGGCATGTCACGAACTGCTTGCACTTTTTCTGGATCAACCTGTATTCCTTCCTTTGATACAATGTAGCCTAAAAATTTTCCCGATGCAACTCCAATAGTACACTTCTCAGGATTCAATTTAATGTTATACTGCCGCATTTGTTCAAAAATCTCCCTCAGTCTTGTACATGGTCTTTAGCTTCTTTACTCTTTACTAACATGTCATCCACGTATACTTCTAATGTTTTTGTATCCATTTTGCGAACACCTTCTCTACCATTCTTTGGTATGTCGCTCCCGCGTTTCGCAAACCAAATGGCATTTTCGTGTAACAATATAAACCTCTAGGGGCAAAGAAAGCAGTATGTTCTTGATCTTCTTCAGCGAGAGGGATTTGGTTATACCCTTTGTACCATCTAAAGATGATACCCTATCATTTCCCGCTGCGGATTCCACCATTTGAGGAATATCTGGTAACGGAAAACTATCTTTGGGGCAAGCTTTGTTTAAATCAGTGAAATCTATGCAAATCCTGATTCCTTTGTTTTTCTTTGGGACAATGACCATATTCGCTATCCATTCTGGGTATTTAGCTTCTCTTATGATTCCTGCCTCAAGCATTTTCTGTAATTCTTCTTCTATTTGGGAATGGTAAGTTGTTGCAATTTTTCTTATTCTCTGTTTAAATGGTCTCACATTTTTGTTAATCTCCAACTTGTGGCATGCAATTGATGGATCTATTCCCGGTATCTCATCCATGTTTCTGCGAAAATCTTTATATTCTCGCAACAAGTTAACAGTTCTTTCTTCTTCTTCTATATCCATTTTGGTTCCAATTCTCAATTAGAGGTCTCTATAGTCCCAACGTTTATTTCTTTTGTTGGTTCTGCGGCAGTGTAACTGGGTTTAGGTTCTCCCATTGGTGTTGGTTCTTTTATTGTTTTATGGTCCTTCCCTTCTTCCGAAATTTCGCTGGGTATTCCTTTGCCTTCTTTTGCCCTTATCATATATACTCTAAATTCTTCTTCTTCTTTGCTTCCTTTGCCAATTTTTGCGAAATTGTTTCTTTTTTGCTTGTCCTTCATAATGTTTACTTCAATTTGATGACATAATTTCGCATTGTCAACATCTCCTCTGATTTCACCTATTCCATTTGGAGTGGGGAATTTAATACATTGATGCAACGTTGATACCACAGCTTTTATCGCATGTATCCATGATCTTCCTAATAACATATTATATGGCGATTCCATATCCACCACGCACAATGTTACATGTGTTTCGATTTCTCCAAGTGGAATTCGTACCACTATCTCTCCTTTAGGTTTTGTGGATTTTCCAAAGCCGTGAACAAAATATGTTGAACTGGACATTTCTTCATCTCTTAAATCCCATTCCCCGGAATGCGTGATAAAATATTATATCACTGAACTTCCTGTATCGATTAAAGTTCTGTTCAACATCCATTCTCCTGTGGATTTTTGTTGTCTCCTTCTCTTTTCGTGTAATAGGCACTGTGATGACCAACAAGAGTATGGTTCAAATTTTCTTTTGGTATTTCTTCCGCCATGAATGCAATTTTTTGCTTTTCCCAATCTTTCAAGGGTGATGTTTTTTCTACCGCCATAACTTTCTTTCCTTCAAAATTTCGTTTATGTATTCTTCCTTTGATGTTTTCATGGAATTCATTAATCAAGCTTTTTGTTATCATATTACACTCCAATCTTTTGACATTTTCATTAATTCAATTCATCTTTCTTCTAACTGATTCACTGATTTATTTAATCACTTTCTTGATTTGAATATTCTCAATCAACAATCTTCAACTTTCGATCTTCAAGTTCCCTGTTTCTAGCGCCATTATGTAGTTGCGGGAAATCCCACAACACACCCTCATATGATTTCATTGTTGATCAACTCATTTTTAGGTTTATATTCTTAATTGTATTGATTAATTTTTGAATGTTCTTACAAGAAAGATAAAGAAGTCAAAAATGATCTCTGCTCTGAACTTTCTCTCTCCTATTTACTTGTTTCTTACTCAGAAAAAATCTCCCCCTCTCTTTACAACTCGAACGACTATTTATAAAGGAATATATAGTGGATGACAGCTAATCTGTCCTTTATTTTCGGGTATGGTTTGCGACATTCTCGCAACCTTACTAATGTTAATTTCACAAACTCTCTAATTTTCGCAGAACTATCATATCTTTCTCGTGATCTTTGCTGACGTCATTTATTTTATCATTCCTGAAATTGTTCTTCGACGTTGTTGTGCTGTGTCATTGATAATTTCGCTAAAACGTTGTCGTTGTGAGATTCTGATCCTACAAGACATGGTACACCAAGAGTGGTTATCAGTGACGTAGGTTCGCATTTTCAAAAATCCTTCCATGCTCTACTCAAGAAGTACAACATAACACACAAGGTTGGTACGCCGTATCACCCACAAACTAGTGGCCAAGCCGAAATCTCAAACCGTGAGATTAAATCCATTCTTGAGAAAACCGTAAACACTACACGGAAAGATTGGATTTATAGGCTTAATGATGCATTATGGGCATATAGAACGGCGTACAAAACACCGATTGGTATGTCTCCATATCGGTTGGTTTATGGCAAATCTTGTCATCTTCCGGTTGAACTTGAACACAAGGCATATTGGGCGATAAAGATGTGCAGCATGGATTATGACAATGCGGGGAAACAAACGAAGTTACAACTCAACGAGCTAGAGGAGATATGTAATGATGCTTACGAGAGTTCTCGTATTTACAAGGAGAAGACAAAACTTTTCCATGACAAGATGATTTCTCGGAAGAGTTTTGTTGTGGGTCAAAAAGTTCTTTTGTTTAATATTCGTCTTCGATTATTTCCTGGGAAGCTAAGGGCCATATGGATAGGACCGTATGTTGTTACTAATGTTTTTCCTTATGGTGCAGTTTAGATTACTAGTACGAAAACTGGAACAACTTTCAAAGTCAACGGCCATAGATTGAAGCCTTATTATGAAAACTTTTCTAAGGAGAATGTATAAGTAATGATACTTGAAGATTTTCTCCCTCTGGAGGAGTAGCATCATTGGAATGCCAAGTCGGGCTGAGGACATTAAACTAAGCGCTCAATGGGAGGAAACCCATAGGTTTTTTATCTCTATACCTTTTGTTTTTAACTTTTTTAGTTTTGCATATCATATCTTGCATTCCCATCTTAGATTTTACAAGTCCTATATCTATAATGAAAGTTTTGACGAATTCTTGTCTGAAAATTCTGACTGCGCACTTGTTACGAAAATACATCTCGAGACTTCATACGGAGTCCGATTTGAGTGGTTGACCCCAACTTTTAAAGAGGACATACATACCTTTTTTTTTTTACAAAAAGAAATCTGAATTCGGAGTCTTTTAAGTTGGAGCGATGGGCCTGGACATTTGAGTTTCGGTATTTTTCCAGAACTTTTTCTGATTGCATGTCAGTCAGTCCGGAGGCCATAAAAGTCAGACATTTTATCGAAACACTGTGCCCTTTTGACACGTTATAGAAAAGATGTAGTCGAACAACTTTAATTTATGATGTTTTTCCTAGTTCCCTACCCATTTGTACAGTTTTTGAGTTTTTCAGGGTTGTTATGTCAGAAATCAGAATTTTCGGTTTCGAACATTGAGGACAATGTTGAGTTTAAGTTTGGGGGAGAATTTAGTATCATACTTTATGCATATACACAAAAAAAAAATAATACTCTTTGATTTCTTGCATTCTTGAGACTTCATCTTTTGGAGTTAATTATGAACTATTTAGGATGGCACTCTAAACCTTTTTAAGGTTGAAACAGTTTTTACGACTATATATTGAGTTCCACTTTATCAATTCCACAATCCTTAAATATATACGTTCATAATTGAATGAAAAACTAAGCTATCGTAGTCGTTTGAAAGAGTCATCCTCGCAATTAATTATTACTGAATCACTTTCTTTTTATTTTTGCAGTTTTATGTTTCTCTAATGTGATTTGATGGGATCATGATACTACTGTGGATGTTGTAGCAAGGTAATCATTGGTTGAGTTTATATAAAAGTACCATAAGACAATTGTCTTACACTCTTAAAGAGTAAAGAATGAGCCGTAAAAAAAATAGAAAAGAAAATTATATATATAGATAAGGCTCTTCTTCATTTATCGACACTAATAAATGATAGGTCTGGAATCGCTGATAATCATAGTCGATGAAAACAAAAACCATATCATCATTATATAGCAAGTCAAAGAGACTATTGATGAGGTTCTTGACACTTAGATAGCAGTATGTGTGAAACGTTGTCCCTGTCTCCGTCGCCTAAACAAGCGCGGAGTGCAGGATCCAAGGCAACTATCACATACTTGCTGAAAAGGAACATGCGCTTAGAGTATCTAATCATGAGGTCGAGTTAAATGGGTGCTTCTCTCAACTAGTGTGCTATAAATATATATCCTTTGACGACATTCATACAAGTATCGTGGGTAACATCTTTCACTTAAGTCAACATTTGCACACTTCACTTTTCCATTTCCATTTTTTTATCTATCCATGTGATTTCAGTATGCGAGTGTTGTGATAAACGTTGCAAAAGATACGATGACTATCTTAGTAGAGTTTTGCAATCAGTTTGAATGTCACATGTAAGTAATTGCTTATGTGTGATGATTGGAATGTATATGGGATGAACTTATGCAAGCTAATTATTTGGCTTTTTACTTTGCGTCTATCCTTAGTGGTTCTTCCAAGGCAAGAAATTGGAGTAGGTTTTGTATGTATACCTCTTGTAAGCCCTCACGAGACTACAACTCGTCCATTAGGGACACCTAGGGGTTTAAAGGCCTGTTATTCATGCTAAGAGTAATCGTATCCTCACGACATGGAGTTGTTGTATTTAGGATTAGTTTTATTTAGTTTTCTCGAGGACTAGTAAAAGCTAAGTGTGGGGGAATTTGATAAGTGCATAATTCATATGATTTTAGTGTCCATTCCATACTTGTTTTAGCTATTATTCTTGCATATTTTCGTATTATTACTCTTGTTTTCTTTTGTTTGTCTCTATTAGGTGAATCATCCACAAAGGAGCTAAAATGTTCTGAAAATATCTAGCAAGATAAGTATTCCAAGTATCCAAGCGCCCAAGTCCAAGAGAAGTGGAAGAAAAGTGACGAAAAGGAGCAAAACGCTCAAAATCAAGAGAAGGGACAAAGACCCATCTTAACTCATTCAAATTATGGATTTCAAATCATCATCTTGAAGATAATTGAAAGATAAAAAGAATGCAAAAATAATGAGGTCATTCCGAGTTCGGATGAAGAAGTTGTGGCCAAAACAGTTTTTATCTAATACCGAAGATAGTGCAGTCCGCGAACTGGGTTCGCATACCGGGTTCGCAGACTTAATTCCGAAAAATTCTGCTGGATTTTGAAGTTTGCGGACTGGGTTCGCGAACTTAGGAAGTAGGAAACATGTATTTATACTTTGGAAGGCCTAAGGGCACGTTTGGAGTTGTTAGGTCATATTTTTGGGTCAGGTTCCTAAACCTAACTAAATACGTGAAGGCCAAGTAATGTAAAACCTATAAAAAGGTATTAGGTTATGTAAAGTAGGATCATCTCATAAGGTCACGAAATTGTTAGGGTTTGGAGAGAAGAAACATTACACGGAGCGATTATCAATCGTAACGTTATCTCTTTACTTTTCTCATATGTATATCATGGATGTTACTACATCCATTAGTAGATAAACACCTATTGATTGAGGATGAATTCAAAGTTGTAAACTTGATTTGATTTAATATATGAATCTATTTTGAGTTATTCATATGATTATCGTTTGTGTTTACTATTAAAATACTTATGATTGATTGATAGATTGTTTAGGTGGCCAACTGAATATATTTATTAATTTAATCTATTGCTAGTGAGGGTTAGGATATTCGTAATTGTTGAATAACTCCTTACACAAGTAGAGAACGTGAAACCTTGCAGAGGGATTCTGTAAAGCGATCGCGTGTAAACACAACCCTAGCAAGTAGACCGAGCATACTGAGTCTAACTATTAAGATCAAACCTAAATTCACAAACCCTAAAGCATTCGATGAATTACATCTTGTAAGCGTACCTCAAGGTGGTTCATACGAATAGAATCTGGTAACTAAGCATACCTGTTATCCAGTGATATAAGGAACTTTGGGAATAGCTAAGCGTACTTGTTATTCTACGGTTGGTGATAATCTATGATTAATGACGAATAAATGAATATATTAACTCATTTATAGTTTATTAACGAAGAAGGATTCCTCGATCATATCTCTCCATATTGCTTACAATTTCATACTTTCAATTGCTTTTATTTACTTTATACAAATCTAAAAACAACCCCCCCTTTGTGACATTTTGACAACTAAAACTCACTGCTCTTCGTGGGAACGATCCTTACTTCCATTATATTACTAGTTAATTGTGTGGAAATAAGATTATTAATTTGATTTCACTCACGAAACGCAACATTCATCTGATGAATCAGTCTCAGAAGGATCATCTTCAGAGATGCCAACACTTTTACTTTTATCAAGTAGTTTAGTGTTCTGTTATTCTTTGAAAGCAATCTCCTTTCCAGATTTGGATACATGCTCATGATCAAAGATCTTTAACTTCCCAATGAAAGTATTTCTGGAATGTACACCAAGGTTATTTCCTTCAACGATGTCATGTTTTTTAGAATCGTATCTAGATGGCAATGATCTGAGAATTTTCATCACAATGTCCTTTTCAGGAATAGTCTTACCCAACGCAAAAGATGCATTAACAATTTCATACACTTTGTGATTAAACTCATCAAAAGAATCTTCATCTGCCATACGAAGGTTTTCCCAATCATAATTTAGGTTTTGAAGCCTAGCTTCTTTTTCACAGGTATTCCCTTCAAATACGGTTTCTAAGATATCCCAAGCATCTTTAGACCGAGTGCACGTAGTCACATGGTGCTGAACATCTGGGGTAATGGCATGGATGATTGCATTCAATCTGTCAGAATGCTGCAAGAATCTCGACAACATCATTATCACCGATATCCTTTGGAACAATTACAGTGCCTATTGTAACAACCGGAGGATTATAACCATTAACAACGTAAACCCATGATTGAAAATCACGCGCTTGAAGAAAGGCACGCATAGAAATTTTCCACCATAAGTAATTCGAGCCATCGAAGACTGGTGTTACGTTTATAGAGATAGCACTTATGTCAATAGAGTCAGATCGCTACAAACACAGACTTATAAGGTCTTAAATGTGTTTGCCCGCTCTGATACCAATTGAAAAAGCGGGGGTCTAACAACCACACCCAATATTTGGCTTAACAATTTGCATGGACTAACTCCAATATACTTTCAAGAGAATCAACTAGACAGTCAGACTCAATCTTAAGAAAAGTATATCAAAGAGTTATATCTCAATTTCTCAATTCAATCCACAATCAAACAAATAGGAATTGCGAGCGTGATTGAATATAAGAAATAACTTGGACGATATCAAAAACCAATATCCAAGTGTCAATCAATTTAATCAACAACCAAAGGTTAGATTCACAATTGATTGAACTTACGCGTAACCTGTGATATTTCAATTATATAAACAAATATAATGCGTAAAGGAAATAACACAGATACCAGAAATTTTGGTAACGAGAAACCGCAAATGCAGAAAAACCCCGGGACCTAGTCCAGATTGGAACACCACACTGTATTAAGCCGCTACAGACACTAGCCTACTACCAGTTAACTTCGGTCTGGAATGTAGTTGAGCCTTAATCAATCTCACACTGATCAAGGTACAATTGCGTTCCTTACGCCTTTTGAACCACGCCGGATTCTGCGCACTTGATTACCTTAGCTTATCTCACCCACAACTAAGAGTTGCTACGACCCAAAGTCGAAGACTTGATAAACAAATCTGTATCACACAGAAAAGTCTATTGAATAGATAAATCTATCTCCCATAGATATACCTACGAGTTTTGTTCCGTCTTTTGATAAATCAAGGTGAACAGGAAGCAGTTGATAAACCGGACTTATATTCCCGAAGAACATCCTAATATTATCAATCACCTCACAATAATCTTAATCGATTAATGAAACAAAATTTTGTGGAATCACAAACGATGAGACGAAGATGTTTGTGACTACTTTTCAATCTTGCCTATTGGAGAATAAATCTCGAGCAAATCTTAAAGAAGATAGTACTCAATCACAAAAGAAAACAGCAAGATCAGAACACACAACTACAGAGAAATAGTTGGGTCTAGCTTTGCAGTCCCAATGAAGTTTTTAAGTCGTTAACCTACTGGGTTTTGGAAAAACTTAAGGTTAAAGGAGAATCGACTCTAGTCGCAACTAGTATCACACAAAAGGTGTGGGATTAGGTTTCCCCGTTGCTAGAGTTCTCCTTTATATAGTCTCCAAGTCAGGGTTTGCAATCAATGTTACCTTGGTAACAAAGCATTCAATATTCACCGTTAGATGAAACCTGATTAGATTCAAGCTAATATATTTCAACTGTTATATCGAACTTAGATTGTTATACACAAATGAAACAAGACACAATTGAATCAAAATCAATTTTGATTCACTCGAATCATTTAATGAACATTATAGCCACGGTTTGCAAAAGATTGCATTCCTTATAATATAAATGTACTAGAATATGACCCGTGCCATAACGGCCCAGGATTATGTTGGTGTTATCGTAAGATGTAATGTTATTTTAATTCATACGACAACGTAGTGATCGCTCATTTAATTTTTAGCAATATTCAGTAATAATTTTTCTTTTTTTTAATAAATGATGGTTTTTTTAATCGAAAACTCAAGGTTTACCGTGGGCTCCCATCGATGGTTGTCCCGAGTGAAAACCTGGAGAGACCCACAGAAATCGCTGAAACAACACCCCCTACTTTTCTCTACTGGAGGGTCCGTGGGTCCTACCAGGTTTCTTCACTCGAGACAACCCTCAGTGAGGAGCCCACCCTTCTTAACACACGTGACGAGGCACAATCGGTCCCTCATATGCATATTCATTTTTTTCATACAGAGATGATACACACACCGTGAAAATGTCCCGTGATGTGCACCGAGAGGGATCTGACGGCCTAAATGTCACCCTCTCTGCATTGGGATAGGAATGGGGCATGAGTGGGCCCCACCCCCTCTCATACGGTGCTCACCACGGTGCACAATTCACGGTTCATCAATCATTTTCATTTTTCATACTCATTTGTATTTGCCACTTTACATGGGTAATTAATACATTTTACGAGTGCTTGCCACTTTACATATCAATTTTCATGTAGAACCCGAGCAGAAAAAAAAATACTGTGCTTATTTCCACCTTTACACTTTATATAGTTTATTTTACTATTTCTCGGACATATCTTTCCCTTCGCTTCCTATTGTTTTCACGTTGAATGGTGATGGAACCCTCGCTTCATATTATTCGAAATAGGCCTTTTCTAATGTAGAAGCTATGATGAGCACACTTGGCATAACTCTATTGGTCAGAATATTAAAAATAAGGTTACAGTTTGTTTATATCAAGTATTTAACCGTGCATTAGTAACGCCGTCAACAAAAAGGAAGGTGGACAACAATTTCGTGAGAGTTTTAATTAATTAATTTTCGTACGTCGTGTTTACACCAGATACTTAACTGTACATTAATAATACTGTCCAAGGTGAACAATATTTCCGTCAAAAAATTTATCATGGAAAAGGAAAACTTAACTTACCGTGTTTAGAATTTTATGGAAGTCCAAATTCAATTTGGAAATCGAGTACCTAATATATTAAGATTCTTTTTTCCAAATTAATACATCAAGCGGGGAAAAAACCCACATATTTCACACATATTTTCTGCGAAAATAAAAAAAAATAAAAAAATTCCTATCTTTTCTCCACCTATTTAATGCATTCTCCCTCCGTACCAAATTAAAAATGCATCACGGGGTGGGACGAAGCCCGCGCCTGGGTTGCACGGACGCTCCGTTTTTTGAGTCGTGCCCGCGTCGGACGCGTCAATATGCGCATCTCGCGCGCGTCTTGTTTGGACGCACTGATGACTCGGATTTGAAGTATTTTTTTTTTCATTTTCATTTAAACTTCTACCTTTATTTTTACTATTATTAACTAAATGAAGAAAGACAAACATTTAAATCAATCATTTAAGTCTTTATTAGGGTTTTGTAATTGAAAATGACATCACATATACCCTTGGTTGGGCATGTGTTGTTCTAAGAATGCATTTTGATTGTGCCATGTGTTTAATAGTGATTGATTGCTTGACCTTCGGCGTGTATAAACAAACGATCTCTCCTTTTCTTTTGAAATTTATATACATATAGCATTATTTTCTAATTTTTGGGATCGAAACACTTGACTTTGTTGTATAACTACATAATTGTATATATAAATAAAATATATATATATATATATATATATATATATATACGTGTCTGCGTCCTAGTATTTTGAGAATTTTGTAGTGTCCGCGTCGTGTCGTGTCCGCGTTGCAACCCAGCCCCACGCACACCAAATCAAAAGCGAAAAAATGCGCAGTATGTAGCACAAGAACCAATCTAGTTCCTATGAATGTAGCCAACTACACAAAGATGATTTCCATACCAACAATAACTAAGGGTGCACAGGAACCGAGCCGGACCGACGGACCGAACCGGAACCGGTGGAACCGTACCTGGTTTTGGACCGAACCGAGGTACAAGGTACAGGTACCGGTCCCAAAAATAGGAACTGAGATCTGGGAGGTACAGGTACACGGTCCAATACAAGTACCGTGCCGTACCGGACCGAAATTCCCGAATTATATAAACCGTTAGATTTGGGGGATAAGGATCAGTATTAGCCGTTAGATTAAAGGGGATATATAAACTAAGGGTTAGCCGGTTAGGGTTTCAGTTTCCTACTTCCCTTTCTTTTTTCTCTGTTCTTCGCCTCTGGCGATTCTGAAAGTTTTGACAGATGAAATTAAATTATGAGATCGTGAGGGTTGAGCAGAGATCAAGGCATATTTGAGGATGAAGATTAGGGTTTCTGATTCGGGAGTTTGATTTGAGAAATTGAAGGGTTAGGGTTCATGTGTTCTTCCCCAACTTGAGATAAGGGTTTGAGAAGAATTGTTAACGATACCGAGTATCTGTTGCACGCAGAATCAATGGGTTGTTGTTTAAATTGATGTTCAGAAGCTGTTGATGTTAGGTTGAAGAGTTAGGGTTTCACAAGAGGAACTCAAATGAGATTTAGAAGTTGAATTTAAGGTTCTACATGGATTATTAGAGAATGGGCTTGGTCGAATTGAAGAGTTTGAATGCATGTTATAAACTTGAATTGGAAATTCAGCTTTTCAGAGGATTCTAACGCTTGGGTAAGATTCCTTTTTCGATTAAGTTTAGTATTTTCGTTTCAATTGGTAGATTATTGATTATCTTGAGTGTATATGAATGTATGTGAATCTGTGAGTTATAGTTAAGATAGTTGTTTGGTATAACTGGCTCTAGTTGTCAGAGTTGGAGATGATTGAATTGGTTAAGTGTTTGAGAAGTTGAATTGTATTAGGTTTAGTGATTTATTGGATTGCTGGAGGTAATGAAATTGTTGAGCTGAGTTGTAGTTCGGGAAAAAGAGGAGTTGAGTATGCAGTTGAACTTTAGTTCCAGGGATGGTGGTGCAGATTATGTGAATGGAGCTGTAATTTCTTAGAGTTGCAGTGAGGTTTAGATTAATGGAATAAACTAGTGTTGGGATGATGTTGTTAGTGATGCAGAAATGGAGATAATGGGATAAAATAGTTAAGCTGAAGCTACAGGTGGAGTTATAGTGAAGATTTGGTAGTGATTCTATTAATGGGGGCGATGATGATGTTATAGTGAAGATTGCAATTGAATTTTATCATGTTCAGAGATGAGAGGTGGTGGTGTTTGCTGTTGAAATGAAGAGATGGGGTTCGAATGTTGGTGGTGTTCGATGGGGTTGTTGATGATTTCCGATAATAATTGATGTTCTTGAGTTGCAAGGGAATGGTGTTTGCTGTAGAGAAGTTAATGGCTTTGATGGGCACATCGTATTTTCTTTCTTTTATGTGGTCTCGGTATAGATTTATCTGATTAATCTGTTCCTTCTTTTATATGCAGAATGGCTGATTTCATGCGGTAGGCAATGTGGAAAATGTACGGCGAAACATGCTAAGAAAGGTACAGAGTAGATAGTGAAAAAACTCTTATGTCAACAAGTGAAGCTGGCATCATTGACCATGTATAGCCTGTTTAATTGCAATCATCCGCCATATTGAGTACAAGGGAAGTTGCCATATTGAGTTTGCAACTGAAGAAGCTGCAAAGAAGGTAGACTTCTCAGTTTGTGCTCTGTAATTTGTTGAAAGTTCTGTGTTAGGTTTTACTCTATGAATAATTTATCATTGCAGGCATTGGAGTTGGATGGCCAAAACTTGTGTAACATGGAAATTGTAATTGACCGATATGGAACCGAAACCACTGGAGCATCAAAAACACTTATTGCCAAGCACCTATCTTTGTCCATTACTAAATCAGATGTGTGCGTATATATCATATTTTTACTTTTTAACCTTCGCCACATTTCATTGTCTCAACACTCTTTTTTCGCTGTTGTTGTAGGATCAAGTTCTTTAAAAGGGCTGGGAAAATTATCGATGTGCGTTTCTCTTCACTTGATAATGGAAAATTCAGTGGACATTGCCATATTGAGTTTGCAACTGAAGAAGGTGCGGAGAAGGTAACCTCCCCAGCTTATCACTGCCAAGATCCAATTCCAACAGTCTCAGAAACCAAGCTCAACTTCGAAATTCAATGACAGCAACACCACTGATACGTCACCCTCTTCATTGGCAGTAATCATCATTCTCTCAACTGCGATCATCATGATCAACAATAGCAGATGGGATCTTCCCTGTTTTGTCGAGTTGTTCTCCATTCCTCGGCTGCAACTCTCCCAACCATCTTAGTCTTCATTATCCATCATCAACATCATCATTCTCGTTTGCTACCGACGTCCATCCATCGCAACCAGCACAACCACCTATCTCTATCATTCTTCATCAACGATGAGCAGAAGCATCATCAGTTCAACACACTAGTCATTATAGCAATTGTACAACTGCACTAGCATATGACTTGTTATTGTACCACAGTTTAGGAAGTTAATTACTACTCAAACTGAAGTTATAGTTTGTTTGCGAACACCACACCTCTCTGAAGTTAATTAGTACTGATAGGTACCGGTACCGTACGTGTACCGAATGGTACCGGAACCGAGGTACAAGGTACAGGTACCGGTCCAAAATTTTGGAACCGAGGCTAAGGAGGTACAGGTACTCGGCCTCGGCAAGAACCGAGCCGAACCGTGTGCACCCTTAACAATAACTACTATGTCGGTAAGCTGCCTTTGGGGACACCTGCAAGTGTAAAAAGGTCGCAAATAACCATGACTCTCCTCAAAACATTTGATAAAAAGATAATGGAATATAACATCTTGTAGTTGTAGGAACACAGTATATGCCACACTTGAAACTTCGATGTAGGATTACAGACTGGTTGATCGTCAAAGCACCTAGAGACACATACAATTTTCATTTTTCTGTATGTTTCTGTATAAAACATGAACTGCAGAGAAGAAAAAGAGCGACAACACATCTATGTTATTAATATGCTTCATGACACGTCTATTGTCGCCCAAAATCTTTCCCGTCAAACTTCATCACTGAAAAGCACAGTAGAGGCAGACATATTATATTACACTCTATAACAGGATCTTTTTGGTGGGTTTCGTATCTGGGTCACTTTGATCCTTGGCAGTTAAGAGCACGGGACCTGAGGGAGGGACTGTTGGGGATGCTATAGGGAAAGGAAACCTTGCAACCGTGTAGCTGGGAGTATTTGATTCTTCTTGTTGAACGCAGTGCTGACTGGTCCATCTCAACATTCAAGGTGTTTTCAAAAGCTGCAACCACCTTACATTTTCCCTCTTCCTGCTGCCATTACAACATGAAGTTTGATTACATCAGCACAAAACACAGGTAATTTGGAACTTAAATGTGCACATAATCGAGTTTTCTTAACTGACTTAAAGATGACTTCTTAAGAATTTTTTTAACTGACCCAATGATGCCAAATTAAGTAAAGACAAACAGGTGGTGGCGCACCTCTCCCATCATAACTACGTCTGAGGCAGTGGTGTGGACAATACGCTGGACTTCACTATCTAGGGCAGCAAATATGGTGTGGCCGCTAGGCCTGTCACTTCAAAGCTAATAAGGCATAAATTAATTTTTGGGTGGTCAGTGTTTTGATTGTACCATGGATAGTGGACTTAAAAGGAGTTCTGTAACGACACAAGAAAATATATTATATGCCGCAGTAAGTAGTATCACACCTCGGTACAGGTTCCTCGGCCTTGTCTTCACACTTCCTGCATCCACAGTCCCCTTCTTCACCAACCGCTTTAGTTGTGCAGTTGCATCCCAAATAGTGCCATCCGTTTGATTCCAAAATTATATTTGCCCTCGCTTCGACAAAAATTCGATTGAGTACCTGCATTCCAGAGTTGAACATGCAACTATGATGTTAAAAAAAAAAATCCATGGTGACAATACAAAGATATGTTACAACTCTGGCTGTTGCGAAATTGACTTGCTTAGTGGGGTCCCATTTGGCATACAACAGTTCAGAAATGGTCTTTATATTGTTGAGGATCAAATGTCCAGCAATTATTTCGAGCTGGTAATGTTATTTGACGTGTCGGAGCTGGTAATGTTATTTGACCTGTGGTTAAAATCAAGTTAGTTTGATTCATTTGTTAAATAGCCATCACAAATTATAACAACGGTGTACATCACATAGATACATTTTTTAATGTCATGAACTTCAGGAACGTCAGGTTTAAGAAGACCTTAGTGGCATACTGGCAGTAATGGATCACAAAGAGTGCTTTCCTGAGAAGAAATATAGGGACATGAATAACAAAAGTTTTTATACCCTGGATATTAAATTGGATTAAAAACAAATAGTAGTTTGGATGATATACATATTTTTGACATAGGACAATGAGACTACAACAAACAACAGGTGTTTCCTTTATTCCATTTGTGTCTAGGAGTTATCGAGGCTCGTTCCTCGGCTCACCCCATAGTGTTATCTTCACATTGTTTTCGCTGGATAAACAATGGTGTGGGATTCAAAAAATGAGAAATACAGTAGGCATCGATACCAACAGAAGCAATGAAAATAGGAATAGACTTATATGTGTGTGTACGGTGTACCTTAGGTTCTGAAGAGTTAAGGCGTGAATCATGCAAGGCTGATCACTGGCTCTCTTCATTTCTTGCACATTCCAACAGTTGTTGCAGATACTTAACCTAAAAAAAAACAAATTGGCAAAAAACCTGGGAATATGATGCCGAGAGTTTAATCAATGATTGAGCAGCGTCGATGAGGACCTATTAGGTGGGTGAATTTTCAGCCACGATTTATCTTTTGCACTTTGTGAGCAATGATAACAGTCGATCGCTGGAAAAGGTCCAACTGTCGAATGGGGAAAAACACATTCTAAACAGTTGAGATCACTCTTGATCATTAGAATTCTTTCCCAAACCACAACTTACTATTGTAGGTTATCTCTTTAGATTTTGTGGAGATTTGTGGAGAATTCACTTCGTGGAGAACTTCTCGACCCAGAAAAATTATTGTTCGGTGGCCAACACAAATCAGAATCTGACACCTCGGAAAAAAAAATTGCCACCACCAAAGTAGGAATTTCCCACGACCCACCCACAAAACATGTTTAAAAATGATATGCATCTTAGGATTCAAAACTTACCTGAGATAGATGGCAACCATTTTCTCAATAGACCAACAAAAACCTGCAAGAATACATCCAAATATTAACAAACTCAGATCGAAGATGATGAAGAAACTCAAATCCAAATATGTATCCCAACAAAATATACCAATTGAAGATAAATGGTCTGTGAGTTGTTTTGAAAAAATGCAATCAATTACAAATTTAAAAGAAAAATATCACAAAGTATTACCTAGTATTCTTGAGAGATTATGTTGGAGAAAGAAATTGATAACCTGGGAAGATGATAACCTCTCTCGAGATTTATATAGTCGAACATTTCAAGGGGTTATCGTATAAATGTAACACATGAAATTGATTACCGGATATGAGTCTAAGAGATTTAAAGTAACAGATAATGTTTTTCTTAATGGTTTAGGTTTTTGTAATTTAGGTTTTTGTAATGGGAGGAGAGTTGGTGAAGAAAATCGAAAGAAAAGTCCTAATTTAGGTTTTTGTAACCGAAAAGGAGAAAGAAGGGAGTTCGACCGTTGGATTAGGGCTTAAAAGAGGGCTTTGTTCTGAGCCAAGATTTATCTTTGCATTTTGAAAAGATTATGAGCCGTTGATCGTTAGAAAAGACCCATAGAGAGCCATCGGATCTGCAAAAACACATTTATTTTTGTAAGATATATTAGTTCATGAACAAACCGATTTTAGAACATAACCTACTTAAGTATGCAAACGAGTACGCATACCTAAGTAGTAGGACTGAGTTTGGTTTCGCTAGTATGAGTACGGGTACGCATACCATAGTACACTTCCAAACTCTAGCAGAAATTCACGGACTTGAATTTCCGCCAGTATGCGTACGGGTACGCATATTTAGTTTCCGGACTTCCAACAACCAACTAGTACGCCTACGGGTACGCATACCATGGTTCCCAGTTTTGGACTTTACACAAATGTGAATACACACTATGTTTATATCAAATCATGGTTACATGTTCTAAACCCTCATTTCAATCACTGAAACATTCTTGGAAGACGACAATAGTTGTCTCACTCAAACTATTAGCTTCAAAGCAATTTTCAAGTGATTGAATGATCAATATGAAATATTTTGAGTCTACTTCAAATGACTGTCTCACAAAAATCATGTAAGATGTTACAAGGCGATTTTCACATGATCATCTTATGACTTGTGTCAAGAATAAAAGATGAACTTGGTTAAAGCGAAAGCTTACCAACACATATTTCGAGAAATAAATAAGCGAGATAAACTCAGCTCGCAATATCAAATGTGTATAATTGAAGTCTATATAGCAATACGACTTTTCTCTCAAATAGGAGATAGAGTAGATAGACTTTTGAGTGATAGATGACACTACACCAAATTCAGGGATTAGCAACTCAGATTAGCAACAACTTATAAGCTGTTGCGAATTTTCAGTTGCGAATTCTAGTTGCAAAAATTTCGCAACTGTTTAGAGCAGTTACTAAACTCACAACTGTTCGATTCTGTTGCGATTTGCAACTAAACCCTGTTGTACGCATGCCAATAAACCGTGTGGCTGCCTACACTTCTAAGCACATTTTCATCCCATGATGCGAAAGGCTAGTGTGCAAGATATTTTACCCTAATAACTTTGGGCGGGATATCTCTTTCATTTCCCCCTCTTTTTTCCCTGTACAGCCACTTCTCCTCCATTCGTTCTCTATCTCTTTATGTATCTCTCTCTTTACTCTCTCCTTTAAACTAGATCTAGAAATTGAGTGAAGAAGAGACTTCATTTCTGCAATCATATTCTCACCCACTCACTGTGTAACTCTCTCTCACTTTACCCTTTGTTAGATTCATATTTTGTTTTTGATTTTCGTTTTACTTTTTCAATTGTTAGGTCTAACTTATCTTTGTTGTACTGTTGAAGTTGGAAAAACTAGTCATCAACATCAACTAACAGCTAATTGTGATAATCTTAGGTATAAAGTTTCTTCTTTTTGTTCTTCTTTCAAATTGAAATTTAGGTCAGTTGAGATTTGGATGTTTGATAGTTGTTTGTATGTTAGATTTGGGTGTTTGATAGATGAAATCAAATGTTTCATATGGTTTTATGTTAAGATGTTTTCAATTTGGGTGTTTGATAGGTTTAGGTATTTGTTTATTTTCAATTTTGATTTGGATTTTCTCAAAATAAGAAAAAAAATCAAATAGAAACTAAGATGTATCAAGATAAAGCTCTCTGAAATAGAAAACAAAATAAGATTAAAAACTTTCTATAGGGAATAGAACATTGAAAGTACCCTCTCTCTCTCTACTTATTTTTTTCTTCAGATTTGGGTGTTTGATTGATGAAATACAATAAGTGTTTTATGTTAAGCTGTTTTAGATTTGATTTATTTTGGATCTTGAATTATTTTCAATATGAAAAGGTCACATAAAAACTAAGAAAATCAAGATGAAACTCTCTGAAATACAAGCAAAAGAAGAAGATTTTATAAATTGAAAGAACTAATCGAATCAAAACTAGGTGAAAGATGTTTCAATATTGTATCCTTGCTATCTTGTAGTCAGTTACTAGGTATATGGTATGTTTCACAGTCCTAAGTATGTTGTGGTTATTTAGTCCTAGTGGTTATACATTGGCTACTTGTAGCTAACTCTGTCGCATACACAAGACGAGAGTTCTGTGGTTAATTATTAGGGCCTCGACAACCCTTAATACCACTAGGGATACTTAATTTAATCTTGTAAAATCTGTATCTTGAAGGGTGTCATGTCATCTGATATGGACAAGAGGTGGATGAATTTTGCCTGTAAGTCCAGAGAATACATAGAAGGTGTCAGGTCATTTATAATGTTTGTCAAGAATAATGGTGCTGAGAGTACGTTGTTCTCATTCCCTTATAAACGTTGTATCAACTGTAACGGTTTAGTGCCACTTGGTGAGATTTCCTTACATTTGCTCAAACATGGGATTGAATCTTCGTACACAATGTGGCGTTTTCATGGTGAAAGATCTGTGGTAAAAGCACATAGGGGTAATACTTCAGCAGAAGGTGTGGATGTCAATGTAGAAGATGCAGATGACAATTTTGAACCTGTAGTCGATCCCTCAGTTAATCCTACTAAAACATATGGTGCAAATGAGAAAGTTTGAGAAGGTGTTGGTGTGAATGCTGGAGATGAAGTAGATGAGAATGCTGAAACAAGCAGAGTAGATAAAAATGCTGGAACAAGCAGGAGTAAGAGAAGACAGTATCTGCATGAGCGTGCAAGACAACCGTTTTATGATATATGTCCTAAAGGAAAAACAACTTTGTACGCTTCTATATTTTTAGAGCATAGCTCGGTCAACCTCGCATGCGTTGCTATCTCAAGCATGTTTTTCAATGTTAGTGATCAAAACTATGAGTCTTGATTTCTATCCTACATAGCTAAGTCTCGGACTAGGATAGAAAAGTGTAGTTGAGCTCAAGGACTTCATGGCGATTCATCATACAACGACGAAGATCTATACAAGGAACCGTGGAACTTCATCAACAAAAAGGTATGTGGAGACTTGAACTTATCTATCGCTCAAAAGTCTATCTCTTCTATCTCCTACTTCTTATGAGACAAAAGTCGCATGCTATATAGACTAGATCATACACATTTCACATTTCGAGCTGAGCATTCATTGCTTATCTTTTATCTCGAAATCGTGTGTTGGTAAAGAGTTTCGCTTTGATCAAGTTTATCTTCACCTAGTGACGAAAGTCATGAAAAGTTTCAATCACTTTGAGAATTGCTCTGACGTGAATCGGTCTGTGAGTAACGGCTACATAGCGTACTCTAAGAATGTCTCAATGATTGAAATGAGAGTTTAGATTACGTAACCATGTATTCCTTGAACCGAAGTTTTCGAACTTTGTTGATCAAGAGAAATCGGGAGGATTGTGGAATTGGCTTGCCAAGTCCGCGAACTGTCGGAAGTTCTCGACCGAGAATTTCTGCTGGGATTTTCCAAAACTCGTTTGTGTGCTAAGTCCGCGAACAGGCGGAAGTTCTCTTTCCGAGAATTTCTGCGGAGTTTGGAAAACTCAACCGATTAACTTAAGTCCGTGAACTTGTTTGTGAACTTAAGAGGTTATGATCTAAAGATGTGCTCTGAACATGAAACATTAAATTACTAAGGAATGCTTTATGCAAATCGTGGCTATAATGTTCATTAGACGATTCAATCGAATCGAATCATCTTTATTTCAATTATGTCTTGTGTAGTTACATAAGATCTCATAGCAATGGAACAACTCTTTAACTAGTTCATTTGAGTCAATTGAACTAGTTATGGTGAAGAAGAACAAGTTTAATATGAAATGATCATATAGTTAACCTTTTGGGTTACTATGTTAAACCAACATACACGTACACGTTTGGGCATGGTTTTCACGAACCCAGTAAATGTCTACCCAAGTGTGTGTGACAAGCTAAGTTTTCGATCTAACGGTTGAGAAATATTAGCTTGAATTTAAATCAGGTTTTCATCTAACGGTGAATAAAGATTGCTTTGTAACTAAGGCAAAACCCTGATTTGAAGGTTATATAAAGGAGACATCTAGCATTGTGCAAAACTAATCCCCACATGTCTGTGTGCTACTAGTGCGCTAGCTAGAGTCGTTCTCCATTAACCTTTTATTTTCTTCTCTAAAATCAGGTTCACGACTTAAAGACTACATTGGAATTGTGAAGACAGACCGATACTACTTTATCGTAGTGGTGTGATATGATCTTGCATCTTCTATCATACGAGTACAATCGATTGATTGGCTTGAGATCGTGAGAGTTCTCCGATAGGAAAGATAAAGAAGTCACAAACATCTTCATCTCACTGTTTGTGATTCCTCGACAATCCGCTTGTGTAGTCAGGAAGGATCGTAGAGAGGTGATTGATTAATCTAGGCTGTTCTTCGGGAATATAAGACCGGATTATCAATTGATTCTGTTGATGGTGGTTGTTGAACAAGGGGTAAAACCGTAAAACCTCACGTATAACATGACGTCACGGTGACACTAGCACATTTATTAGAGAATTTAACGCGCTTATGTCAAAATTACCAGGTTACCTTTTTCAAATAGTAAATTAGGGTTTCGATGCGCGAACCCTAAATTCACACATACCGCGTAACAATTACGCAAAAAGCATGGCAAACATGCCAAATGCACGCACCGTGCAATCATCGCGCAGAACATAGCAATTGCACGTACCGTGCAATCACTGCGCAAAAGCATGGCAATCATGCCACTCACACATTTCACGCAACATGCCAAATGCACGTACCATGCAAACATCGCGCAAAACATAGCAATTGCACGTACGGTGCAATCATTGCGCAAAACCATGGCAAACATGCCAAATGCACGCACCGTGCACTCATCACACAAAACATAGCAATTGCATGTACCATGCAATCATTGTGCAAAATATGGCAACCATGCCAAATCTACAAATAACGCGCAATCGTTGCGCTAAATATGGCAACCAAGCCAAACCGCAAAGCAACGCGCAATCATCACGTTAACCATGCCAAAAATCCAAAAAGCGCACCACCATTGCACAAAATGGCAATCATGCCAAAAGTGCGCGCCATTGGCACATGCCATGCAACCTGGCATGCCAAGCCGTGCAACCTAGGGCCAAATCCGCCACACGCGCTATTGGCACATGTCGTGCAACATTTGCAACCGGGCATGCCAAGCCGTGCAACCTAGGGCCAAAGCCGCCACACGCGCCATTGGCACATTCCGTGCAACCCTTGCAACCTGGCATTCCAAGCCGTGCAACCTAGGGCCAAAGTCGCCACACGCGCCATTGGGACATGACGTGCAACCCTTGCAACCTGGCATGCCAAGCCGTGCAACCTAGGGCCAAAGCTGCCACACGCGCCATTGGCACATGTCGTGAAACCCTTGCAACCTGGCATGCCAAGCCGTGCAACCTACGCCCAAAGCCGCCACACGCGTCATTGGCACATGTCGTGCAACCCTTGCAACCTGGCATGCCAAGCTGTGCAACCTAGGGCCAAAGCCGCCACACGCGCCATTGGCACATGTCGTTCAACCCTTGCAACCTGGCATGCCAAGCCGTGCAACCTAGGACCAAAGCAGCCACACGCTTCATTGGCACATGTCGTGCAACCCTTGCAACCTGGCATGCCAAGCCGTCAACCTAGGTCCAAAGCCGCCACACGCGCCATTGGCACATGTCGTGCAACCCTTGCAACCTGGCATGCCAAGCCATGCAACCTAGGGCCAAGGCATACCACACAGGCCATTTGCACATTCCGTGCAACACTTGCACTTTGGCATTTCCACTTGCACCCGACGTGCAACCTAGGGCCAAGGCATACAACATGCCATTGGCACATGCCATGCAACACTTGCACTTTGGCACTTCCACTTGCACCCGACTTGCAACCCAGGGACGAGGAATGCCACACATGCCGTTGGCACATGTCGTGCAACCCTTGCACTTTGGCATGTCGCGCCTACATCAAAGGCCACGATTCCTCTTATGAAAAATCTCAACCGCCGAAGGTCGCCACTGAGCCGGCAAGTCTCTCAAGCTCAACTTATTGAACACCAGCGACATGCTACATGTTTTCCACGAAAAACACTCAAGACATCAAAACGTATGTCACAAAATGGGGGATGCTCATTAGGGTTTTGGTTTGGCGGTCTACAGCGTGCGGCATACACAAATGCCCGTTTCAAGAAAGTGTAATCAGAACGGTTAGTAAATGCAGGAAGTAATGGTGAAACGCTCTTTCATTATGGAACATCAATTTCATCAAATTCCATCAATACCAGGCGTTACCACCTATTCCCATTTAACTCATCGTTTTTTTTTTCCTACGGGGCCAGAGTACGTTTCACTTGGACTTGTATAAATAGGTTTTACCTATTTCCACCAAGACACAAGTTTTTGGTCAGGGAGAAATAAAACACTCAGAAAAGAAACTCTTGCTAGCTTTCTCAAAGCTTTCATCTTCTGAGACAAGTCGAGTACTACTCTTCCAGAACTCCTCTGGTCTCAACACTCTCTTCGCTTCCCTCCCTAAACCATCCCTTCTCCTCCTCTTTGTGACCGAAGCAAATCCAGAACGGCCATTTCTTGGTTTAGGCCATATTTGTATAGATTGATATCTCGAATCTAAAGTACTCTCGTGCAGTACATTTGTTTAGGGTTTAGATTTGTTTCTCACACACTCACTGAAATTACCAAAATCAGCAGAAACAATTTTCACCCATAAACAATTGGCGACCACAGTGGGAGATTGATCTTTCGGTTACAATATCAGCTTTCAAAACTCGATCTCATACTTCGATTCAGACACCAGGACGGCGGAAGCAAGCAATCTATTCAGGGATCTACAACTCGACTACCAGACAACCTGATTACTAGTCGTAAGCCGCAAGAGATGGCTGGGGACTTCACAAGAACTGAAAGCAAACGATTCGGTCACCCGGAAACTCCAAAAACGACTGGGGACTTTCCGCGGTCACGACAACACTGCATGCAAAATCGGTTTTACATGGGAAGGATCTTATTTTCATCAGAAGACCCAAAAAAACTGAGTAAGTCTAGACTAGGCGGAATATATACGATTTGTTCTTTTAGGTTCTCGATAAAACCATCATGATATTTCATCTCATGCCAACTACAGGCACACACTTTCATGAAAGCAATATCCTATTTGCAAGTCACAACCAAAGCAATACTATTAAAACCATTCATTTCAAAATAACCCAACATCCTCATAAAATACCAAACATCTATCAAAATCAATCAAACGTTAAAATAGGCACTTTGTTTGCTTTCAAAAAAATAAAAATAGAACCTAAGCGAAAGTTTGGAAAAGACAGAGAAACACTCAAGGAAACTTATCCAAAAGGAGTCTGCTCTTCTTGGAGAAAGCCTCCCTTGCATCCTCGAGAGCCGCTCTCTTCAGAGTCAACGTCTTGGACAATTCTTCGACTTCTGCCTCCTGTTGTGCGATTTCATCGGCAGAAAGACTTTTGAATACTACGGTTTTCAATTTCTAGATCTCAGCAAAGCCCTTAACGAACCACGAAGCGTTGAACTCATTTTATATGCACATATCACGATGATACTTCCAACTGACGATGACATCCTCAGAAACGGTATGGCCGGTCACTTCGCACATATCCGCGATGGAAGACAAAGCTTCCTCCACACGTTTTACCAGCGCAAATCGACTGGTGATCTTCCTGGTTGTGGCGATATGTCCATACCTTTCCTAGATTTTGGTGTACAATACCTCGTACTTAGCCAGCACGCTTAAGCCACCGGCCAACACATGACCTGGATAAGGAACCAAGTACGGGGGATCGAAAGTGGCGCCTGCAACCAGACCCACAACCGGCAAGGGGTGCTTTTCCACGCTTTCGTTCAAAGTCGTCAGAGCATTTTCCGATATTCGAGTCGCATCCATGCCTTTCGTTTGATCAACCTCCATCTCTAAAGCACCAATAGCAGTCACCGCAGCTAAAGGAAAATCTTCACAAGCCTCTATCTCAGAATCGTCTCCAGAATCAGATCCTTCCTGCAATCTTGCGTTAGACGTTTTCGATAAAGAAGAAAGAAGGGAAAAGAAAAACATGTGCAAGACTCACCGATCTGCTTCCCGAAGAGGATCCAGTGCTGCTGCCAGAAGAGCTACCTTCGTCTTCTGAACTCTTCTCTTTCTCTGGCTCTTCCCTGTCACGAGAGAGCTCAACACTGCCGGCCTCTATTGGAAGAGGTGTTGTTTCCTGACGACGAGCAAGCGCAGTAAATGCGTTCACACCACCAAAACCCTAACAAGATGCAAATGTTCAGAAATGAAATGAAAAGTTTACACGTTTTAGTCGAACCAGCAAAGAGACGACACTTACCTGAATGTTAGAAGAATTGAAAGACACGAGGCTCGCCGGGTCTATCGAAACCGACCGAAATCCACTGGCGCGGTTCTTCGACCTTTGTTCCCTCACCTGGGGACTGTTCACTTTCCCTGGCGACTTTCGCTTAGCTGCAGAGGGTCTACAACGGGCGTTCGCCACCATGTGATTTACAAAACCACGGATAACAAGGAACTCATCTTGCCAAAACTCATTGTACTTGAAGGTCGTCGAAGGAATTCTTTCCGAAGGCAGGAAGGGTAGACGCGTACCCGGTACAAGAACGCTGGCATTGAAGACGATCGGAAACGGATTCTCTGAAGCAACTGGCTGACGAGCAAAGGGGGTCCCTTGGTCGAAACCCATGTGACAGGTAGCACGATCAATATTATAAGAAGCCACTTGGAAAGACCCCCTAAGAAATACGGCATACAACCAGACGTGCAACTCCGCATAAACAAGTTTTCACCAACACTCAGGTTACCTTCGGAAAGCAAAGTCATATTTGGAGCAGAAGCAAAGGTGTTAACCTGAACTACAGACGCATGCACCGGGGCTCACGGGCGAAAATTGACTTCGTGCGACTTGTCAAGGAACCTAATCAAGTTCGATCCGACTCTTGGACGCCTGTTCACCCATCGGAGAATTTTGGAGCCAACCCAACTCGCGGGAAGTGAAGGCAACGACTTCAGAGCATATTTCTCAAAATGCTCCCACAACCACGCTTGAAGGAAGGCAACATGGACATACAAGTCCACTTTCATATAACCGTTTGAAACACGCATGTCCGCAACCAGGTGATTCAGATGTGTGTACAGAGAACCAAGGAACAAGCTACCAATGGGGAGAACTAAGCCTTTCGTTAACTTTATGGCAATCATCAGAAGCTCTTGTCTTATCTCTTTCTTGCTGGAACCGTCATCGAAAACATCCCTGGACAACCAGAGAGCCAAGAATGCCGCAACATGAAGTGTACTACTCTTTTGACTCGGGTCCAGCTCATCCGGGAACCATTGGGACACCCATCAGCCGTAGAATCTCTTTTCGTTCTTTCTCCGAACGAAATCCTTCGACTTCCCAACAAGAGTGGCTCGCATCTTTTCTTCATCTTCTGCCAGTTGGATATTTAGGTTTCCTATTATGGGAAGATTCAACAGAAGAGCCACGCTTTCTAAGGAAAAAGTCATTTCACCCCACCTACATACGACTGTAAGAGTGTCCGGACACCATCTGGAGATAAAGTCAACTAAACCAGGAATATCCTTCCGAATTTGAAGATTTGCAGATGCCCTAACATCATCAATGATCTGCGCTCGGGTCAAGTTAGCACTTACGTGTTCCTGGCTCACCATAAACTCAATCCATCTGTCGAAGGAGTGCAACGGGCTTTGATACATTCTAAAGTCAATATGGGAAGCAGAATACTCTCCTCTATGAAGACAAAACCGTATTACACTCTCCGGTCGGACTGAACGGATCCTTCTTTCATCTTCTGAACCGGTCAAGAGGATCAGCACGAAATTGGGATGATTTTTTCGGGTTGCGGCAAGGGGCTTTGTGAAGAAGTCATCATCCGTGTTTGGCTTAGAACTACTAACGTCTTTCGGTAAAGCAAGCCTTTGCCCGGGTGACATCTTGCCGGAGTTTCTTGTGTTATTTTGCGAACAAGGTATCTACATCAAAAAGGCAAGACAAGAAGAAATTATCACCCATACATGGCTACACCAAAATAAGGGAAAACCCTAAGCAACTAGGTTTTCACAAACAAACTGCCGCAGTATTCATGACGAAAGTCTACAGGTTCACGAAAATCACATTTATGACTAAGTTCTACGAAGATATGGAAGAACAGTATTTTCTACGGATTCATGCGAAGCATATATACAGCTAGAGTTTTGGATGACAAAAAAAAACAAGGAAGAATTAATTTGAGAAAGAGCGCCGGAAGACATACTTGGAATGTTAACTCGCCCTACCACTTTGTTTCTAACGCAAAGATATGGAGAAACAAAGGTACAAAATAAAAGGTGGATAACCTCTTTCATAGGCGTGATAGTTGGGACTTCGAATAAGGGAAGGATTCCCTTTTCCAAGACGTGCATGAGGAAAGGAAGACGGGCCCGCAATAGCAAGCTTGGCCAATTCCCAAAAACGCACGCATCTTCCTTGCTAGCACCGGCCTTACCAAGTGCTCAATGCCGGCCTTGCCAAAATCCGTGCCGGCCAGCCAGTCTGCGTTAGCCATGCCTTCCTTGCCAACGCCATGCTCTGCCAAATGGCCCACGCCCATTCTAAGCCCATTTGTACTGATAAGCCCCATTCGTGACAAGTCTATGCTAGCAGCTCCGCCTCGCGTGCCAAATCATATCCCCAAAGACACCTAGTCATATTGGGATTTGTGCAACGCTACCAGATGCGAGGATTGTGGATTCTTACTTACATCACGAAAAAGGTCAGACAAATCTCCTCGACCCTCTTTTACGACTTACTGTCTCAATTCTTTTCTCGTCTATCACCATCTTATGCTTACCTCGCAACAAGGCCCCTGTTCCAAGCTAAGCAGGGGACTTAATGTTGATGGTGGTTTTTGAACAAGGGGTAAAACCGTAAAACCTCACGTATAACATGACGTCACCGGTGACACTAGCACATTTATTAGAGCATTTAACGCGGTTATGTCAAAATTACCAGGGTACCCTTTTTCAAATACTAAATTAGGGTTTCGATGCGCGAAACCTTAAATTCACACATACTGCGCAACCATTACGCAAAAAGCATGGCAAACATGCCAAATGCATGCACTGTGCAATCGTCGCGCAGAACATAGCAATTGCATGTACCGTGCAATCACTGCGCAAAAGCATGACAATCATGCCACTCACACATGTCACGCAACATGCCAAACGCACGTACCGTGCAAACATCGCGCAAAACATAGCAATTGCACGTACCGTGCAATCATTGCGCAAAAGCATGAAAAACATGCCAAATGCACGCACCGTGCACTCATCACACAAAACATAGAAATTGCATGTACCATGCAATCATTGTGCAAAATATGGCAACCATGCCAAATCTACAAATAACGCGCAACGTTACGCTAAATATGGCAACCACGCCAAACCGTAAAGTAACGCGCAATCATCACGTTAACCATGCCAAAAATCTAAAAATGCACCACCATTGCACAAAATGGCAACCATGCCAAAAGCGCGCGCCATTGGCACATGCCATGCAACCCTTGCAACCTGGCATGCCAAGCCATGCAACCTAGGGTGGTGTGGTTGGAAAACACACAAAAACTCTTGCAAGTATACAAGGCCAAGTTTTAGTATAGAAAGTAAGCAAGGGATCATTCCACAGAGACTTGGGGTGTATTGAAGTTTCCTAGATAGCTGAGCTAGTGACAGGCAGTGAAGTTAAGAGACAAAGAAACAAAGAAAATTCAGTGGCAGTGAGCCAAAGGCAGTGGCAAAGAATAAGAAAAACTAAGAACAACTTAACCAAAACAAAACATGGAAAAGAAATTGTGGATGGGAAGTGTAAGGAGATGGATGAGAATTCCCTTCCCAGCTAGTTTCTAGGTCAGGTTTTTGTCATATGTCTAGTTAACTAACCTTACAGCCTTAGCTAACCCCTAGTATTGGCTGTCTGTTTAAGGCACAACCAATCACAGACTAACTAGGCAGTGGCTTACTAACTAATGTAGCTGATTAACTCCTTAGAGCCACCACTGACCCCTAGCATTAGTGGTCTTCTTACAACACCACTAATCACAAATCAGTTGGGCTTTTAGGAATCTAACTAGCCTAAGCTATTTTGAGTTCAACAAAAACCATCCTAATAGCTAACCATCATGGTTCAAAGGTCTTCTCTGAGGTTTAAACAGGGAAAATACATGATCATGTGAAGAGACATTACAAACATGCTAATTAACACAAACATAACATGACAGATGGATACAAAACATCACAGGAACAAACATCACACACAGAACACAACAGGATATTACACTAAACATGAACACAACATTAACAGCACAAAAATGATCATTAACAGAACTTGGTTCTGGACACACTGGCTAATCCAGGCATAACTTTTACAACAACACCACAGTCTATTTATACCCAAATCCCTAAATTATACAATTAGGGTTTATAGAAAAATACCCAAATTCAAACAGTGAAATTAACTCACCTAATCTTCAAATTGACGTCGACCCATCCTTCTTTGCCTTCTCTCAGTCCTTCTCCTGCTCCAATTCAGTCTTATAGCCCACCTATTTTACTAATTTCCCACCTAGGGTTTCAGGGGAAAATTAGAGGGGAAATGGGTAAAATAGGTGGCTAGAGATGTATGTAGGGTATGGGGGTGATGGGTAGATACGGTTTGGTGGAGAGAGTTGTTGGCGGCGTTTGGTGGAGATGACAGGGGAGAAGGTGGTGGTGATGGTGGTTGCAGAGTATGGTGGTTGCAGAGGGTGAGGGAGAAAGAAGTCGATGGAAAGAAGGAGGGGAGTGTTTGGCGATGGGTATAGGGTTAGGTTGCTCGGGTGTGAGGCGGGCTCATCAGATTTCGATGTTAGGCGAGTGATAGGCGTTTGATCGATACATCTGAAATGCATCCAACGATAAGATGGAACATAGCCTTCAGCGACCGTCGGATGAAGAGATACAACGAAACTAACGGCGTGAGATGGAGTTAGGTGTTGTAGTGTTGGTCAGGAAATTCAGACTTTGATGCACGAAGAGGAGGCGACCGTTGGATGATGATATGGATCCAATCTGACGGCTACATGAGAAGTGGGTTATGGATTTGGGTTTTGGTTTGGGAGATAAGTTGGGCTTGGGATAATTCTGAGCCCATTTCTTCTTTAAGAACAATTTCTTCCTCTTCAAGCCCACTTCTAGCCTTTTGGTCTTGTGCACAACATTCTTCGCGGCTTCCTTGTGTAATTCCTCCCGGCTTTTCACCACTCTTCAGCTCTTTTCCGCTCCGCAAGTTATCCAGACTTTATTTATTACCTAAAAATGCAAAATTAAGTAAGAAAAATATTTATTCTTGAAAACAATGAAAATACAGAATATGGGATAAAATGTAGAATTAATGCACAAAAGATGAGTTAAATGCCAAGAAAAATATATAGAAATATGCACTTTTTAGGACTCATCAAATACCCCCAAACCTGAATTTTACTTGTCCTCAAGTAAAACAAAACTAAGGAAATCCTACCTATACCACTGTCGCTGGTCTCTCGAATGCATTTAGCATATGCACTAAGCCTTTTAAACCACTAAGTGTCCCTAGTGGACGAGTTGAAGTCTCGTGAAGGTTTGCTTAGAACGTACCTACAAAGTTCTAGGTCAAAATATAAGCTCAGATTCCATCAAATGTGACATGTGCAAAACAGTTTAAGCTCACAGCAAAATGGAGATGTCAATCTAGCTATCGAAGGCACAATCCTAGCACTGATAACAAAAAAAAGACATGTGATAAGAGTGTAAAGTGTATCTACACATGTGTAAAGAAAGATCTGAAGTTATGACTACTAATCACCAAGAGATAGTTTCTCAGGCTAAGAACCAAGGTCGAAATCTAGCTAGCTGTCCGGACTTTACGAGAATTGTGAATGAGTTGGAGGTATTTCACAATTACTCGCGTTGTACATCAATGGCATACACCCTCCTTGCTTATTACAATGAAACAACAAAATGACTATTTACATGACTCTTATTTACATTGACTATTCTCTTTTTATTTTTGGAACAAGAGATGATGGAATTGATAAATACTTGATTTTTTTGTATTTTTCTGATTTTTTTTTGAATATTTTATATTTTTTTTTTTTTTTTTTTTTTTTTTTTAGAAAAGGAAACACTTTTGATACATATACAAAAGGAAACAAAAATTACATGACACTTTGCAAGAGGTAGCCCTTTTTGATGCACCCAGTTAAATTCGATGGTTGTCTTTCTTAATGTAACCTCCACCTTCTATCCCAACCAACCAAAGAACAAGCTAGTCAAGTTTCGTTCAGTATTCTAAAGTGATTGGCAATCGTAACTTCCTATCCAACACCTTGAAGATCGAGGCCATACATGTATTGGTAGATCGTGCGCGTGCAAATTTCTTATCACTATGTGAATTGTGCTAGAATCAGGGTGCCTAAATATCTAGACTAAGACTCCTAATAAAAATACATTTTTGCACAAGAGTCAACATTTCAAGGTAAATGAGCTCCATTTTTTATGATTTTTTTTTCAATTTTTTAATTTTTTTGAATTTTGATTTGTCAATTTTTTTGGAATTTTTCAATTTTTTCAAAAAGAAGAAGGAGTTTTGTTTTCAATTATGGCATATTATCGAAGTAGTATCTACTTTTCACCCCCAAACCTAAACTAAACATTGTCCTCAATGTTTCAAAATATGGAAAGAATTATAAACAATATATGAAGAGGATCATGTTGAGTAGAGAAAAAGGAAAGAAAATACCCGATTTCGGCGAAAGCAATATTAGAACTCCGTTATTCAAGGAAAAAAAATCCAACATATTTCAGCCGAGATCATATTGGATTAGCAAAATATATACAAAAGGAACAAAAAGGTTTTTAAGAAATTTTATCTACTGGATTATATACAAAAATTCACCATACACTAACAATCTAAAGAGTTGAGGATCAACCCAAAAGACAAAGTGTAGAGGTTTCAACAGCTTCACACAATAATAATATGGTAGGCATGCAAGTGAAGCTATGAAACAAAATGAGCTACCCCCAAACCTGGATTTTACAGAAGATATAATTTTGAAAACAAAATCGCGCAGTTTCGGGGGTTCATCATGCAAAAGGTCTAGCTCAAAGTGAACTGTGCTAGGGACGGGCAAACATGCAATTTCCAACTGTGGTTCCTCAAATGTATTATACTTAGAAGCAAAATAGTCCAAGAGGACTAAGGAAGCACACAGTTCCAAACCTAGATTAGGCATTCTCAGAAAAATTGGTTTTACAATATTGGTACAAACCAAATCTAGGTTGGGTGGAAGGCCATCAGATTGTGACTCATGTAGGAGAATAGGCACGTCATTATCAATCAAATCAAAATCTCCTAAATCATCTACACATGTCACATCATGCTCACAATCATCAATCAAATTAGCAAGTCCACAATCAGAATCATCAACATCATCAACAGATTTGTCCTCATGCATCGGCAATTCAATGGAAACATCATATGGAATACTAGAAGAGATATCATTCATTAAGGTCTGGGCAGAGAAGCCTAATGTATTTGAACCCAAAGGTTCCATAACATCATCAGTATAGACATGTTCTTCTAATATAATATCATAATTATTATCATCCTCAACAAAACAAGAGTGTCCTTCCCTAAAAACTATAGTGTTTCTATTCCACTCATTTACCTCTAGATTAGGTTCATGTTCAATATGACTATCATGAGTAGGGTTAAAAACACTATTTTGATAATTAATTTCATTAAGGATAAAAATGCTGCTATGATCATTCAATGTATGCATTTCTAAACTAGCAGTGTTTTGTTTGAGGAGATTGATGTTTTCCATTATAGATTGCATACAAGGGCTCATGTGAAATTGTTCGTCCTCCCCTTGTGGTGATTGATACATGGGTGCATGGTCGTTAGGGTCTATAAATGGTTGATCGCAACCTTGAAAAGGTTGATTATGGTCCCAATAACCACCATCATAATAATCTGTAGGTTCTACAAACCTTGGAATTTCTCCAGTCCGCCTAAATTCATGGAAAATATAGCAATTCGCAATAGTGTGGTCTAAGCCATCACATGCGGGACATGCATAGATTTCAGGTTGCCTAAGAAAATTAGATGTGACAGATTCCTCATGTGATTGCATTTCTAAAGCTGCGATTCGAGCTTCTAATTGATCCACAAGAGATGATTGTGTGAGTGAGGCACTAGCAAAATGTTCATTTTCACGTTGTGGCAAACGATGCATGTGCGAATAGTCATTAGGGTTCATGTATTGAGGCTCGGGACTTTGAAAATGTCCATAATAATTCCTATAACTATTGACATCATGGTCTGTGGGAGGTTCATAACGTGAAGTTTGTCCATACGCAAGTTCTCTAAGGGATTCGTTGTATTCCCCAATTGTAGAAAAAGATCTAGACATGATTGGGCTCAAAAGCTAAGTAACTATATTACAAAGCCCAAAATTTGGTTTTTAATGGGTTTGGATTTTTGGGAAAAATTTGGTTTTTATGGGAATGAAAAACATTTGGTTTTTGATGGGAAACATTTGGTTTTTATGGGGATAAGCCCACTGTTTTGGTTGTGCTTTGGTGAGGCAATGGGTTTGGAGAACTGTTGTGAAACAGAGCCCAACTTTCGGCCTAGAGTTTGGGTACACGGCCCACTAACGACTTTAGTAAGCCCAGAAACTAATGAAGCCCAGCTGAGTTGGTAGGTTCAGTTAACCTTGTTTAGGTTGTTTGTTGGGTTTTTGAAACCCAAAATTTTGATAGGGACAATCCCACAGTTAAGCTCAAATACAAACCCAAAAGTTAACTTAAATTACAAGCCCAACAAAAAAAAATGGAAAAAATTATTACAAGCCCACAAATTAAAAATGGAAGCCCACAGGTTGGGTTCTCTTAATGGGTTTAGGCTTACTTGCTTAAGCACAGCCCAGCTGCTCAGTTAGGTTGCAAAAGCCCAGTTGGGCTTTGGATCATCCTAAGCTTTGGCTTCAACACTCAAGGCCCAGTTGGGCTTGGTTCAATTTCTTCTCCTTCTGCAGCTTACAGCCCAGTTGGGCTTGGTTCAATTTCTTCTCCTTCTGCAGCTTACAACCCAGTTGGGCTTTATCTTACACCAGCTTCAGCAGGCAGCAGCAGCAGGGAATAGCAACAGGAGCACAGCAGCAATAGCAGCAGCAGGATCAGGAGCAGCAGCAGGATCAGGAGAAGCAGCAGGAGAAGCAGCTCAGCTCTATTTGGGCTTCACAGCAGGTACCTGGACTCAGCAAAGATCAGTTTTTTTCAGCTGCACTACACAGCAGCTACTAAAACAGCAAGTTAATCTAAGATGCAAGAATGCAATGCATGATGCAAGATATGCAGTGCAGAGAATATGCAAGTGAGGCTAGATGAACTAAATGCAAGGAGAACAGCAAATAAGAATGCTTCGAAAATACAACGCCAAGTCCCCGGCAGCGGCGCCAAAAACTTGGTGTGGTTGGAAAACACACAAAAACTCTTGCAAGTATACAAGGCCAAGTTTTAGTATAGAAAGTAAGCAAGGGATCATTCCACAGAGACTTGGGGTGTATTGAAGTTTCCTAGATAGCTGAGCTAGTGACAGGCAGTGAAGTTAAGAGACAAAGAAACAAAGAAAATTCAGTGGCAGTGAGCCAAAGGCAGTGGCAAAGAATAAGAAAAAACTAAGAACAACTTAACCAAAACAAAACATGGAAAAGAAATTGTGGATGGGAAGTGTAAGGAGATGGATGAGAATTCCCTTCACCCAGCTAGTTTGCCTAGGTCAGGTTTTTGTCATATGTCTAGTTAACTAACCTTACAGCCTTAGCTAACCCCTAGTATTGGCTGTCTGTTTAAGGCACAACCAATCACAGACTAACTAGGCAGTGGCTTACTAACTAATGTAGCTGATTAACTCCTTAGAGCCACCACTGACCCCTAGCATTAGTGGTCTTCTTACAGCACCACTAATCACAAATCAGTTGGGCTTTTAGGAATCTAACTAGCCTAAGCTATTTTGAGTTCAACAAAAACCATCCTAATAGCTAACCATCATGGTTCAAAGGTCTTCTCTGAGGTTTAAACAGGGAAAATACATGATCATGTGAAGAGACATTACAAACATGCTAATTAACACAAACATAACATGACAGATGGATACAAAACATCACAGGAACAAACATCACACACAGAACACAACAGGATATTACACTAAACATGAACACAACATTAACAGCACAAAAATGATCATTAACAGAACTTGGTTCTGGACACACTGGCTAATCCAGGCATAACTTTTAAAACAACACCACAGTCTATTTATACCCAAATCCCTAAATTATACAATTAGGGTTTATAGAAAAATACCCAAATTCAAACAGTGAAATTAACTCACCTAATCTTCAAATTGACGTCGACCCATCCTTCTTTGCCTTCTCTCAGTCCTTCTCCTGCTCCAATTCAGTCTTATAGCCTCACCTATTTTACTAATTTCCCACCTAGGGTTTCAGGGGAAAATTAGAGGGGAAATGGGTAAAATAGGTGGCTAGAGATGTATGTAGGGTATGGGGGTGATGTGGGTAGATACGGTTTGGTGGAGAGAGTTGTTGGCGGCGTTTGGTGGAGATGACAGGGGAGAAGGTGGTGGTGATGGTGGTTGCAGAGTATGGTGGTTGCAGAGGGTGAGGGAGAAAGAAGTCGATGGAAAGAAGGAGGGGAGTGTTTGGCGATGGGTATAGGGTTAGGTTGCTCGGGTGTGAGGCGGGCTCATCAGATTTCGATGTTAGGCGAGTGATAGGCGTTTGATCGATACATCTGAAATGCATCCAACGATAAGATGGAACATAGCCTTCAGCGACCGTCGGATGAAGAGATACAACGAAACTAACAGCGTGAGATGGAGTTAGGTGTTGTAGTGTTGGTCAGGAAATTCAGACTTTGATGCACGAAGAGGAGGCGACCGTTGGATGATGATATGGATCCAATTTGACGGCTACATGAGAAGTGGGTTATGGATTTGGGTTTTGGTTTGGGAGATAAGTTGGGCTTGGGATAATTCTGAGCCCATTTCTTCTTTAAGAACAATTTCTTCCTCTTCAAGCCCACTTCTAGCCTTTTGGTCTTGTGCACAACATTCTTCGCGGCTTCCTTGTGTAATTCCTCCCGGCTTTTCACCACTCTTCAGCTCTTTTCCGCTCCGCAAGTTATCCAGACTTTATTTATTACCTAAAAATGCAAAATTAAGTAAGAAAAATATTTATTCTTGAAAACAATGAAAATACAGAATATGGGATAAAATGTAGAATTAATGCACAAAAGATGAGTTAAATGCCAAGAAAAATATATAGAAATATGCACTTTTTAGGACTCATCATAGGGCCAAAGCCGCCACACGCCCAATTGGCACATGCCGTGCAACCCTTGCAACCTGGCATGCCAAGCCGTGCAACCTAGGTACAAAGCCGCCACACGCGCCATTAGCACATGTCGTGCAACCCTTGCAACCTGGCATGCCAAGCCGTGCAACCTAGGGACAAAGCCGCCACACACGCCATTGGCACAAGCCGTGAAACCCTTGCAACCTTGCATTCCAAGCCGTGCAACCTAGGGCCAAAGCCGGCCATGCACCCGCAATCCATTGCGGCACATGTCGTGCAACCCTTGCAACCTGGCATGCCAAGCCGTGCAACCTAGGTCCAAAGCCGCCACACGCGCCATTGGCACATGCCGTGCAACCCTTGCAACCTGGCATGCCATGTCGTGCAACCTAGGGCCAAAGCCGCCATACGCGCCATTGGCACATGCCGTGCAACCCTTGCAACCTGGCATGCCAAGCCGTGCAACCTAGGGCCAAAGCCGCCACACACACCATTGGCACATGCCGTGCAACCCTTGCAACCTGGCATGCCAAGCCGTGCAACCTAGGGCCAAAGCCGCCACATGCGCCATTGGCACATACCGTGCAACCCTTGAAACCAGGCATTCCAAGCCGTGCAACCTAGGGCCAAACCCGCCACACGCGCCATTGGCACATGTCGTGCAATCCTTGCAACCTGGCATGCCAAGCCGTGCAACCTAGGGCCAAAGCTGCCACACGCGCCATTGGCACATGCCGTGCAACCCTTGCAACCTGGCATGCCAATCCATGCAACCTAGTTCAAAGAATACCACACATGCCATTGGCACATGCCGTGCAACACTACTTGCACTCGACGTGCAACCTAGGGCCAAGGCATACCACACATGCCATGCAAGACTTGCACTTTGGCACTCCCACTTGCACCCGACGTGCAACCCAAGGACGAGGCATGCCACACATGCCATTGGCACATGTCGTGCAACCCTTGCACTTTGGCATGCCGCGCCTACATCAAAGGCCACAATTCCTCTTATGCAAAATCTCAACCGTCGAAGGTCGCCACTGAGCCGCAAGTCTCTCAAGCTCAACTTATCGAACACCAGCGACATGCTACATGTTTTCCACGCAAAACACTCGAGACATCAAAACGTACGTCACAAACTGGGGGATTCTCATTAGGGTTTTGGTTTGGCGGTCTACAGCGTGCGGCTTACACAAATGCCCGTTTCAAGAAAGTGTAATAAGAATAAAACGGTTATTAAATGCATGAAGTAATGGTGAAACGCTCTTTCATTATGGAACATCAATTCCATCAATACCATGCGTTACCACCTCTTCCCGTTTAACTCATCCGTTTCTTTTCTTATGGGGCCAGAGTACGATTCACTTGGACTTGTATAAATAGGTTTTACCTATTTCCACTAAGACACAAGTTTTTGGTCAGGGAGAAATACAACACTCAGAAAAGAAACTCTTGCTAGCTTTCTCAAATATTTCATCTTCTGATACAAGTCGAGTACTACTCTTCCAGAACTTCTATGTTCTCAACACTCTCTTCGCTTCCCTCCCTAAACCAGCCCTTCTCCTCCTCTTTGTGACCGAAGCAAATCCGGAACGGCCATTTCTTGGTTTAGGCCAGATTTGTATAAATTGATCTCTCGAATCAAAAGTACTCCCGTGCAGTACATTTGTTTAATGTTTAGATTTATTTCTTACCTACTCACCGAAATTACAAAAATCAGCAGAAACGGTTTTTGTCCATAAACAGGTTCTTGTTACCTTGATTTCATATCTAAAGACGGAACAAAAGCTAGGGTTTATCTGTGGGAGACAGATTTATCCTCTTATAGACTTTTCTGTGTGAGACAGATCTGTTTATTATCAAGTGTGTGATTTTGGGTTATAACAACTATTGGTTGTGGGTGAGATCAGCTAAGGGAATCAAGTGCGCAGTATCCTGCTGAGATCAGAGGCGTAGGAGTACAACTGTACCTTGGATTGGTGGGAGACTGATTGGGGTTCAACTATAGTCCAGTCCGAAGTTAGTTTGCAGTAGGCTAGTGTCTGTAGCGGCTTAACACAGTGTGTATTCAATCTGGACTAGGTCCCGGGGTTTTTCTGCATTTGCGGTTTCCTCGTTAACCAAATTTCTGGTGTCTGTGTTATTTCTTTTCCGCATTATATTTTATATAATTGAAATAATACAAGTTGTGTGTTCATGATCATCAATTGGAAATCCAACCTTTGGTTGTTGATTGATATTGATTGATCCTTGGACATTGGTCTTTGGTACCGTCCAAGTATTCCTTGTATTTGATAAAGACTCGCTATTGTTTTTATCTTAAGTAAAAATCAAATCAAGAGAGAGATATTAACTTCTTGAGATACTTTTATCTTGATTGAGTCTTACTGTCTAGTTGATTCTCTGGCAAAGTATTTCGGAGTTAGTGCATACAGATTGCTAATCGAAATATTGGGTGGTGTTGTTAGACCCCCGCTTTTTCAATAGGTATCAGAGCAGGAAAACACGTTTAAGACCTAACAAGTCTGTGTTTGTAGCGATCTGACTTTATGGACAGAGGTGCTATCTCTATTAACGTACCACCAGTCTTCGATGCATCCAATTACTTATGGTGAAAAATTTCTATGCGAGTTTTTCTTCAATCGCGTGATTTTCAATCATGGGTATATGTGGTGAATGGTTATGATGCGCCCGTTGTTGCAGCTGAAGACGGAACTGTTCCCAAGAATATTAGTGAATATAATGCTGCCGAGATTCTTGCTGCAAAGCAGAATTCTGAAGGGTTAAATGCTATCATACATGCCATTGCCCGAAGACTTCAACGTGTCTAATTGAACTAAGTATAAAGATGCTTGGGATATCTTAGAAACCTTATATGAAGGAAACTCCAGTGAAAAGGAAGCTAGGCTTCAAAACCTTAATTCGATTGGGAGAACCTTCGTATGGAAGATGAAGAAACATTTGATGAGTTTAACCACAAAGTGTCTGAAATTGTTAATGCATCTTATGCATTGGGTAAGACTATTCCTGAAAAGGACATTGTGATGAAAATTCTCAGATCGCTGCCATCTAGATACGAGTCTAAGAAGCATTCCATCGTTGAGGGGAATAACCTCAATAATCTTTCCAGAAACACCTTGGTTGGGAAGCTAAAGATCTTTGACCATGAGCATACATCCAAATTCGGTAAGGATGTTTCCTTTAAAGCACAGAAGAACACTAAATTACTTGCCAAAGGTAAGGGTGTTCATGTCTCTGAGGATGATCAGCCTGAGAATGATTTTTCAGATGAAGACCTTGATAAGTCGGTTTCCTTGATCACAAGACAGTTTAGGGATCTTCTGTTGAAGAGAAGTAAACGGTTTTCAAGAGACAAACCTAGGTCATCAGACAAACCTCACAGTCGCGTACCTCCTAAAAACAAGGATGCTGACGAGGCTGATGACGAGGACATGCCTCAGTGCTTTAAGTGTAAGGGTTTTGGCCATTTTGCTAACGAATGCCCAAATCGTAGAAAATACACTGGTAAAAAAGGTCTAGATGTAACACTTGATGAAATGTCTGAAACCTATGATTCCGATGAAGATAGGAAATCAAGTGTAGGGCTCCTTGGTGAAAACATCGATTTTGATACTTGTAGCAATACATATATCAACCTCAATGGGTTCAGAGAAGAAGGAAACCCAATCAAGCTGGAAGATTCTCTAATTGGAAACCCTGTCAGTAATGTATCAGGATCTATTGTATGTCTAGCTTCTTGCACATCTCAGATGCCTGAATACTATCCAAGTTTGACGTGCTCGTTTTGTTCGATGAATGGACACGAACTATCAAGGTGTTACAAGTACAAGCATCAAATAAGGCACGCCAGCAAACTTTAACGAAGAGCAGATCGATCAGCAGGGAAGTTGAAACTTGCTCAGAAGACCGCCGAGGTATGTAGAATCTTATCTTCGTCTAAGAAGTTGGTTTTCAGGGATAGAGTAAGACCATTTGAAAATAAAGTATGGTCGAATCGTTTTGATAGACAGAAATCTGAAGATTCCTCCCTTGAGGAAAAAAATGGACAAATCGTTGTTCATCGCAATACAACTTGATTGTGTTGTTGGGAAAATCTTGTCTCATGTGCCTGATAGAAAAGAGACAAGATTGAGTGCTGATTCAGGCTTCAGTAAAGTTTTTCCTTATTTTCTTAGATTTGTTATTTTCTGTCTATCAAATAAAATAAAGGGTTATTATCGACAATTCTACTCTTTATAGGGTTTTAGAGTTGGGCGTATACGAACCTGTCAATAGGTTTCGAAACCTACATTCCTTTTTCCTTTTTGACATTCTATATAAGATTGCTTGTTGAGTTAGGTGATTCAATCTCACAAATCCAGTTGTTTATAAATGTTCTCAAAGCACCATGTCATATGGAAAGGATGTCAACATGATTGTTAAATCTTCAATCAAAGAAAAAGAAAAATCTCTTGTTTTTAAGTCCCTGAAAAGAAAAATAAGGAATACAAGAAATCCCGGGGTTGTACCTTCTAACTCTCAGAAGTTTTCCGATGTTCTTGATGAGTTGAAGGAAGTAAGAAAGGAGATTCTTGAAATAAAGGCTTTTGTGTCAAAGTCCTTAGAAATTCAGAGAGCCTTGGTACGACATAATCAGCCAAGAGAGTTCGTTGATATAAACTCCTATCTTCGTGAACCTTATGTTCTAATGGTTGTTGACAACAAGGAGTTTGGGAATGATGCTGAATTTCTCAAAGGCATTGTCGCCTAGGATATCTTCTTTTTGGATTAGTTGGAAGAATAACTGGTGCTTTCAATAGCGATGATTGTGACTACACATAGCTATTTTTGTTTTCATCCTCTTATGTTGATGGTGGTTTTTGAACAAGGGGTAAAACCGTAAAACCTCACGTATACCATGACGTCACCGGTGACACTAGCACATTTATTAGAGAATTTAACGCGCTTATGTACCAGGTACCCTTTTTCAAATACTAAATTAGGGTTTCGATGCGCAAAACCCTAAGTTGACACATACCGCGCAACCATTACGCAAAAAGCATGGAAAGCATGCCAAATGCACGCACCATGCAATCATTACGCAGAACATACCAATTTCACATACCATGTGATCACTACGCCAAAGCATGGCAATCATGCCACTCACACATGTCACGCAACATGCTAAATGCACGTACCGTGCAAACATCGTGCAAAACATAGCAATTGCATGTACCGTGCAATCATTGCGTAAAAGCATGGAAAACATGCCAAATGCACACACCGTGCACTCATCACACGAAACATAGCAATTGCATGCACCATGCAATAATTGTGCAAAATATGTCATACCAAGCTGTGCAACCTAGGACCAAAGCCGCCACACGCGCCATTGGCACATGCCATGCAACCCTTGCAACTTTTCAATGCCATGTTGTGCAAGCCTAGGGCCAAAGACGCCACACGCGCCATTGGCACATGCCGTGCAACGCTTGCAACTTTCCAATGCCATGCCTTGAAAGCCTAGGGCCAAAGCCGCCACACGCGCCATTGGCACATGTCATGCAACGCTTGCAACTTGGCATACCAAGTCGTGCAACCTAGGGCCAAAGCCGCCACACGCGCCATTGGCATATGCCATGCAATCCTTGCAACTTGGCATAACAAGCCGTGCAACCTAGGGCCAAAGCCTCCACACGCGCCATTGGCACATGCCGTGCAACGCTTGCAACTTGCCAATGCCATGCCGTGCAATCTTAGGGCCAAAGCCGCCACACGCGCCATTGGCACATACCATGCAACCCTTGCAACTTTGCAATGCCATGTCGTGCAAGCCTAGGGCCAAATCCGCCACACGCGCCATTGGCACATGCCATGCAACCCTTGCAACTTGACAATGCCATGCCGTGCAACTTAGGGCCAAGGCATGCCACACATGCCATTGGTACATGACGTGCAACACTTGCACTCTGGCATTACCACTTGCACCCGACGTGCAACATAAGTCCAAGGCATGCCGCACATACCATTGGTACATGCTGCGCAACCCTTGCACTTTGGCATGTCGCGCCTACATCAAAGGCCACGATTCCTCTTAAGATGCAAAATCTCGACCGTCGAAGGTCGTCACTGAGCCGGCAAGTCTCTCAAGCTCAATTTATCAAACACCAGCAACACGCTACATGTTTTCCAAGAAAACACTTGAGACATCAAAACGTATGTCACAAACTGGGGAATGCTCATTAGGGTTTTGGTTTGGCGGTCTACAGCGTGCGGTATACACAAATGCGCATTTCAAGAAAGTGTCATAAGAATAAAACGGTTAGTAAATGCAGGAAGTAATGGTGAAACGCTCTTTCATTATGGAACATCAATCCATCAAATTCCATCAATACCAGGCATTACCACCTCTTCCCATTCAACTCATCTGTTTCTTTTCTTACGAGGCCAGAGTATGTTTGACTTAGACTTGTATAAATAGGTTTTACCTATTTCCACCAAAGACACAAGTTTTGGTCAAGGAGAAATACAACACTCAGAAAGGCAACTCTTTCTAGCTTTCTCAAAGTTTTCATCTTCTGATACAAGTCAAGTACTACTCTCCCAGAGCTGCTCTGGTCTCAACACTCTCTTCGCTTCCCTCCCTAAACCAGCCCTTCTTCTCCTCTTTGTGACCGAAGCAAATCCGGAACGACCATTTCTTGGTTTAGGCCAGATCTGTACAGATTGATATCTCGAATCTAAAGTACTCTCGTGCAGTACATTTGTTTAGGGTTTAGATTTGTTTCTCACCCACTCACCGAAATTACCAAAATCAGCAGAAACAATTTTCACCCATAAACAATTGGAGACCAAAGTGGGAGATTGATCTTTCGGTTACAATATCAGTTTTCAAAAATCGATCTCAAACTTCGATCCAGACATCAGGATGACAGAAGCAAGCAATCTATTCAGGGATCTACAACTCGACTGCCAGACAACCTGATTACCAGTCGTAAACCGCAAGAGGTGGATGGGGACTTCACTAGAACTGAAAGCAAACGATTCGGTCACCAGGAAACTCCAAAGCGACCGGGGACTTTCCGTAGTCGCGACAATACTACATACAAAAACGGTTTTACACGGGAAGGATCTTGTTTTCATCAGAAGACCCAGAAAACTAAGTAAGTCTAGACTAGACGGAATATACGATTTATTCTTTTAAGTTCTCGATAAAACCATCATGCTATTTCATTTTTTGCCAACTACCGGCACACACTTTCATGAAAGCAATATCCTATTCGCAAGTCAAAACCAGAACAATACTATCAAAACCATTCATTTCAAAATAACCCAATATCCTCATAAAATGCCAACCATCTATCGAAATCAATCAAACGTTAAACTAGGCACTTTGTTTGCCTTTCAAAAAAAAAAAGAGGACTTAAGCGAAAGTTTGGAAAAGACAGAGAAACATTCAAGGAAAGTTATCCAACAGGGGTCTGCACTTCTTGGAGAAAGCCTCCCTTGCATCTTCGAGGGCCGCTCTTTTCAAAGTCAACGTCTTGGACAATTCTTCGACTTCTGCCTCATGCTGTGCGATTTCATCTGCAGAAAGACTCTCGACTGCTACGGTTTTCAATTTCTGGATCTCCGTGAAGCCCTTGACGAACCACGAAGCGTTGAACTCATTTTCTATGCACATATCGCGATGATACTTCCAACTTACGATGACATCCTCGAAAACGGTATAGCCGGTCACTTCGCACATATCCTCGATGGAAGACAAAGCTTCCTTCACATGTTTGACCAGCACCAATCGACTGGTGATCTTCCTGGTCGTGGCGATATGTCCATACCTTTTCCAAATTTTGGTGTACATCACCTTGTATTTAACCAGCACGCTGAAGCCACCGACCTACACATGACCTGGATAAGGAACCAAGTACGGGGGATCGAAGGTGGCGCCTGCAACCAGACCCACAGCTGACAAGGGGTTCTCTTCCACACTTTCGTTGACAGTTTTCAGAGCATTCTCCGCTGTTCGGGACGCATCCATGCCTTTCGTTTGATCAACCTCCATATCCGAAGCACCAATAGCAGTCGCTGCATCTAAAGGAAAATATTCACAAGCCTCTATCTCAGAATCGTCTCCAGAATCAGATCCTTCCTCAGATCCTTCCTGCAATCTTGAGTTAGACATTTTCGAAAAAGAAGAAAGAAAAGAAAAGAGAAACATGTGCAAGACTCACCGATCCACTTACCGAAGAAGATCCAGTGATGCTGCCAGAAGAGATACCTTCGTCTTATGAACTCTTCTCTTTCTCTGACTCTTCCCTAGAGGGATTAACACTGCCAGCCTCTATCGGAAGAGGTGTTATTTCCTGACGACGAGCAAGCGCAGTAAAGGCGTTCACACTACCGAAACTCTGGTAGAAACAAGATGCAAAAGTTCAGAAACAAAATGAAGATTTACACGTTTTAGTTGATCCAGGGGCGACACCTACCTGAATATTGGAAGAATTGAAAGACACGGGGGTCGCCGAGTCTGTCGAAACCGACCGAAATCCACCAGCGCGATTCTTCGACCTTCGTTTCTTCACCTGGGGATTGTCCACGTTACCAGGAGACTTTCACTTAGTTGCAGAAGGATCCCTCAACATTGGATGCTTTGTCAAAACCTCAGGGGAGGGTCTACAACGGGCGTTCGCCACCATGTGATTCACAAAACCGCGGATAGTAAGGAACTCATCTTGCCAGAACTCATTATACTTGGAGGTCGTCGAAGAAACTCTTTTTAAGGGAAAGAAGGGTAGGCGCGTACCCGGTACAAGAACACTGGCATTGAAGACGACCAGCAACAGATTCTCTGAAGCAACTCGCTGACGAGCAAAGGGGATCCCTTGGTCGAAACCCATGTAACGGGCAGCACGACCAATATTATAAGAAGCCACTTGGAAATACCCCCTAAAGAAAGACGGCATACAACCAGACGTGAAACTCCGCATAAACAAGTTTTCACCAACACTCAGGTTACCTTCGGAAAGCAAAGTCATATTTGGAGCAGAAGCAAAGGTGTTAACCTGAACTACAGACGCATGCACCGGGGCCCACGGGAGAAAATTGACTTCGTGCGACTTATCAAGGAACCTAATCAAGTTCGATCCGGCTCTTGGACGCCTGTTCACCCATTGGAGTATTATGGAACCTCCCCAACTCGCGGGGAGTGAAGGCAACGGCTTCGGAGCATATTTCTCAAAATGATCCCACAACCATGCTTGAAGGAAGGCAACATGGACATACGAGTCCACTTTCATATAACCGTTTGAAACACGCATGTCCGCAAACAGGTGATCCAGATGCGTATACAGAGAACCAAGGAACAAACTACCAATGGGGAGAACTACGCCTTTCGCTAACTTTATGGCAATCATCAGAAGCTCTTGTCTTATCTCTTTTTTCTGGGCTACGGCAAGGGGCTTTGTGAAGAAGTCATCATCCGTGTTTGACTTAGAGCTGCTAACGTCTTTTGATAAAGCAAGACCTTGCTCGGGTGACATCTTACCGGAGTTTCTTGTGTTGTTTTTGCTAACAAGGTATCTACATCAAAAAGGCAAGAAGAGAAGAAATTATCACCCACACACGGCTACACCGAAATAAGGGAAAACCCTAAGAAACTAGGTTTTCACAAACACACTGCCGCATTATTCATGACGAAAGTCTACAGGTTCACGAGAATCACATTTATGACTAAGTTCTACGAAGATATGGAAGAAAAGTATTTTCTAAGGATTCATGCGAAGCATATATGCATCTAGAATTTTGCACGACAAAAAAGAAACAAGGAAGAATTAATTTGAGAAAGAGCGCCGGAAGATATACCTGGAATGCTAACTCGCCCTACCACTTTGTTGCTAACGCAAAGATATGAAGAAACAAAGACACAAACTAAAAGGTGGATAACCTCTTTTATAGGCGTGATAGTTGGGGACTTCGAATAAGGGAAGGATTCCCTTTTCAAAGCCGTGCATGAAGAAAGGCAGCTGGGCCCGCAATAGCAATCTTGGACACTTCCCAAAAACGCATGCATCTTCCTTGCTAACATCGGCCCTACCAATTGCTCAATGCCGGCCTTGCCAAGTTCGCGCCAGCCTTGCAAAATCCACGCCAGCCTTCCCAAATCCACGCCATCCATGCCTTCCTTGCCAGCGCCTTCCATCCCGGCCTTGCCGCGCCGGCCATGCCTTCCTTGCCGACGTCGTGCTCTGCCAAACGACCCACGCCCATTCTAAGCCCATTTGTACTGACAAGCCCCATTCGTGACAAGACTATGCTAGCAGCTCCGCCTCGCGTTCCAAAGCCTGGCCCCAAAGACGCCTAGTCATACTGGGATTTGTGCAAAGCTACCAGATGCGAGGATTGCGGATTCTTACTTACATCTCGAAAAAGGTCAGACAAATCTCCTCAGCCCTCTTTCACGACTTACTGTCTCAATTCCATCCTCGTCTGTCACCATCTTATGCTTACCTCGCAACAAGGCCCCTGTCCCAATCTAAGCAGGGGACTTAATGTTGATGGTGGTTTTTGAACAAGGGGTAAAACCGTAAAACCTCACGTATAGCATGACGTCACCGGTGACACTAGCACATTTATTAGGGCATTTAACGCGCTTATGTAAAAATTACCAGGGTACCCTTTTTCAAATACTAAATTAGGGTTTCGATGCGCGAAACCCTAAGTTGACACATACCGCGCAACCATTACGCAAAAAGCATGGCAAGCATGCCAAATGCACGCACCGTGCAATCATTGCGCAGAACATAGCAATTGCACGTACCGTGCGATCACTGCGCCAAAGCATGGCAATCATGCCACTCACACATGTCACGCAACATGCTAAATGCACGTACCGTGCAAACATCGCGCAAAAAATAGCAATTGCACGTACCGTGCAATCATTGCGTAAAAGCATGGCAAACATGCCAAATGCACGCACCGTGCACTCATCACACGAAACATAGCAATTGCATGTACCATGCAATCATTGTGCAAAATATGGCATACCAAGCCGTGCAACCTAGGGCCAAAGCCGCCACACGCGCCATTGGCCCATTCCATGCAACCCTTGCAGCTTCGCAATGCCATGCCGTGCAAGCCTAGGGCCAAAGCCGCCACACGCGCCATTGGCACATGCCATGCAACCCTTGCAACTTGGCATTGCCATGTCGTGGAAGCCTAGGGCCAAAGCCACCACACGCGCCATTGGCACATGCCGTGCAACGCTTGAAAGTTGGCAATGCCATGCCGTGCAAGCCTATGGCCAAAGCCACCACACGCGCCATTGGCACATGCCATGCAACGCTTGCAACTTGGAATACCAAGCCGTGCAACCTAGGGCCAAACCCGCCACACGCGCCATTGGCACATGCCATGCAACCCTTGCAACTTCGCATACCAAGCCGTGCAACCTAGGCCAAAGCCGCCACACGCACCATTGACACATGCCTTGCAGTGCTTGCAACTTGGCAATGCCATTCCGTGCAACCCTAGGGCCAAAGCCTCCACACGCGCCATTGGTACATGCCATGCAACCCTTGCAACTTGGCAATGCCATGCCATGCAAGCCTAGGGCCAAAGCCGCCACACGCTCCATTGACACATGCCATGAAACCCTTGCAACTTGGCAATGCCATGCTGTGCAACTTAGGGCCAAGGCATGCCACACATGCCATTGGTACATGACGTGCAACACTTTCACTCTGGCATTACCACTTGCACCCGACGTGCAACATAAGGCCAAGGCATGCCACACATACCATTGGTACATGCTGCAACCCTTGCACTTTGGCATGCCGCGCCTACATCAAAGGCCACGATTTCTCTTAAGATGCAAAATCTCGACCGTCGAAGGTCGCCATTGAGCCGGCAAGTCTCTCAAGATCAACTTATCAAACACCAGCAACACGCTACATGTTTTCCACGAAAACACTCGAGACATCAAAACGTATGTCACGGACTGGGGGATGCTCATTAGGGTTTTGGTTTGGCGGTCTACAACGTGCGGCATACACAAATTCCCGTTTCAAGAAAGTGTCATAAGAATAAAACGGTTAATAAATGCAGGAAGTAATGGTGAAACGCTCTTTCATTATGGAACATCAATTCCATCAAATTCCATCAATACCAGGCGTTACCACCTCTTCCCATTCAAGTCATCTGTTTCTGTTCTTACGAGGCCAGAGTACGTTTCACTTAGACTTGTATAAATAGGTTTTACCTATTTCCACCAAAGACACAAGTTTTTGGCCACGGAGAAATACAACACTCAGAAAGGCAACTCTTGCTAGATTTCTCAAAGATTTCATCTTATGATACAAGTCAAGTACTACTTTCCCAGAGCTTCTCTGGTCTCAACACTCTCTTCGCTTCCCTCTTTAAACCAGCCCTTCTCCTCCTCTTTGTGATCGAAGCAAATTCGGAACGGCCATTTCTTGTTTTAGGCCAGATTTGTACATATTGATCTCTCGAATCTAAAGTACTCCCGTGCAGTGCATTTGTTTAGGGTTTAGATTTGTTTCTCACCCACTCACCGAAATTACCAAAATCAGCAGAAACGATTTTCACCCATAAACAATTATTTTATAGGTTTATCGGTATTAAATTCTAAAAATATTTGGAGGATGATGTTTATTGCAGTATTTTAATGGTTTGTGATATTGCAATATTTTTATGGGATATGTATTGTTTACGTCCGTGAACTTGAAGGTCCCATATTGCAGTCAAAAGTAAAGTCGTTCATGAATCGGTATTCGTATTGATGAAAGGACGAATGGACTTTTGACATATACAAAAGTTAAGCCTATGTAATCATTAATTTGATGGAAAATAGGATAAAATATTTTGTTCAACAAGGATAAAGTCTATTATGTCGTTATGATGGAAAATAGAATAGATCCTTGTATGTTATCCACGGTATTGATCTTCATTGATCCATGTTATTATGTTTTACCGTGAAGGCTCCATTGTGTGTCTTATGTTGAGAACCTTACAACTAAGTCGATAACCTTGGCTTTGTTGGTTGTTCCATAAGATGCTATATGTCGAGCATTAAGAACTAAATTAATCAACTAGTTTGGTTATTTAGTTTGTACTCCATAAGTTTTCTTTCTTACGTCGAGTACATGTACGGTTAAGGTTGTCATATTCTATGATGAACTTAGTCGGGGTTTCATAAGTTCTTTTATGTTGAGCCAAAAATAATTAAATTGATTACTTGGGTGATTAGTTTGGCTATTTGTATTCCAATTAGATTAATTATAGGTTCTCTTGTAATTAATCTAGTTGAGTTTTCATATATTCCACAAGTTCTTGTGTTGAGTATGTGAAAGGCTACACTATCATGTTCTTTGGTTAATGTAGTCATATATTCCGTAAGGTTTTCCTTATGTTGAGTATTTGAACAGTTAAGTTAGTCATCTCCGTGTGATTGACTTAGTCATAGCTCCGTGAGTTTACTTATGTTGAGCACTTTCAATTAAATTGATCACTTTTGTGGTTTGATTTAGTTGTGTATTCCAATTGAATTAATCATGGGTTTACTTGTGGTTAATTTGGTTGAGCTTTGGATATAGAAAATCATTCCTATGGTTTTTAATGTCCAATATAAAATCCTTCTTTTCTTTCGAAATTAAGGTCGTTCTTGTTGTTCTCTCGGGAATGACATCAACTGGGGGAGAGTTCTTTTGAACTTGTGATTAATGGTAATATCTTGCGGGGAGTGCGGCTGTAGAATTTTATAGGGGTTATCTTGTATTTTAAAACTCCTTGATGAATGCTGTTAGCTTCGGCTATTAGATTGCATCTAAATTAAGTTGGTATGTATTTTTTATTTTGGTCATGAAATGTCTCTTGTGGAAATTTCATTACGATCCCATTCTTGTACCTTTGCCAATTTTATTGACAAAAAGGGGGAGAAATATTGTAGTTCACACTACAAATACATATGGTTTTCGGATCATTATGTAAAGGGGAGTGGTTTCCATGATCGAGATGGAGTATTGACTAAGGGGGACTGATACATATCATCGTAGTATTATTGTTAAAGTCGTGATACAATTGGACTTTGATGTTATATAATAATACTATGACACTGTATAATAATGATCGAGAATCTCCATTTCTCTCATTGTTATAGATACGGATCTTCAACAACGATGGTGCTAAACTTACAACCTTTGGGATCATTGGAGTACTTGGAAGGACAAAGATTTCAAGGAACGTTGAAGATTAGACTATGGAATAGGAGCCACTAAAGTTTATCTTTTTTGTATTCCATATGTATTAATAGTTTTTTCACTAAAATTGACAAAGGGGGAGATTGTTAGAGCATATCTCGGTCAACCTCGCATGCGTTGCTATCTCAAGCATGTTTGCCAATGTTAGTGATCAAAACTATGAGTCTTGCTTTCTAGCCTACATAGATAAGTCTCGGACTAGGATAGAAAAGCCTACATAGCTTATCTTTTATCTCGAAATCGTGTGTTGGTAAAGCGTTTCGCTTTGATCAAGTTTATCTTCACCTAGTGACGAAAGTCATGAAAAGTTTCAATCACTTTGAGAATTGCTCTGATGTGAATCGGTCTGTGAATAACGGCTACATAGTGTCCTCTGAGAATTTCTCAATGATTGAAATGAGAGTTTAGATTACATAACCATGTATTCCTTGAACCGAAGTTTTCGAACTTTGTTGATCAAGAGAAATCAGGAGGATTGTGGAATTGGCTTGCCAAGTCCGTGAACCTAGTTCGCAGACTCAGTCCGCGAACTGTCGGAAGTTCTTAACCGAGAATTTCTGCTGGGATTTTCCAAAACTCGTTTGTGTGCTAAGTCCGCGAACTCAGTCCGCGAACTGGCGGAAGTTCACTTTCCGAGAATTTCTGCTGAGTTTGGAAAACTCAACCGATTAACTTAAGTCCGCGAACTTGTTTGTGAAATTAAGAGGTTATGATCTAAAAATGTGCATTGAACATGAAACATTAAATTACTAAGGAATTCTTTATGCAAACCGTGCCTCTAATGTTCATGAGTGATTCAATCGAATCGAATCATCTTTGTTTCGATTGTGTCTTGTGTAGTTACATAAGATCTCATAGAAATTGAACAACTCTTTAACTAGTTTATTTGAGTCAATTGAACTAGTTATGGTGAAGAAGAACAAGGTTAATATGAAATGCTCATATGGTTAACCTTTTGGATTAATATGTTGAACCAACATACACGTACACGTTTGGGCATGGTTTTCACGAACCCAGTAAACGTCTACCCAAGTTTGTGTGACAAGCTAAGTTTTCGATATAACAGTTGAGAAATATTAGCTTGAATCTAAATCAGGTTTTCATCTAACGGTGAATAAGGATTGCTTTATAACTAAGGCAAAACCCTAATTTGAAGGCTATATAAAGGAGACATCTAGCATTGTGCAAAACTAATCCCCGCACGTCTGTGTACTACTAGTGCGCCCGCTAGAGTCGATCTCCATTAACCTTTGATTTTCTTCTCTAAAATATGGTTAACGACTTAAAGACTTCATTGGGATTGTGAATCCAGATCGATACTACTTTATCGTAGTTGTGTGATCTGATCTTGCATCTTTTATCGTACGAGTACAATCGATTGATTGGATTGAGATCGTGAGAGTTCTCCGATAGGCAAGATAAGGAAGTCACAAACATCTTCGTCTCACTGTTTGTGATTCCTCAACAATCCGCTTGTGTAGTCAGGAAGAATTGTAAAGAGGTGATTGATTAATCTAGGTTGTTCTTCAGGAATATAAGACCGGATTATCAATTGGTTCTTGTTACCTTGATTTTATATCTAAAGACGGAACAAAACCTAGGGTTTATCTGTGGTAGACAGATTTATCCTCTTATAGACTTTTCTGTGTGAGACAGATCTATTTATTATCAAGTCTGTGATTTTGGGTTACATCAACTCTTGGTTGTGGGTGAGATCATCTAAGGGAATCAAGTGCGCAGTATCCTGCTGGGATCAGAGGCGTAGGAGTACAACTGTACCTTGGATCGGTGGGAGACTGATTCGGGTTCAACTATAGTCTAATCGAAGTTAGTTTGCAGTAGGCTAGTGTCTGTAGCGGCTTAATACAGTGTGTATTCAATCTGGACTAGGTCCCGGGGTTTTTCTGCATTTGCGGTTTCCTGGTTAACAAAATTTCTGGTGTCTGTGTTATTTCTTTTCCACATTATAATTTATATAATTGAAATAATACAGGTCGTGTGTTCGTGATCATCAATTGGAAATCCAACCTTTGGTTGTTGATTGATATTGATTGATCCTTGTACATTGGTCTTTGGTACCGTCCAAGTATTCCCTGTATTTGATAAAGACTCGCTATTGTTTTTAGCTTGAGTAAAAATCAAATCAAGAGAGAGATATTAACTCCTTGAGATACTTTTATCTAGATTGAGTCTGACTGTCTAGTTGATTCTCTAGTAAAATATTTCGGAGTTAGTCCATACAGATTGCTAATCGAAATATTGGGTGGTGTTGTTAGACCCCTGTTTTTTCATGTATGTCTAAATAACATCAAGACCCAGTATGAAATTTTATACAACGGCGCAACCGCAGTCTTAGAATTGATGAAAGAGTTGCTTCCTGAAGGAAACACGTTGACGTGTATGTTCCCTGAAGTTAAGAAGATGATTCAAGAACTGAGTATGGATTATATAACGTATGATGCGTGCGTAAATGACTGCATCCTATACTGGAAGGATAGAAGTACATTGGTGAAGTGTCATGTTTGTCAAGAACCAAGATATATAAAAGTTTTCAATAATGAGAGGAAACTTACCCAAGTTGCGCAAAAGACATTAAGACATTTTCCAATAATTGAAAGGCTGAGAAGGTTTTACAGTGTACCATGGATAGCAGAGGCAATGCTTTTGCATTCTAAAGCGCAGTCGGATATGAATGTAATGCGACATCCAGTTGATTTTGCAGCTTGGCGGTGTGCGGATAAGTTTTCTCCAGAGTTCGCTAAGGAGCCACGAAATGTTACACTCGGGATAACAACAGATGGCTTCAACCCGAATGGATGTTTTGGTATGAATTATAGTTGTTGGTCGGTAATTCTCCAGCCTTACAACCTTTCTCCTTCGTACTGCATGTTGCGGGAGTTCTCGATGTTGGCATTGTTGATATCAGGCCCAAGAGCACCATGCAAAGATATAAACATCTATTTAGATCCATTTATAGATGAGCTGAAGCAATTATGGAATATAGGTGTTATAACATACGATGCTTTCAGTAAGACGGAATTTATGATGAAAGCGAGGTTATTGTGGTCTATCCATGATTTCCCGTCTTTGGGTACGTTGTCTGGATGTGTGACTCATGGGTATTATGCATGCCCAACTTGTGGAGAATATACAGTTGCTGAGTGGCTACCGTTCAGCAAGAAGATCTGTTACATGGGACATCGTAGGTGGATGCCAGCAGAACACAAGTATAGAGATGATAGATTGAATTTCGCTGGAGGGGTAGAACGCGGTACAGCTCCATGGCCACTAACATGGCAACATGTTCAAGAGATGGTACATAATTTGAAATGAATACAAGGGAAAGGAAAAAAACCAGAAAGAAACTTAAAAGCGGATCTGAATACGGTGCTGATGAAGAAGAAGAGGTATCTGAGCACTCTTTGTTTTCAAGAAGGTCCATTTTATATGATTTGCCAAACTGGAGTTCAAACTCTATTCGGCATTGCACTGATATTATGCATACGGATAAATATATAACAAAGCTTATTATAAATATTGTAATGGGGAATAAAAAGTCAAAGGATGGTCCTAATGCGCGCAAGTATTTGGAGGCTATGGGAATTAAAAGGAAGTTATGGCTGCAAACAGATGAAGTGACTGGTAAAACATCAATGGAAGCTGGAAGTTTTGCAATGACGAAAAAAAAGAAAGTTGTTTTTTGTACTATCTTGAAGAACTTGAAGGTTCCTTCAAATTTCTCTTCCAATATTCGCAACAACATCAGCGTCAATCCTCCGGATGTAGTTGCAGGAAATCCTACACTACACCCCTCGTATGATTTTATTATTAATCAACTCATTTTAGGTTTAAACTCTTTATTTTATTGAACAATCTTTGAATATTTTTACAAGAAAAGATAAAGAAATCAAGAATGATCTCTGTTCTAGACTTTCTCTCTCCCGTTTACTTGTTTCTTACTCAAAAAAGATCTCTTTCATCTTTACAACTTGAACGACTATTTATAGGGAAATACATAGTGGATGACAGCTAATCTGTCCTTTATTTTCGGATATGGCTTGCGACATTCTATCAACCTTACAAATGTTAATTTCGCAAGCTCTCTAATTTTCGCAGGACTATCACATCTTTATCATGATCCTAGCTGACGTTGTTTGTTATATTCTTCCTGAAATTGTTCTGCGACGCTATTGTGTTGTGCCTTTGATAATTTCGCTGAGACATTATTGTTGCGAGATTCCGATCCTACATCTTGCCTCTTCTCATATCTTCTCTGCGAAGTAGAGAACGATGTGAGAAATGCCGCAGCTGTTCTCCTCTTCATATTCTGCATTTATCACACGTATTCTTTCCTCTATTTATTTCTCGACACGTCTTTTGTAATCGTTTATTTTTAACCGCTTATATCTTTCCGTATTAATCGTGTTTATTTTCTCGAGGAGAAATTCCCTCTATATATATATTCATTGCCACTCTCTTTTTGTTTTTTTATATTTTCTCTGCAACTTCATCGTTCTTCTGAAAATTCCATTATTACAATTTTTCTTCTTTCTTCTTCAATCTTTTAAGTTCTTCTTCATCTTCATACTAGATCTTCATAGTTCGTAATTTTCTTTGAGACAATCTCCCTGCTATTATTTTTCATGGATTCATCAAGATTAGTCTTCTCTTTTCTTCTTTATGAGTTTTGCTGATATATTTGAAATTGATCTTGTTTATTTCCTTATTTGATGTTGTTTATGTGATTCCCATACTCTTGTTATTTCAGCAAAAGCGGCTCCAACACTAAATTTACAGTTCAGAACCCTAACATTCCCAAATCACAGCATAAGGTTGTCGCACATAAAAGAAAGTCTGCGAATGAGAAGGTAGTAAGAAACACTATCTTTTTCTAATAACAATATTGTTGCCTCTGTTTCTTATCTGGATTGTAATTCGCAGGGTGATAAAGATCTTCATAAACCTCTCAAGAAATCTCTCCACCTTAAAACTGTTCCAACTTCTGTTCCCTTCCACCTACTCATTTCTTCCAAATCTCCTGCGACATCTTCGCAAGATAAACCTTTTTCTCCAATTCGCGAAAATGCTGCCTCTGACTACATTTCTTCAACTGATCTTTCTATGATTGAAATTCCCCTTGTGGATCCTTCTGCGAATGAAACATCTTCTCTTCCCATTGAGAATATTTCTCAACCTTCTATCTCTATCAGTTCTCTACCCAAGTCTCTTCCTCTTTCGAAAGAAACCGTGGAAGGGATAGATATTGCTTTCAAAGTTTTATCTGAAATTCTGGATGATGGAAAGAAGTCTTCTACTGATCCAATCAAGTCTAATGTTTGCGAAATTCTGAGCAAGCGTTTGGGTTCTGAGTTCTGACAGAGCTGCTTCGCAGACAGCTTTAGAAAAAGAATGTAATGCTCTTCGTCTTGAAAATCAGAAGCTTCAGAATGTTTTGCTGGATCGTGACAATCTTCGCAAGAAGAATGATGAATTGAGAGGTATGATTTTCTTATCTATGTCTTTAATTTGCCTTTTCGATGGTTTTATCCTTCCCATGTTTAATTATCCTTGAAATCCCTCTTTCGCATGTTAAGCATTAAACCAGAAACGAATAATGGAGATATATCAATTTGAATCTGTTGTTGAAGAAGCCCGTGTTGATAAAGAAATCTTGATGGATCAATATAACCAATTAGATAACCTCTATTCATATTCTCTTGATCAGATAAATATTCTTACCAATGAAAATACCCAATTAGTTCAAAGACAAGATCTATTAAGTAATGAAGTATCTCGTCTTTCTTTTTCTTTAACTAAAGCTAATTTAGGGATGGAAACTTTATTAGATGAGAATAAAACCTTATCTCAAGAGAAGCGAACTTATTTAAACAAGATGGCGATATCTTCGCAACAACTTAGTATTCTCCAAAAAGTATGTGCTGACCAAGAGAAATCTCTTCGCTCTTTGAGAAATGAACTTAAACAAGTAACAGAGTCATCTATCGCTGAAAGAGATACACTCATTCAAGGTAGAATAGCTTTAAGTGTAAAGGCGAATCAAATTAAAGAACAGTATTCCAAATTAGAAGAATCTTATTCTTCTCTTGCGAAGAAAAATGCCTTTCTTATTTCTAAAGATAAAAATCTTCAGTCTCGACTTAAAGGTTTAGTTGGAGATAAGTTTGATGACGCAATGGATCGTTGGGAGAATAGTTGTCTGTCTTTGATTCAACACATTATTTCGCAAAAGGAAGGTAGTCATAATAGTTTGACTACCTTAATTATCTTTTCTTTGTCATATCTCTCTGAACTCCTTATATTAATGAAATTTTGTATTCTATCTTTCGCAGAGTCTGAGAAGAATCTTCATTCTTCTATTTCTGTTTTGGAGGCTAAATATGCCAAAATTCGCAAAGAAAATGCATTACTTGTCTCTACTCTTATTGGTTCTCGCGATCGAGCGGAAAGAAGACTTGATTATCTTTCTTATTTTAAGGATATTCAAGATAGGAATCATCAGAGAGCACTTCTTCGCCAAGTTCATCTTCGGGCTGAAGTCCTTGTAAATGACATTTTATTATCCAACTCTCGTCCTCCTACATCAATTGATCCTTTAGAAGTAGATGACGATGAAGTTCCTCGTCCTGCTGATAGTGATTATGATTACGAAAGCAGTGCAGAGGATAATTTCTTGGAAGATGAAGAAGAGGTTCCTTCTAAAGAAGTATCTGCTGGTGTTAATCAGAATGAGAAAGAAATTTCTCCTGAAGAAGTAATTGCTGGCGATAATCAAGATGCTAGTCATGGCGAAGATCAAAACCGAAATGAAGGGAGACTTGCGAGAATATTGGCGAAATTTTTTTGTCATCTCCTGCTACTGAAATTAATATTGAATCTTGAGCTCTCTATCTATCTTTGTCTTCTTGAATTGTCTTATTTTTATCACTTTTGCGAATTACACTTTTCTACCAACTTTGGAATCAACTTTTCTTTTAATATTTTGTTGATGAGAAAGATAATGATTCTTGTGTATTGATTCCCATACTTGCCTCTCATTATCTTTCTTGCAAAAAATAATCTGTTGCGAATACTTATAATTAATTTGTTTTATCATATGGTCTTATTTTGCCTTCCTAATTAAAGGTCTTATTATGCCACCTTTTGTCATTGCGACAAAATCGCAGGGTCCTTGCACTTTCATGCAAAAACCCATTGATCTTGCCTTAACTTTTTCTTTTGTACTATGGCCTCTTCAGGAATGTTGCGACAATATGACAGGCCTAAATATTCTTGCGAAAATAAATCCCCATGACATTGTCGTCTTGCGACGAAATCGCAGGACGTCTTCCCACTTTCATGCGAAAACCCATTGTTCTCGTCTTATCTTTTTCTTTTGTATTATTGCCTCTTTAGGATTGTTGCACAAATATGACAAGCCTTAATATCCTTGCGAATAAAAAGCCTCATGACATTTGCGTCTTAAGACACTTATCATCTCCCTAATGGAGGGTGCCTCCCTTATCTCCCCCCTGGTTTCCCCTTCAAGGAGGCGTACTTCTACCATACAAGGTTAGCTCCTCCCATCCAGTCTTAACAACAACCAGTTGTTTTCGCAGCATCTTATCCCTTTTACCTATAGGGCTTATGGTTACGAGACTGCACCCTAAGTGGGTTTTTCTTCAGGCCGAGTGCAGTATGAGCCAAGACTTGTCAAGAATGGCAAGGACGCTTCAAACGCCCCCGACACTCTTGGCTCAACCGTGTACCTCGGAGCCTTGATCAGATTCTGCACTCCTTGGGAGAGTCCTTATTACCTTAGTCGCCCAACCTAAGTCATATGCTTAAGCTGAGAATCCAAGGTGCCTCTCCCGGATGGTCTTTATTGACCCCAAATCTCCATGACTCAGGTTCCGGTGGTGGTGTAGCCTTTCCCTGAGCCATGCAATAGGTACCCCCTAATATGACGTACTTTAGGTCTTACATTTGCCTCTTGCGAAATTTTATTCGCGAACTAGGGTGTACGCCATAAAGGTTCGCCTGTTTATTTTATGTCATTGTTCTGTGATTATCTCTGCGAAAATTTCGCACATTATGATCTTGTTTTGATATGAGTAATCTTGCAATTATTCTTTCAGATTCCATAACTTCTCAAAGCTTCTTACGGATAAAATCTTTTTAAATACAACCTGTTCCATGGTCTGTCCAGTCTATGACCAACATTTCTTCCTTCTGGATCCATTAATCTATAAGCTCATGTTCCAACTATTTCCTTAATGATGTAAGGTCCATCCCATTTTTTCGCTAAGTTTCCACCATTTTCTCGCTGATATATTGGTGTTTCTCGCAGAACTAAATCTCCTGGTTGAAATTCGCGTACTTTGACACGTTTATTATATTCTCGAGCTAATCTTCGTTGATAATTCTCCATACGTTGTAAAGCTTTTTCTATTCTTTCTTCTAATTCATCAAGTTTGTTTAAAATTAAGCCCGCACTAAGATTTTTCTCCCAAGCTTCTCTTTTTGTTGTCGGAATAACGACTTCTGTTGGTAACACCGGTTCAACTCCGTATGTTAAACAAAAAGGTGACATTCCAGTAGCTTCTCTTCTAGTTGTATTATAAGCCCATACTGCATTATTTAATTGTTCGCACCATGCTCTGTGGTGTCCTTCCAATTTCTTCTTTAATATATCTGCAATTGTTTTATTTGTTGCTTCTACTTTCCCATTAGCTTGTGGATACAAAGGAGTTGAGTTTTAACATTTTATCTTGAATGCATTAAGTAACATTTCTATATTCTGCCCCTCAAACTTTTTTACATTATCAGATACCAACTGTGCATGAATTCCAAATCTGCAAATGATATTTTCGAATATGAATGTAAAGATATCTTTCTCGCGAATATGTTGTACTTCCTTCACTTCTGTCCATTTTGTGAAATAATCTGTTGCGACTATTAAGTATCTTCTTTGTCCAGTTCCTGGTAAAAATGGCCCCACAATATCTAAGCCCCATTTTCCAAAGGGCCACACACTGGTTGAAGATGACAATGGTGCTCCTGGTGCATGTATTTTCTTTCCATGCCGCTGACAATCTTCGCAACGTCTTGATATTTGTTTTGCATCTTCATGCATGTATGGCCAGTAATAACCTTGCATTTTTGCTCTATGTGCTAAAGATCTTCCTCCACTATGATTGCCAGCATCTCCACTATGTAACATTTTCAGTACCTTTTCTCTTTCTTCTCGTGTCAAACATCTGAGTGATGGTCCACTAAAGGATTTTCGATATAGCAACCCATCTCTTAATTCATAATTCGTTTCTCGGATCTTTAACTTGTGTGTTTCCAATCTATTTCTTGGTGTTCCTCCTTTCGCCACATATGCATGAAGTTCCATTCTCCAGTCTGCGACATTATTTATTTGTTCTTCTTTTTCATTATCTATTATCATCACATCCACATCTTCCTCTTCTTTATTGATTGATGGTGACAGAAGTGTTTGTATTTTTATGCATCTTGCAGTTGGATCTGTCATCATGCTTGAGATGAAAGCAAAAGCATCTGCGAGTCTATTATCCTTTCTTGAAATGTGCCTCCATTTTATTTTTGGGATTTTCGCTGATAATTCTTCAACCAGCTTCTTGTAATTCTTCAAGGATGGTTCATTTGTAGTATACTCTCCTTTTATTTGGCGAATAACTAGCTGCGAATCACTAGTGATCCTTGCATTTTCTAGTTTCATTTCTATTGCGAATTTTAAGGCATGTATCACAACTTCATATTCTGTTTCATTATTAGTGGATGCAAATTCTAATCTGAATGAAAAAGCCATCTTTATTCCTTGAAGCGAAATTAAAATAATTCCAACTCCATTTCCTTCTCCATTTGATGATCCATCTACCAATATTCCCCATCTATTTGGTTCTGTTAATAAATCTTTTGGATCTCCATGCTCTTCTTCTACATCCATGATTTCTTCTACTGCTTCATCTTCTTCTAAAGGAAATTCTGCCAAGAAATCCGCAACAACTTGTGATTTTGGTGAAGACAAAATTTCATATTTAATATCAAAGTGGCCTACTTTTGCATTCCATCTCTCCACCCTTCCTGATCTTTTAGAATTCTTCATCACCGATTCAATTGGTACTTTTGTTAATACCTTTATCTTGTGTGCTTGAAAGTATATGATGCATAAACTAATGCTAAGATTAACTTTTCAATCTTTGAGTAATTCTTCTCAGCAGTATTAAAAGTTTTGCTAATGTAATAAATAGGTTTCTCCACTCCTGCGTCTACTCGCAATAACACAACACTTAATGCATGCGACGTTGTCGCAAGGTAGATCAATAATTCTTCTCCTGGTTCTGCTTTTTGTAAAATAGTTGTATTCATAAGATGTTCTTTGATTCCTTGAAAAGCCTTTTCACATTCATCACTCCATTTAAATTTTGCACCCTTCTTGAGTATATCGAAAAAATATTTGCATTTGTATGATGATCGCGGAATGAATCTCCTCAGCGAAGCTAGAAGCCCACTCAACTTCTGTACATCTTTTATTGTTGCTGGTGTTGGCATGTCACGAACTGCTTGCACTTTTTCTGGATCAACCTGTATTCCTTCCTTTGATACAATGTAGCCTAAAAAATTTCCCGATGCAACTCCAATAGTACACTTCTCAGGATTCAATTTAATGTTATATTGCCGCATTTGTTCAAAAATCTCCCTCAAATCTTGTACATGGTCTTTAGATTCTTTACTCTTTACTAACATTTCATCCACGTATACTTCTAACGTCTTGTGTATCCATTTTGCGAACACCTTCTCTATCATTCTTTGGTATGTCTCTCCCGCATTTCGCAAACCAAATGGCATTTTCGTGTAACAATATAAACCTCTAGAGGCAAAGAGAGCAGTATGTTCTTGATCTTCTTCAGCGAGAGGGATTTGGTTATACCCTTTGTATCCATCTAAAGATGATACCCTATCGTTTCCCGCTGCGGATTCTACCATTTGAGGAATATCTGGTAATGGAAAAATGTCTTTGGGGCAAGCTTTGTTTAAATCAGTGAAATCTATGCAAATCCTGATTCCTTTGTTTTTCTTTGGGACAATGACCATATTCGCTATCCATTATGGGTATTTGGCTTCTCTTATGATTCCTGCATCAAGCATTTTTTGTAGTTCTTCTTCTATTTGGGAATGGTAAGTTGTTGCAATTTTTCTTATTCTCTGTTAAATGGTCTCATATTTTTTTTAATCTCCAACTTGTGACATGCAATTGATGGATCTATTCCCGGTATCTCATCCATGCTTCCTGCGAAAACATCTTTATATTCTCGCAACAAGTTAACAGTTCTTTCTTCTTCTTCCTTATCCATTTTGGTTCCAACTCTCAATATTAGGGGTTCCTCTATAATCCCAACGTTTATTTCTTTTGTTGGTTCTGCGACAGTGTAACTGGGTTTAGGTTCTCCCATTGGTGTTGGTTCTTTTATTGTTTTCATAGGCTCTTCTCCTTCTTCCGAAATTTCGCTGGGTGTTCCTTTGCCTTTTTTTGCCCTTATCATATATACTCTAAATTCTTCTTATTTCTTTGCTTCCTTTTCCAATTTTCTGCGAAATTGTTTCTTTTTTGCTTGTCCTTCATAATGCTTTACTTCAATCTGATAACATAATTTCGCATTGTCAACATCTCCTCTGATTTCACATATTCCATTTGGAGTGGGGAATTTAATACATTGATGCAACGTTGATACCACAACTTTTATCGCATGATCCATGATCTTCCTAATAACATATGATATGGTGATTCCATATCCACTACGCACAATGTTACATGTGTTTCGATTTCTCCAAGTGGAATTCGTACCACTATCTCTCCTTTAGGTTTTGTTGTGGATTTTCTGAAGCCGTGAACAAAATATGTTGAACTGGACATTTCTTCATCTTTAAATCCCATTCCCCGGAATGCGTGATAAAATATTATATCAACTGAACTTCCTGTATCGATTAAAGTCCTGTTCAACATCCATTCTCCTGTGGATTTTATTGTTGTCTCCTTCTCTTTTCGTGTAATAGGCACTGTGATGACCAACGGAGATGTGTGGTTCAAATTTTCTTTTGGTATTTCTTCCGCCATGAATGCAATTTTTTGCTTTTCCCAATCTTTCAAGGGTGATGTTTTTTCTACCGCCATAACTTTCCCTCCTTCAAAATTTCGTTTATGTATTCTTCCTTTGATGTTTTCATGGAATTCATTAATCATCGTTTTTGTTATCATATTACACTCCAATCTTTTGCCATTTTCATTAATTCTATTCATCTTTCTTCTAACTGATTCACTGATTTATTTAATCACTTTCTTGACTTGAATATTCTCAATCAACAATCTTCAACTTTCGATCTTCAATCTCCATGTTTCTAGCGCCATTATGTAGTTGCAGGAAATCCTACACTACACCCCTCGTATGATTTTATTATTAATCAACTCATCTTAGGTTTAAACTCTTTATTTTATTGAACAATCTTTGAATGTTTTTACAAGAAAAGATAAAGAAATCAAGAATGATCTCTGTTCTAGACTTTCTCTCTCTTGTTTACTTGTTTCTTACTCAAAAAAGATCTCTCTCATCTTTACAACTTGAACGACTATTTATAGGGAAATACATAGTGGATGACAGCTAATCTGTCCTTTATTTTCGGATATGGCTTGCGACATTCTCGCAACCTTACAAATGTTAATTTCGCAAGATCTCTAATTTTCGCAGGACTATCACATCTTTCTCACGATCCTAGCTGACGTCGTTTGTTATATTCTTCCTGAAATTGTTCTGTGACGCTATTGTGCTATGCCTTTGATAATTTCGCTGATACATTATTGTTGCGAGATTCTGATCCTACATCGGAGATAAGGAATCTGAAGTCTCATGATTACCATGTTTTAATGCAACATCTATTTCCTTTACTGGTTCATATCGCGACATCACTACCTAAAGATCTCCGAATTACACTTCTGCGGATAAGTATATTTTTCAAAGTTCTGTGCGCGAAGGTATTTAACAGAGAACATCTCTTAAAAGCAAAATCAAGTCTGGTGGAAGCAATGTGTGTACTTAAAAAGCATTTTCCTCTATCATTTTTCGTAATTAGCATTCACCTGATGGTGCACCTAGCGGATGAAGCTTTAATCTGCGGTCCGGTCAGATATAGGTGGATGTACCCCTTTGAGAGGTAACTACCTAACTTACTTTGTTTTAGAATTTATAATTTGAGAAGTTGGCATTATTGAACTGCGATATTGAACACTAATTGAAATTTTTGCCACTGATTTTTACAGGTTAATGAAAGGTTTCAAAGGATTGGTGCGCAATAGAAAGTACATTGACGGGTGCATTTCAAGAGGCTATACGCTGCGAGAAGCTAGCTTATACTGTATGGAGGACATATCAGAAGATGGTGGTGGCACTCATAAACATACTCGACAGGCCTTTCTGGATGATTCTGGTGAGTTCGCTGATGAGATGCCTTTAAGTAACGCTAAGGACTTTCACCTGAACCAAGTGCAGTTTGAACAAGCTCGCAGATGGATACTTTCTAAGTTTGTTAGAATCGATGACTGGAAAAGGTAAAAGAAATTAGTTTCACATCGCTAAGTTGATGTTGATAATTGGGGTCATCGGTCTAATATTTCTTGATTTGTTATTTGTAGGAAGTATGACTCCTATGTTAACCATGCCAAGTTTCATGCATCCAAACAGACCCCAAATACTTATCATTTATGGTTAGGCGGCGAGGTAATGGAACACAATGTCTTTTCCAACTTATTGTGTATTTACAAAAATATAACCAAGTTACAATCTAAAGGTTCATAAGAATCATAACATTTTTCTATCTGAACTTATTATGTACAAGTGATATTGTATTAAGGTAGGTATTCTGCTTATCTCATACTTGTTATGTCTTAGATGCAATCTTATCATGCTCCACAGTTAAGAACTAGGATCGTCATGTGCATTATCTTTCACAACATCTCTCTGCATTTTTTAAAAGTTTATCAGTTGACATTGGTAGTGTGACATTTGTGTTATCTCAGTTAAAAGCTTATCAATTGCGATTTGTTGAAAGTTTATCAGTTGAAAGTTTGTCATTTTGTCCTGCACATGGTAGTGTGTATGAACCAGCGTTGTATTAGGGTTTAGATAGAACCAGCATTTCCCTTGAATTCTCAATCCTGGGTGATTTTGCTGTCTTCTTTGTATTATAACCTAATATTGTTTCGTTATATTGCTTTTCTCTTTTTCCTTCAGTATATTGACTTCTGAAAATATGTTTATGGTTTGTAGTTATACAGGAAACTCAGATATGCTAAGGAATGGAACCCTAACTATTGTATCAAGTGGAATAAGACGAAACCAAATAAAAAATAAAAAAAATCATAAGACTTACCAGTGAGCAGGCTTGGGCCACTGTTTAAACATCCAAAAGAAAGACATAAATTCTTCAGTAGAGATGGTTGTGTTAAATGGCTCCTAAAAGGAATTCAGAAATGTAAAGAAAAATTATACCAACACAAGTTGATGGTGATCCTACTGCAGTGCACTTCTCACTCAGCAAAAGTGAACATTAAGTATAAAACCTCGCAAGTAAATATAAACTCAAGGTCAGATTCCACAAACATAGACCTAATAATATAAGTGAAAGCAAGTGGAGTACTTACCAGGGGTTCATATTTCCCCGAGTGACTACTACTTCTTCAATTGACTTTAAATGAAGCCACATGCGCAATCACATACAACAGAAATACCACCCACACACATATATATATATACGATTAATAGAAACCAGGCAATAAAAAGTAAATATAGATTCATAAATCGTTCTGTTCACATATACATATATCAAAAAGATCAGTTGTTTCTAGGTAAAGTTAAAACCTCTTATGCGCAACTGCACAATAGTCATCCTTAAGCACAATAGGATAAGACTCTTCTGTATGCAAAAATGCATAAGGGTATGCATATTAGAGTGTTCAACATACATACAAAAAACATAAGAGTATGCATATTAGAGTGTTCAGCATACATACAAAAAAGTGTGAACAGAAGCCAAAAAAAAAAGACTAAAGCCATGTGTTAGCTAGACATTTATATAAGTGATGCAAAAGATGGCTGAGATATCCATGAAGAACTCCATAGTATATATCCAAAAAAGTAGTGAATCGTCTTAATTATAACTGATGGACCTCTTTGAATGAACCACATATCCTCCGATTCCAACATCTTTAAAGGTTTGTGTGAACCTGTTAGCTTTTACAGTTGGTTCATCTGGCATGAGAATGTCGTCGATCAACACCTTCAAATGAGTAGCAGGTACAGGTGGGCCGTGAGCTATATGTGCAGACGCACCAGTACAAACTTTACCAGTTGCAACTATTTCACCCTCTATGTTCATCAATGAAGACTGCTGCATATCCCCTATTGCTGATCGAGCTGGTGATATGTCCTGGCTAGGTGAACTTGGGCCAGAAGCTGGTGGTATGTCCTGGATAGGTGAACTTGGGCTAGCATCTGGTGATATGGCATGGCTAGGTGAACTTATGTGAGCAACTGAATCTGAATGAGGTGAAGCAACACGACCTGGTGAACATTCCTGACCATGTGAAGTGCTACACATGTTTGAGGCAACAACTTATGATGGAATTGCAGCTTGAATATCCTTCACTATAAGGCATATTGTTCCCAATACTTCAATAAGAACTCCCACATTGCCACCTAAATCATCCACCTTATTAGTAAGAACTCCATCTTTAGACTTCAGTTTAGTTACTTTAGCACGAGCGGAAGCAGATAAATCAACTTGCATAAGAGAAACAGGACCTACAACACGAAACCGTCCTCTTGAATCCGTCCCAAACAATTGAGTCATTGCATAAGTTTCTTCTACTGGAGTACCTGCTACAAGTTTTCCCTTGATGTCCTCTAAAACTTTCATAAGTTGTTCCTATAGTTTTGAGCATAAGAATCACTTGCTTATAATACTAATCACTAGCTAGCATATATACAGTTAAAGAAGACTACATATAACTTCTCAAATAATTGACTTACATAGTATGGTTGGCACTAGGTAAAATCACCCCACCCTCCTGTGAATGAGATTTAATCCACACATCAGAGGTAGTGATTTCTGCTTCAGGGTTCGCCGCCTCCTACATTTAAAAATAAAATGAGTGTGAATCAACCATTGTGGACAAAAGTTTGAGTAAGTTGCATCATTGAAAGAACTACCAGTCCAGCTTTCACCAAACAATGTGGCTTGCGACCAGAGGTATGAGAGTAATCATATTGTTCTTTTTTCCTCTTATTAGCAGCTCTTTTACTTTGTACAGCAGCATTGTTCTCATGTTCATAGAATTTTATCCAATCTTCTGACTTTACGCTTGGAGGAGTATTATCAATCCTTTCTTGATGAGTATTCCAAATATCATAGTGGTCTTGTCGTAATTCACACTTGAATCTCCTCCATGGATCAGACATCCCCTTCACCATAATATTCTTGGAAGTCTCAAGTAAATAAAATTCCATCTGAAAATACAGAGCTAATCAGTGGCATCCTAAATGTGTATCTCCCTCATCTGAAGTTAACTAAAGAATGAGCAGAAATCATGTCATGAGGTAGATTTTGTACCTTAAGTTCATTCCAAACATCGTCCTTGTACTTGTCAGGCACTTTCCTCCAGGTTTCGTACGAAATAGGCACATGGGTAGAACCAAGGCACCCTTCCTGTGGCCGAGTTTTGTTGCGTTGGCAGAAATGGGTAGTCCATATTCGTCGACCTCCACTGGTGCTGCCATAATAACCTGTAAAATACCAAATATGAAAGATTAAGATCGCGCAGTTGAAAATAAAATCTAAAACAGAGCATCAATTGAATAAAACTATCCACATAAATATAACGTATTAACATAGCACAAGTGATAAAACCAAACAATTCAGAAAAAAAGGGTTTAATTTAAAGATAGATAATAAAGATTGGAAGATTGTAGTGTAGCACATTCTTTCCAATTTAAACTACAAAATCAACACAAATAAGATCTTCTAAACTCTCATTATCAGTAAGAGCTGATTGATTAACTGTCGGAGATTCAAGCTTATCTACTGCGAACGTTAACTTCTGAGATGAATGCAACACCACAGACCATCCCTCAGGTGAAAAGATCCATTGAGTAGAAAACTTGGGATGCTTCAGATGCGAGTATAAACGGCTCATCAACCACTCTATTTATACTTTTCATCTTGGACAAGTTAACATTTATCACACTTGAGGTTGCATCAACTTGGCACCCATTAGTTTTATCTTCAACTCTGACCCAATCACAGTAGAAAATAGTTTCTTCAAAATCCAAGTAATTCAAATTGATAATCTCTTTAATGACTCCATAATAGGTTATTTCAGATTCGATGTAATTTGTGTCCGTCGAATTAGCTCTTTATCTTGTAATAGATTTCATTGACATATCACTGTTTTGAGATACCCGCTTTGCATCACAATCTTGTGGGGAGAAAGTAAATCCATTGACTTGGTATTTTGTATATGATTGTACCTTGAAGAGAGGTCCTTGCACGAGTCGCCAGAGAATTCAATCACTTTCATTGGCTTCTAGCAACTGTAAAAGATCATGTTCAAGGCTTTCATGGATTGTATCTCATGAATGAAGGTTCATTTTGCAGGATGTAAAATAAAGTTGGATCTTCTGGTTAAAGTTGAGGATGTAGAATATGAGAAGAGCACTATTATAGTTTATCTGATGGTAAGTTTTCTCTAATCATTGTTGCATTATTCAGTTTGTTATGTTTTAGACAAGACATAAGTTGTTGGTTGAATGCAGTGAGAGTTATAGTAGAAGTTAGATGAATTAGGAGAGGTATGAACTGTCGCAGGTGGAGTGGAATGAGGCTTAAGAAGGAGATGTTGCTTAGAATGAGAACTGGTTTTGTAGGTGGTGAGAATGTTGATATGTTGAATGTTATGAATTTCCCGTGTATAAAAATAATATTGTTGTTAGAGCACAGCTCAGTCGACCTCGCATGCGTTGCTATCTCAAGCATGTTTGTCAATGTTAGTGATCAAACCTATAAGTCTTGATTTCTAGCCTACATAGCTAAGTCTCGGACTAGGATAGAAAAGTGTAGTTGAGCTCAAGGACTTCATGGCGATTCATCATACAACGACGAAGATCTATACAAGGAACCGTGAAAATTCATCAACAAAAAGGTATGTGGAGACTTAAACTTATCTATCACTCAAAAGTCTATCTATTCTATCTCCTAATTCTTATGAGACAAAAGTCGTATGCTATATAGACTAGATCATACACATTTGACATTTCGAGCTGAGCATTTATTGCTCATATTTTATCTCGAAATCGTGTGTTGGTAAAGCGTTTCGCTATGATCAAGTTTATCTTCACCTAGTGACGAAAGTCATGAAAAGTTTCAATCACTTTGAAAATTGCTCTGACGTGAATAGGTCTGTGAATAACGGATATATAGCGTCCTATGACAATGTCTCAATTATTAAAATGAGAGTTTAGATTACATAACCATGTATTCCTTGAACCGAAGTTTTCGAACTTTGTTGATCAAGAGAAATCGGGAGGATTGTGGAATTGGCTTTCCAAGTCCGCGAACTGTTGGAAGTTCTCGACCGAGAATTTCTGCTGGATTTTCCAAAACTCGTTTGTGTGCTAAGTCCACGAACTCAGTCCGCGAACTGGAGTAAGTTTTCTTTCCGAGAATTTCTGCTGAGTTTGGAAAACTCAACCGATTAACTTAAGTCCGCGAACTTGTTTGTGAACTTAAGAGGTTATGATCTAAAGATGTGCTCTGAACATGAAACATTAAATTACTAAGGAATGCTTTATGCAAAACGTGTCTATAATGTTCATGAGCCGTTTCAATCGAATCGAATCATCTTTGTTTCAATTGTGTCTTGTGTAGTTACATATGATCTCATAGCAATTGAACAACTCTTTAACTAGTTCATTTGAGTCAATTGAACAAGTTATGGTGAAGAAGAACAAGGTTGATGTGAAATATTCATATGGTTAACCTTTTGGGTTACTATGTTGAACCAACATACACGTACACGTTTGGGCATGGTTTTCACAAACCCAGTAAACGTCTACCCAAGTGTGTGTGACAAGCTAAGTTTTCGATCTAACGGTTGAGAAATATTAGCTTGAATCTAAATCAGGTTTTCATCTAACGGTGAATAATGATTGCTTTGTACCTAAGGCAAAACCCTGATTTGAAGGCTATATAAATGAGACATCTAGCATTGTGCAAAACTAATCCCCCCACGCCTGTGTGCTACTAGTGCGCCCGCTAGATTCGATCTCCATTAACCTTGGATTTTATTCTCTAAAATCATGTTAACGACTTAAAGACTTCATTGGTATTGTGAAGCCAGACCGATACTACTTTTATCGTAGTTGTGTGATCTGATCTTACATCTTCTATCGTATGAGTACAATCGATTGATTGGTTTGAGATCGTGAGAGTTCTCCGATAGGCAAGATAAAGAAGTCACAAACATCTTCGTCTTACTGTTTGTGATTCCTCGACAAACCGCCTGTGTAGTCAGGAAGGATTGTAGAGAGGTGATTGATTAATCTAGGTTGTTCTTCGGGAATATAAGACCAGATTATCAATTGGTTCCTGTTCACCTTGATTTTATATCTTAATACGGAACAAAACCTAGGGTTTATTTGTGGGAGACAGATTTATCCTTTGATAGACTTTTCTGTGTGAGACAGATCTGTTTATTATCAAGTCTGTGATTTTGGGCTGCAGCAACTCTTGGTTGTGGGTGAGATCAGCTAAAGGAATCAAGTGCGTAGTATCCTGCTGGGATCAGAGGCGTAGGAGTACAACTGTACCTTGGATCGGTGGGAGACTGATTGGGGTTCAACTATAGTCCAGTCCGAAGTTATCTTGGAGTAGGCTAGTGTCTGTAGCGGCTTAATACAGTGTGTATTCAATCTGGACTAGGTCCCGGGGTTTTTCTGCGTTTGCGGTTTCCTCGTTAACAAAATTTATGGTGTCTGTGTTATTTCTTTTCCGCATTATATTTTATATAATTGAAATAATACAGGTTATGCGTTAAGATCATCAACTTCTCTAATCCAACTTTTGGTTGTTGATTGTAGTTGATTGATCCTTAGATATTAGTCTGTGGTACCGTCCAAGTTATCTCTTTGATAAAGACTCGCAGATTTCTATTTGCTTGAGTAAAGATCAAATCGAGAGATTGAGATATAAACTCTTTGATATATCTCTTTATTGATTGAGCCTGACTATCTAGTTGATTCTCATAAAGAGCATATTGGAGTTTGTCCATACAGATTGCTAAGCAAAATATTGGGTGGTGTTGTTAGACCCCCGCTTTTTCAATTGGTATCAGAGCAGGCAAACACGTTCAAGACCTAACAAGTCTGTGTTTGTAGCGATCTGACTCTATGTACAGAAGTGTTGTCTCTGTGAACGTACCACCAGTCCTCGATGGCTCAAACTATCTATGGTGGAAAGTTGCCATGCACACAGTTCTTCAGTCGCATGACTTCCAAACATGGATATGTGTTGTGAATGGCTATGAGACTCGCGTTGTTATGGAAAGAGATATTGTTGTACCAAAATATTTATGTATGTACAATACTGCCGAGTTAGTTGCTGCAAGGCAAAACTCTGACGGGTTGAACGCCATCCTGCAAGCTATTACCCAAACCTTAGACATCATGTGACCTCTTGCACTACGTCTAAAGAAGCTTGGTATACTTTAGAAAGCGTATTCGAAGGTAACCCCAGTGAAAAGGAAGCTAGGATTCAAAACCTTAATTTTGAATGAGAAGACCTTTTTATGGCAGAAGAAGATTCGTTCGACGATTTTTATCACAAACTGTCTGAAATTGTTAACGCATCATGTGCATTGGGAAGGACCATTCCTGAAAAGGAAATTGTGATGAAAATCCTCCGATCGCTGCCGTCCAGATACGAATCTAAACGACATGCCATCGTTGAAGGAAATAACCTTAATACTCTTTCACGAAACACACTGGTCGGAAAAATTAGAATTTTCGATCGTGAATATATGGTAAGAGACGATCATCATTTGTTTGGAAACCGTGTCACCTCTCCTGATCATAAATCTTGTCATCCAAAATTGACGAAAGAGAAAAGTGAGAATTGCTTTATTTCTACGTTGTCTTTGTTTATCCTTAGACGTAGTAAAAGAAAGTCTCAAAAGGAAACTCCGTTGGTCAATATAAAGCAGGGCTTATGTGTGTTCAAGTCCCTTCGAAAAATCCTGAAACGGAGGTAAGAGAGATAACTAAAGCATGGATGAATACTCTTGATTATTTCCCTGAGGAAATCTATGATTGCTCTCTCAGTCTTTGTGCTGAAAATCATTCTCATGATTCATTCATGACATGTTCGTCTGTGTATCATAAGTTGGATCAACAAACCCTTCCTGATTTTGTATTGAATTCCAGGAGTTACTCGAAAAAGGCTCTACCAAATCTCTCTGTTCAATTGAGTTCATCTCAGGATCATCTTAGCACGATAAATCAAAAACAGTTCTGCCTGGATAACCGTTGTATGCTAAAAAAGAAAAGGAAGTCTACCCTTCATCAAAAAGGGTTTTCAAAAACGGTGCAGGATTTGCAAAGATCTGCAGTCAACTGTTTTAAAAATGTGATTACAATGGATAGGAAAGTTCTTCATAACTCTCATTTTCAAATGGATAAGCAGAAACCTAGTGGAATGGGTGGTTTCTCTCTTTCCAAATATTATCCCAGTCCAACCTTGGATTGGAGGCCTTACGCTCAGTAATCTTGTTGAAAAATGATTCTTGTATCTTCTTCCTCTTATACAAGAATCATGATACACAAGGGGACTGTAATATAATCTTGTTATTTTCTGTTTGTGCTTTTACCAGGTGTTGTTCGTGAACGGCTTCAGCCTTTTGGATAACTATCTTCTGTTAGGGTTTGGTAAAAGGGTGTTTCTGGAAATTCTACAACTGTATTCCTTTAAAGGATCTTTCTCTTTAGCACTCTCATTTCATCTTATATATCATGTCCTCCTCTAGTCTTTCGAGTAAAGAAAGTGATGTATGGACCGTTCTATTTTCTTCGAAGAAGATTCGTTTCGATTCTTCTGACAATGAGATGTGCTATGACAAACATGTTCCTTTGTCTGATGAGAACCCTACTGTCTCTCAGTTTGATAAGCTCTCTTTAACCATGAATATCGTCTTGGAACAAGTTCATGCTCTAAAAAATGAACTTGAAGTCTCTTCCAAAAGACTTGAGGAGAACATGGATAGTCTTGAGTCAAGGATTGACCTAATCGAATAAGATCTTGAAGAATATAGGGAATACGATAAGAACATTCAAGGTAAATGAAATGATTTATAAGAGGTTTAAATGCCTAGTATGTTTTCTTTGATTAGTTGGAAGAACAACTAGTGCTTTGAATAGCGATGATTGTGACTACACATAGCTTTTTTTGTTTTCATCTTCTTATGTTTATTTTTTAGGTTTATTGGTATTAAATTCTAAAAATTTTTGGAGGATGATGTTTATTGCAGTATTAATCTTTATGATTTTGTGATATTGCAATTGTTTATGGGATATGTATTGTTTGCGTCCGTGAACTTGAAGGTCCCATATGTTGTCAAAAGTAAAGTCGTTCATGAATTGGTTTTCGTATTGATGAAAGGACGAATGGACTTTTGACAAATACAAAAGTTATGCCTATGCAGTCATTTATTTGATGGAAAATAGGATGAAATCTTTTGTTTGACAAGGATAAAATCTATTATATCGTTATGATGGAAAATATAATAGATCCTTGTATGTTATCCACGGTATTGATCTTCATTGATCCATCTTGTTATGTTTTACCGTGAAGGCTCCATTGAGTGTCTTATGTTGAGCACGATACAACTAAGTCGATTATTATTATTGGCTTGTTGGTTGTTCCATAAGATGCTATATGTCGAGAATTAGGAAGTAAATTAATCAACCACTTTGGTTATTTAGTTTGTACTCCATAAGTTTTCTTTCTTATGTCGAGTACATGTACGGTTAAGGTTGTCATATTCTATGATGAACTTAGTCGGGGTTCCATAAGTTCTTTTATGTTGATCCCAAACTAATTAAATTGATTACTTAGGTGATTAGTTTTGTTATTTGTATTCCAATTAGATTAATTATAGGTTCTCTTGTAATTAATCTAGTTGAGTTTTCATATATTCCACAAATTCTTGTGTCGAGTATATGAACGGCTATACTAATCATGTTCTATTAGTTAATGTAGTCGTATATTCCGTACGGTTTTTCTTATGTTGAGTATGTGAACGATTAAGTTAGTCATCTCTGTATGATTACCTTAGTCGTAGCTCCATAAGTTTACTTATGTTGAGCACTTTCAATTAAATTGATCACTTTTGTAGTTTGATTTAGTTGCGTTTTCAATTGAATTAATCATGAGTTTACTTGTGATTAATTTGGTTGAGCTTTGGATATAAAAAATCATTCCTATGGTTTTTGGTGTCCAATTAAAAAATCCTTCTTTTCTTTCGAAATTAAAGTCGCTCTTGTTGTTCTTTCGGGAATGGCATCAAATGGGGCAGAGTTCTTTTGAACTTGTGCTTAATGGTTATATCTTGCGGGGTGTGAGGATGTGGAATTTGATAGGGGTTATCTTGTATCTTAAAACTCCTTGATGAATGCATTTAGCTTCGGATTTATGATTGCATCTAAATTAAGTTGGTATGTATTTTTCTTTTAGTCTATGAAATGTCTCTTGTGGAAATTTCAGTATGACTCCGTTTTTGTACCTTTGCCAATTTTATTGACAAAAAGTGAGAGAAATAATGTAGTTCACACTACAAATACATATGGTTTTCGGATCATTGTGTAAGGGGGAGTGGTTTCCATGATCGAGATGGAGTATTGACTAAGGGGGAGTGATACATATCACCGTAGTATTATTGTTAAAGTCGTGATACAATTGGACTTTGATATTACATAATAATACTATGACATTGTATAATAATGATCGAGAATCTCGATTTCTCTCAATGTTATAGCTACGGGTCTTCAACAACGGTGATGCTAAACTTACAACCTTTGGGATCATTGGAGTACTTGGAAGGACGAAGATTTCAGGGAACGTTGAAGATTAGACTATGGAATAGGAGCCACTAAAGTTTATCTTTTTGTATTCCATATGTATTAATAGTTTTGTCACTAAAATTGACAAAGGGGTAGATTGTTAGAGCATAGCTCGGTCGACCTCGCATGCGTTGCTATCTCAAGCAGGTTTGTCAATGTTAGTGATCAAAACTATAAGTCTTGATTTCTAGCCTACATAGCTAAGTCTCATACTAGGATAGAAAAGTGTAGTTGAGCTCAAGGACTTCATGGAGATTCATCATACAACGACGAAGATCTATACAAAGAACCGTGGAGCTTCATCAACAAAAAGGTATGTGGATACTTGAACTTATCTATCACTCAAAAGTCTACCTATTCTATCTCCTACTTCTTATGAGACAAAAGTCGTATGTTATATAGACTAGATCATACACATTTGACATTTCGAGCTGAGCATTCATTGCTCATATTTTATTTCGAAATCATGTGTTGGTAAAGCGTTTCGCTTTGATCAAGTTTATCTTCACCTAGTGACGAAATTCGTGAAAAGTTTCAATCACTTTGAGAATTGCTCTGACGTGAATCGGTCTGTGAATAAAGGCTACATAGAGTCCTCTGAGAATGTCTCAATGATTGAAATGAGAGTTTATATTACATAACCATGTATTCCTTGAACCGAAGTTTTCGAACTTTGATGATCAAGAGAAATCGGGAGGATTGTGGAATTGTCTTGCCAATTCCGCGAACCCAGTCCGCAGACTGTCGGAAGTTCTCGACCGAGAATTTCTGCTGGATTTTCCAAAACTCGTTTGTGTGCTGAGTTCGCGAACTAGTGGAAGTTCTCTTTCCGAGAATTTCTGCTGAGTTTGGAAAACTCAACCGATTAACTTAAGTCCGCGAACTTGTTTGTGAACTTAAGAGGTTGTGATCTAAATATGTGCTCTGAACATGAAACATTAAATTACTAAGGAATTCTTTATGCAAAAATGAGAACCCTAAGAGGTTGTGATCTAAATATGTGCTCTGAACTTGTTTGTGAACTTGTTCGTCTGATGAGAACCCTACTGTCTCTCAGTTTGATAAGCTCTCTTTAACCATGAATCTCGTCTTGGAACAAGTTCATGCTCTAAAAAATGAACTTGAAGTCTCTTCCAAAAGACTTGAGGAGAACATGGATAGTCTTGAGTCAAAGATTAACCTAATCGAATAAGATCTTGAAGAATATAGGGAATACGATAAGAACATTCAAGGTAAATGAAATGATTTATAAGAGGTTTAAATGCCTAGTATGTTTTCTTTGATTAGTTGGAAGAACAACTAGTGCTTTGAATAGAAATGATTGTGACTACACATAGCTTTTTTTGTTTTCATCTTCTTATGTTTATTTTTTAGGTTTATTGGTATTAAATTCTAAAATTTTTTGGAGGATGATGTTTATTGCAGTATTAATCTTTATGATTTTGTGATATTGCAATTGTTTATGGGATATGTATTGTTTGCGTCCGTGAACTTGAAGGTCCCATATGTTGTCAAAAGTAAAGTCGTTCATGAATTGGTTTTCGTATTGATGAAAGGACGAATGGACTTTTGACAAATACAAAAGTTATGCCTATGCAGTCATTTATTTGATGGAAAATAGGATGAAATCTTTTGTTTGACAAGGATAAAATCTATTATATCGTTATTATGGAAAATATAATAGATCCTTGTATGTTATCCACGGTATTGATCTTCATTGATCCATCTTGTTATGTTTTACCGTGAAGGCTCCATTGAGTGTCTTATGTTGAGCACGATACAACTAAGTCGATTATTATTATTGGCTTGTTGGTTGTTCCATAAGATGCTATATGTCGAGCATTAGGAAGTAAATTAATCAACCACTTTGGTTATTTAGTTTGTACTCCATAAGTTTTCTTTCTTATGTCGAGTACATGTACGGTTAAGGTTGTCATATTCTATGATGAACTTAGTCGGGGTTCCATAAGTTCTTTTATGTTGAGACCAAAATAATTAAATTGATTACTTAGGTGATTAGTTTGGTTATTTGTATTCCAATTAGATTAATTATAGGTTCTCTTGTAATTAATCTAGTTGAGTTTTCATATATTCCACAAATTCTTGTGTTGAGTATATGAACGGCTATACTAATCATGTTCTATTAGTTAATGTAGTCGTATATTCCGTACGGTTTTTTCTTATGTTGAGTATGTGAACGATTAAGTTAGTCATCTCTGTATGATTACCTTAATCGTAGCTCCATAAGTTTACTTATGTTGAGCACTTTCAATTAAATTGATCACTTTTGTAGTTTGATTTAGTTGCGTTTTCAATTGAATTAATCATGGGTTTACTTGTGATTAATTTGGTTGAGCTTTGGATATAAAAAATCATTCCTATGGTTTTTGGTGTCCAATTAAAAAATCCTTCTTTTCTTTCGAAATTAAGGTCGCTCTTGTTGTTCTTTCGGGAATGGCATCAAATGGGGCAGAGTTCTTTTGAACTTGTGCTTAATGGTTATATCTTGCGGGGTGTGAGGATGTGGAATTTGATAGGGGTTATCTTGTATCTTAAAACTCCTTGATGAATGCATTAGGCTTCGGATTTATGATTGCATCTAAATTAAGTTGGTATGTATTTTTCTTTTAGTCTATGAAATGTCTCTTGTGGAAATTTCAGTATGACTCCGTTCTTGTACCTTTGCCAATTTTATTGACAAAAAGTGAGAGAAATAATGTAGTTCACACTACAAATACATATGGTTTTCGGATCATTGTGTAAGGGGGAGTGGTTTCCATGATCGAGATGGAGTATTGACTAAGGGGGAGTGATACATATCACCGTAGTATTATTGTTAAAGTCGTGATACAATTGGACTTTGATATTACATAATAATACTATGACACTGTATAATAATGATCGAGAATCTCGATTTCTCTCAATGTTATAGCTACGGATCTTCAACAACGGTGATGCTAAACTTACAACCTTTGGGATCATTGGAGTACTTGGAAGGACGAAGATTTCAGGGAACGTTGAAGATTAGACTATGGAATAGGAGCCACTAAAGTTTATCTTTTTGTATTCCATATGTATTAATAGTTTTGTCACTAAAATTGACAAAGGGGCAGATTGTTAGAGCATAGCTCGGTCGACCTCGCATGCGTTGCTATCTCAAGAAGGTTTGTCAATGTTAGTGATCAAAACTATAAGTCTTGATTTCTAGCCTACATAGCTAAGTCTCATACTAGGATAGAAAAGTGTAGTTGAGCTCAAGGACTTCATGGAGATTCATCATACAACGACGAAGATCTATACAAGGAACCGTGGAACTTCATCAACAAAAAGGTATGTGGATACTTGAACTTATCTATCACTCAAAAGTCTACCTATTCTATCTCCTACTTCTTATGAGACAAAAGTCGTATGCTATATAGACTAGATCATACACATTTGACATTTCGAGCTGAGCATTCATTGCTCATCTTTTATCTCGAAATCGTGTGTTGGTAAAGCGTTTCGCTTTGATCAAGTTTATCTTCACCTAGTGACGAAAGTCGTGAAAAGTTTCAATCACTTTGAGAATTGCTCTGACGTGAATCGGTCTGTGAATAAAGGCTACATAGCGTCCTCTGAGAATGTCTCAATGATTGAAATGAGAGTTTATATTACATAACCATGTATTCCTTGAACCGAAGTTTTCGAACTTTGATGATCAAGAGAAATCGGGAGGATTGTGGAATTGGCTTGCCAATTCCGCGAACCCAGTCCGCAGACTGTCGGAAGTTCTCGACCGAGAATTTCTGCTGGATTTTCCAAAACTCGTTTGTGTGCTAAGTCCGCGAACTAGTGGAAGTTCTCTTTCCGAGAATTTCTGCTGAGTTTGGAAAACTCAACCGATTAACGTAAGTCCGCGAACTTGTTTGTGAACTTAAGAGGTTGTGATCTAAATATGTTCTCTGAACATGAAACATTAAATTACTAAGGAATGCTTTATGTAAACCATGGATATAATGTTCATGAGCCGATTCAATCGAATCGAATCATATTTATTTCAATTGTGTCTTGTGTAGTTACATAAGATCTCATAGAAATTGAACAACTCTTTAACTAGTTCATTTGAGTCAATTGAACTAGGTATGTTGAAGAAGAACAAGGTTGATATGAAATGTTCATATGGTTAACCTTTTGGGTTACTATGTTGAACCAACATACACGTACACGTTTGGGCATGGTTTTCACAAACCCAGTAAACGTCTACCCAAGTGTGTGTGACAAGCTAAGTTTTCAACCTAACGGTTGAGAAATATTAGCTTGAATCTAAATCAGGTTTTCATCTAACGGTGAATAAGGATTGCTTTGTACCTAAGGCAAAACCCTGATTTGAAGGCTATATAAAGGAGACATCTAGCATTGTGCAAAACTAATCCCCACACGTCTGTGTGCTACTAGTGCGCCCGCTAGAGTCGATCTCCATTAACCTTTGATTTTCTTCTGTAAAATCAGGTTAACGACTTAAAGACTTCATTGGGATTGTGAACCCAGACCGATACTACTTTTATCGTAGTTGTGTGATCTGATCTTGCATCTTCTATCGTACGAGTACAATCGATTGATTGGATTGAGATCGTGAGAGTTCTCCGATAGGCAAGATAAAGAAGTCACAAACATCTTCGTCTCATTGTTTGTGATTCCTCGACAAACCGCCTGTGTAGTCAGGAAGGATTGTAGAGAGGTGATTGATTAATCTAGGTTGTTCTTCGGGAATATAAGACCGAATTATCAATTAGTTCCTGTTCACCTTGATTTTATATCTTAAGATGGAACAAAACCTAGGGTTTATCTGTGGGAGACAGATTTATCCTTTGATAGACTTTTCCGTGTGAGACAGATCTGTTTTTTATCAAGTCTGTGATTTTGGATTGCAGCAACTCTTGGTTGTGGGTGAGATCATCTAAGGGAATCAAGTGCGTAGTACCCTGCTGGGATCAGAGGCGTGGGAGTACAACTGTACCTTAGATCGGTGGGAGACTGATTGGGGTTCAACTATAGTCCAGTCCGAAGTTACCTTGGAGTAGGCTAGTGTCTGTAGCGGCTTAATACAGTGTGTATTCAATCTGGACTAGGTCCCGGGGTTTTTCTGCATTTGCGGTTTCCTCGTTAACAAAATTTCTGGTGTCTGTGTTATTTCTTTTCCGCATTCTATTTTATATAATTGAAACAATACAGGTTGTGCATTAAGATCATCAACTTCTCTAATCCAACTTTTGGTTGTTGATTGTAGTTGATTGATCCTTGGATATTGGTCTTTGGTACCGTCCAAGTTATCTCTCTTTGATAAAGACTCGCAGATTTCTATTTACTTGAGTAAAGATCAAATCGAGAGATTGAGATATAAACTCTTTGATATATCTCTTTATTGATTGAGTCTGACTATCTAGTTGATTCTCATAAAGAGCATATTGGAGTTTGTCCATACAGATTGCTAAGAGAAATATTGGGTGGTGTTTTTAGACCCCCGCTTTTTCAATTTTTATTGAAGCTAGATGTTTCATGGATTATGTCTCATGAATGGAGGTTCATTCTGCAGGATGTATAATGAAGTTGGATCTTCTGGTTATGAGAAGAGCACTGTTATAATTTATCTGATGGTAAGTTTTCTCTAATCACTGTTGCATTGTGCAGTTTGTTATGTCTTAGACAAAACATTCAAGTATATCTTAATTTATCTATCGAATCATCTCTGCATTTAACTTGGTTTGAAATCAAACTTTCTCATTTCCCATAAGAAATAAACATAGTACTTATATCTGTTTTTTGTTGTCTAGATAGAGTACTTCAACTGGACTATAACCAACTACTCCCTACTCACTCGTATGCTCCTCTACTGAGATTTCATTCTTTGGTTGTTACTTGCCATTATTTGAGAAAAACGCAACTTAGGAAATGACTCTATATGTAGCTAGTTATATCCTTTCACAACTTAGGAACTGACTCTATATTTTGCGAGTTACATCCTTTCACATTCTTTATGAACTACTTATACATAAGAATTGAAAGATTTGTTTGTTTTGAATACCCAAATGGTGAGAGTGGTTTGCTGAAAAAATTGCAGGGAAACTCTGGTATATACTGTTGCAGGAACCCTAATTTTAACCAGGTCAAAATTGACCTGGAATGATTTTTTTCAGGTTACAAAAATTTCGCAACTGCTTGGAATTGTTGCGAATTTTATACCGGAACTGTTATAGCCGGACCGGACAATATTGTCCGTTCTTTTAAAAAACTGGGTAAAATTTCGTAATTGTTTGAAACTGTTGCTACGTTTCATACAGTTTAAAGTTTCACAACTGTTTGGAACTGTTGCGACCAGCTTGTTTCACAACTGTTTCAGACTGTTACGAATTTTTAACCCTGCAACAGTTTCGGTAACGGTAATGTAGCCGTTGCGAAAAAAATTCGCAACGATAATGTAGCCGTTGCGAAAAACTGCAACATCGACTATCAACAAAGGAAAACTGTTGCAACACCACTTTGCAACTTCCACTTACCGTTGCTAATCCCTAAATTTGGTGTAGTGTGAGTTCAAGTCTCCACATACCTTTTATTGATGAAGTTCCACAAGTTCCCTTGAGTAGTTCTTCGTCTTCATTCGGTGAACACCGTGAAGTCTATAGATTTTTAGTAATTTTCAGAGAGTATTTTAGAGAGTCTTTATGACTTGTAGAGACAAAAAAACTAGATTTGTAAAGAATTTATGTGATTTATAAAGACAAAATATTATAATATTTAACTACAAAATTTAAAACATCTACCGATTTTTTTATTATGCACGTTGTAATGTTAATAAAAGTACCATGAATACCTAGTAAAATATTCGTTGTCGGAATAAATTTTACTATTGTCTTATGGCTAAGTTTTCAATCATCCCACATTTTTCTATTTGCTATGCTATCTCATCACTAGTTAGCATCTTTACGTTGTTTCATCTGAGAAGATGTCATTTGAAGTGTCAAAGAGAAAGCTTGGTCGGTATACACGAGGGAAAAGAAAAAGTGAGAGGAGATGTCCAATATATTCAGATGAGGTAAGCTATATTACTGCGCAAATGGCTCGTCCCATGGTCTCAACTCAAACAAAAAAAAAAAAGCAAAAAATTGGTCCTACTATCAAACATAAATATTCCCTGAAAATCTCCCAAAATATCACCTCTTGAGAAGAGATTTCTACCATGCCTATTTTCATAAAAAAAAAAATCTCCCCAAATTTCTGAAAATTACAAATCAATGACTTTTAATTCTCCTTCGAATAACATGGTTGTTGGAGTGACTCTTACGAAATCTTAATCCAATAACATGGAGTTCCAGAGAATTTAAATGACTTAAAAAAAGTTTCTAACCAATAACAAGAGACATTAGTAGACTCTCCAAAATTCTTGACTAACAGTAGATTTGGAAAGTCTCCGGAAGTCATTTGAAATCTCAATTAACTACCTCCCTGTAAATTTTTCTAATTAAATTATAGCGGCAGTTGGAGTGAAGGTAGATTTTTGGGCCAATACCGACAAATATATATGTGAAATGTTTTTAGCTCTCACACTATGTACAACACAATGAACGTTAATTCATTTAAAATTAAAAAAATCTGATTACATTGTTATCCTGTCACACTATTCATATGCAGCAAATTTTATTTGGGTAACTTCAGTTAATTCATTGACAAACTTTAAAGCACCAGCACGCAAACAAACACACGATCAGAAAAGGATACTCCAAAAGCCCAACAAGCACACAACCAAGAGAAGAATCATGATTTTGGGCATACATGAATCTTATTAGGCATACCTAATAAAGACAAAAAAGGATGTGAAATAACAAAATTAGAAGTCCCTTTAACCAAATTTTTTTAATGGCAAATCTACCCTTTTAGGATTAGTGTTAATACTAATGATTAGTTAAAATAATTCTGATTAGTGATTACTGATTAGTTTTAAGATTATTTAGTTATAAATATGTGTAGATGAAAATTTTTGAGTAAGAAAAAAAAAGTTAGATTTTTTTTGAGAAGGAGAAGGGGAAAATGAGAAAAAAGCTTGTATTTGATTCAATGGATGAGGAGGGTACACTTGTATCTTATGTTTAATCTCACTTTTGTAGCTTAAAATCATAAAAAGTTTGTGTTTTTTCACTAAGGTTCGGCGAGTCTGGAATGTGTTCGGCTTAATATATCAGCCGAACCCACCTGGATATTGACAACTAATGAACAGTTCGGCAAGATGAAAGTGTTATTATTATGAGCCAAACCAACTAGTTCGGCTTGTTTAAAAATGTCATAATGAGACGAACCTAATCCTGTGTGATCTGGACGAAAAATTACGTGAGGTTCGGCTTATATTGAGAAAATCGTAAGCGTCGAACCTTTTGGAAGTACATGGTTCGGCTGTTTACATAAGTATTATATAAGCCGAACCTCGTAAATGTGATAATTGTTGGGGTAAGAATTTTGTATTGGTTCGACACATAATGTGAATATCGTAATAGCCGAACCTCATAAATGTGCTAGGTTCGACACATATTATGATTATCGAATACGCCGAACCCCTATGCATCTCTATCTGTGACTAGGTTCGGCTTGAAATTTCATGAAATTTCATGCCGAACTGTTCATATACACTTGCAGGAAGCTTTTGTGAAGAACAGTTCGGCTAAAAACGCAGCTCAATTTTGAGCCGAACCCAACACCGTAACTGTCATTTAATCGATGAAAAACAACAAATAGGAGATTGGGTTTGTAAAACTTACTTTCTTATCCTCATTTCCGAAGTTGGAGATGCAGTTGGTTCAATTTCTGGTTTAATTGGTGGTTGATTTTCAGTTTCTACACCTTCATCTTCAATTGGTTCTTCTTCTTCAATTGATGGATTAGAAGACGATTTGGTTTGTCTAGTCCCTGCTTTTATTTGTACGAGTCATTATGTAGTTGAGTTTAATCGACGATCAAATTTTTACGAATCGACAATTAATCACGGTGATGAATTTTTTTTTCGCGGGAGAGGAAGAATTCGGCTAGAGGAGGAAGAAGAAGAGATGTTAAGGGAAACTGATTTTGATATTTTAGAAAACTGATTTTTGATTTTTGTACTAAGGGTATAAAGGTAATTGAACTACCCATAGGTACCCCTTATAAGGTCATCCAAGTTAAAATTATTATTTTGTATGCCTAATAAGATTTCAGTATGCCCAAAATCATGACAATGCAGAATTTCTTAACAAACTATTTAAACCTTACACCCACCTCAACAAGTACAAAGAGAAGAAAGAAGAAAAGGTGGTTATAATGATCAATCTGGTGAACGAACAAGATCATTTGCGTTTGAGAAGAACGAACAACATAGTTTTTTTCTCCATGGCCATCGTCGAACCTGCAAAGGCATCTTCAATTTTCTTGGGATAGAGATGATGGAAAAGGTGATCAATCATATTTTCGTCGCATCCAAAATGTGATTTTATAACCCCTTCGACTGCAGCTCTTATATGTCCACTGAGTATTTGTGCAGGAGGTCTCATTTTATTTTCTTCCGGAAGAATATCCACTATTCTCTCTGTATTAAAGCACCCATTTCTCTCTACCAATTTCTTGAATCCTTGTGGTGTTGTTGAGTATTCTTGCACATTGAAAGAGTCTACTTTTGCTTCTTCCACTAGTCCCTGCGCAATTTGGGAATAATAATCATTCTCGTTATCTAATGTAAAAGTGAAGATAAAAAGCGAAGAAAAGAAAACAAAAACGACACATGAGAGATTCGAACTCTCGCGGGGAAACCCCATGTACTTAGCAGGCACAGGCCTTAACCACTCGGCCAAAGTGTCGTTTGATGGTTACAGCGCTTGCAATAATAATTGTAACCAGAAACAGGGATTGAACCTCTGGGTAAGTGACCATCAATGGACTCGATGCAGTGACCAGTTTCTTTTGGTCCTTAAACCTGTTTTAGCCATATGACCACCACGTCATTGGTTGTTGAACCGGTCGTGGGTTCATAAAATGGGTGGAAACCAGTACCCTTAACTTAAGGTTGCATTTAGTATGGAAGTAGTTTAAATTCTAGGGAGTTCTGATTACCTGGAATTCAGACTGTACCTAGAAAATGAATATTATCCTTATATATTTGGCACAATTATAATTGTAACTGATAATTATATTATTTTAGTGTTTAAAATATTTGTTTATCTAGAAACTTTATCGAAGTAATCTAAACTTGGTGGAAAATCAATAAATTTAAAAAAAAATATATATTTTATTATTTTTATATAATCTTAAATTAATTTTCACTATGACAGAGGGTAACCAAGGGATCATTTGTGAAACATCTCTATGACAGGCACCTATTCTTCGAAGATAGCAAATCCATCTGCAGGGATTTGATTGCTGACAACACGAACATTTACCTTGCCTGGGAGAAAGCCCTGTGTTGTCTACGGATGTGGCTTTGCTGTAGATGCATGCATCTACATGCTTGGACGAAGCCGTGCAATAGTAGAGGTGGAGTTGTGCATGGAGATGTCGTTGCAGGACCTTCCAATGGGGCAGGAGCAAGGGCTTGTTTTCTCATTAATGGTTTAGCTAAACCAGTCGAGGTAGGTGTTGTTTGTTTGAGTACTACGAGTGCAGCAAATTGTGTTGCTTCTTTGGAAAATGGTAGTGAAGCTGTAGAAGTCCTTTCTACTGATTTACTAAGTATCGTTTTACACAGACAATTCACAACAGTTACCTGCATACCCCACCAGTGCAGGCTTGCCTTGTCAAGGGCGTTGAAGACCTTCCTCGACAGAGTTATAGTCATCCCTGATAATCTTTCAGCTTGGCTGCGACTTATTCTTCTTCCAATCTGTACTCTTTCCTTGTTCAAACCTAGAAGTGCAGCTGAAGAGAAATCTGGAAATAGGAAATGTATACAAGTCGCAGAAATCAACCAGGCCCTCTCAGTGTGGAAGGAACCCAATGGTTGTTACGTTCTGGTGAATAATTTGCTACATCATCCGGTACATATGAGGTCTATGAAGGCAGATTTGAAGAAACAGGGAGCGTCCAACTTGACATCTTCAGACGCTTGAAAAAACACAAAGTATCTTAATAATTATATGTAGGTGTTCTCCCTTTTGTTCCAGGAAAAGCTATTTCTAATGCGGTTTCTCGTAAACGCGCTAAATATTTGGACAAGTGTGCTTCACGTGGATATGGTCTGGGTGTCCTACCTTTTTCTACTCTAGGGGAGCTCGGTGATGATACTTTGTGTTTTTTCAAGCGTCTGAAGAATTATCTAGTTAGCAACGATGCTAGTAGTGTTTTTGGTAGTTTTATTTTTCATAGATTAGGCATTGCTATTCAGAGAGGAGTTGGAACCCATTTTGTTGCTAGGCTACCAACCAAAAGCTTTGCATGAGTTTTAATCCTAATTACATTTCAAAGTTTTAAACTTAGTTCAAAATAATATTTGATAAAACCTTGGATTATAAAAATTATATGTGTATCTCAATTTTATATTTGCAAAAACACAAAGTATCTCAACAATACCAATTTATTTTCATAACAAAAAATATTATTTTTATTTTTGATATGAGAGAAAAAGAATTATATGTATATATATATATATATGCAAAAACTAAGTATATACGTTTGAAAGATATATTTAAAATCTAATATTAAAATTTACTAATAAAAACTATTTATATAAATTTATTATAGTAAAAAGAAAATTACTAATCAAATATTATTTAGATAATATTGTTAAAGTAATAGTAAAGTGTTTAAATTTTTTAAAAATACTGTAAACATCATTTACCAAAGTAAATTTGTAATGGTAAGAAATTAAATATTGCTTAAAGGAAAAAAAATGGAAATGTCAATACGATCAACGAGTGAACTTGAAAGGATTAAGTTTCAACTTCCATGAGGAGGTGTTATTTGATTTTTCACTGTAGGATATAGTTTCAGTTCCCCGCAATTCCAATTCTATCCATACCAGACTTTAAAATTTGAAATCCATTGTTGATTCCTCCGGTTGACCAAACTCGACCGTCAACTCCATCAGGGACAGAGGGATGTAGGGACAAATGGGGTCCGCCGACCCCACTTGATTCTGAAATCCCATAAATTTAAGCTTATAATTTTTATAATTTACATGTCTTGTGGGGACAAATATGCTTTATAAAATTGAAATTTTATTTTTAATGGGGTCAAAATTATAAAACTCATGTAAAATCAATAAAAATACATCAAATGTACGACGTAAAAACAACAAAGAAAAACAATCTAAATAACTATATCACATTTAACTAAAATATTTTATAATTTGATTTTCACTTAGTGAATATTAAAAACTCAATAAAAACGCCAAAAAAAATCGGGCTGCCTTCGACCGCATACCAGCTAATATATACATATTTTTAACATATGAATTTTCCCCCCATTTGGAAAAATGTCTGGCTCCTGTCATTGAACTCCATCCATTCCAAACGCACCCTAAAAGAACTAGGATGGAGATCCATCTTCCAAACTATTTCCACATTAGACTTTAAAGGGAACTGTACATGGCAAGTTTCTTAGTCAGTAATCCAAATCGACAACTCACTTAATTCCCGACAACAAGCCATTTTCCATTCCTTGCCAAATCCACAAAATCTTTAATTGGAAGGTTTGATAATGGATGGGAAGCGACTAGCCGCTCTCACCCTATCAGATCATGCGCCAAGTCACTTGACGTTTTGAAATAAAAGTGTACTAGATTTGTGCTTGTGCTATGCACCGGGCATATTTTTCTTTTTAATTTGGTGTGCGTCGGGATTCGTCCTACCCCGTGGCGACGCATTTTTGACTGGGTGTGCGCGGGGCTTCGTCCCGCCCCATGAAGATGTATCTTTGATTTGGTGTGGCGGGGAAATAAATTAAATAGGTGGGAAATATATGCAGATTTTATTTATTTTTTTCCTTTTAACTTGGTGTGCGCGGGGCTTTGCCCCACCCCGTGGTAATGCGTTTTTCATTTGGTGTGCGCGGGGTTTCGCCCCGCCCCGTGGAGATGTATTTTTGATTTGATGTGCCGGGGAAAATACATTAAATAGGTGGAGGATATGTGCAAAATTTATTTATTTTTTCCTTTTATTTTCGCAGAAAATATGTAGATTTTTCCCTTCATATATAAATTTAGAAAAAATAGTCCCAATATAGTGATTACTCGATTTCCAAGTTGAATTTGGACTTCTATAAAATTCCAAACACGGTAAGTTAGGTTTTCCTTTTAAACTTGAAAACCATACGTTGTCAAGTGTCCTCACATAAATATTGTCACTTCATGAATCCTAAATTGAGTTTGGTTTCCTTTTTTTAATCTTTTTTCTATTCTTTTTAAATCAATCATATGTTGCCAAGTGTCCTTACCAAGACGCTCGTTTCAAAAAAGACCTATTTCGGCCAATAGGAAGCGAGAGTTTCCTCACCATTCAACGTGAGAGCTTTATTTGTCTAGACCTCTAAGTCTTTAAATGTCCTTAGAAATCAATTGTTTATAAATAGGTTTAGAACCATTAGACAATTTAGACTTGCATCTTTTAAGTTGTTAAACAAAGTTTAGAAATAGAAGACACAACACAAATCTTTCTCTAATAACACTTTTATCGTCTACAAGTATATCATGCCAACTATCCTTGGTTATGTTTGGAATTGATACTCATTTTACAATTTTATTGTTTCCAAAATGTATTAATTTCACACTCTTAAGATCAAGTCTTATGATGAAAGAATTTCATCTTCCATGCACCTCAGCATTTGGATTTTTCCATGGAAGATCAAGTCTTATGGTGGAATCAAATGCTAATCAAAACAACATTTAACACTAAACAGAATCATGTCCAAAAGACAGCGATGCGAATAGCGCTTGACTTGGTCAACCGTCCAACCCGAATCTGAACAACGTTCAATGCTAATCAGATTAGCGTTTTCTTTTTGTTTTTGTTTTTTTTGGTTTTATACAAAGAAAATCGAGGGACTTTCCTATACCTATTCTCTTCTCAAAATCACTCAAACAATCGGTTCTTCTTCTTTTTCTCTCAAAGAGAGGGGGAAAAAAAAGAAAACTAGACCCCCCCTGATTTCTCACCATCATGAATCTAATCAATTCAGTTGCTTTAGGGGGTTTGTTCCTGGGTTGGTGATGAATATCTACAAATTTCAATTTCTTATTTTGATTGACAATCCAAAGAGAGGTAAGTTAATATGTGTTCTCTTTTTATTCTGATTTTTTTCATGATTTGATAAAAATAGTTGATAGTTTGAACGATGATATGATTGTTGAATCCAAATGACAAATTTGACATAAAACTTGCTCTAGCTACATTATTTTATCTTAATTCAAACTCATGTAGATCTGCTGATAGTTAGCATAAATAGGCATTTATCATTAAGGGGAAGGAAAAAAACGCCCAAATATAACTGCATTATTATATGGGCTTTCAAACTCCTTTTCAGTGATATGGAGGTGTTATAGCCTGTGTGGATATCAGAAACAGAAGTTCTTCTGTTTTGCCAAAATTAGAAGTCAGAACAAAATGTTAACTTTTTTTTTCCTCTTAGAAGTCATTCTGAAACTGTGTACACAAAAAACGCGTTTGGATACAAGAAGCAGAAGTCAGAAGAAAAACTATTTTGCTTCACAAAAAATTAACTTTTTGACTTCTAGAAGTCGTTTTGAAATTCAATACCCAAACTGATTTCTGGCTTCTAAAAGTCAAAAAAAAACTTCTCATGTGTTATCCAAACTTTCTTCTGATTTTTATGCTTCTAGAAGTTAAAAAAAGCAACTTCTGGAGTAACATCCAAATAGGCTAGAAGTAGAAGTATTTTTACTCTCGAAGCGGATCCAAAAAGTCAGAAACAAAAAGTTTGTTAACAAAAATTAACATTTTTACTTGTAGACGTCATTATGAAATTTTGCCTCTAAACTAACTTCCTGTAGCTTTCTTCTCTAAGAAAACGCTCTTAGTTCAGTTCGGTAGAACGTGGGTCTCCAAAACCCGATGTCGTGGGTTCAAATCCTACAGAGCGTGTTGAAAAGAATGACTTAAAAGAAAGATAATCATAAGAGCTGTCGTTCGTTGTTCCTCAGTAGCTCAGTGGTAGAGCGGTCGGCTGTTAACTGATTGGTCGTGGGTTCAATTCCTACTTGAGGAGAGTTCAATTTAGGGAGAGTGGTCTGACCGACTAGCTTATCTAACTGCCTTTAGCAGCCTCCTAATTCCTCGAAAAGATCTCGGTGATCGCTATTGCTTATTCATTAGTTTCCTAGCCGGCTTAGCTGACTGTTCTGGGAAAGAGGTAGGCGCCCCATTAAGTAGCTGTTGAAGCCAAGGGTCAAAGCGAAGCCCACGGGAGCTGTTGCTCCGTCGATCCGAACCATCATGCAACGCTGCTAAGGCATTGTATATAATATTATGTCCGTCCCTACCTACAATGATTTCATAATCCGCGAGCTAAGGCATATGTTTTTCGGAGGAAGCCTTGGGAAGAGGGGAAGCAGCTTCGCCACACCAAGTGGTTATTCACCCATGTTTTCCAGACAAGTAAGGAAAGCCAGGTGCTGGTGTTGAGTTAAACAAACAAACGGGAGGGAGTCAGATAATAAGAAACTAAAACAAAGACTTTTCGGAAAAACCCGAAGAGATATATCAGGATAAAGAGTTTGTAACTCACTTGCTTGCTAAAGGTAGCGCTAAAACGAGAAATGCTATGCTTCTGTCTTCCATTGTGAGTTGTTCCGGAAGACACTTTCGTAGTCGCGAAGTTCAGATAGCCAGCTAAAGCAAGAGAGGCGGTTCATCGACCAACATTTCTAGTGAGAATGGAGTTTTCTACACATCTTGAACCTGTTAAAGTAGAGCTTGCTTGCATACAAGAGCAGATGATTGGAAGGGCTAAATCCCGAAATAACATAGTAGAAGTAGGTCGAGTATGCTCGAAAAAAAGCTTAACTTATGACTGTTTTGTTTACAAAAGTCAAAAAACAACTCCTGAGATGGTATCACCATGAACTAACTTCGTGTGACATTTCAAAACTAACTTCTGGAATGGCTTATATACTCACAAAGTCACGGATCCTCGGAAACATATACACAAAAACAACTTTTTTGTCGCCAAACTAACTTCCTGTGACATTTGGAAACCACCATGAACATTTTTTTTTTTAAGAAAAGGAAACCACCATGAACTATTAGTAGTTTTAGTGATAATTTAGCCGACCAAAGAAAAACAAATAGTGATAATCCGCAATTATAATTATACCAGAGTTGGAAAAAGAAAATTGGTGTTGTAACGACCAGTAACAGTGTTAAAAAATGATGCACATGACTTTTTAAAACCTTAATTTGTATTGACCAAAAAAAACAAAAACAAATAAGCTCTTACCGTCTTAGCCATGTCCATGAGACAAGATCCCAATATATCATAAAGAGATTCCATGCGTGATTGAGAAGGCGAGGTCTCATCTGGAATCGCTGGAACAATCAGAACCACTAAGCCCCCGCAGACGACCTCTTCTGCACGAGCATAAAGAAAAGCGTCCATATCCCTGGTATATTGAGCCGAATAAGCTTCAACCACTTGATTTTTGGCATTGGCATAATGGATTCTCCCTCTATTATAAGCAGGAGAATTAATATCCAACACTTCTTTTGGTACTTGAGACAACCATTGAAGCGACGTGGAAGAGTGAGCCACATGAAGAGAGCCCTTCGGAAACAAACGGGTGTGAAATGAACCGGGCACACCGGCAGCGAAGTAAGGCTTTTCCGGTGGAAGGAATACAAAAAGAGTGTTGAAATCATTTGATGCATGATCATTAAAATAGACATGATCAATAGCTTCGATTATGTTTTGCATTGCAATGAACGTATTTGGTCCTGTAGAGCAACCCAAATCTGCTATCCTGAAAGTGTTTGATGATGGGCAAGTTCCGATGTCAAGATAATTTTCAATTGCCTCATCGATCATCGATTTGGACCTATCAACCACAAATCTCTGCCCCCAAAAAAAAAATAATGAAAAAAAAAAAACCTCTATCCATCAAAATTTGTTAGTAACACGAATTTGGCATGCAACTCTAATAATCATTAAGAAGTTCATACCTGAAGAGAAGAGTTATTGGCATAACTATTACGACCATCTCCACCATTCATTGGAATTGCTTCAGTAGTAGCTGAGCCTGCGAGTGTCTTTGAGAGTACCACATCCATCTTGCTCTGAATAAGGATCTGTGACTGTGTGAGTATATAAGCCATTCCAATAATTTCCTGGAACACTTGCACAATAGTGCAATTTGAAAAGCATCTAATTGACCACTCGTACAGTATTTCTCAACAAGCGGCAAACAATACTCCACGTTGTCGTCGGTGGAAGACCAAAGACTGTCCCAAGTCGTTGGTCTCGCTGTTTCCTTTTTTGCCTTTATTTTCTTTTTAATTCAGAAATTAAGTCTCAGCAATCAGCATCCTTATTTTCCCGTCTGCTCAATTATGGCGTTCTAAGTGGCCACGTCGTGGGAAGCTTTACAGGACACAACTAACTTGGAAACCCTTGAAGGCCCAGAAACAAACACAGTCAAACTGAACCCCTTGGCGAACATAAAACCTTATACTACCTCGAGAAGCACGGAAAAAAAAAACAGTAAATGAACGAGATTGCACAGTACAAAAGCTTTCTCATGGACTTGCGCAAAATTGCAAGAATTTCTTCGATAAGATGCTCGTTACATGTTGTACAGTCGCTATATATTTGTGCGCAGGAAACCTTTTTGGGTTCGTTTCAGGAGGAAGAATATCCATAATTATGAAGTGCTTTGCAGATGTTTGACGAAAGGGCAAGGAGAATTTTCCATAGTTGGTGAGTATTTTGATCCCTCTTTTTGCTATTTGTAAACTGTTTCTGAATAGGATTAATATTTGCTTCTGGTAAAAAAGACCCATGATGTAGTCTGATAAACTGTGGGGGGTGACCCATGTATTAATGGTAGTGAACTGAATCAACTTAACAATATTTAGGAGGATTGGGTTGATCTTTTAGTTTATGTTTTGAGAAAAACTCCTTAGGATGCTTTATTAGAAAAGGAGGGGCGCAGAGACCTGACCTCCAAAGAAAAAAAGAGAATGCCAAAAATGAAAAGAAGATTACATTAAAGGAACTGAGTTTATATATTGTTTACTAAAAGTCATAGTTCAGTTACAAAACCTTCAGCAGTTTCTGCAATGTGAGCAAGTGAAAATTTTCATCTATAGGAAGAAGTGTATTTGCTGTCAGCTCAAAATGCATGGTCGGTCTAGAATTTGGAGATATACGTGTGCATGCCAAAGCAAGGGTTACAATTAACACCAATTCATCTGAAATTACTCCAGTTGGGAGAGTTAGGCGCTTGTCTAATGCATCAACTAGAAATAGATCATGTCCTTCGGATAGTAGGTGCAAAAGGAATTCCCCTGGGTGTTTACGGTAGGAAATTTTGGTTATCACAACGAAAGATTTTTGGTGAAGCAGAATTTAGGGCATGGACTAGATTTTGGTTCAACGCTTTTTTTTCTCTCATTGTTGTGTACTGCACAATTAACGGTCATGCAAAAATCTGTTATTCCGATTACATAGAAATTTAGGAGACTCGGGTTAAAGAGTACAAATATAAAATCAAATTATTAAAATTGCCATGCCGGAGCAAGGGTTATTACATTATTCATATGCTGTATTTTTTGTTTCGTTTGCTTCAAACAAGACACCAGACTAGTACATACACAAACACTCGATTGGAAATGGAAGCTCCGGGAAGCCCTGCAAACAAACACACAACCAACCAGAAATCACCTACAAACTATAAAATCTTGCACCCTCTTCAAAAACTTCAAAGAGGGGGATGATCACCCCAGTAAACGAAATAAATTATTATTTGCGTTTGAGAATAACGAACAACGTTGTAGTTTTCTCCATATACGTAGTCAGACTTGCAAAAGTATCTTCAATTTTTTGGGGATATAGATGTTGGAAAAGGAGGTCAAGAACATGCTCGTCGAATCCAAAGTGTGATTTTATAACCCCTTCGAGGGCAGCTCTGAAATGGTCACTTAATGTTTGTACAGAAGGTCTCATTTTATTTTCTTGAGGAAGAATATCCACGATTCTCTCTATATTAAAACACCCATTTCTCTCTACCAAATTCTTTAATTCTCGTGATGTTGTTGAGTATGCTGGCAAGTTAAAAGAGTCCACTTCTGCTTCTTCCATTATTCCCTGCAAAATTTGTTCATCCCACTGATTAGAAGTAATCGTCTCTGTAACATGTGAAAACAGGCAACTTCAGGAGATTTTTCCTTGGGAGCCATTGGGCTAGATCCTGTGACCTCTTTCTACGGCCATGTCATTGGTTATCTATTCCTTGCGAGGAATACGCATGATATGTTCGAAAGCCAACACTTAAAAAGAACTAACCAATATGCAAGTCCAAAATCATTTCCCAACAAACCAAAAGAAAGAAAAGAAGCTCTTACCGTCTTGGCCATGTCCATGAGACAAGATCCCAAAATATCAAACATAGATTGTGTGTGTAATTGAGAAGGTGGGCTCTCATCTGGGATCGCTGGAACAATGAGCACCACTAATCCTCCGCAGACGACCTCTTCAGCACGAGCGTGAAGAAAAGCTTCAATATCCTTGGCGTATTGAGCTGAATAAGCTTCGAACACTTCTTGTCTAGCATTTGTGTAATGGATTCTGCCCTTATTATAAGCAGGGGAATCAATATCTAACACTTCTTTTGGTACATGAGACAACCATTGAATTGAAAGCGAAGAATAAACCACATGAAGAGTGCCTTTAGGAAATAAACGGGTGTGAAAAGAACCCGGTACACCGGCAGCGAAGTAAGGTTTCTCCGGTGGGAGAGTTACAAAAAGGGTGTTGAAATCATTTGATGCATGGTCATTAAAATAGACATGAAATTCAGGTGTTGAACCACTTAGTCCTTCGAATTCGCGGTATTTGCGATCAATAGCTTCGATTATGTTTTGCATCGCAATAAATGTATTTGGCCCTGCAGAGCAACCCAAATCTGCTATCCTGAAAGTGTTTGATGATGGGCAAATTTGGATGTCAAGATAATCTGCAATCGCCTCATCAATCATTGATTTAGACCAATCAACAAAAAATCTCTGCCCAAAAAAAAAAAGTACAAATCAAATTCACCAAAATTGGTTTAGTAAGATAAATTAGGATACACATCTCTAACAAGTAACAACCATTACCTGAAGAAATGAGTTATTGGCATAGCTATTTGGACCATTTCCACCATTCATTGGGTATGCTTCCATCTTGTCTCTGAATATGCTTCAAAGGGTCTGCAAGCAGTTTCAATAATTGCCTAGAACACAACAATATAAATTGAAAAGACACTAACTGTCTAATTGATTCAGGAAAATTTCTTCTCTACTCTTTTTTGTCAACCATCATCGCATACCAGTATAAACTACTTTTATTGTTTAAATGTTGATTGCTACGGCCAGCCGGCTTAGTATATATTTTAAAATCATACCGGACAATTTCACATGACGTTTTAGATCAGTACAAAGAAAAAGAAGGATAATTAAAATTATCTGTTGCGTGGAAATCAACTATGGACTATAAGTCAGTCTACAATTGGCCAAGAACACATATAATTAGAATTTCATAAGCTTGTTCAAAATTCAAACAAGAGGAAAATATCCAGTTTCCCTCAAATTTTGCCAACTCTGTTCTGTGCTTGATTAAGATCGGAGTAATGGAGCATGAAGTAACTAGACTCATTCAAAATATTTTCGAGTCATGCAAGGACCACACACTTTGTCCCGGTACCTAGAATAAAGAGGAAAATTGACCAATAATGATTTTTTGACCCATACTATCATCTATGTAATGGATCTTATACAATATTGATACAAAGTTTATATCCTTGGACCGTTTTTGAACAAGTTAAATCATGACCACAAAATACTTTTCTGTATTCCTAAGCGTTAAACCTCTGTTAATATGGTTATTTTCACGTCATCTCACCTTTTAGGCGTTATTTTTATTTAAAATCTAAAAAAAAATGTGCTCAAAACCAAAAATTCTGAGCTATACTTTCTTTACGATGTTCTAAATCCTTACTAAAAATTGACATATTTTGAGATACCAAACCTCAGCATCTGCTAATTTTAATTCGCGCAGTTGATTTTCTAAAATTTATTTGTGGTTATTTTTCTAAGATTTATTTATAACATGGTGGATTATGGCCCTTGATTATGCTCCATTTCAGTAGAAATGTGGAGCGAGATGAATAAGTCAAAGGATAAATGGGTATGGCGAACCCATCAAAAAAGAAAAAAGATATGGCCAAGACATGACAAGGTGAACTAACTTTATGACTGTCGTATGATCATGGGATTGTAGATGGTGGATTTTCAACAAAGGAAAAAATCGTAAAATCATGAGGCATGTTTTTGAAACGGCTTTCAAGCATGCAACGATTCATATTTTACGAAGCCATGACGAATATGTTTTCGAAAAGCCTCCACTAGCTGAGCGTTCGATCTCTGGCATTTTGTCGTGCCCTATATGCAGAATAACGTATTTGGGCGGTTCTCCGTAGATTGAGAACTTAAACGCCTTCAGGACGTCGGTGATACTCAATGTTCCCTGACTGTAGGAGAGAGACCCACCTCCACATAGAAGGATAGTTGGGCGGCGGACGCCTTCAGGACGTCGGTGACACTCACCGTTCCCTGATTATGTGGAGAGAGTTCATAGGTTCAGGTGGTTCTCCGTAGATTGAGAACACTAATGCCTTCAGGTCGTAAACAAAGTCGTGACTCCCTGACTGTACACCATTCAGAATGGGTGTGACGCTTTAACTGGCTAATATCTTTTCTGAAATAGATTACTTCCGCCGTGACATTCACTACTGAATTCCTAGAATAATCTATCATTGCTCCTATTCCATGGTCGAATCCACGGCCTGATCCCATGAAATGGCAATAACAATTGCTCCGATTCTATGATCGAATCCACAGCTTGATCTCATAGAATGTCAATAAAACACAACTGTGTTATCTCATTACTATGATTTCATGATCGAATCCACTGATCTCATGAAATGGTAATGGATAATTTTAATTACTCCGATTCTATGGTCGAATCCACGATCCCATAGGGTGGTAATGCTCATTTTATTATTCTGAATTCGTAGTCGAATCCATAGCTGATTCTATGAATTAATAATGAACAATTATTCATTTTTTATTACTCAGTTTCATGAAGTATTCTCCACTGAATTTCATAAATTAGTAATAAATATTCAGCAATCGGGCATCTTGACTATCATTGAGTAAGCCCCACAAAAATGGTGCGAGTGTACTCGACAATGATGCACGACTTAGCACCCGGATGCACGAACGAGCGTCCAAAAACATGAAATAATGAGGAATCCTACACAAAAATAGGAGAGAGAAAATAATAATAAAATAATGGAGAAGCGCCCATGGGCCGGGCCCCAGCCGGTCCCATGCTTCCTCCATTATTTTTTCTTATTTTATTTGCATAAACTCATGAAGGTTTCTCCATCTTAGCAAAATTCCTTATTTTGTGCAAAACTTGTGAATTCTCCATGACATGGTGGATTCACCAAATAATATTATAAAATAAGAAAAGGTGTGCGGGACCGGGCAACGTAGACGGCCGGCCATGCCAATGGCCGGTCCCACACATCACAATCCTTAGCTTTTTATAATTATTATTCCCAATCTCACGAAACTCCTCCGTTTCAACAAAAACTCATGGATTCTCCATATCTTCAAGGCTTCTCCATAACTTCAAAGATTCACGAAAAAATAATATTATAAAATAGAGAAAGGTGTGCGGGACCGCGTAACATGGCCGGCCGGCCATGCCCTAGCCTTGGCCGGTCCCACACCTTGCAATCCCTAATCTTTCATAATTATTATTTTTCTCAACTCGTGAAACTCCTGGGTTTGAGCAAAATTCATGATTTCTTCATATTTTCTCAAATATTGCTTGAATCACGAAAAACCAAAAGCCAACATGGTCACACGAATGGCTAGCCTCTCACGACAATTTTAAATATTAAAACACTTTTATTTTAATATTTTCAAAATATTGATGAATTGAGCATACATGCTCATTCCAACAAAAATCGAGAATTCTCAGTCAAGATGAAACTCTTCTGAAAATTCACGATGTTGCTCGAACGCACATCAGAAAATACTGAAACTCTCAGTATGTAGACACACACACCATGGAAACACGTGCACGCCTTCATGACCGACCAGATTCATTCCTAGGGCTTGCAAAAAGCCGGTCCCACATGTTTTCATAATTCTGACCTAATTTGCTGAATTGCTCGTACTGGGCCCGAACTTTCTCCAACCAACTGGGGATTCTCCAAATGACCAACAACTGGTCCCGTGACCACCAAGAGCCGGTCCCATGCCCATTGGTCGGTCCCATCTCTCATACTTAGGTTTTACCACCTAATGATGAATCCATGAATATTTTTCAGTAAATGGTGAAACCACCATTTAATCATCATTCTTTCACCAACTCTCAAACTGAGAACCCTAGTGCGTGCTCACTCAAGCACTGGGAATAACATGGGAGTTCATCATCCCATGTGGTCGGTCCCCTCTTCATTCATGACTAATTTTCAACAATTCCCCAATTGATGGAGGATTGATCGAAAATTAAGGTTTCGAATAAACGCTCTGTGAAACCATCATTCTGAGCAATTTCAAACACTAATAAATTTATGTTGATCCACCAATCAGCATAAAAATTAATTATACAATATTTGGTAATCTACCAATATTTGAATTAATATTTTATTGGGTCACGTCACTAGTAAATAATTCGCCGAATCGAGCAATACTTTCTCAATTGCTCGAATATTGATCAATATTCAGCAACTCATCAGTAATTTGTCGAATTGAGCAATACTTGCTCAGTTGCACGACAGACTATCAAAAATCACTAATTTGGTGAATTGAGCAATGTTTGCTCAGTTGCTCATCAAATCCTCAATATTCAGTAATTCGCAGAATTGAGCAATATTTGCTCAATCGTTCGTCAGTAATTCATCAGTGAATCAACAATACTGACATCCCTTCAGAGAACTACATGTTCAACCCATGAATCGTTGAGCATTCATCATTCATGCTCGATTCAACGAAACTCAGACTCATTGTCAACAATTGACTAATCAAAACACGTCTGCCCTGTAGACTCCACGACTTGTGAGACATCAATCACGTCACAAATAGGGGGATATCACGTAGGGTTTTGGTCTGGCGGTCTACGACACGTGGATTCATCCACAACTAGAAATGTGCGTAAGTCGTGCAAACAGTTGAAGGAGTTAGCAAAGTAGTGGGTGCACGATCAGAAGTCTCCACACGACATGGAACTGACTTTACCACGATCTCCCACTTTCCCACTCTTTCACTCAAGAAACCGTCACACTTATAGGGATCAAGGTGTTCACGACTCTGACAATATAAATAAGTCTCGAGCTATCACTCTCAGGAATTCATCAATCCATCAGAACTTATTAGAACTTATCAGTTCACCATTATTGCAGAAACCTTCAACACACCCACAATCCTCGATCATCACTGATCCCACATAATTCTCAGCTTCCCTCCTACAGATCAACCCATCTCCCTCTTTGCGATTGAATTGACTCTGGAACGACCATTGTCTTGGTTTAGGTCGGAGTCATACAGATTGATTTCCTGAATCTAAGCACCCTCTTTGCAGCGGTGCATCTGTGTGAGGACTAACATTTTGCCCGGCTGAGGAGTCTCGACAGCATGCTCGACTCTCCACTTTACCGAAAAACCGACGACCCATTTTCCCCATCCACAGATTGGCGACCATAGTGGGAAATTAATCTCTCGGTTGCAATCTCACATTTTCGTAAGATGGTCGGTCTTAGGACTAACTCAACCACTCCAAACCCTAACCAGGACATCCTAAATGGTAACATTCCTCATGTTCCTTCAAATGATTATGGTTCTAATGAACTTTCATACTTTACCTCTCCATTTATCTCTGTTAAATCGATTGACGGAGAAATCCCAAGTTTGGTTGAATTGGCACGGAGACAGGAAGACTTGTCAAGAAACGTGGATCGGCTGAAAAGAGCAATTGATAACTTGTTCACTTGCCTGGTGCACGTGACAAGGATTTTGGGAGCAGAAATGGTGGAACCTCCTAATCCCTCAACTGACGATCCTCCTCAAGCCAACAGTTTTACCACTTATGAAAAGCCGGTGGAACAAGAGGTCACACAATTGATCGAGAATCTATGTGAACTTCTACATTTCTCCAGAGATCAGCGCGTGGAAACTTTTGCTGCACTCAACAAAATATCATCTGACGTGCGAGTCGTCCCATCATCTCCAGTGGTCGAACAAGTTTCCATGATGTCTGAACTGTCGATCAATAACATCACCTTCACCGAAGAAGACCGAATGGCAGAGGAAGGGCACAACCGCACTCTGTTCGTAACCGCTTCTATCAAAGGTTCCAAGAGAGTTCTCATTGATACAGGTGCTTCGACAAATCACGTCACTATGAAGACTCTCAAAGAGGCCAAAGTTCCACAAACCAAAATTGTTCATCATCCCATATTGATGACGGGTTTTGAAGGAAGCCAGAGTCATACATACGGGTATATTTACGTGGATCTGAAAGTAGGGCCAATTCAATCCACTGTCAAGCTTCATGTGATCGAGAAAGACCCTGATTATTACATGATACTCGGAAGACCATGGCTTCATGAAAATAAAGTCGTTCCCTCAACGTACCACCAGTACATGAAAGCTTTATTCAACAACAAAATTATCCGCATCCTGGCTTCGGTGTCTCCTTATGCTCCGGTTCACAATGTCGAGTTACTGGAATCTCCAAAGAGCATCCCCGAACCTCCAAGCAAGATCTGCAGTACTCCACTCCCAAGTTGGAAGTCTATTGAGAAAGCTGACAAACCATCACCAATGGATGCTAAATCCATTAAGCCATCCACCACACCACTCAAACGTCGTCAGGGTCAAGGTACATCTCATAAAAAGTCCAACTTCATTACTGATTATGATGCAGAAGGGAGAGTCATTTATCTCCGTCGTAAGGATTATCAATTAATAGGGGAGGTCGATGAAAAGTCTCCCCGCCCTGAAGAATCATGCGAGAGTGAGCAATCACTCGATGAAGAAGTTCGAGATGGACCACGACAGCTGCAAGATGGCAAGGATTCCACAACTGACGACCTTGAGACTATCAACATCGGAACGGACGAGAACCCAAGGCCAATTTTAATCATTTCTGATCTTTGACCTCAAGAACGAGAAGGATTGATAGGTCTGTTGAAATAATATCAAGATATCTTTGCCTGGACGTACGAAGAAATGCCCGGCCTCGATGACAAGTTGGTTACTCATCATCTGCACATCACTCCCGGTTCCAAACCCGTCAAACAGACACCCTGGAAGTTCAGACACGAAGTCGAGGAACAAATCATGGTGGAAATCCAGAAACTACTAACTGCTGGGTTCATCAAACCCATTCAACATCCAACGTGGCTGGCAAACATTGTCCCAGTCAAGAAGAAGAATGGTCAGATCCGGTGATGTGTAGATTTCAGGAACTTAAACAAGTGATGCCCGAAGGATGAATTTCCACTACCAAACATTGATATGCTCGTCGATGCAACCAGCGGTCACGACATGTTTTTAATCATGGACGGTTACAGCGGATACAACCAAATCAAGATGTATGAGCATGGAGCTAACAAGACTGCATTCCGAACTCCCATCGGTAACTTCCATTACACAGTAATTCCCTTTAGTCTGAAGAATGCAGGAGCCACTTATCAGCGAGCCATGACTGTAATATTTCATGACATGATGCACAAGCAAGTAGAAGATTACGTTTATGATGTGGTGGTGAAATCAAGGACTCGAGCATCCCACCTGGACATTCTGAGACAAGTCTTCGAGAGGTGCAGAGAATACAGGCTAAAGATGAATCCTCTGAAGTGTGCTTTCGGCGTTTCTTCCGGAAAGTTTCTCGGATTCCTAGTCACTGCAGAAGGAATCAAGGTCGATCCAGAAAAAACAAAATCCATCACCACCATGCCTCCTCCATGAACTGTGAAGTAACTCCATAGTTTCATGGGCAAGGTAAACTACATTCGGCGTTTCATTCCTGGACTGGTTCAACTCATTGCTTCATTCACTCCTCTGCTAAAGAAGGGAGCAAGTTTCACGTGGACGACCGTCTAGCAAGAGGCATTTCAGAAAATACAACAAATATTACTATCACCTGCTGTCATGAAATCTCCAGTACAAGGACGGCCTCTGATACTATACACAACTTCCAGTAACGTCGTTATTGGAGCACTCCTCGCCTAGGAGGATGAATAAGGCATCGAATGTCCAATCTATTACTTCAGTCGAACAATGAGGGATGCTCAACTCCGGTACCCGAAGGCTGAAAGGGCGTGTCCAGCATTGGTTCACGCGATCCAGAGGTTCATACATTATCTACTATCAAACAGGGTCGTGCTGGTAGACAAAGCCGATCCCATAAAGTTCTTACTGTCGAAACCTGCTTTAATTCGAAGACCAGCGAAGTGGCTACTTCAAATGTCAGAATTTGACATAGCATGTGTTCCTCCAAAAGCAATCAAAGGACAAGCAGTCGCAGGTTTACTTTCCGCTTTCCCTGGAGAATATATCACGATGTTACATGAAGAAGTGCCCGGTGAGTTTCCAGAGATCTCAATTATTCAGGAAGAAACGTGGCTATTATACTTCGATGGGTCTGCCACTCCGAGCAATGATACTGGTGGAGCAGGTATTGTGCTGGTATCTCCATCCGGTAAAGTCTTCTCACATTCCTTCAAGCTGGATTTCCATTGCACCAACAACTCGGCAGAATATGAAGCTTTTCTCCTAGGACTATCTTTGGATAAGAAAGCAGGAGCAAAACACCTAGAAATCAGAGGGGACTCTAAGTTGCTGGTCAATCAAATGAATGGCGTGTACTCTCTCAAAGAAATAACACTTGCCCCATTCAGGACTGAGGCACAACGACTATTAACTCATTTCTCTGATGCAACAATTGTTCATACTGGCCGCACCAATAATAGACATGCCGATTGTCTAGCGACTCTAGCATCCAAACTGCAGTTCGAAGGGTCCGAGAAATCCATCATTGTGCAAAGACGCTCTGTATCATCTACCTGGCTTGCTCAAGTCGAAGATTCTCAATCGAACGATTGGAGAGCGCCCATTATTCATGAATTGAGCAATTCTCTCACGGAAGGAAAAGTTAGTCTCAAGGAACTTAAAAAAATTTCCTGCTGCACGGAGCGTTATATTACCGCAACCCTGATGGATCCCTGTCACGATGCCTTGGAGAAGAGGAATCCGGTGAACAAATCAAGCGCATACATGAAGAAATATGTGGGAAAACCCTAGTGGTTACACTTTGAAGAAGGCTTCAAAGACTCGGATACTATTGGCCTTCCATGGAGGTTCAGTCGAGGATGCTACAAGGATCATGTCCCAACTGTCAGACACCACCTCATCATCTGGAGGTTCTAACAATCCATCACACTGGGGACTGGAGAGAACCTTACATAAAGTATCTTCGCGACAACGATCTTCCATCAGAGAAGAAAATAGCAGTCAAACTCGTTCAGAGGGCCAAGCGTTTTGTCTACTTGGAAGGGATTTTATACCGCAAAAGCTTTGGTCGAAACCTCTTGAGATGCCTGGATGAACATGAAATTCCTACAATCCTGAAGGAGATGCACGAATGTGAACACCAATGAAAGAAGAAGCTATTTCTCCAAATTCATGAGAAGTATTATTGGCCAACCATGGAAGATGATGCAGCTGCTTATGTTCGGAGACGTCATCAATGCCAAGTTCATGGCAATCTCATTCACACTCCTTGTCTCCCATTAAATTTTGTGAGCAGTCCATGGCCCTTCTACAGCTGGGGACTGGATATTATAGGGAAAACCAATCCAGCATCTTCGAAGCAGCATGAATACATCATCACGGTAACAGAGTATTTTACCAAATGGGTTGAAGCTATTCCTCTCCGAAGCACTACTGGAATTACAGTTGCTGCCTTCATCAAAGAGTACATCATATGCAGATTTGGAGTTCCTAAACACATCATCACATATAATGGAGGTCTTTTCGCCAACAAACATGTCATGGAATTACTCGAAGAATACGGCATAAAAGAAGTCTTCTCCACGCCATACTATCCCCAAGGAAACATACAAGCGGAGAGCACCAACGAAACTTTGATCCTGATTCCCAGTTGAACAGTTCATGACAATCCACGAACATGGCATGAAGAATTGCCCATGGATTTGTGGGCTTACCGCACCGCGCCAAGAAGCTCAATTGGGACTTCACCGTATTCTATCGTCTATGGTGATGATGCCATCCTCCCAGCGGAGCTCAATATTCCTCTGCAAGAATTACGGCAGCAAGTGGGGTGCAGTGGGACGAAGCCGAAGTGTCTAATTCGAGGATTGCTGAATTAGACATGCTTGAATCGAGAAGGGCCAAAGTAGAAAAATATGTGGAAACTTACAAACAGAGGATCTCCAAAGCGTACAACAAAATGGTAAGACCTCAAACATTTCAAGTAGGAGATTTGGTTCTGAAAACAGCAAAGCATATCCAGCAAGACATGTCCGCTCCCAAGTTCTCTCCTAAATGGGAAGGGCCTTATGTAGTCATCAAGGCAGTATCTAGCGGATACTACAAAATCCTAGCTGTTAATGGAGGAATCGAAGGAAACGTCATCAACGGCAAATGGCTCAAAACATATTACGCCTGATCCGTAGAAAACCATTACCTTTTCATCAATTCAAGCATTTCTCAAAATGTAATTTATATTCCTTCAAAGATTATGCAAAGTACTCCTTTGTTCATTAAACATTTCATAAATGAACAAAAAATTCTTTATCTAATTATTCTGCCTACATAAAAGCCTGAACCAATTCAAAAAAAAAAAAAAAACAATCATAAAGGCTCACTCTGAATAAACCATCCAGCAGAGGGTAATTCTTAAAGACATCCATGTCTAACTTCTTTTGAAAGTTCTTGGTATTCACTTTCAAATCCTTGACAGCTTTCTCAACTCTCGCCGATTCCAGGGCAAGTGCCTTCTCCTCTTCTAAGAAAGCATTTGTGGTAGAAATTTCATCAGCAGCAGCGGCTGCCCTGTGGATTTTGATCATCTCAAGCCGACGACGAATCCATCTTATGTTGAACCGCAAAGTTTCACAATTCGAGATCATTTCATCCCACCTGTGCAGTTCATGGTTCTTGACATCTCACAGATTCATCTCATTCATCTCTTCAATAATCGATAACAATCCGGCGACCGTGGTCAGAAAGGTCGGAGAAAACCTCTCCATATTTCCGTTGTAGCAATGTGCCCATACCGTTTCCAAATTTTGGTATACAAAGGTACATGACATTTTGGAATGACGAATCCACCGACCACGCTATTATTTGGAGAAGTATTAGTCATGGGAACTTCAAAGGGGAGTCCAGCTGTTGGATACTCGTGATCCCTAGCCTCCACGGAATCAGTAGAGTCTTCATCAACATGGATGCTGCTATCGTCGACCACGACCACGGATTTCTCATTCCTCCGTTTTCTAGCATCGACCACAACCTGAACGTCAACCTGCAACGATGAAACATTCAGAAGACATGGAAAATGCTCGGTCAAAGAGAGATCTTCAGTCGAAGACTTACAGACGTCCCAGTCCAAGCTTCACGAGCAGACCTATAACGTGCAGAAGCCCTGACAGTCCATTTAGGTCGGGATTCATATCCCTGGTTACCCTGCAATGGATCACTTTCTTTGATTAGGATTGATTTTTGATTACATGAAAAATGGTGGAAAACATGCTATACTCACCGGAATGGGTGTTCCAGGCTCATACTTTGTCGAAGATCCATTTCGAGAAGAAGCGCTACTACCAGCCATGTTGATAAAGAGGTATGATTATGATCAAAATTTCTTCTGATAGTGCGTAGCAGGAGAAGATGTGTTGAATAAATATCAAACCGTAAGTGTTGAAAGTCAAGATATAGATACTTATCCCATAACAGAAAATAAGTCGGTTTCGGTTTCTACTGAAACCCTAAATCTCGAATCAGATGCACGGAGATATGAGAGAAGCGTCGCAACACTGGGGACTGACAGTTCAGATATAGTCAACATTGCGACTATGGATTGATGACCTAGCTTGTCACGTGTCTCCCTAGTCAACTCATATGATCATATTTCGGGGATCGTCATTGCCTACATGGAGTTTGGGTCATCTCGGTCAACTAAAGCGTGAAGAAATTTGGCGAAAGAAACGATAAAGGATTATTGTTCAAAAAATAATTTCTAATGCAGCATCTCTACAGCCAAATTACTCAAATAATCAAAAAGTATCTACTTCAATGGAAAAGCAATAATCTCAGAAAAATTCATGAGCAAGATCAATCAGACTCGTCGGAGTCATCAGATTTGTCAGAATTATCAGACTCATCATCATCGTCTTTCACTGAATTCTCTTCGAGTTCTTCATCGGAATCACTGTCAGGGCTGTAGACGAAGTCTGGATGAATGTCAAGTTCATAGTCGTCCCAGTAATCTTCCTCTTCGCGCTCAACCTCAAGGTCGGCTTGAACCAGCTTCTCAATTTCTCCAGTACGTCGGCCTGGCTTGATTTCACGCTCCAGTGGCACCCACACGGGTTCGTCCACTGAAACATACGAGTCTGAAGCTACACCCTCAGCACGGGATTGAAGCCTCTCATCAGCTGCTGATATCCGATGCTGGATTAGGGCTGTTCTCCGTCGACGATCCTCCAACTCGTCATCCTCAGCTTTTTTCTTCATGAGCTCATCATAAGTGACCCTCCTGTCAGGTGCATTATGCTTCATTCCTTAAGCATGATTCGTCTTGGCTCGAGCTTTGACCGCGGAATATTTGGAATCCTCTTCAAAAGAGCTGGAAGAATAATCACTACTGCTGGAGGTCACCATTTTCTGAAACCAGGAATATGGAGTCACAAATATGCTCGCATTTGCATCTATAAAATGGTAATCCTCAATTCTTACCTATTTATGATTTCACGAACTTAGTGATATCAGCGTAAAACCCCAAAACTTGCTCGTTCTTTCAAACCTGCGAAATTGAGCATAAAACATAGTATTCAAGAGTCAACACTGACTTTTCGAGAAACTATGAGTAATTCACATAACCCTTTATGTGAGCACTCGCTGATTTTTACGTGTACATACGCTATAAAATCACCGAATTCACACATATACTGTGAATTAACCAATTCATAAATTGTGTGTTTTCAAAACTCAATTTTTATCTAATAAGCATGGATAAGTCACGCACTTAAACAAAAAAAATATATATTTTCCGTGAGTTAATAAACTCACGTGAATAAAAAAAACTTTTTTCCCAATCGAGCATTCACCTATGATACGAGGGTCTTTCCTATTTTTGTGAAGTCCAAATAAAATTTCGAGAGTTCTCAAACAAATTTTTATCATGAACTCCAGGCCTTTTCAAAAATTCCTGTAACTCTAAGGATTATTATTTATTACTTTACGAACAAACCTACGTTCTCAAAAGTATTTGCAAGGTTCATACTTTCAAAAACAAACTTGGGAAACCTAGTAAACAAATTTTTTACTACTGCAAGTAGACCATGTCTATTCAAAATTTTATGTGTCTCTTCCATATTAGGGATTTTTGCCCGTTCCTTCAACTAACGGACAAACGGGTATATACGTACGTTTTCTAAAAATCCTTCATAAATCCTACGCGTGCGTGCAACCATGGGATTTTTGGTTTTGTGAACAAATCATGAATCATAAAACTCACAGCAAAAAAAAAATCGCACAGACTTACCTGCCGGCGCCGGCCGGAATTCTGCCGGACGGTGATCAGACGTCGGCGGGGCTGACGTGAACTTTTCCTGCTGCTGTTGAACTCGTGAGGGTGATGAAGAAAGGGAGTGTTGTTCGGTCAATAAATTTTTTTTAGGGCTTCTTCCCTTTTATATAAAATTTATTTCCAAAACCTAATAAAACATGGGTTTCCTTTTTTGGGCTCGGGCCTGCAAATCCTAAACCGACCATAACTAAACTTCCAAACGCCCAAATCAGCAGTGCCTCATCTCTCCACGCTCAGATGACACTCCACCTCACTATCAGGATCCTCATCTATGCATTTGCTCGTACATGACACCATTGGGGTAAATCGAGGATTTTGAAACTACCTTGTAGACTGAGTTCAACCACTGTTCTCGTCGACTGAAAATCACCATTTAATGCATACTGCGGAACATGACTGTTCCTCACTAAGCAGGGGACTTAATGTAGATGGTGGATTTTCAACAAAGGGAAAAACCGTAAAATCATGACGCGTGTTTTTGACATGGCTTTCAAGCATGCAACGATTCATATTTTACGAAGCCATGACGAATATGTTTTCGAAAAGCCTCCACTAGATGAGCGTTCGATCCTGGCATTTCGTCGTGCCCTCTATGTAGAATAACGTATTTGGGCGGTTCTCCGTAGATTGAGAACTTAAACGCCTTCAGGACGTCGGTGATACTCACTGTTCCCTGACTGCAGGAGAGAGACCCACCTCCACATAGAAGAATAGTTGGGCGGCGGACGCCTTCAGGACGTCGGTGACACTCACCGTTCCCTGATTATGTGGAGAGAGTGCATAGATTCAGGCGGTTCTCCATAGATTGAGAACACTAATGCCTTCAGGTCGTAAACAACGTCGTGACTCCCTGACTGTGCACCATTCAGAATGGATGTGACGCTTTAACTGGCTAATATCTTTTCTGAAATAGATTACTTCTGCCGTGGCATTCACTACTGAATTCTCAGAATAATCTATCATTGCTCTTATTCCATGGTCGAATCCACGGCCTGATCCCATGGAATGGCAATAACAATTGCTCTGATTCTATGATCGAATCCACGGCTTGATCTCATAGAATGGCAATAAAACACAACTGTTTATCTCATTACTCCGATTTCATGATCGAATCCACTGATCTCATGAAATGGTAATGGATAATTTTAATTACTCCGATTATATAGTCAAATCCACGATCCCATAGGGTGGTAATGCTCATTTTATTATTCTGAATTCGTAGTCGAATCCATAGCTGATTCTATGAATTAATAATGAACAATTATTCATTTTTATTACTCAGTTTCATGAACTATTCTCCACTGAATTTCATAAATTAGTAATAAATATTCAGCAATCGGGCATCTGGACCATCACTGAGTAAGCCCCACAAAAATGGTGCGACTGTACTCGACAATGATGCACGACTGAGCACCCGGATGCACGAACGAGCGTCCAAAAACATGAAATAATGAGGAATCCTACACAAAAAAGGAGAGAGAAAAAAATAATAAAATAATGGAGAAGCGCCCATGGGCTGGGTCCACCGGCCGGCCGGCCGTGCCCTAGCCGTGGCTGGTCCCATGTTTCCTCCATTATTTTTCCTTATTTTATTTTCATAAACTCATGAAGGCTTCTCCATCTTAGCAAAATTCCTTATTTTGTGCAAAACTTTTGAATTCTCCATGACATGGTGGATTCACCAAATAATATTATAAAATAAGGAAAGGTGTGCGGGACCGGGCAACGTAGCCGACCGGCCATGCCCATGGATGGTCCCACACCTCACAATCCTTAGCTTTTTATAATTATTATTCCCAATCTCACGAAACTCCTTCGTTTCAACAAAAACTCATGGATTCTCCATATCTTCAAGGATTCTCCATAACTTCAAAGATTCACGAAAAAATAATATTATAAAATAGGAAAATGTGTGCGGGACCGCACAACATGTCCGGCCGGCCATGCCCTAGCCTTGGCCGGTCCCACACCTTGTAATCCCCAATCTTTCATAATTATTGTTTTTCTCAACTCGTGAAACTCCTGGGTTTGAGCGAAATTCATGATTTCTTCATATTTTCTCAAATATTGCTTGAATCACGAAAAACCAAAAGCCAACATGGTCACACGACTGGCTAGTCTCTCACGGAAATTTTAAATATTAAAACAATTTTATTTTAATATTTTCAAAATATTGATGAATTGAGCATACATGCTCATTCCAACAAAAATCGAGAATTCTCAGTCAAGATGAAACTCTTCTGAAAATTCACGATGTTGCTCGAACGCACATCAGAATGTACTAAAACTCTCAGTATGAGACACGGACACCATGGAAACACGTGCACGCCTTCATGGCCGACTAGAGTCATTCCTAGGGCTTGCACAAAGCCGGTCCCACATGTTTTCATAATTCTGACCTAAATTGCCCAATTGCTCATACTGGGCCCGAACTTTCTCCAACCAACTGGGGATTCTCCAAATGACCAACAACTGGTCCCGTGACCACCAAGATCCGGTCCCATGCCCATTGGTCGGTCCCATCTCTCATACTTAGGTTTTACCACCTAATGATGAATCCATGAATATTTTTCAGTAAATGGTGAAACCACCATTTAATCATCATTCTTTCACCAACTCTCAAACTGAGAACCCTGGTGCATGCTCACTCGAGCACTGGGCATAACATGAGCGTTCATCATCCCATGTGGTCGGTCCCTCTTCATTCATAACTAATTTTCAAAAATTCGCCAATTGATGGAGGATTGATCGAAAATTAGGGTTTCGAATAAACGCTCTGTGAAACCATCATTCTGAGCAATTTCAAACACTAATAAATTTGTGTTGATCCATCAATAAGCATAAAAATTAATTACACAATATTCGGTAATCTACCAATATTTTAATTAATATTTTATTGGGTCACGTCACCAGTAAATAATTCGCCGAATCGAGCAATACTTGCTCAATTGCTCGAATATTGATCAATATTCAGCAACTCATCAGTAATTTGTCGAATTGAGCAATACTTGCTCAGTTGCACGACAGACTATCAAAAATCACTAATTTGGTGAATTGAGCAATGCTTGCTCAGTTGCTCATCAAATCCTCAATATTCAGTAATTCGCAGAATTGAGCAATAATTGCTCAGTCGCTCGTCAGTAATGCATCAGTGAATCAACAATACTGACATCCGTTCAGATAACTACATATTCAACCCGTGAATCTTTAAGCATTCATCATTCATGCTCGATTCAACGAAATTCAGACTCATTGTCAACAATTGACTAATCAAAACACGTCTGCAGACTCCACGACTTGTGAGACATCAATCACGTCACAAATGGGGGGATATCACGTAGGGTTTTTGTCTGGCGGTCTACGACTCATGGATTCATCCACAACGAGAAATGTGCGTAAGTCGTGCAAACGGTTGAAGGAGTTAGCAAAGTAGTGGGTGCACGATCAGAAGTCTCCACACGACATGGAACTGACTTTACCACGATCTCCCACTTTCACACTCTTTCACTCAAAAAACCGTCACACTTTTAGGGATCAAGGTGTTCACGACCTATGACAATATAAATAAGTCTCTGAAACCATGATTGAATGGACAGACTCTCGTCTACGTGCAATTTCTCGAGCTATCACTCTCAGGAATTCATCTATCCATCAGAACTTATCAGTTCACCATTATTGCAGAAACCTTCAACACACCCATAATCCTCGATCATCACTGATCCCACATAATTCTCAGCTTCCCTCCTACAGATCAACCCGTCTCCCTCTTTGCGACCGAATTGACTCTGGAACGGCCATTGTCTTGGTTTAGGCCGGAGTCATACAGATTAATTTCCCGAAACTAAGCACCCCCTTTGCAGCGGTGCATCTGTGTGAGGACTAACATTTTGTCCGGCTGATGAGTCTCGACAGCACGCTCGACTCTCCACTTTCCCCGAAAAACCGGCGACCCGTTTTTCCCCATCCACAAGGATTACCTTTATAACATTCTCAGTTTTACTTGGTGTAATTTTCCAAGAGTAATTTAACAATGATTGGTTGTTCCAGTGACGGAGCCATACTTTTCCTCACATATTGGCGGTAAGGATGCCAAATTGCGCCCCATACTTTTTGCATTTTAACTGAAGTTATAAACATTTTAATTTTCATATCTATGTCATAATATGATGTATTTTTATCAATCAAGTTAATAATTTACCCCATTAAATATAAAGTTGTAATTTATCATTCGCATTTTCCCCCACAAGATATGTAACTTACAAAAGCACTAAGCCTAGCTTAGCTAAATATGAAAAACCACTTGTCCCAATCTCCCTGCGTCCTTGGGTTGTTCGCTAAGGCTGACAATATCAGTCTGATATCCGGAATTCGTTTCCAAGTATTCGAGATCCTATAGAATTTATCTGTTTTATAGAATATCGTATATCAGATCGGATTTTTTATCGGGTATTTCTTCCTTAACATATCGGAATCCGATTAGGCTTCATCCATTTGTTAATATCCGACAGATCAGGGACTTATACTAGCATAGTGTGGTGTGTGTGTGTGTGTGTGTCATGTGCAGTGAGCATGTCCTATGCACGTGTGAAGTGTAAGAATACTAGAGAGTCGAGAGAACTATCTATGATCTATATAAACCCAGTGAGTCATGTAAACAAAGTATCTTCTTTTAATCAATATTTGATTCAAATCGTTCACAGTAACAATATAGACATTCATTCATTGAATGTTATCATGGTACCAGTCCTGAGAATTTCAATTCTCGGGGGTATCGATCCATATTTCCGATGTTCTTCGTCTCTGATTCATCTTCAAGAAGATTTGTTCCTCAATTTGATAAGGTTTTCTAAGAAGTGAAGATTTACAGGAATTGGTGAGGAGTTGCATTTGATCATGATGCTTACTGCAACGTCATCAATTAGGATTAAGCATGTTTTTTGATCTAAAATACGTTTTTAGAACTTAAGCTCTTGGTGATTTTGGATTTCCAGTTGGTTTTTTGGATCTGAAATTTCTCTATCTCAACAGCTAAAACTCGAATCTCTGCTGGTAATCTCCATCTTAATCTTTAGATTACTTTAAAGTTGATCTCATGTGTTCAATTTCTACATCACTATCCCAACAACATTCAATTTCGTCTTCAAAATTTGTTTTCATCATAACTTGGTATGATTTTGACCTAGTTCTTCAATCAAATCCTACAGGTATTGATTCCTTGATCTATTCAATCTGAGCATGCATATTTCTGCTACAATAATTAGTTAGGAATAATCTTAATTTTTTTCCATTGGATAGTGGAGAAAGATTCTTCTTAAATCCAGTAGAATGTTGGGGTACGTGTGTGTGTTGATTTTTTGATGCACCATTGAGTGCTTAATTTTTCTTCGGTTAGACATCCTCTCAATATTACTTTGGTACAGTCCTCACAGTAGTGGTATGTGAGTGAGTTGGTTTGTGTGTGTAATGATGGAACTGAGGATGTTGTTTCAGAATTGAAATTGGTGAGATATATAAGTTAGATTGATGTTTTCTTTGATGAGTCTACATTCAATTCTGAATGTAGCTTGGTTTAGTCATATTTTCTATTATTTTTCATGTTGTTGAATAATACAAGACTACATCTTTGTTTGTTGGTTTCAATACTTCTTTGATTGCAAATAATATGGGTACTTTAATAAGTGCTTTCATAAGTTGCTTCAGTTGCTGCCAAATATCTTTTTATGTGTTGATAGATGGAGTTGCAGTGCTTGAAGTTCACATTTCTGCTGCAATTTTTTGTTTGCAAGGGTTAAATGTGCTACAAGTGATAGTTTGTGCAGCTGGTACACAATTCTTACTTGGATTTCGTCGTTATAACATCAGCTCCTGGTGATGACTTAACACATTTTGCAGTTGATACATTGTTCTGTGTAAAGATTGTATGGTGTGTGTGTGCGTGTGTTTCCAAGTTACAGTGATTAGTGGATGACAAACCTTACACTGTGTTACTTCTTCGGTTTGGTGATTTTGGTCTGTCATTATGGTGCTTGGTGAGTCCTCCCTAAAGGCTTTGCTACAGTTCCTGCATTCAAGGGCTTTATTATTCAATTTCTGTCCAACAGTTCAGTTGTGTATGTTCGATTTTTCTTATGACAACAATATGGGTTTCTTGAATACTTTGAGATTTAGCAGTCATATATGCATCTATATCATATTTGTTGGTGTTGGTGTTGCTTATGTGTGTCATGTGAGATATTCACTGCTCTCAAGGCTCGTATTGTTGGTGTTGATCATATTTGCATCATATATTTATCAAGTCTCTGCTACTCAGTTGACTCCTAGTCAGTAACGGTTGTCGTCAGGTTTCATATACTTTTTTTGTTACTGGTGCTGATGATTGATAATACAAAGCAAGGTTGCAGTTTCCAAACACGAGCATCTTTTATACTTCACCAACTATATCTGCAGGATGAAACTAGAATCACACACATATAGTGGTGCAAGATAAGGAATGTTGAAGTGCAGGTTAAACTCATTTGAGCTGTATTTTTCTTTTCACGTGGGCTAGTTGTCTCACGTGTATATGTCGGTCAGGTGTACGTTAGTCAGTTAATAAATACACACTTATTGTGTGTTGTCTCTGTAATGTTAGTTCTATCTTCTCTGTAAGAAACATGTATGAATTTATGTGATTGATACATTGTCTTCATGGTATCAGATAGCGTAGGTTAGGGTTTCTCCTCTCCGATCGATCCTGTTTCTTCTGATCTCTGATCTTTTTTTCTCTTGTCAGATCATTCTCTTAGTGTCAATCCGAGAAGATTTGTATTATTTTTCAATCTTGATTTCCAATTCAAGATTATCATATCTATTGATCTTTATTTGTTTCTTGATCGTTCTTGATCAAAACCTAAATCTTGTTTGATTCACTTCATGAGTTTGTCATCGCCTACTTCTCTAGATCTACTTCCTCACATCAGCTATGGAAAAGCATTGAAGATCGCTTTGCAAGAGATTCAACTCACTCAATCCAGCTTCACACTAAATTACTCTCTCTAATGGTGAAGGATCTATTCCATCTCTCATTAATGAATTTAAGTCTTTGTCCGATCAATTAGCTGCAGCTGGTGAAATTATCTCAGATAAGGAACTTGTTGTTATTACACTAAAAGCACTTAATTCAGGATACATTCCATTTTCTACATTTATGAGACACATTAATCCACCAGTTAGCTGTATTGAATTACATAACAACTTACTTAGTGAAGAAGCTGTAGTCAGTGAACGACTCAAACTTTCTAAAGAAACAGCTGATGCAAAGGCTTTTATGGCTAATAGAAGATCTTTCAGAGGTGGTTATTATCACAACAATAGAGGCACTTACAGAGGAAGAAGTTATTCTGGTTCCAATGGTGGTAGAGGTTATTCTGGTTCCAATAGCGGTAGAAGACAAAATCATGTTAGATAGAGCTCCACCATCAAACTTAAGTGCTATGTTAGCAGCTGCTGACACATTTGATACTTCAGAAGAATGGATTGCTAACAGTGGTGCAAATAACCATATTGCCTCTAATAAAGATGAATTTCAGGAGATCACACTCTATGATGGCTCATAAGTAATTCAAACAGCCAATGGTGAAGGTATGTGCATTACACACAAAGATAACTCTAGTAGAAATGCTAATGATCATTCTTTCTTACTAAATGATGTTCTTATTGTCCCTAAATCATCCCATAATCTGCTTTCTATACATAAATTCATTGCTGATAATAATTGCTCATTAACTCTTGATTCAACTGGATTTTGTGTAAAGGCTCTCAACTCTGGGAAGATTCTTTTCCAAGGTACACATAAAAATGGACTTTATCCCATTTCTTTATGCTCAACTCATCAAGCTCTCACATCCACGATCACTGATCATGCAATACTTCAGAGAAGATTTGGTCACCCCTCTTTTCAGACTCTACAAAAACTATGTACTAAACTGAAATTGTACAATGTCTCTACTAAGCCATTCTTTTTTACCGAATGCAAATTATGTAGATGTCAAAAACTTCCCTTTCAGATTTCTAGTTCACTTGCTACTAGACTTCTAGAGTTATTACATATGGATCTTTGGGGTCCTTGTCATGTAGCATCAACATCTAGCATTTTGTATTATGCAAATGTAGTGGATGAATATACCAAATACTGTTGGCTTGTTCCTTTTATATCCAAAGAAGATTTCAAACATGTCTTTGTCTCTTTTATTAACAGAATATAAAAATTGTTAAGTCAATCTGTTGTTACTTTAAGAACTTACAATGATGGCGAGTTTCTTGATAAGTTTCCTCATGCCTTTTGTTATACCAAAGGTATTACTCATGAACTATTAGGTTAAGGAATGTTGATGATTGATAATACAAATCTTTGATTCAAATCATTCACAGTAACAGTGTAGAATTCATTCATTGAATGTTATCAACTTACTTGTAATTTTCTATCACCATATTATAGTCGAGTAACCTAAGCTAAGAAGCAAAACTCATTTCGTTTTTCTTATTTTTTTTCTTATCTTTTATCTCAGTCCCACCTATCCACAGACTCCACTCTCTGATGTTAAATTATTAAATTGTTACAACCATTTTCAATGGTATGAAATCGAGATAACATAGAGAGAGGAAGATATATGATTTCAGCGCAACAGTGAATGGAGGTGGATACTGTTTGGTATGAAGCTGAGGGGTTTCAGATGAAGACGTTAAGAATTAAAAAGATGGGTTTGTTGTTGATGGAGATGTTCATGACTGAAATACTTTTCAATTTCAACGGGGTTCGAATCTTCCCCACTGTCAACATCAACATTAATATTTAGAGGTTCTGTTAGGTCAAGATGTAAATGGATATGAAAATTAGGAATTCGGTTGTGAACAAGGATGGGTTCACATTCAAATTTGATACACATTAATATAAGACAGAAATTAGGGTTTGAATTTGAAGATGAATTGATTGGGTATGGTCTGATTTGGGGGTTTTGTCTGACAGCCAGAAGACACGGAGTTCTTGTGGTTTTGTCACAACCGGATATTATCGGATAAATATCTGATAGCTTAGCCTATCAGAATCTATACCTGATTTTTGATATCCGATAACGCTTAACTTATTCATCTGTTGACATGACAGCCCTATCGTTCGTTATCACTCTATCCATGATATGCTCCCAACTTGGTAATTGGGGTCCCATGAAAGTCAAGGATTATATTAGGGGTTTAGAAAAAAAAAAAAAAAAAAAACTTTTCTCATGCTTGTAAATGACCAACAGAGTGATCGAAAGCAAGTCAATGATTTTTGTCTACTTAAAGCTAAATATATAATAGTTAATTGTTTTTTATTTTTTAGGGACGTCTTGGACTGATCGAACGGTTGGAAAGACATCAAAGATTATCATCTAGTCTAATGAATATTCTGGACTTATGGAACAATTAGAGTGCGTGAATATTAGTTGTTATCATACATCTCTAAGAGCAACCACAGTGGACGATCAAACCTATAACTATGGTCCAGAGACGAGACACAACAGGACGGAGTAAAGAGTAAAATCTGGATCAAAACCAAATTACAGACTATATTTGGTCTGGGACCAAGACCAAAACTATATATAGTCGAGCGAACGTATAATGTTCGTTTGTCGCCGAGCGTGTATATAAACTACGCTTCACATGAAGCGAATGTATAATCTTCGTCCCACGAACAGGCGTGTATATAAACTACGCCTCAATGGAGCGGTGCTGAAATGTACGCCCCTCCGGGAGTTGCTGAAGTTTACGCCCCATGGCAGGCGTTGATATAGTAAACGCCCCAGTCATACGAACATTATACGAACGCCTCAATCATGCGTTGATATAGTAAACGCCCCAACCCGGCGTGCATATAGTTTACGCCTGAAGTTGAGCGGGACTTTTACCTCCGCCCCACAGTTGTAGCTACCATTTTCGAATTTTTAAAATGTTAGAATTTTTTTGAACGTGACCCTTAAAAATTCTTAATAATTAAATCAATGGTCAAAGAACACATGCAGTGGCCTAAAATACACTTAAAGTTCATAAATACAACAGGTTGACTGAGATTAAATAGAAGTTTACCTTTTTTATTTAAGTTTTCCATGTGAGGGCATTTTTTTTTTTGGTAATACAGGGCAGTTGAATTCGTGGCATGCCCAAAGCTCATATTCACGAACATATCCAAGATGTCACGAACATATTCAAAAGCTGAGCGGACATTATAAGTACGCTTGAATGAGGCGTTTATTTACCCATTCGCCCCATCAGGCGTTGATTATATGTATGCCCCATCTCTCGGCGTAAACTTTATGAACGCCCCACAACCCGCGTAATCTTTACCAACACCTCATAACCAGCGTAAAATATATCAACGCCTGAACGGGACGAACTTTATACCTACGCTCTACAGCCGAACGTAGATTATACATCCAATCGACTAAATATACTTCCCTATCCTAGCGTCACACTACAGACTAAACTCAAATTTGGTCGTTCGTTTTGGTCTTTGATTTTTGGTTATCGTCGTACCACTGCAGTTGCTCTAAGGGAGGTTTTGGACCATGCAAGTTTCCATCTTGAGATAAACGCCGGAAAAGTTTTCTCTATTCTATAGCTTATATTTTAATTACAATTTTGTTTCCCAACCAGAAAATAAATTTTGGGTCACGAAGTCATAGATTTAGGGTCACGATGTAGAGAGTCTGAGTCAATAATGATGTTCCTATCATTTTTTGGCATTTGGATAACATGAAGATTTAGGGGACTCAAATAAAACATCAACTATTAGGTCTTCGCATGTTTGCCTTCTCTGATACCAATTGAAAACGCGGGGGAACCAAAATTACACCACTACTTTTTTCTTAGGCAATCTGCATGGACAAACTCAATACAACTCCGAGATATAAACTCAATCAAGGAATAATATCTAGAGTTATATCTCACTCTCTCGCGATTAGAACGTTTACAGAAACAAGTCTGTAAACCTAATCACAAAGAGATTACTCGGACGGTACCAAAGACCAATTGTCAAAGAATCAGTCTAGTCATATCCAACAAACTAGGTCGTAGTATCTACTAGATTGATCAACGTACATCCTGTCTTTTATTTGAATCTATAGTAGTTCTATATTATTCTCTAAATCGATTCGAAACATTCCTGAACCTATAGTCATATCACTGTTCCAGGCTATTTTCGAATAATGAAACATGAATCACGATTTTGATTCCGAACAATAAATTTTCCTTAATTGAAATTCATTAAGTATGAACAAATGTTCATTAAGCTTAGTCATTATATTCCGAGAAACTATCAAGATAAACTTGACTCGAAATTCTTGTCTATGTATACTAGTCTACTTGTTATGCGACATCGTCTCAGATGATAGAAAAGTGAATATAACTTGAGATATAGGTGGTTCAATCTTCACTTACCTATTGTTAATGAAGTTCTCCAAAAGCTTCGGTTGATCTTCGCCTTCAAACGGAAGAACACAATGATGACTGATGTAATCCTCTGTTTCTCAACTACATTTATATCCTAATCCGAGACTTAACTAATTCTAAACTAGAAATCAAGATATAGTTTTGACAACTAAATTTGCCAACAAGCTTTTGATAACAACACTTGTGAGTTCGACCGAGCAACGCTCTAACATTGCACACGTTCAGGTATCTTACCAGAATAAGGATACTCTTAAAACTTCAAAAAAAAAAGACACACACACTCAACCTGAATCCCTCAACAAACAATTACCATGTAAAACCTTACACCACCACTAGGAGAACCAGAAGAAAAAGAAAAAAAAAACATACCAAAGAGATTCATATAGTGATCAAACTAGTAAACAAGTAAGATTGTCATTTGCGTCTGAGAATAATAAACAACACAGTAGTTTTTCCCACAGACTTCAACAAATTTGCAAGAGTATCTTCAAATTTCTTAGGATATAAATGCTGGAAAAGGTGATCAATTGTATGCTCGCTACATCCAAAGTGTAATTTTATATTCCCTTCCATGATAACTCTTGTATGGTCACTATATGTTTGTCCAGAAAACCACTTGAAGTTATTTTCTTGAGGAAAAATATCTATTATTCCCTCTATATTAAAACACTCATTTCTCTCTACCAATTTCTTTATTTCTCGTGGTGTTGTCGTGTACACCGGCACATTGAATGAGTCTACCTTAGCTTCTTCCACTATTCCCTGCAAAATAAATACAAACAATTCAGAGGAATTTCTCCTTTTTGGCAATTGAGCTCGATCTAGTGATCTCCTCTGTATAAAAACAAATATCAAGAGAAAGAAAAAAAACTCTTCCCATCCTAGCCATGTCCATAAGACAAGATCCCAAAACATCAAAAAAGGACCCAAGGTGGAAATGAGTAGGTGGGGCCTCATCTGGGATGGCTGATACAGTGAGCCGTAATAAGCCCCCACAGAGGACTTCTTTGGCATACTGAGTTGAATAAGCTTCAAACACTTCATGTCTAGCATTTGTGTAATGGATTCTTCCTCTATTATAAGCAGGAGAATTGATGTCTAACACTTCTCTTGGTACCGAGACAACCAATGAAGTGAGTTTGTAGAGTGAACTATACGAAGAGTGCCCTCTGGAAACAAACCGGTGTGGAAAGAACCGGGTACTCCGGCAGCAAAGTAAGGCCTTTCTGGTGTGTGGGATAGAAAAAGGGGTTGAAATCATTCAATTTGTGGTCATTAAAGAACACATGAAATTCAGGGATTATTAAACCAGGTTTACGGTACAATAAAAACTCTTTTAATTAATACTCGATTATTTGATAAATTTTTTTAAATAATATTTTTGGCCGGTCCCGAGACGGGGACAACGTGCCAAATTAATAATTCGCTAAAATTATAAGATAATACATTTTTGATTACCTATGTATATCCCATGTGAAATATAAATTAATAATGCATATATATATTCAATACATTAATGATTTACGAAGATTTTTTGAAAAATGATTTAACTGTCTTTTGTTTTTTTGCTAAAATAAATATCGCATTGAATTTTATCACTAATTTTTCTTATCATTGTAAGAATTTTTGGTGTTGTTTTCTCATACCTCAGTAAGAAATTATTCAATGTGATTGCCGCTTTAATAGCCTCGTTTCGTGAAGGGGGCTCTATTGTAGAACTTTCATCATCTTCTTCCACATCTTTATCAATTCCCATAATGCTCTCGATTATTTCTTCATCAATCAACAACTGTGTAACTTCATTTTCTTTCTGATAATTTAGGACATCTTCGAAATTCATTGAATTGCGATAGCCCAACTTCTCGATCAAATTTTGTAAATCTTGAGTGATTTCACTGTATGTATGTTCATCCAAATTGTCTAAACTTGTGTTATTTGTGGATAGAAATTTACAATGACGAAAGCATCAATTTTATCTAAACTTTTGATATGGAATTCATCTATAAGTTAATAAAATATTAATTAATATATAAATTAATAATTATTAATTTATCGATTAATTGATATCTCGTTTAATTAATAAATTTTGATGGTCCCAACGGCATTAATTTTATAGAGTTTTTACTGTATTTAAGATCAACTGCTTTGATTACGTTTTGCATCGCAATGAACGTATTTGGTCCCACAGAGCAACCCATATCTACTATCCTAAAAGTGTTTGATAATGGGTTAATTTGTATGTCAAGATATTTTGCAATTGCCTCGTCAATCATCGATTTGGTCCCATCGACAACAATTCTCTGCAAAAGAAACAGGAAATCAATTTGGTTTTGTCAGTTAAATTAGTATGCATCATTTCTAATGAATATCAGTAAGAAGTTCATATTACCCGAAGAGACGAGTTATTGGCATAGCTGTTACGACCATCTCCACCATTCATTGGAATTGCTTCAGTAGTAGCAGATGAGGAAGTCTTTGAGGGTTCTACGTCCATCTTTCTTGTTTCCGTAATGTTGTGTTTGATAGGAATTAATATCATGGAATTAGCCATCTTTCCATAGAAATAACATGTTTTAAACGTCGTTTGATCAAAAAATTAATTATATAAAAAGCGTGGATTAAAATATGTTTTAAATTCAATTACATGGAATTCCGTAGAAAGTCTTTCCTTGCTTCCCCTAAGAAACTGATTCCATGAAAACACTTTTCATGGAACTGTTTCCTTTCTCTGTTATCAAACACAACCTTAAGTGTGCAAGTATATAAGCAGTTCCAAAATACAATCCTACTGTAATCTTTTTTGTTAAGACTAGGAAAAATTGAGAGGGACAAGTCTACATGTCAATAACTATGGCCAGGCCGCCCAGCCGGCCTAGTATAGTTTATGATTCATGTCGGACAATTTCACATTAGGACGAAAAATGGAATATCGAATCTCTCGTATGATTATTACGGCTGGCCGGCCTAGCAATAGCATTGTTTAGATTTCATAACCAGATGCCATTGTTAGTGGTTGATTCGTCTTCTCTGTTTGTTTTATTCTGCCCAGATGGTTTATGTCATTTGCCCTGTTTTACTTATCGAAAGATTAAATCCTGTTTTTGCTCGATTGAATGCTGTGTAAGTCCATCAAACCTTAAAGTTAGTGCAACTACAACTCAAGTCTTTCATTTATTTTACAGTATAATGTTGTGCAGCTTTTGTGCAGCTTTTGTGCGGCAAGGCGGCTAAACGGCTGGAACCGTACTCGCAATGGTCAGAGATGATACCGGTAGAAGTTGCATATAGATTCTTTATCTAAATCTATTTCGCAACAGCATAGACCTTATTAAGATGTAGAACAACATGACTCAAAAGTTCAAACCAGGGCCATCTACATTACAGCACATACTTTGTTACACACAAGTGTTTGTTCTTGTTATAATTATATATACGTACAATACAAAGGCACCCAAATCCGCATATCAATATCTAATTTTCAGTTCATCCCAATTTCTTTTAGCTCTTGATTGAAATCTTTCATAATCAGTATCCTCATCCTCCTCTTCATCTTCATAATCTTCAATTGTGTACTGATCTTCACTGACATCCAGACAATCTTTTACTTGCATAACTTCTTTCTTATGAGTACTAATAATACCGTTCTTTAACCGATCAACAACTTCAATCATACTTGGCCGCTTCTCCGGTTTAGCCGTACAACGAAGAGCAATCTCAACTGCATTCTTCAGTTCTTCTTTATTAAAGTTACCCTTTAACCTTGGATCAACAATGTCATTGTAATTTGCTTTTTCAACATAAGGAGTAACCCATTGGATGATATCACGCTTTATCCCGCCGGGGAGTTTCTCAAGAGGCTTTTTACCACTAATGATTTCAAGAAGTAGAATTCCAAAACTATAAACATCACAACTTTCTGATACTTTTCCCCACATTGCATATTCAGGAGCTAAGTATCCCAACGTACCTTTTACTCTGGTTGTCACATGACTTACGCCTTCGGGGATTAGTTTCGCGAACCCGAAATCAGCTACTTTTGCTTCAAATTTGGCATCAAGTAGCACATTACTTGCCTTGATATCCCTATGTATTATGTGCGGGTTGGCCTCATGATGCAAATACCTACAAAATGAAATTGGTGGTTTCTTTTAGTGTTAGTCTTTAAAATAGCAAGATCAGCATGCAGGTGTAACTGAGTACTTACACTAATCCCTCTGCGGATCCGAGCACGATGTTCATTCTTCTAGGCCAATCCAATAACACATCGGCTGCAAGATGACCGTGCAAATGAGTGATTAAGCTATGATTTGGCATGAAATTATAAACTATAAGCCTTTCGTCACCTCCAACATAAAATCCTCTTAAACCCAACAAATTCTTGTGTCTGACCCTTCCAAGTATTTCCACTTCAACTGCAAATTCCATTTCTGCCTTCATTGTCACGGCCTTTAGTCGTTTCACCGCAATCTGTTAACCGTTTCATAATCATCTATCAATAATTGAAAATCTACCAAATTTTAAACACACGATTTGCTTAAAGAAATTTAATCAATGATTACCTCGTCACCTTTGCTTGTTCTACCCCAATAAACACTTCCGAAACCTCCCTCGCCGATTTTATGATCTTCGTGAAAATTGTTTGTAGCTTGTAATAGCTCCTTAAGAGAGTAAACCTCCCATTGATGCTCTTTTGTACTGTTGCTCACCTTGATAACGGAGGGTTGTTCTTTATCCTCGTCGACAGGACTGCAATAACAAAAGCATCCCCACTTCATAATTTTTCCGTTGGAAATTAAGATTACTAAGCTTTCATTACATGAAACCACAAGTAGGCTATTTATGAGGAATAAGCTAGAGAGCAGAGAACAACTGGTACAAGCAAGATGATTTTTCTAGAGTTTTTATTTCGTTGTTTTCGGATATTTCAAAGCCGGATTATCGACAAAGAAGAATCTAATTAAGAAAAATACAATTTAATGAAGAAGGAAAAAGTCTCAAGGAAAATGATTATTGTTAATTACGGCCAGCTTTAGAAACTGTCAATGCATGCATGGATATAGTCAGAAAGGTGCATATGTACAACGACATAGGATTTTAAATTAAGCAATTAGTTGTATCTGAGTGTTTGTTCCCTAGCTTGTATGCAAAATGGCAATACATTCTTTTGCCTAGCTTAATCGGGGGCCATAACTTCTAATCGGCGGACATGCATTACGGGATAAAAAAAGGTCACCCAATCCTAATTTGGGTCACCCCTTAAAAAAATATTTTCTAAATAGCAAAACTGCCCTATATGATTAGTACTATGAATTAATTAGTTTGATTGGTGTGGTAAGTGTATTTAGATTAAAATCTGAAAAAATTGTGGAAAATGTGTTTTATGTGTTGAGAAGAAGAGGAGGAGTTTTGAGAGGAAAACCTAGGATTTTTACAAATGAGTGATTCAAGTGGAGGGAATGAGATTGGTGAAGCTTCAAATAACAACAATGATTGTGTTGATGGTAAGATTGTCTCAACTAATGATATGGGTTGGATGTTTGATGAGGAGATGTTGATAGAGGAAGGCCACCATTGAAACATCCAGTGTGAGGGTCGTTATAGTCGGGTGTAGGATAAACTAACGACTCTTTGTAGTCGTCAGCCTTTTTGAGATTATTTTGACGACTTGCACCTGCAACTTTTACATGTTATGAAAAATCGTTAGCGTTGTTTGATGAACATTGACGACTCTTTCAGCTAGGTCACGCAGAGTCGTTAGTATTTTTTTCTTTTATTGTTACCGACTCTAGTCTAGGGATTATATACTACTGACGACTCTATCGTTTTCTCCAACATAAGGAAGTTCAAGTTCAACCCAGAGTCGTTACGCACTAATTTGGGGTCGTCAAACTACAGTCGTCATCTTCAACCTAATATGGCGACGACTCTATTCTAACAGGTTAACGATTTGGGGTCGTCAAACTACAGTCGTCATCTTCAACCTAATATTTACACTAACAGGTTAACGATTTTTCATAGAAAAAGCATGCAATGTAAGAGTCGTTAGGGTATTATTTCTTCGATACTAACGACTCTCACTCTGTAACTTCTATTTTTCAGTTACCAATCTCGATTACACAATAAAAAAACAACCAAAACATCGAATAGGATGTGGGTTTAAGTTCACGTACCCTCTAATTGGAGGTGGAGAAGAGAAAGGGAGGAGAGGAAGATGAAGATGAAAAGAGAAACTGATTTTCTCTTTGATTTAATTAGGGTATATAGATTAGGGGCCTTAATTAGGGTAGTTAATTAGTGAAACTGATTTTCAATCAGTGAAGGATAAAATAGTATATTCATATTGTGATATTTACACCCCCAAAAAATTTGGGGGGCAAACAAAATTCCATGGCCTCCAATTAGAAGTTATGGCCCCCAATTAAACTAGGATTTTTTGTTGTATTGTTTTTATAATTTGTTTTTTCCTTTGAAAATCTGTTTTTTTGAAGTTTGGTGGGAATTTTCTTCTGATTCCTTTTTTTAGTGTTAGATTGGCGGATTCAAATTATAAGAACCTCTATGATAAGGTGATAAGACTAAATCTTAATTTTGATCCACAATCTATAATCCACCAAAAAATTCTTTTTTTTTTTTGGATTAGTACAGTGGTTAGTTGTGGCCTTTAAATACTACTAGCAATTATAAGGTCTCAGGTTCGAACTCTTACCTCTTCCAAGGAAGAGAGCATGAGAACCATCAAGCCACTTGATGGTTCTTAAAAATTCTCTTTACTAGATAGATGTTATTGTGATATGAAATTCGACATTTTTAGTTTTTTCTTTTTTTTTTTTTTTTTTGGAATAAGTCATTTCATAAAAAAGGGTCTAGCATTTCATAGGAGGCACAAATACGTCCGAAGTAGAGCCATCTAATATGAAGAGTCGTGTAATTCTCATAATATTACATGTATCTGCCGCAAGCGGGTGGGACATTTTTAGCCTAAAACTTGCTTCAAAGGCGACTAAAAATCTGCGCGGTGAATATAAATTCAAATTTCTACTGCTGCAGGGACCCCAACGCATATACTGTGAAACAACAGACGCATATATTGTGAAACTATTAAAAAGTTGTCAAGTGGCTCAAATGTTGCTCGTAGTCCAAATTTATCTCTGGAGCTAAAATTTGCATCATGATTTAACTTTTGCCGATATAATCAAAATCTGCTCTCATAATCCAAAATTTTCCAATGATCCATCGTGAAACTAGATGTCTATCATTCTGATCTAAAATTTGCCATTATTCTCAGTTAGTCTTGCGATAGGGCTGTGCAAAAAAAAAAATGGAACCGCGGATTTCACCCGTATCCCTCCGCAAAATTATGGGTGAAATCCAATCTGCAAGAGCTATGGACCGGGCATGGGGCGAATTCTCAAATCTGCACGTTTACACGATTTGGTTGCGGTTGGACTTTGCAATCCGCGAATTTATCCGCACTGCTTTTTTTTACTCGGTCAATAAAATTAAAAATAAACGAAAACGGTACATGGACTAGATTAAACTAGCGCTATCCGTGAGGCCACCACAAGTCCAACCTATTTGAATCGAAAGTATATCTCTCCAGGCCACTCTACAGATAGAAGAAAGTCTGGCCTACCCTCAAAAAACTCAAAGATATCTTCAGCCAACAAACATGCTTGTTTGGCCAAAGCATCAGCCGAAAAATTAACTTCCCTATAGTTATGAACATAACGAATATTATCATAAAAATTCTTCGCAGTCCTCCACTTCGTAACTAGCTGCCAAGGAAACTCACCCTTCTGAAAAGCTTGAATGCAACTCATCGAATCTGAACGAATGCAAATGTTTTTTACATTCCACCTCTTTGCTAGCATCGCTCCATAAATAAAAGCACTCACTTCCGCAAAATAGTTGGCTTGACAACCAAGGCCAACAGAAAGAACTTCAAGAACAGTTGCATTAGCATCTCTAAAAGTGACACCAGCTCCAGCTTGGCTTGGGTTACCGCGAGAGGCACCATCACAGCATATCATTATTTCACCAGGATTAGGAGGAAACCAACTAACCTCTTTTGGCGTTGAAAACTTGCTCGATATATGCTGCAGCCTGAAATAATTCAGTATGCGCAGATCCTCTTGTATATTATACATATGGCCCTTCATTCTAATCGAGTTATCACGAATAACCTGATAAACTCTACCTTTAAAACCTAGCCAATGCATCTTAAAATCCTCAAAATACACCTTATTGCGCATCTTCCACAATTCTGTGACTATTGCCAAGTTAGCAACTAGCCACAAATCCTTTATCATTCTGCTCCGGCTTTGGCAGCCTTGTAAGAGGCCACCAGATCTTCACTGTGTTGCAGTTTAAAAATTGTTGCCACCCAAGCCCAGATTCTCTTAGCAACTCTACAATGCCAAGTGATATGGCTCATAGTCTCGTCATTCTTCCTACACAGGCGGCAAATCGTTGGCATGCTTCTACCAGTCTTTTTGATAATGTTATCTTCAGTTGCACAACACTGTTTCTCCCAAATTTTCCAATATTGAACACTCAAAGTAGGATGTACAACTTGTCTAGTGAACAGAGTTGCAATAGGCAAAACTTCAGCTGGCACCTTAATAGCAGCCTTTGCAGACTTGACTGAAAAAACGCCCTTGGTATCCAAATCCCATATTTTGTAATCATCCCCACCAGCAAAAATCGGCAGATTATCAACATCAATATTACAACGAATCATCAAATACCTCACGCGAGGAGGTATGGCCCAAGCATCATCAACAATAATATCACTCACCTTTGCTGTGAAATCATTTGGCCCTTTGGAAAAAATTCCAAGCCGCTTCGCAATAGAAAAATCCCCATACCAATTATCAAAAAATAAAGAAGTATTAGCACCATTACCTATAATTGATCGAGTGTGCGATTGCACAAAGTTATAGACCAATCTAATCCCTGGGAAAACTGAGGAACCCAATTTATGATCGATCAAGTTGCCATTAAATTTGAAGTATTTCGCCCTCAAGAATCTGGCCCAAATCATGTCTGAGTCTCGAATAGAAACCCACAACTTCATAAGCATGGCCCTATTAACATCCAACAACTTATTAAGGCCAAGGCCACCTTCACGCCTCGAGCAACACAAATCATCATAAAGACCCGTAAAATATTTACGTTTCTCAGCATTTCCCGACCATAGAAAATTTCTAATGGCCCTTTCGACTTGCTTAATAACCGTGCATGGCCACTTGTAGATAGCCATAGAATGAAGCACGTAGCTAGATATCACTGATCTAATCAAAACAAGTCTGGCTTGAAAGGATAGAAGCTTACCTTCCCAGCCGGCCAACTTTTCCATAATTTTCTCCACCACTTGACGAACATGAATGTGACGAACAATACCAGGCTTCAATTGAATTCCAAAGTATTTATCCGGGAAAAAAGCTCTTTCCACTCCCAAATAGTTAGCTATAGCAATAGCACGAGAGCCAGTGCCGCCTCCATAGTAAAACTTGCTTTTGGAAAAACTTACACATTGTCCAGAAGCACGTTGGTACATACCCAGCATATTCTTCAAATTTTGCAAACTATGAAGATTACCTCTACAGAAAATAAGAATATCGTCTGCAAAAAGTATATGCGTAGGGGCCACACCTTTCTTGTTAACCATAGAATGCATACTTCGTCTTGCAAATAATTTAGAGAGATTGCGGCTTAAAACATCTTCAATAAGAACAAAAATCAAAGGTGATAGGGAATCACCTTGGCGTAAACCTCTAGAGATGCTAAAAAATCCTTCAGGGCTACCATTTATCATCACAGAAATCCGAGCCGAATTCAGGATGTTAAGGATCCATGAACACCAATTCTCGGAAAATCCATATTGCCTAAAAACTTCAGTAATGAACTCCCAACTTACCGTATCAAAATATTGCGCAATATCCAGTTTGAGGCCGACATTACCATGTTTCCTTTCCATGCTAATCTCATTGATCAACTCAGACGCCAAAGCTATATTTTCATGAATATTCCTTCCCTTCATAAAAGCCACTTGTTCTTCAGAAATCAACTTATTAAGCACCGTACCAAGCATGGTAGCCAAAATCTTAGTGATGATTTTGAATAAAAAAATTACTCAAACCAATTGGCCTATAATCCTTGATAGCATCAGACTTGCTATTTTTAGGAATGAGAACTATAAAACTTGAATTAATGTCATTGGGAATTTTACGCATAGCCCAACAGTTTGCAATGGCATTAAAAAGATCTTTAGGAATAATGTTCCAGCATTGTCTATAGAAAGAACCTGTAAATCCATCTGGGCCAGGCGCAGAGTCCGCTCCAAATCAAAAACAGACTCTTTAACCTCCTCCAAGGTCGGAATAGCATCTATGAAAGCACTTTCAGCGGCACTTATGCTCTCATGTTCAATATCAAACTTGGGTCAATATTAACATCACCACCATTGAATTTTTCTTGATAATGGTTTACAATGTAGTCCTTTATCTCATCCTGCAAATACAAAGTAGTGTTAGTCATAGTTTTAAGTTCTGAAATCATATTTTGACTCCTTCTCATACGAATGCTATTATGAAAAAATCGAGTATTTTGATCTCCATCCTCCCACCAAGTTACACGCGACTTCATCTTAAGCATTACTGCCAACTCCGTTCTCACATCATCAACAACTTTCTTAGCATCCGCAACCTTCACAAACTGCAACTCACTACCATGATCAAAGTCCAAAAGATCATTCTCGGTTTCAAGTTTTAATTCAGCTTGTTTCAAACGAAATTGAACTTCGACAAAAACAGTTTTATTCCAAATCTTCAACGCCACTTTCAACCTCTTTAATTTGGTCGTGAACACAAAAGGAGGCGCACCACTAAGTTGCATATTCCAACTATCTTCAACCATTTGCATGAAACTTGGATGAGACAACCACATCTTCTGAATTCTAAAAGGCTCCCTGGATGGCCTTGGATTCTCAAAAGCAAACCCAAAAAGAGGAGAATGATCCGAGCAAATTCTAGGCAAAGCCTTACACCTCCAGTTTTCAAATTTGTAGAGCCAAGCATCATTCACAACCGCTTTATCATGCTTCGAAACAATTATATCATTACCCCTACGACAATTAGACCAGGCATATTTTTTCCCAATAGCATCAGACTCAACCAGCCCATTGTCTGAAATCCAACTTCTAAACTCGTTCACATAAATTTCCTTTATTGGCCTACCACCCTTCTTCTCATCTAATCGTAAGATGCGATTAAAATCCCCCAACATCAACCAAGGAATAGATATAAAACCTAAACCCAACTGACGCCAAAGTCTTCTTCTTGCAACCGGATCAAAAGAAGCATGCACTGTCGTAACAAAATCTCCCACAACATTCAAAGTAATTGCCTTCTTTGAAGAAGATAAAACATCCGGCCTTGTCAAGGAATTCCTCCACAAAATCCAGAGATTACATTTTTCACTATTTGATTCATTTGTAATAACATCTTCACAAAAGTTCACTAAATTTAACTTCCTAACAAAACGTGGAGTGCAAAAAACATGCGGTTCTGCAATACAAATTATGTCAGGATTATGCAAGTGATATAGCTCAGTCAGCTTGGCCCTTGCACCATCTTTAGACAAGCCTTGAGGATTCCAATAAAAGACACACATTAAATAACTGATTCACGTGAAGGGTTTGTCGAACCCTTTTCATCATCTTTGCCTGATTACTTCTTCCTCGTCTACCAACATGGATTTCTTCCTCACCTGGCTTAGGAGCAGTGTGAGTAGCCTTCTTCTTAGGCGCAACTTTAGTACCCTTATCACCTTTCTTGGCTAAAGCATCTAGCTTCTTCTTTTCATCTTTTTCCCTCTTCAAGCGGTCTTCCTCATCCTTAGCAGCGTCTTAATCCAATTTTGCAGCCTCAATCTCTACCATACCAGTAGATATTACTGTTGATAAAGGTTCAGTCTGAGTCTCAGTAAAAACGTTTTCAACCTCCTCCTCAGTCTCTTCAGTTCCAGTCTCAAACATATTTGAAATCTCAAGAGGCCCTGTTATGTTGGCCTGGGCATTTCTTCTTGTTGTTTTAGTAGGGGAACTAAAACCATCTTCTCCAGCTGGCTCCATAATATAATTAGCTGGTGGATCACCCATGGTAATAGTTTCAATACGACTAGTGCCCCCGGCAAGTAACTCGGCATCTTGCACTCCAACTTGTTGCTACTCGGAATGTTGCATCTCAGCATGTAGCGCCTCGGCATGTTGTTTCTCAGATTTTTGCACCTCATCCTCAGCTTGTTTTTTCCTTTCCATAATTAATCTTCTCATATTTTGTAACTTGGCCAAAGCCACATCCTGTTCGTGTTTAGATAAATTCGCAGCCTTAGCCATTTCATTAGCGAGTTTTTTCTGTTCATCATAATGAGCATAAAGCTCTTGTTCCTCCGTTGCCAAATCAATTGCATCTGTAGCAGAAGTGACATTCTGCGATGACTCAACAACCAAATTAGTATCCGGAGCATGAATAGATTGCGCCTCTGAATTATCAGGCTGCACAACCTCTTCATTACGGACCGTATTATCGTCTGCCACACTAGTGGTCGGTCTTGGAATGATTGTGTGAACGCCAGCAAATTTAATGCCACCAATCAATAAATCGTCAGGCTTCTCCTTTGAAGCAACATCAACATCTTTTCCATCTCCCTTATCCGGCAAAACGCCAGAGCTATCAACCCCCTTGCCATTTCCTTTGCCTTTCGGCTTATTAGCATCATTCCCTTTATCAAGTGGCGGATATTTCTTATCAAATTTTCTCAAATTCCAGTATTTTAGCTCGTCCATCTCAGCCTGAAGGGCATCCCACTTCACTTGATCCTCTTCAACATCTTGTTTCCTTTTTAATTCATTGTATTTTTTAGTTCTACAATGATCCTTAACATGACCGACAGATTTACAATAAACGCAGAATTCAGGCATGTTCAAAATTTCATAATCAAGGTAAATACCGTCAGGTTGATCTTCATCATCAATAACAATATTATTAAGCGTCTTTGAAAAATCAATATCAATAAGAACCGCAGCAAAATAACATACTCATGTTTTAAAGTTCTCGGATCAACTGCATTAGGCTTGCCAAGCCCTCGAGCAATCCTAAAAAGAATTTCTTCCTCCAATACTAAAGACGGATCTTCTTAAAGCGAACCCAAACAGCTTCCCTTTTAATCGTCTCCGATTCTGGGTTGAACATAGGTGTCCATGGCACACTTTTAATTGTTGTTCTTTAACTTTCCACGGACCTTCATAACTTATTCTCTTACGATCATCTTCAGTATACAATTTAATAACAAAATATCCTCTAACCCGAGGAATAAATTGAACCTGACCTGACAAATTCCATTGCTTGCATATAATCTGCTTAGCTTCATCAAACTTCACGCCTAGGTTTTTAAAATCAAAACGTCCAACAAGACTGAATTTCCAGACTTCTTTGGACCTTGTAATAACATCTTTTGGAATTTTAATCACAATCTCACCTGTTGATGCTCGAACCGGAGGATGTGATAGAGAATCCGCATCAATATTGGACATGACATGAGTGCACTTCTTAACTATATTGGCATAAGAACGATTGCCAGAATCTGAGCGTGAATTTTCCGCGCCATTAATAGGATTTCCTAGTTCGGCAACTTAGGGTTTCTTTTTGGAACATAAACTAGTCTTTTCCTTGACTTGGAACGATTTCTATTCCTAAACTGGTTTGATCTATCATAACCACGTGATCAATCATCAAGATCAGGTGGAACTGGTTGATTTAGCGCCATTGATTGACGCAAAATCAAGAAAAGAAGAAAGAATGCGTGAGAAAAAGAATAGAGAAAAAACTGGGGCAAACCGGCCAAACCCTAGGTTTTCAAAATTTATTTTTCGAATTTATCCGCACTGCACGGTTTTGGAAAGACAAATTATTAAATGACCCACTATGCATTTCCCCTTGTAATCTGATTGGCTTGATAGTAACATTTTGATTTTTTTTGGGTTGTTTGCTCCCACCGACGGTACGTTTCATACTCTAATCAAAAAGCAATAACCGTCATGATCATTAGGAATCCGATTCCCTGAGAAACTCCATAAATTCTGCTTGTCATCGAACTCCAACCCTGTTTTTTTTGTTCGGCACTAAAATCTTTCCTTCTTAAAGTGGTGCTTTATTTAGTTAGCGATCATTAGCTCCATTTTTCTTCTCTCAAATAAAAACCCTTTTTCTCTTTAATACTTTTATTATTTTTACCAGAAAGAAAATAACCTTATTTTTCCTTCCGACCAAATCCACGGTTAATCCACAATTGGGCCGGACACAGTTAGATTTTCCAAATCCGTAACTTTGACGGATTGGACGCGGGTGATTCCTAATCCGCAACCGTCCGTCCGTTGCACACCCCTAGCGACACAAAATTCACTACCGTGAGCAAAAGCATGTTTCATGACCCATATTTTAGTCGGTACCTGCCCTAGCCCAATGCAGAAAATACCTTGATTGGGCCACATGTTGCAAGAGGCCCCCAAAGCCCAATTAAAAAAAAATCCTTTTTTTGTGTGCGTGTTATGCAAAGGGGAACTCACTCTTCAAATTTGAGAATGTCATCTGTAATTCTTTTTTGAGAATGTCTATCTGTAATTCTTTTTTCTACAACGAAATTGGACAATTGAAAAGTTATCGAATCAGTTTGAAGACTCCAAGTTTCCTAGAAAGCTTTGGAGTAATGTCTACACTACATGGTTAGCCGTTCCATTATGTTTTTAATTTCATTCACATTGTATGAAGAAACCAAAATATGGGACCATCTCATATAGGTGCTTGTCATCATGAAATAACGAAAAGAACAATTCTAAACTGACCTTAACAAGTCACGTAAGTAGATCCACCGGTGGTTTAGGGAGTCGCTGCATAATTTTTCTGATCAGTCAATAGTAAAATTCATTGAAAAGGTACTTAAGGGGTACTTTTATCCAATAAATACGACCGAAATAATAAGGAACCGAAATAAGATTCAGTCACCCAAAGAGAAGAAGAAGAAAAAAAAAAATAAGGGCCAAGATAGTAAGAATCTAAAACCTTGTGACTTTACTTCTCAAAGTCAATTCAAAGAGAATAATAAAAATTTGTATCCCATAAAACTATCACCATGTTGGCCTTTAATCCTACCAATTTAGTGTTTGACTCCGCTCAAAAGTATGTTTGAATCTTTATATTTTCTAATCATGCTTGCCAATTTTTGTTGTTGTTGTCAAAGATCCTTGCATTCTTTTCTTTCTAAATACACCACTATATAACAACCGACACATTATTCCAAATGCGGTTACGACACTTATCACTCCAATCATGACTCCAAGATTTTATTGTTGTGGCAACATTAGTATTTTAGTTCCAATGGAAGTTACAACTTTCGGAAAAATAGGTCCAAATGCTCTTAGTTCTCCGACAATCATAAAACAAATGTGCACTTGTTTCATCTTGCTCCATGCAAAACTACAAAGCCTATCCACATCCATATCCCTTCTAATTAATTTTATTTGGCCGTCATCAAACTTTCATGAGAGAAAAGCCAAAGAAATAAATTTAGTTTACTGGGTCAGACTGACTCCAAATAATCTTATTTGGCAAAAAAATTCCACCGATTTATATAAGTGTATTAACTTCCATTCTCGACTGTATAAATATCCAACAAAGTATTTTGATAACCATCCATAATCCAGAATCTAAGCTACCTCTTGAATATCCACGGTATCTAGTAACGAATTTATAGAAACAACCTCCCTTCTTATAGATCGAGCGAACCTACTTTGAGACCTGAACATCCATTTGATTCGATAACTTGAAGTCTGATATAATCGAGCCACCACGCACCCCTTGGTTCTTGAAGCTTCATAAGCCAATAGAAATCTATTGCATAAACCACAATCTTCAATCTCAAGATCTTCCCAAAATCTAATCTTACTATCCGCAACAATCATAAATCTCACATGTTTGTTAAAGTCTTTGAGTTCACCGTGAATATTATGCCACAAGCTACCGCCCTTTGGACCTTAAGGTTGTAGAGTTTCCCAACCTATTGAAGTTTCACTAAATTTTTCCATAATAATTATTCTCCAAAGATCCACCTTTTCCGTGCCAAACCTCGAACACCACCTTTTAAGAAGCGCCGAAATCTTATTTTTAGACTTCCAAACACCAAAACCGCTACTTTTCTTAGATTGTACAACCATAGACCATCTAATACTATGAGTTATTTTCTTGTTGGCGTCATCGTCCCAAAGATGATGAAAGTTACTGTATTATTAGGATACATAATGGACATTAGTATTCCTCCACTATACTCTCTCACGAGATTTCTCTCGAGAGTTAGTCTAGCATTTTAGTTGAAAGATGCATTTATAACGGAAAAAAAAATGAACTTTAAGGATTCAGATTTTAAAAACAAAATAAAATTATAAAAGAAGGGTTTTTTTTTTTGAAGCATAAAAGTAGGTCATTAAGTTTGTATATATATATGTGTGTGTTTATTTATCGACAGTACTAATTTTTTTGATTGCCGTCGTTGACCAAATCATTGTGCATTGATCTAGTGGTGATATTTTTTCAATTCCGCACCATTTGTTTTTTACACACAAAACTCATGATCAGACCAGTTTTAGTTAAGGGTCGGGATCGGATAACAAAGGGGTTTGACAAACCCATTTGACAAATATGTTAGACCATCATATGATAAATATCTAGCGGTCCCTATTCATGTCGACGTTTGCAAATAATAGTAGAAGGAAAAAAAGTAAACTATAACCTATATTTTCTCCATTTTTTTAATATTATCAAAAAAAGTCACGGTTTCATAATCCGGTTCACAAAACCATCATATTGTTACAAAAATTCTTTCAAAATGGTCACTTGGTCGTTTGTTTCAGAGTTATAGACAATCAGTCCCACATATCAGAGTTAAATCAGTGTGGGAATTAACTGATTATCCTTAAAACTCCATTTGCTTTGTAACTCCATTAATGGATGTTGAAGGTGGTGGTGTTGTTGATGTAACTCCATTAATGGATGTTGAAGGTTTGAAGATGGAAGTAATCGTGTGGTTGAAGGGTGTTGGTGCTGCTGGTTGTGGTGCTTTTGTTGCTGGTTGCTGTTGTTGTTGGAGGTGATATTGTTGCTGCTCTTGAAATTGCTTCAGCATCGTTACATGGCTCTGAGACTGAAATTGCTTCAGGATCCTAATAGCATATTCAGATCAAAGGATTCACTTCTTTCTCTCTTGGGTATAGCCGCCACTTCATCACCATCACCTCAACAAGTGAGGAGGGGTATTTGGGAAAATATTCAAATTGTTTTTTCACAGTTAACTCGAATGGAAAAAGACCCTTTTGTAAACACTATTTAAAGGTGTGATTATTTTGTGAAACTAATTAGGGAGGGTGACTTTGCATTTTCTTGTTTAGGTTTGTTCACTTCTTCACTTAATCCTTCTTCTGGTTATAAAAGAAGCAGTGCAGTTACATCTAAAATACTATCAATTATAACGTTGAGATTGAGACTCTCATATGTATCTAAATCAAATCAAGGCAAAGGTATTCTGGATGTTTTAGGAAGTATTGAGACCCAGGAAACCGATTCCATCTTCCACCAAGAAACGATAGAACAAATGTGACCTTTCTTGGAATCATTTCGCCTGAAGCGATGGAATAAAATGTCATGATTCCAGTACACCCATACATATAGTGGATATCGCTATCTTTGCAGTGATCAACTCAAAACAATCGAGGCTAATGGTTAAGGTAGTGTTAATGGGGAAAAACGATTTGCTGGTTTTTTAGGGAACGAAGAGGCAACCGTACGGACGGAGGCTCCTCAACCTAGACCAAACAGATGCACTGCACGGGAGTGCTTTGAGTTCGACAGATCAATCCGTAGGACTCCGGCCTAAACCAAGAAATGGTCGTTCCAGAGTCAATTCGGTCACAAAGAGGGAAGAGGGTTGATCTGTAGGAGGGAAGCTGAGAAGTGTATGAAATCAATGATGATCAAGGATTGTGAATTTGTTGTGGGTTTCTTTAAATGATGAATAAGTTCGCTCAATTGAGAGAGTGGTGCTCACACGATGATTCTTGGTTAGACGATGCAATGTTGTCTATTCAACCAAAAAAAATGTTGTCCTTAATGGTGAATTCAGAAACTTATTTATATCGCTATAATGTAAACACATTGATCTCCAGTAAGTGTGACGGTTGCTCGAGTGAAAGAGTGGGAAAGTGAAAAATCATGGTTTAACCAGTTCCAGGTCGATCAGAGACTTGGTTGATTTTGCACCCACTACTTTGCTAACTCCCTCAACTGCTTGCACGACTTACTCACATTTATCATCGTGGATGAACACACGTGTCATAGGCCTCCAGAAAAAAACCCTAATTAGTATCCCCCATGTGACGTGATTGATGTCTCACGAACATGGAGTCTGCAAGGCATAGTGTATTTGATCAGTCATTCGTTGACTTGATTAGACGATGAGTCTAAGTATTGTTCATTCGAGCATGATTTGTTGAATGCTCTATGATTCATGGATTGAACATGTCTGCTGGGACGTATAGTTCTCAAATGAATGACGTTGATAATTGAATCATGTATATTGGTGGTCTGAGCAAATATTGCTCGTCTGATGAATTGTTGACTATTGATAGTTGAATCAATATTCGAGCATAGCAAATATTTCTCATTCGATGAATTACTGAATATTGATAGTTGAATCAATATTCAAGCATCTGAGCAAATATTTCTCATTCGATGAATTACTGGATACTGATAGTTGAATCAATATTCGAGCATTTGAGCAAATATTGATAGTTGAACCAATATTCTAGCATCTGAGAAAATATTGCTCATTCGATGAAATACTAAATATTGATAGTTGAATCAATATTCTAGCATCTGAGCAAATATTGCTCATTCGATGAATTACTGAATATTGATAGTTGAATCAGTATTCCAGCATCTGAGCAAATATTGGTCATTCGATAAATTACTGAATATTGATAGTTGAATCAATATTCGAGCATCTGAGTAAATATTGCTCATTTGACGAATTATTGGTAGCATGACCAAATAAAATATTAATTAAAATATTGGCAGCTGGACCGAATATTATATAATTAATCCAGATGTTGATTGCTGGATCAACATAAAATTATTAGTGTTTGAACTTGCTCATAATTATGATTTGCAGAGCATTCGTTCGAAACCCTAATTTTGATCAATTGATGATTTACTGAAAATAAGTCACTGAATGAAGGAGGGACCGGCTACATGGGATGGTGGTCGACCATGTAGCGCCCAAGTGCTCGAGTGAGCATGCACCAAAGTCCTTTGCTGACCAGTTGATGAAAGGATGATCAAATTGCTGGTTTAATCATTTATTAAAATAATGCTCGTCTGAGCGTTAGGTAATAAAACCTAGCAATGGAGGGATGAAGGACCGACCAAGGAGTCATGGACCGGCCCTTGGTGATCTTGGGACCAGATGATGGTCGATTGAGCAAATCCCAAGTTGGTTGGAGAGAGTTTGGACACAATATGAACTGTTGAGAGATAATTAGGTCAAAATTATGAAAGAGTGTGGGACCGGCTCCTTGCAAGCCTAAGAGCCGACCTTGGTCGGTCAAGGTGGCATGACTGTGCCACCATATTTCCCGTGTCTCAGTCCTGAGAGTTTTGGTATTTTCTGGTGTGCGTTTGAGCAATATTCTGGTTTTTCAGAAGAGTTTGATCTTGACTGAAACTCTCGATTTTGCTCAAATGAGCAAGTAGAACTTTTCTCGTGCAACCAATATTTTGGGAATATTAACATAATAATATTTTAATTTTTGACATGAGAAGCCTTGTCGGTCATGTGACCATTTGACTTTTTGGCATTTTCATGGTTTGAGCAATATTTGAGAAAATATTGAAAAACTAGGGTTTTCGCTCAAACGATGGAGTTTCATGAGATGAAGGAAATAATAATATGAGAAAATAAGGAATTGGAAGGTGTGGGACCGTCCAAGGCTAGGGCATGGCCGGTCGGCTAGGTGGCCCGGTCCCGTGATACCTTTCCCTATTTTTTACTATTTTCTCATGTTTGATGGAAAGTATGGAGAAACCAAGAGTTTGCTCAAATGAAGGAGTCTTCATGGGATGAGGGAAAATAACAAAATAATATAAATAATTTAAAGAGGTGCGGGACAGGCCACGGCGGAATGACCGTCCGACCAGTAGGCCCGATCCCCTTAGGCGCCTCTTTATTATTTTATTAATATTATTTTCCTCCTCATTTTGCACAGGTTTCCTCGTTTTTCCATATTTTTGAATGCTCGATCGTGCGTTCGGGTGCTCGCTTGTGCATTATTTGCAAAGTACACTCGCACAATTTTCTCGGGGCTTACTCGATGGTGGCCCAAATGCCCGATAATGCATATTTATTACTAATCCATGAAATTCAGCTGAGAATCAGTCATGAAACAGAGCAATAAAATTAATTGAGTATCTATTACTAATCCATAGATTCAACTGAGAATTCATAGAACAGAGTAATGAGATAAAATGGTCATCTAATACTAATGCATGGAATCCAGCTGAGGATCAGCCATGAAACGAAGTAATGAGATAGAAAGATTATTTATTACTAATCCATGGAATCCAGCTGAGGATCATCCATGGAACGGAGTAATGATATAGAATAGATTATTTTCTAGGAATTCAGTTGATCAATGACACGCTAGAATTAATCTATTTGCAAATCGAGATATGAGATAATTGAAGTATCATACTCGTTCTGAGGGGGTGTATAGTCAGGGAACAACGAGCAGCGTTACGTCCTGAAGGCGTTAAGCTCTCTAACAAAACATTATGTCTAGGAACCACCCAATTATCAAGATATTCTATACACGGTCTCTCTACACAGTCAGGAACAGCGAGCAGCGTGACGTACTGAAGGCGTTAAGCTCTCTAACAAACATTACGTCTAGGAGCCGCCCAATCATTTTGATTCTATGTAGAGGTGATGATGAAATGTGTGAATCATCGAACGCTCAGCTGAGAGGCCTTTCGAGAAACATATTCATCATAGCTCTGAGAGGAATGTTCGCTCAGTCAGAGATCGTGAAATGGTTCAGGGATCATAAAATATGAATCGTCACATACATTCCTGAAGTCGGGTCAGAAACATGCAGTATCATGATTTTACGATTTTGACCTTTGTCAAAAATCCACTATCAACGGGTAGATACAATGTGTGTATGCAGTACTAGGTGTTTGATATCTTTTTAATTGATTTAATGCAGTACAACGTATAATTTATACTGGAGTAGAGCAAGAGAGTAATTATTGAATTGGAGATATATTGATGGTCATGTGGTATATAGTTAGTCAAAAATCAATCTATTTATGTTAGAGCATTACTCGGTCGAATTCACAAGTGTTGTTATATCAAGCTTGTTATCAAATTTAGTGGATCAAAACTATATCTTGATTTCTAGTCTCCAATTAGTCAAGTATCGCATTAGGATAGAAGTGTGTAGTTGAGAATTGGACATCACTGAGTTCTACCGTTGGAAGGCGAAGATCAACCGAAACTTTTGGATAACTTCTACAACAAAAGGTAAGTGAATACTGAACAGCATATTTCTCAAGTTATATTCATCCTTCTATCTATCAGACGATGTTGCATGACTAATTAGACTATTGCAAGCATATCAAGAATTTCGAGTCAAGTTTATCTTGGTAATTCGTTCTCGAACTATATATGACAAATCTTAATGAACATTTGTTCATACTTGATGAATTTCGGTTAAGAACAATTTATTGCTCATAATCTAAATCGTGATTCAATATTATCATTTGAAAATAGCCTGGAACAGTGATATGTGTCGTTGATGTTATTTGGGAATCTTTCGAATTGATTTAGAGAGAAATATAGAACTAAAATAAATCTGGATACAGCACAATATGCATACCAGTTTCAAAAACTGGGAAAATTATTGTAGTCCAGAGCCGCAGTACATGTACCCAGTACATGTTCTGGCGTAGCTATAGTTCAGCAGCATGTTAGTTGTACATTATCTGTAATCCACTATGTAAACACCTATATAAAGAGAAAACCAAGAGAGAGAAAGGAGAGAGATAATCAGAAAGAGAGACACACTTTAGGAGAGGATACATTCTGTATAGAGAGAAAGTAGAATTGGTTGTATTATTATTATCTCCTTCTTCTTCTTCCTTCAAGAACCTAGAGCTCTAAATACTCATTAATGGAGTCTCCCTGTAATCAAGATGTAATTACAAATAATCATAGTAAAACCTAACCCCGTGGATGTAGATCAAATTGATCGAACCACGTAAACCTTGTGTCTCTTTACAATTTTAGCATTCTTATCATCATTTTTATGTTTAGATCTACAAATTATTACAAGGGGTGTGTTGTAGGATTTCCTGCAACTACATTTTTGGCGCTAGAAACAGGGAGCGAGTAAAGGATTTATCCTTCCTATAACTTGTTGGTTCAAGAAATTTCCATGAAGATTAGCTACTGTTCATATTTTTCTAGATCTACAAAATTTAGGTTCAAAAATGGAAATTTTATGGAAGAAATCACTTCAGGGAGTAAACATCATCAATAATTCAAAGACATGAAAAGAGTAAGAGAAAAAAATTAGTTGTTGTGCTGAAATTTAAGGAAAAATGGAAGTTTCAGTGGAAGATTTTCATGTTTAGGAGAAAGCAAGAGGCATTTTGTGAAGAAACAAAGGAAAGACGAAGATAATGATAAGAGTCAGAAGTTGTGATTTCTGTCACAAACAGAAATTCGCACAGATGGTTCAAGGCTGAGTGAACAACAAATAGGTCACAGGTTCGAATTCGCAGAGACACATATTTTTCATTTTCTTCTCATTTGCATGGGAGAATAAAAGAATAAGGAAAAAAGTTATGCGTTAATTTCGCAGAGAGGTCCTTGCACAATTGGTCCAGAGAGCAGTATGTGCATTCGTGGTCGCAAGTTCGAATTCGCCTGCGAACATAGTTTTATTCTTTTTTACAGAGAGCGAAAAAATGAATAATTTCGCAATATTGTTTCATTATTTCGCAAACAAGAGGCATCACAATTGGTCATGTGCGAAGTTTATGAGCTCATTGTCGCGTGTTCGATTCCCACCTCACGCGTTCCTTTTTCGCATATTTATATTTAAGCTATTAAGGGTGAAGATGAGGATAAAGGTTTACAGTTGTTTAATTATTTCGCACAACAGAGTTGTCACAGATGGTTCAGTGTGATACTTCGCAAGGAGAATGTCAGGGGATTAATTCTTGCCACTCGCATATTTGTTTTTTATTATTTCGCATAAGAGAGTTCGCATACTTGGTTCGCACATAAAAGAGTTGATGATTATTTCGCAAAGAAGAAGCTTGCACAGTTGGTTAGGAGGCATGAATGCAATCAACAGGTCGCTGGATCAATTCTTGCTTCTCACATGTTTATTTTTTTTATACGAAATTTATACATAATTGCCTCTCACACGGTTGGAATTTGAATACTTCGCAAGAACTTTGATTATTTCCAAGAGAGGCTTAGCACAGTTGGTATGGTGCGAAGAAAATCCAAGAAGCAGGTTAAGGGTTCAAGTCTCACTTCTTTTTGCTGCGCGAAATTCATACATATCAAGGCATTTATTCACTTCTTTGACATCGACTCACATGAAAGATAAGTAACACTTCCTTGAACATTTTACTTTATACTAAGAACGAATAAAAAGATTTTTGATTTGATTTACAAAAAGCGATTTAATCACACGATTACAAAGATTTCAAAGATTATAAAGATTACTAAGATTTCAAGATTACAAAGACTTCAAAATTACAGAGATTTTGAGATTTCAAAATTACAGAAAATTGAGAAAATTCAATTTATATATTTCTCTAGAATATTTATTTTGCAGAGAATAAAAAGATTTTTGATTTGATTTACAAAACGCGATAGAATTGCAAAATTACAAAGATTTCACAACTACAAAGATTTCAGAGTTACCATGTATTAAAATTTCTCTTGAATATTTATTTTGATTCAAATGATATGATATTATGAGAATGAAAGAATGAATGAAAGAGATGACAGAAATGAAAGAATGAATGAAAGAGATGACAGAAATGAAAAGATGAATGAAAGAATAAAGAAACGCGAACATTTTGCAGAAACAAAGAGATGCGAAAATTTCGCAGAAACGCGAATAAAATTTTGCAGATAGGGGCGAACCTTTATGGCGTACACCCTAGTTCGCGAATAAAATTTCGCAAGAGGCAAATGTAAGACCTAAAGTACGTCATATAAGGGGGTACCTGTTGCATGGCTCAGGGAAAGGTTACACCGCCCCTGGAACCTGAGTCATGGAGATTTGGGGTCAATAAAGCCCATCCGGGAGAGGCACCTTGGATTCTCAGCTTAAGCATATGACTTAGGTTTGGAGACTAAGGTAATAAGGACTCTCCCAAGGAGTGCAGAATCTGATCAAGGCGCTGAGGTACACGGTTGAGTCAAGAGTGCCAGGGACGTTTGAAGCGTCCTTGCCATTCTTGACAAGTCTTGGCTTATACTGCACTCGGCCCGAAGAAAACCCCACTTAGGGTGTAGTCTCGTAACCATAAGCCATATAGGAAAAAGGGATAAGAGGCTAAGAAAACAACTGGTTGTTGTTAAGACTGGATGGGAGGAGCTAACCTTGTATGGTAGAAGTACGCCTCCTTGAAGGGGAAACTAGGGGGAGATAAGGGCGGCACTCTCCATTAGGGAGCTGATAAGTGTCTTAAGACGCAAATGTCATGAGGCTTTCTACTCACAAGGGTATTAAGGCTTGTCATATTTGTGCAACAATCCTGAAGAGGCAATAATACTAGAGAAAAAGATAAGACGAGATCAATGGGTCATTACATGAAAGTGTAAAGACGTCATGCGATTTCGTCGCAAGACGACAATGTCATGGGGCTTTATTTTCACAAGAATAATTAGGCCTGTCATATTGCCGCAACAATCCTGAAAAGGCAATAATACAAAAGAAAAATTTAAGGCAAGATCAATGGGTTTTTGCATGAAAGTGCAAAGACGTCCTGCGATTTTGTCGCAATGACAAGAGGTGGCAAGATAAGACCTTTAACTAGGAAGGCAAAATAAGACCACATAAGAAAATGAGTAAGCAAGTAAGCTTGGGAGAATGATTATATGTAAGCAAAAAAGCTTGCGAATATGTACATGCAAATGAAACTGAGGCAGTGAAAATGCCGCAGACTTGATATTATGATCATACTGTTATGGGATACTAATAGTGCAGGAAAGAGGGAAGATGAAAAACAAGTAAGAACTTGTGAAGAACAATAACTACACGAAGAAGAATGCATACACTAAAGAAAAAGGCAGAGAAATGAAGAATGGAAGCAATTTAGAGCTACATCAATTTTAGACGGCAAAATGAGCTAAGTACACAAACATTAACTATACATTGCAATAGATAAGCATTCTCATCATACAAGCATCATACTCGCATCATAAAAGCATTGCATAAGCATTTCATGGCATAAACATCGCATACACATTTCATAACATAATCATCACATAAGCATTATGTTCGCATAGGTACTTTACAAAACTGTACGGAATAATATTGCAGAATTTCGCAATAATATCGCAGAATTATTCAAGAATTTCGCAAGATTATTCATAACTTCACAGAATGATTCAGAATTTCGCAGAATGATTCAAAATTTCGTAGAATGTGTCAGAATTTCGCAGAATATGATTCTTCCGAATGATGTGATTATTTCGCTCAATTATTTCGCACAATTATAAGCAACTTGAAGAGATTATACTATCGCATGAGCACAAAACATGAGACAGAGGCAAGATGAGAATGAAGAAACAATTCGTACATTCAATATTTTCTCAAAGATTCTACCCTCATAGATAAAGAACAGAGGCAACTATGGATTACCAAGAAAACATTTTATGTTCTTTATCTTTTCGGCAAGAATCACCAAAAATGGAGTAATAATTTCGCATGAACAGAGGCAATACTTATTATTCTCATTCAAGGACGGATATTTCTTATATTTCGAGAATTGAATACTTCTTATACTTTTTCAAGGATACTTCATACTTCGCATACTTCAAAAGATGATACTTCTTATTTACTTCGCAACATTCCGGAACTTCACAAAAGAATAGAGGAAAGTACGTACTTTTCAAGTCCGATATTCTTTCGCTCGTTCCTCCAACAACTACAACAAGGTGGATTTTTTCTTAAAGATCTCTTTTCAAGCAATATTCAAGAAAAAAGAGGCAATATGTAGGATCAGAATCTCGCACAGAAGAATATGCTTGCAAAATTATTAACAACACATCGCGAAGACATCGCAGGATGATTTCAGAAACGACATAACAGATGACATCAACTTAAACATGAGAAAAGTGTGATGATCTTGCAAAAATTAGGAATGTTGCGAATGTTACATTTGTAAGCTTGCGAAAATACCGCAAGCCAGATCTGAAATTAGGGGTAATGTTAGCTGTACATTAGCTGTCATCCACTATGTAAACACCTATATAAAGAGAAAAGCAAGAGAGAGAAAGGAGAGAGATAATCAGAAAGAGAGACACACTTTAGGAGAGGATACATCCTGTAGAGAGAGAAATTAGAATTGGTTGTATTATTATTATCTCCTTCTTCTTCCTCCTTCAAGAACCTAGAGCTCCAAATACTCATTAATGGAGTCTCCATGTAATCAAGATGCAATTACAAATAATCATAGTAAAACCTAACCCGTGGATGTAGATCAAATTGATCGAACCACGTAAACCTTGTGTCTCTTTATAATTTTAGCATTCTTATCATCATTTTTATGTTTAAATCTACAAATTATTACAAGAGGTGTGTTGTAGGATTTCCTGCAACTACAAGTTGAATGCAAACATTGGGTGTTGATTCGAACGGATCGTTTTGGCAAGTATGGAGACAAGCCATCGTCCTGCATGCCTACATCTCTTAGTCCATCAAAAATCGGATCTAGACCACTCGATTCGGCCGGCGAAGATGAGTGGCCAAGATCGATTTGCGTCAGAAATATATTGCCGCAAAGTGTAAATTAGGGTTTTTGGACAGCCGCGACTACTCCAGTTCGATCGAGCAATTCGATGCTTCATTGACCTCCCACAGGTAAGTCGATCAAAAATAAATAGGGTTGGGCCGGCGGTGAACTCGTGTGCACTTCCTTGATCATCTAAAACGCGATCTAAGACATCCAAACATGCCGGCTAAGTTGGATGGTCGTGATCGATTTAAGACGCTAACGTATTTCCGCGACCCAAATTAGGGTTTTAGAAGCATCACGCCTTCCATAGTTTGGGTAAACGATTTATTGCCTCATGGTCTTGTCGTTGATAGATTGATCGAGTGGGGAAAAAGCTGGGCCGCCGGTGTGCGTGCTTGCACTTCCCTAATCACTCATGGGGTAATCCAAGCCGTCCAGCCTGGTTGGCAAAGTTGGACGCCTGTGACGCTTTTAAGACTGTTTTAGATAGTCTATGCCCGTTAGAGCTTCTTTCAATAGCGCGACCACCCTACTTAGGGTTGGCATTTGACAACGCTGGGATGCGTTTAGGCAAAGCCCGGTTGGTTGGGACGTTGGTGGGCCCACAGGCGGTCGATGCAATAATTACCTAGTTATGCCAGGAGTGGTCTAAGTTTGTCGAATTGCACGGCCAAATTGTGTGGCCGTGATCGTTTCTGAAACTGATATTAACAATCTAGATTTTCCTTAAGGAATTCAAGCGTGATCGAGCTAACTTAAAAGCGCGTCGATATGAGATTCCCTTTGTCAAAGAGTGATGTAGCCCGTGTGGATATTTTCATGCAGATCTCAATATTGGCACTTCGGGAGATTCATGCTACTCTGCTGAGAGTGAACATACTTAATCGTCATGTCATGTCAATAACGAGAGTTCGGCTGGGAACATAGCATAAGAAAATACCAGGCGAGTCATGCATTAGTTAATAATGCTGACATAAAATAGAATTCACAGAATATTTGGGACTGCTACTATGCGCACCATTCTGAATGAATTATATATATATATATACTGAGTTTGTTCAATACATGTGTAAGTAAAGAGGTTTGAGCACTCATTACTTTCAAGTGGCTTTTATTATTTTACAGGATCACAGTGCTAAATGTAAGGTTTTACGATTTTGACCCTGAACTAAAAACCACCATCAACACTTGGGTACCAAAGTATTTTTCCAGGTCTGATCGAAAGGAGGATGAGAGATCTTTGAAGCGCCAATAAGGTCCAAGGTATGGCACTGCAACTGAGAGTGATTCTGAGGCAGGTTCTGATGCAGGGTTTTAATATTCAGTGGATGAGGTAAACACCAGTGAAGAAGATTCTGATGCTGCTAAGGACAAGCAGAAGACGCATAGGTATCTTGACTGGAAACTGCTCAGAAGATCTGAGTTTGAGAGAGCCAATCCGAAGATATTTGCCAGAACCATGCAGGAGGGAGAACCCAAAGTTGAAGAGAGAGATCCCCTGTGAGAATATATCTCTGAGCTGCTCTAGTAGCTGAATCCAGTGAATCTGATGAAGACCTGCATGATGTTTCCAATGATGAAGATGATGAAGAAGGTATGAGGAGGACGAGGACTGGAGTTACGATGAAGAGGATTTTTAGAGTTCTCTTTTGGAGTGTCGAATGCAGCCAAGTTTTCAGATTTTGAAAAAAATCTGAAGATGATCAACAATTTTTTTGCAAGATGGCTTTCTCGATGCTTACTCCTAGTTTTCTTAAACTTCTTGTAGATGATGGCAGGTCTGATTTTGTGGTATTTCTCTCTTCGGCCGGTTTCTTTTAAGTTGTTTCTTGAATTTTGTTGTTGATAGTAAGTGGTGCTTGTGTTGGTGGTGATAAAGTTGATGAACAATTCTTGATTTAGAGATTCAGTAGTATCTGTAAACTGAGTTTCTTGGTAGTTATGTAGGTGATGGGTCTTTTTTCTTTGGTCTGTAATTATGGTGGACAAGGTGTTGTGATTAATGTTCTCTTTGTTGGTTTAAATGCAAGTGTAGATGTTTTCCCTTTTATGAATGTTTTTGGTACTGAAGATTGTAAGGTAACTACACAGATCGATGAGAAACTCAGTGATTTGGATTAGTAATTCCAGGAATAATGAGCTAGGACTGTTGATTTTGCTAGGATGAACACCAAACTGCATCTGAAACAAAAAAAAATCGGCCTGCTTATGTCACAGTGTTGGATGTTTTAGCTTCGATTTCTTGTTGCAGAGCCATGACTTACCTGTAGCAATTAACTTGGGGGCTTCTAGTGCTGGGTATAGAACGGAATTGAACTCATGCCACCTTACAAGTACTTGAATACACATTTCTCTAATGCAAGTCAGATTGTGAATGGCATTCCAAACTTTGAATAGATAAAGTGGTACATGGAACTTTACGATTCATAAGATACGGGAAATTACGAGGCTCTCGAAAAATTTGGGTCCATCTCGCCCTGCGAAATGGACGGCTGTGTCAAATCATGTAGTTAGTATCGACTTAATTTTACCTTTTGCATCGAAGATTACGCCATAACTCCATAATAGAGACATAAACATGGCTTTGCTTGTTTTGTTTTTTATTGTTGCAAAAAGAAAAAAAATGATAGTAAGTGCAAACCCAAATAAGAGCGCAAACAGACGATTAAGATTTAGTTGGCTCATTTTATGGAAGAACTTTATATTAGAGTTCACTTATATTTCACTTGATTTAAAATCTAGCTCATTTTATGGAAGAACTTTATAGGAAATATTGCAAAATGGTCATAGGATGAGGACCCGATTCACATAACTATCCTACTGTTACAAACTATTACAAAAATGGTCACACTTTCATTAAAAAAAGAGTTAAGTGATGTCTCATAGTTAAATGTGTTAATCAAATTACCTATGTGTCCTTCCTTCTTATCCCTCCATACACAATTTTAAATTTTGCCTTCATTGTAATTGTTTTGATGGTGGTGCTATTTGTAGGTGGTGGTGCCGCCACTTACACACCGTTACACCGCATTCAGGATCATTACACCACATTTAGGTTCGTTACACCACATTCACCCAAAGGGTTCACCGCTTCCCCTCTGAGATTTAGTGAAGATTCTTAACTTCCACCACCACCACTTCAACTAATTAGTTAAATGAAAATGGTATTTTGAAGGAGGGTATTTTAGGAAAAGATAACACCGCTTTATTCAAAAGTGTTAAATCCGATGGAAGTATGACTGTTTTGTGAACGAATTACAAAAATGTAACGATTTTATGACCCAAATACAAAAGTATGACAATTCTGTAAATGGCCCAACTTTATATTAGAGTTCAAACTTCAAAGGTAAAAAAGGAAACGAAAAGAAAAACGTTTTAAACTAGGTTTATAGTTCACTTGATTTAAAATCTATCGTAGATATTTTAAAGAAATTGATTCTTCCACCTGTTCACACCCAAACTTGGGGACTGCTAGGAATTGGTATTGAACTCATGCCACCTTCTGAATATTTGAAGGGAAACTGAATAGCATTTGAAGCTTTGAATAGAAATTGAATAGCACTTGAAGCTTTAAATAGAAACTGGTACACGAAACTTTACGATTCATACGATTGATTAGAGGCTCTCAAAAAATTTGGGTCCATCTCGCGCCCTGCGAAATGGACGGCTGTGTCAAATCATGCAGTTAGTATCGTCTTAATTTGACCTTTTGCATCCAAGATTACGCCATAACTCCATAATAGAGAAGAGACATAAACATGGCGAGAACGACTGGTGTGGAAGCTAGCGTTTGTATAGTGCTCGTCGACCTTCTCCCCGAAGGACTGTTGTACTGTAAATTAATCATTCCTCTGCACAGGCGTAAGTTATTGACATGGCAAGGACCCATTGCACATGCTCCCGACCCAAGACACAATAAAAGATTGAGTTGGGTGCAACTTCTGCACAAAGATTAAAGAACTTCCGCTTCAAGCACATTCACAAGTGGATGACAACTGCATTGTGCCTAAACATGAAATTTGATTGCGCTAATCACGAAGTACTAAATTAAATTAGAATTGGATGTAGAAAGTTGGTATAATAATAATCATACAGCGATATGAAAAAGATAATGCAACGACCTACTTAGAAGAAGAATCTTTAAGCGGCGTTCTAAAGGCCCCAACAGCAGTATGTGCATTAACAGATTAACCGTCGAATATAAATTGTCCTTGGTCGTGGTTTTAAATTGAATAAAGAAGCACGAGAAGACAGCTTCATTTGCCTCCCAAAACTATTCATTTCAAAAAATCCTCATAAAGGGATTAAAGTTTGAAAGAAGTAATAATAATCAATCAAGATATACTTTAGAACGACAATAATAAATTACAGCATGCCGGAAATGCTCGTCCGCACTTTTTTTTTTATTTGAAGCATTCATCGACAAATATCTAGAATATTACTTCTACCTTTGTTATAATTTGTTTTCCAATAATTCTTTCTCAAAAAATTACCTGTAATCGAACACAAAAATAATCGAAAACATGATAGGTCGTTCACTCCTTATGGACCAACAATTAAGGCTACCCTTATCAAATAAGTGGGAGTTGATTAGAAGGAGGTTTTGTTAGGTTAGAAAAAGGAAAGAGATTTGGTATATATGGTTTTTTGGACGTGCAAAACAGTGATGGATAGAAGATTTTCTTCTTTTACCGTGAGTGAGGAAAGGGAGAAAAGAAAAGAAAAGTGCAGCCACCATTAAAGATCTTTTGGTGAAGATTTTTGTGAGCTTGAAAAAGAAGGGTGTTCTAGCAAAGAACCGGTTTGGTTGGTGAAGATTTATCCATGGCATCTTACATCTCTTCAAAGGGATATTTTCTAGGGTTTGTTCAAATCCTAATAGTATAATAGTAGTAAGTTTCTCATCTTACTTGTTTTATTATTGGTTGAATCTATCCAAGTATTTGGTAAAGAAATAGTTGTGCGGTGAGTGAGTAGAGAAAGAGGGCATTGTTATCCAAGTGCTATATGCACCTTGAAGTTTTGTGGATCCCCAATTTGGGAGATATCGTGGTAACCCATTATTTGTCATAGTGGAAGTGTTTCCCTTAATCTTTGTTGATGTGTGGTTGGTATTATTTTCGTCGTATTGCATATTATTGCTTGTGTAAGTTCCATATTCTGAATAGTGTCCGGGATCGGTATCCCCCAACAAGTGCTATCAGAGCTACGTTGGTCGGGATAACCATGTGCAATATGGAAAAGTAGCATTAGTCCTAGAATGGTTAATTTGAGCAATGAGCATTACGTGATCGATATAGAAGGCGAAGATGGAAGGATATTTTTACTGCAAAGATATTTATGCTCCTATAAAGGATAAGGGAGTAAAGCCTGACAAGACAGATGAAGATGTGTGGCGTCTTGCTAACTGTAAAGCTGTTGGTTTTATTCGACAATGAATTGATGATTTTATTTTTCATCACATGGCTTGTTAGACACTAACATATTCTTTGTGGACAAAGTTAGGGGAGATATATGGCCAGCAATCTCCTTTCGCAAAAACTCTTCAATTTGCAAAGCTTGGAAAGTTAAAGTACAAGGACGGAAGTTCAATGACACAACATTTAAATGAAATTAAGGGTATCATGAATCAGCTCACATCTATGGATTTAAAGACTCCTGATGAAATGCAAGCTTATATGTTGCTAAATATACTTTACCAGAGAGTTGGGAAGCATTGTAGATATCTCTAAGTTATACTGCTGAAGACAATAAGTTAACTACGGCTATTGCAACAAACAGTTTGTTGAACGAAGAAGTTAGAAGGAAGTCGTCATACTTGTCTCATTCAGAATCTCTTGTTACAGAATAGCGGGGGAGACGAAAAAGTAGAAAAGACGTTGAATGTTGGAACTGTCACAAGAAAGGTCATTATGCAACTGAATGCAGAAAACCGAAGTAAGAACCCCGGAATGGAAAAAACAAGGACAAGGATGCTATAGGTGTTGCAGTAGATGAGGTGGTATTATTTTATTTATTACAATGATATGGTGAAAGCTGATAAGAAGCAGGGGGAGTTAGTTGAGAAAATCCATACAGATGATAACGATTCTGGTATGATGAAAAAGTCACTACCGAAGTACAAGCATGTATATTTCTCCAGCAAGGCAGATGTGGTGGTGACAAGTACCTTTCCATAAGTCGTGAGGGGGGGATTTTTGGGCCGGTCACTCCTTCTGGACCAACAATTAAGGCTACCCTTATCAAATAAGGGGGGAGCTGATTGGAAGGAGGTTTTGTTAGGTTAGAAAAAGGAAAGAGATTTGGTATATACGTTTTTTCTTTTGTCGTGCAAAAAATTGATGGATAGGAGATCTTCATCTTTTAATGTGAGTGAGGAAAGGGAGAAAAGAAAAGAAAAGTGCAGCCGCCATTAGAGATTTTTTGGTAAAGATTTTGTGAGCTCGAAGAAGAAGGGTGTTCTAGAAAAGAACCGGTTTGGTTGGTGAAGATTTATCCACCACATCCTACATCTCTTCAAAGGGGTATTTTCTAGGGTTTGTTCAAATCCTAATAGTAATAAGTTTCTCATTTTACTTGTTTTATTATTGGTTGAATCTATCCAAGTATTTGGTAAAGAATTAGTTATCCATCTTTGAATTGAGTGAGTAGAGAAAGAGGGCATTGTTATCCAAGTGTTATATGCACCTTGAAGCTTTGTGGAATTCCAATTTGGGAGATATCATTGTAACCCATTATTTATCATAGTGGAAGTTTGCCCTTAATTTTTGGTGTTGTGTGATTGGTATTATTTTCGTCGTATTGCATATTATTGCTTGTGTAAGTTCCACATTGTGCATAGCGTCCAGGATAGATATCCCCTAATAAAACAGACTATAACATGGTCTTGAGAATCTTTTCAACCTGACCATTCTAGCTTCTCACTAAATGAATATCTATTCACTTCATATTTGACCGTAGACCTCGCCCAAACTTTACACACCTCCATATTTTGGGAGAGTGGAAAATATCTCGGTATAGAGTAAGTTGCTGCGTCCTTCCATACTTTCATAGATTATGTCCGAGCATCCACTTCGCTCCACATGTCGATGATATTTTCTTCCCCCATGCTTTAGGCAATCCAAGCAAAGTAATTTGTGGGGTAATTCTTTTGGAACAAATATTGTTTGGTGAGGTGATGAGAAGCTTTGCAACTTTTCTAGGTGAAAATAACATTTCCGTGACGGATTATTGTGAGCTATTAATGCTTTTAGGATTACAAAATATTAAAAGTTCAAAAAGTTTGGTTTGAATGTGGCTCAACTCATCCTATGCTGGTCTTTGTGGAGTTCGTTTGTCCATTGGAAGAATTATATATCTTTTCTTAAGACAATACAATTTAGATAACAACACATTTACCGGAAAGGAGAATACAATGGCTAATGAATTAGCTATAAGGGGAGCTAATAATGACATCACTTAGAGCGCGTTTGGTTCAAGTTTTACAAATAATCAGGAATTTAATTCCGGGGTAGTCCCTTTTCTCCGGAATTGGATTCTATTTTATTGGTCCATCGATGTAATAGAATAGGCAAGTTGTAAGGAAATTGGATTCCGCCGGAATTCAATTCCGAAAATTTTAAGCCTCTTCGTTTCAGGGAATTGGGTACATTCCCTCGGAATCCAATTCCAAGACTCCCAAAAATTTGAACCGAATGCGTTGTTAGTGTTAGAATAATCTTGTGGACTTTATTGGAAGGCCAGTATGAACATGTAGATTTTCTCTTCCTATTTTTTAGATTCCGATAATTTATAATGTCGTTTTTTCTGTCCTTCGTATTTCTTAGGAAATCTAGCTTGTGCCCCTATTTTTTTTTCTTTTTGATTAATAAATAACTTCTTGGAGATTTTGCACAAGAAAAGACGATCACTTGAGTCACTTGCTTGCTAGTGAGGAGTGAGGACCCATCTATTCCTAGAGATTGGAGTGCCCACTGCACCAAAATGAAAATAGACGTGTATCAAATAAACGTGTTTGGACCAGCAGTAGAAATCATAAACAAAAATATTTTGCTTTATAAAAAATTGATTTTTTACGGTAAATGTTATTCTGAAATGTTATAGAAACCTAATATAAGGGTTTCAAGAAAAGAGTTTTGAGGGCTCCTGAGAATTCAAATATCCTACAATGAAGATAATGAGACCTAATTCATAAAAAAATACTAAAATATCCTTAACATATTAAATATTGAAACCTAAAACTAATTTATTTCCATTCCTCTCCTTTTAAATCTTCCATTTTCTTCTTCCCCATCACCTCCATCGCCTATTTCTTCGATTAATCATCAATTCTCAAAATAATTCATTATCGGGTTAACACCACTTAATCCACCCGCAATGACTTTAATAAGGTAAAAATAAAAACAACCCATCTTATTTCATTAGTTTTAATGCATGGATAGGCGGAATCGATCGAATTAGGTTTTTGGAAAAATAGTTTCAGAACTGTCTGTGGTTGGGAAACCCAACCGTACGCACTGTCTCCGGTTGAGTTGGGAAACCCAACCGTATGTCATCTACGGTTTGGAATTCTTAACTCCAAACCGTATATTCTGGGTTAAAAAATCCTACAGTTTGAAAAAATCATACTTCCATACCGTAACTTGTACGTACGGTTGGGAAGTATGAATATATTTCCCAACCGTAGGTTAGCTTATAGTTCAAAGTTGGGGGTTTTCAAAAGCAAAAATAAGTGATGGATTTTTTTAGTTTTTTCTTTTTGTGATCGTCTTCTTCATCGCGACGGAGAATAAGAAGAGAGAGAAGAATAATTGTGTATTTTTATGATCCTCATCTCCATCATGATTTGTGAATGAAAAGAGAAGGAAAAGATAATAGATTTAGTATTTTGTATATGATCATCGTCTTCATCGTGATGAAATTATAATCATCACCTTCATCGTGATTTATGTATGAAAAGAGAAGGTGAAAGGTAATAAATTTAATTTTATAATCACGGAGGGTAATTTAGCCACTACAAAAAAATAGTTGGATATGGAATTTTGTTAATTACTATTTCATAACCCGATTTTATCATCTTGTGAACCCTCAAAATCCAATGTTTAGAGCGTCCACAGTGGGAGAGTAAACCCAAATATTTGGTCTTTTGAACAGACGTAGTGGAACGTACTATCGATCAAATTTTGATCAACGACTAAAACCCAGAGTATATTTGGTCTGGGACCAAGACTAAACCCAAATATAGTCGAGCGTTGGTATACTTCACGCCCCACCACCAGGCAGACATATAGTGCACGTCCCACATCAGGCGGACGTATATTCCACTCCCCACATCAGGCGTTGGTATAGTCTACGCTCCACATGGGGAGTACGCAAGTCTACGCCCCATTTTTTTTTTAATTATTTTGTATGGGGCCCCATTCTTTGTTTTCAAAACCACGCCCCACTTTTTTCATTTTTTTTTTTTAGGATCTACCCAATCAGGCGTTGGTATAGTCTACGCCCCACACCAGGCGAACATATAATGTACGTCTGACCAAATTTAGTCTTTCCACCGTAGCATCACACACCATACTAAACCCAAAATTTAATCTTTTTTTCTCTCTTTGGTCTTTGGTTATACTCGCACCACTGCAGTTGCTCTTAAAACCCTATAATAAGTTTCATACTATAACCAAATTAGCTTCCTGCTTTTTATCGAAACCCTCAGTGATCACCATTCCGTCAAACAATAAAACCTCTCAGTGAAAGAGCGTGCACAATAGTAGTGGACTCACGAGCCAAGACAAACACATAAATCAAAATCAGAGCGTGCACAACAGCACTAGAAGTCACAAGTCAAGACAAACAGTAAAACAACATATACGTCCCCCTCTCCAACCTCGTGATGTAAAATCCATTTGCCGTGTTAAAAACGCCGTTCCTACCTACGGCCATTTTCCCTGTCCCCCTAGGACCCCTACTCTCGCTCTCTCTTTAAACAAAGAAAAAGCTAGCAAAAGTCTCGTCAATGATTAATTTATTTCCCAAACTACCCCACTTCTGTTCCCCTACTCCAAGTCTCCAACCTCCGCCAGTCATGAGTCACCACCACCATATCTTCTTCTTCTCCTAGCTGAGTACTGACAGTAGAACCTCATTCACTTCTCTCTCTTTCCTTTCAATCCAAGCAAGCAAGCAGTATCTCCATCCATCTCTATCTAAAATCCATTTTTCATGTGATTCATTTCCCGACTGAGTTATTCTATTCTCCTGAATAACTCCAAGCAAATGCATCCCACCACCACTTCATCTCCACCACCACCACAACCACCATTAACACAGACTCTAAGCTTAATCAACCATCTTGTATCACTTCTCCTAATCTCGTCGCTCGCTGTTAAATCATTCATCGGACGCTGGCAATCAATTCGTACTAAACTCACTCTTCTAAGCTCATCTCTATCAGAAATCTCCGATTTTGATACTTCTACTTGGTCTGAAAACCCTCTTTTGCAAGATTTATTGCCTAATCTACTCACTTCTCTTCAGAAAACTTATTCTCTGTCTCAACAATGTCAAAACCCTACATCTACAGGCGGGAAACTACTAATGCAGAGCGATATAGATATGTCTTCAGCCTCACTCTCTGCTCATCTCCATGACATTGATTTGTTGCTCAAATCGGGTGTTTTGAATCGGCAATCGAATGCTATTGTTTTATCACAACCAGGTCCAGGTTCGGCTAAAGAAGAATTGGGATTTTTTATCAGAGATCTTTTTACTAGACTTCAGATCGGTGGGATTGAATTTAAGAAAAAAGCTTTGGATTCGTTGTTACAGATATTGAACGAAGATGAGAAAACTTCGATTTTGGTTGCGAAAGAAGGAGATATGAGATATTTGATTCATTTGCTTGATAATAATCATCATTCATCTGTTCGTGAACAAGCTGCTGTTGCTGTTTCTCTTCTTGTGAGTTCTAGTGATTCTTCAAGGAAATGTGTGTTTGAAGAAGGCGGATTAGGTCCTCTGTTGAGGTTGCTTGAAACTGGATCTATGTATTTGAAAGAAAAAGCAGCTATTGCTATTGAAGCCATTACTGCTGATCCTGAGAATTCATGGGCAGTTTCAGCTTACGGAGGGATTCCTGTTTTGGTTGAAACTTGTCGATCTGGATCTCCATTAGCACAAACTCATGCAGTTGGAGCTGTGAAAAATGTATCCGCCATTGATGAAATCCGAGTTTCTTTGGCTGAAGAAGGAATTGTTCCAGTTTTAGTTCAGTTATTGACATCAGGTAATTCTTTCGCTCAAGAAAAAGCTTCAAATTGTTTATGGATTTTAGCTTCAGCTGGTGAAGATTTTAGGGTTTCAATCTTACAAGAAGGTGGATTACAAAGTCTATTAAATTTACTTGACGAATCATCAAATCCTGATACATTAGAACATGTTTTAAGATCAATTTACATATTATCAAGATCATCATCAACAATCCGAATCTTATCATCATCAACTTCATTTTTGATACAACTCTGCGACGCAATCAAGAACGGCACAATAGTGATCCAACAGATTTCAGCCTCGATTCTCTGTAACTTATCAATGAGCGACTTCCAAAAACGATCTATTTCATCTTGTATGGGATCGCTAGTGAAAATGATGATGAACGAGTCATCAAAACCAGTCGGTTTACAAGAATCATCAGCACAAGCTTTAATCTCATTACTAACAGCGAAAACGAATCGGAAAGAAATCGTTAGAGATGAGAAGAGTATTTTAAGATTAGTCCAAATGTTAGATCCAAAGAACGAATCATCAGTAGTTAATAAGAAATATCCGGTATCAGTTGTTTCTGCGATTGTTGCCGGAAGTAGCCAGAGCTGTCGGAACAAGATAATGTCCGCCGGTGGTTATTCTCATTTACAGAAACTTGCTGAAATGGATGTTCCCGGTGCTAGAAAAGCTTGTCAAAGACTCTCCGGGAATCGACTCAAGAATATCTTTAGTAGTAGGATATGGAAGGAATAAACACAATTCATACTAACCCCCACAAGGTATTATTCTTTTCTTTTCTGTTCTTTACTACTTTTTCTCATTCCATTTCTTTATTTTTCTTGGTGTCCGCAATCACGAGTGCTCTGTATTCTACTCCCAAGGGTAGGGTTGTCCACTCACTTTTGCCCTATAGGCTGTATACTATGCTACAATTCGTTAGACTAGCAATTAAGAAGCTTCTGCCCACCTACCGGATAAACTGATAAAGTGTTTCGATGCGGCCAAATTTTGCTAGAAAAATTGCTTGGTTCGGCGGGTTGGTCTTTTTCTTCTCCGGACCATGTGGTGTCTGAATTCATTGATTGAATGAGGCAGAACGTTAATTTGCTCACAGAAGGTCTTTCTTTTATTGACTTTTGGCTCAGTTTTACTAATTACTGGTCAGACTTTGAATTTGATTAGTCAAAATGAAAACACATAGTAAAATCTAGTGTACCACGTGAAAGCAGGTTCATCTGATCCTCTGAAATTAACGTAATTCCGTGAAAGTTAATTATTTTTTATTCCGTTGTTTATTTATACTCAATACTCTACTGTGCACCTTTTAGTATAAATTGATTATTACACTGCACAAGAAAAGTGCTTTTAGTTTGGTGAATGTACATCCATTGGATGGGAGATTATCTCATGGAAAATGTGGAAATCGATTTATTGTAATTGGGGCCTTGTGGGAGGAAATATCTAATACTATTAGATTGATTTTGGTTAATTAAGATTTTGTTTTTTGGGGTTATGAAGAAAAGGGTACAGAATGAGCTGGTATCAAGGAATTTAATGGGGGTCTGTCAGTCTGTTAAGGGACAACGAAGCAGAAATAATTCAATGTTATCAGTTTTGATTTTTTGATTTCTGATCTTTAAATTCCAGGAATTCCAGTTTGGATGCGGATCATCCTCAACAGCAAGTGGTGGGAGAAAGAGAGGAGTAAGCTTCCTCTGAATTTTCTCTCTGCCCAGCAACAAACCTAAAGAAAAGTCTTTTGCACACCATGACTTTATTATCTTACTACTACTACCAGAAAAGCAGAGAAAAGGTGGTTTCCGGTCAATATAAAATTTTACAGAGATTGTATTTCATTTACTATATTATATATATGTGACTTCTCATCGAAAAGCATAGGATGCGTTTTTTTAGAGTATCCTTTTTTTTCTTTCTTCTTTTTCTTTGAAAGCATGGGGCTTGAAAAGAAGTTTGTAATAGCTCTTTATTCTTCTGATGTGTTTGTGTTTGTAATACTGTAAATGTGAGTGACAAAGTTACTTCCGGTGTGTGTTTTTTTGCTCCATCTATTGACAATTCTATTAATAAAGCAGACACTAGCAGAGGATAGCAGTAGCCGGTTTGGCTACTGTTTTGCTAAAAGGAGTCTATACAAAGAAAATGGCAAGTCCACCAACAAAAAGAAATAGTTACTCGTGGAATAGAATTCACCCTCAGGCCCTGAACCTCTTTAAAACCCTGAATTCCAATATATGGTAACTGTTACTTTAAACATTTGACTTTAAACATCAGGGATCTCCATCTTTAGGGAAACAAGTTCATTCAACCCGAAAAGCGATGCAGGCGAGAAGGTAAACAAGGTTTCGGATAAAGAAGCAATCCTGCAAAGGAAACTGAAACGCGGACAATCAGCAATGAAACAAGAGAAAGTGAAGCACGAGCATTCAGCAATGGTGCAAGAGAGGAGACGTAAAAAATAAAGAACGATGCTGTTTGTGCCACTACGGAAGCTTGCGTTGCTGCTTTTGCAATGTAGAATTAAACTGATCCTATGGAGAAATTTCAACCTCTATAAAATTTGAATTTTATAATTATAGTGGTGCAGTTTATCTGCATGATCAAATTGCAGTGACTTGTTAAATGTTGAAATAAGTGGTAATCTCAACACCCGACGATTTAGTTACCACTTTAACAGAAAGGAAAGTAGTGTAGCTTGCGGGGTTTAGATATGTGCACTACACCACCGAATCTTATGTGCTTTTCTAGCGAAAAATAATTCTTTAAGGCGGTAAAAGATGTAAAATGAAGAAAATACGAGAAAAGCCAAGCCCAAAATTCCCAAGCCTAAATTAAGCCCAACGGTTTAGTTACCACTGTAACAGATAGGGAAGTAGTGTAGCTTGCTGGGCCTGGGTTTAGATATGTGCACAAGGAGAAATTGAAGAACTGCGAACGGTTTTTTGGAGACCAGTCTTTTGTTGGGGGACCATTGTTCTATTTTGGGTAATTAGAAGTAAATCTAGGTCACTCCTTATCACAATATTTATATTAAACCAAAATTACCCTCCTGATTATTTTTGTATAATGATTAGTTAGTATGATTAATCATTGATTAAGGTTAAATTAATAGATGATTTTTTTTAAAGAAGTAGAATTATTGAGTGATTAAAGTAATGAAAGAAGAAGAAGATGGAGAAAAAAAATATTTTGAAATGGGTGAATATGGAGAAAAAATATCCTCTGAGCACCGAAGTATGCTTGTAACTTAGTGAATGTTGCTATAAATGGCCTAAAGTATCTTCAAAATCAAAATTGTACCAAAAAATTTCAACCAGGTCAACAAAGTTCAGTTATATTATATGAAGATCATGTAACCGAACTTTCTGCAAATGCGGTTCGGTTAATAAATCCAAAATCACAGGCAACCGAACCAGAGATTTAATGGATTTTTTGTTTGTTCGGCTAGCCGATGAAAAATCAAAGTAACACTACTATGCTTGAGTTTACAGAGTTTTGTTCGGTTCAGTCGACTCGACCACGTTGTAACCGAACTTTAAACAACAGAGTTCGGTAGGTTCGCAAAATCTCTACGAACCAGTCATTCAGCCGAACCCTTAGTTTTTCCATGCACTTAAAATCTATAGGTTCGGCATGATCGCAACGTTTATAAAACATTGCCGAAATCTACGTTCGGTTAGCATAAAAAATTGCGAGTCAACCGAACTCATTGTATAGGTTTTCGGAGTAAAGTTCGGTTAGGAATTTTTTTTTTTTGCAATTAAACCGAACTCAACATTTGGCTATATAGAGAAGAGTTTGGTTTTGAAATTATTTTTGCGACTCAACCAAACTTAGGTGTTCAATTAGGAAAAAAAATATTCTTAGCCGAAGTGTTCTTCGTGTTTTTCATTTTTAAAAGTTCGGTTGTAAAACTAGGGTTTTTTTCAAAATTATCCTAATCGAACTTACTACTGTAACCTCCAAATTCAACATATCTTGATGACTACGGCTCAAAATTTCAATCAAAAACGAGCTAGAATTAATGGGTTTGTGGGAAAATACTTATGGACATGTTTGTTTATAAAAGATTGATTAATCGATGATGAAAATTCAATGAATCGACGACGATGAAAATTTGATGATTTTGATTAGATTTGTATATGATCAGGTTTAGATGATCATAAATTGATGAAGAAGAGAAGAAGAAAAATTGTAGAATTGAGGAAGAAGAAGTTGTAGATTAGTTATAATTTTAATTAGGTAAAAGGGTAACTAGTCATCGCCACCTTTTAGGACACTCCTTATAATTATAGGGAAGGTGGCCTAATCAAATCATGGTCCCAAAAAGAAAACAGTGGTGCCCAAAAAATCGTTCAAATTGAAGCTCTATAACAAATCCATCTTGGTATGTAATTAGCCTGAATAACATAACTTCTAAATAAAGAAATGCAGTACACCACTGAATCTGAATATGTGATTTCTTGCAAAAACCTCTTCTTTTTTCCTTTCAAGTAATTAGCGATTATCTAAAGTGCATCTTTTCAACCATCTTACAAGCCGGTAAAAGTTGTATATCTCTGTCACTTTTATACTCCCACATGCAGTCAATACTCACTGGAAAAGCTAGGGCCAAAAAACCCTAAGCTCAAGCCCAACCCCTTAATAAGTTCACGGAAGGTAGTTGATGTCTTGATGAGAAACAATTGTGAACCCGACTCCCACTGAAATATTGAACCCTGTTTTAGGGCATACATGAAAATTTCTAGGCATACATAATTGTTTTCCCATCTATGGTGACTTTATAAGGGGTGTCTAAATGGTAGTGCAAATACCTATATACTCTTAAATAATTAAATTACTAATATATCCTTATCTTAATATAACAATTTTTAAAATCTATAATCAAAATCAGTTTATATCTCTCTTCTTCTTCCTTCCGCCCATCACTCGCGAACTGTCTGACATTTTTTTTTCATCTCCACAATTAGTCGTCGATTGGTAAAAATTTGATCATCGATTAAATTCAACTATATAATGACTCGCACAATGCAAATAGTAGGAAGTAGGCGTTCTGAATCCTCTTTTAATCCATCAATTGAAGACCAAATAGAAGATGAAGGTGCAGAAATTGAAATTGAACCAGAAATTGAACCGACTGAAGAACCAACTCCTGAAATGAGGATTAAAAAGTATTTATTACAAACACATATCTTCTTTTATTGTTTATGATTGATAGAATAGGTTTAATTCGAGAAAAAGTTGGGTTTTAACGATCACAGATTGATGTTCGGCTAATAAGACGAATTATCAGCCGAACTGTTCATTGTTTTTCCACCCTGAAGGTGCTTATGAACAGTTCGGCTTATAAGTTCAAATCAATTATCAGCCGAACCTGACACCATTTCTCCAGGTTCTATTAATAAGATAGGTTCGGCTGATTCGATAGTTTGTTAAAAATCCGAACTCATAATTTAAAATGTTTCAGCTAGTTCTTTATTTGGTTTATAGATCGAACCTCTAACTTGATTTTTCTTCTCAAAATTGATGTTTGTCGTTTTAGGCTTTGGATGTCTTCTTTATGATGTGGAAGATAATATATAAGTAAAATGCGGTGTAGAGAGATGATAAAGATTGAAAGATCTCTTCTTAGGGATTTGGATGTCTTCTTATATAAATCTCTTAAAGTTAGGATTTATAATCCTTCTGAGATCGTATTTTCTTGAGATAAAAGTGAATTTGATATCCAAATATGTCCCATAACAGTGTCAGGTTCGGCTAATATCTTTCCAACCTTTTCCGGCCGAACCTGAGAAGTGAAATTTACCCCAAGTGGCTGTCAGGTTCGGTTGAATCGATTAGATCACTTTCAAGCCGAACATGTCTCTGTAAACACTTCGAAAATATTTATTTGCAGGCTCTAGGTTCGGCTAGCTCGTGCTGATGTTATCAGCCGAACCTTCCCTCTACAGACTTAAGTCTTTCGATCTTGTTTTGGCCATAACTTTTTCGTCCGATGTTGGAATGACCTCATTCTTTTTGCGTTGTGTTTGTCTTTTCATTCTATTGTAGTTGAAGATAAGATCTACTTGATTTTAATGAGTTTAATTTGGACCTTGGTATTCTCCATAATTAGACTTCACTTTCTTAACATTTTTAGTAATTTCCACTTTTTTTGTTTGATTCATCCTATGAAAAAGCTGCATAATAGAAAACATATGTAATAAGAAGCCTAACCCGTAAACATGCATGAGTTTAATTTTTTTTATGGAAAATAGTAACATGTTCGGATGATATGATTTTTTGAATATGAGCCGAACTTGGAAAAATATATGGTTCCGCTGATATGATATTTAAAGTGAAAACCGAACCTAACTCTCAGGAGAAGGTTCGGCTTGTAATGAAAATTTCTTATTAACCGAACATTTAACTAGTAACTAGTCCGGAAGTTAGAAACTATAAATTCTTCCAATAACTGTTGTATTTCGAGTAAGTCGAACTATTCATCTTTTGTAGTATACAAGTTAGGTTCGGCTGATAATTTCAAACCGAACCTATCTATGGTTTGCCGAACTTGGGTGAAAAAAATCAATTTCTTGATGATTTCAACCTACATAAATGAGATTAAACATAATCTGGAAGTATACTTGTGAACTGTTAGCATTGGGTTTCTCATCGTTGTATTCATCTTCTGGATTTGGCTCATAAAAATACAAGTTTTTCCTCACTTCCCCTTCTTCTCCAAAAACCTAACTTTTTTTTTCCCAAAAAATTATCATCAACACAAACTTTTATAACTTAATTATCTTAATCACTAATCATTTACATTAAACACTAATAAAATTATTCATTATTATTAACACTAATACAGAAAGGGTAAATTTGCCATTACCAAAAATATTTGGTTAAGGGGTTATTGGATTTACCATTTCCAACCCGTTTTTGTCTTTATTCAGCATTCCCTGAAATTTTCTTGTATGCCCTAAAACATGGTTCGAAATATTATCCCTTCCGCCTCTTGAATCAATGTTTGCTAATCTCCAGCCTGGTTAGTAATTCGGGTACATGAAAAATTTGGGACTGCAAGTGTACGAGTATTATTCATTTTGATATAACGCGAATCCAAACCATTATTCAGTCAACCATTTGTGATTTAGAGATAATTTAGAACATCATATACACGTGTATAACGATTCGAATTCGTCACAAAAATTAGCATATATTAGTTCATATACTAACCTGTAAAAACATCATTCTTAGCATGATCTCACCTTAGGTACTGTTACTAAATTATTTAAATGATCTATACATATAATATATGACATTATAAGTAACAAATAACATATATGTTCGTAATATAGTGCATAGATTGGTGCGTGTAAGTTTCAAAACTCAAAAATACGATAGAGAATGGTAATTGGTAATGGCTTGACAAAGAAAAATGCACGTATAATTTGATTTAGACAGGAAAGGAAAATGTAAACAGTAAGTGATCCATGATGACCATTATTTGATTGGAAAGATAACAATTTTTTCCGTCAATGTCACGGCCATCTTATGACAAGATTGTTCACTGTAGGAATTACACGGTGTATAAGTTGGGTTGCGTTCATGCGTATTCGGGGAGGCAGACTCGATTCAATTCATACGCGAATAAATTATAAAAATCTAGGACGCGAACACGTTATAAAATTAGTGATATTTTCGATAAAATGTATATATTATGAATGTAAATTGTTAAAAACTATAATAAATTGTTGACAAATAACAAATTTCTAAATGAATAAATACATATGTCAGTAAAGTAGCACATATGCAAAAAATTCAGGCATTACTGATACACATTTATTTTGAAATAGAGTGCGAAATATGCATACAATGTCACTGATGCGTTCGAGAATCCAACGCGAACATGACTTGGATGCTGACCATTTTAGGCGCATCCGTGTTACATAGGTAACTGAGTAAACCAAAAATGCACTTTTGGCAAGACATGTTTCACGCAAATGCATTTTTTGAAGGGAGGTCATTGGACTTGCATTACCGCCTCTTAGCGCTTTTGAATCCGCTTATGCCCATAAGTTATTGAATATCTTGCACTTTCCCAGTGGATTAGGTATCTCGTCCTCTTCAGTCAAATCAGGTGGATCACCGGGTAGAGTTATCAGGATGGAGAGTTTTTGAAATTCCTCAACAGTTGGTTATTTTTTTTTAAATTTTCCAGCTTCCTTGATATATTAAATCTGCAACCTTTGCGAACTTGTTAGTTGCAAGACTGAAAGCTTTTTGGTAAAATATTTTCATACAAAATTCGTCATATGTGCCACCACTAGATTTTGGTGAAACGATATCACCACTCCTTTTACATGTCATCGCAGTCTTATTGGCCACAACAATCATTACTTATTTTAGATGAAATCGAAGTGGAAGCTTGATGGGTCACTATTAATATCATAGAAACAAAATATTGTTTCGTGACATTATAAATACACACATTAAACACCAGAATTACCAAACTCGTCGTTTTACATTTTCAAAATCCTAGAAATGGATGCCTAGATAGATGAAAGAGGCAGATACTCGGCCCTTCATTATGTTATCATGTGAAATGTTAGGTTGGTCATTTGTATTGCAACAGGATGCCATTTCCAACTAAAACATAACAAATGAATCCTTGAGGGGTATAAAGTAATGTAAATATATGACCAGAAACACCATAAGCAATGCAATGACATCTTTGAAGAATTATGGGATCGTTGGTAACAAAATCGATACCCTATATTTAACGAAGCAAAAAAATATTTGACAGGTTTCTATTATCCAATAAGGTTATTACACTGCAATTACGTTTACAACCCATAACTTCCAGGTAAGGTGCTTGTTTATGATAATAAAATAAAGATCGTTAACATTAATGCACTACAAGTTATGCATTTCTGGTGCATATGCACCGAGTTAGGAGCTTGTCGATATAATAGTGTCGGAGTGAACTATTTTATCATACTAAACCTTGATTTCTCTTTCATTTGAGACAGTGCAATTTCTTTATAAAATCCATATTTCCTTACGAATGGATTTCTATACCCCTTGCCATGTGGAAGTTTGAATTCCTTATACCAGAAGTCATTTTTTCCGGTCTTTAGTTTGTGCTGGGTTAATCTTCTCCACATTTACTTTTATTCACTTGCATTCCTCCCAACTCCACGTTTTTCAGTAGGATTTTATTTTTGAATCCCAAGTTCCTTGTTGTTATTCCACCCAACTCCTTGGCCGGGTTTGCACAATTTATTCTAAACTACACATTTAGTCTTTCTCTTTTCTGTAGTAGCATCCGTAGAAAATTTCTAATGATTTTAACCACCGAATTTTCTGCTGGAGCAAGCATTTGCATAATTGACGTAAAATAGACAGGAAAATAGATAGTGCAGTGTTCATTAGAATCTAGTGTACCATCCTTTATAAGAAACCTTCTTTTCAACTTAACAAGTTTCTTGTTGAACTTCTTACACACTGGGGTGTTTAATTTCAGAACCCAAACGGAAGCCCTGATATTTTAAGTAGTTCTTCCACTTTGCAATGCATTTATAATCTACTTCATACATTTAAAGTATTAAGACACGATTTTCCTTTTCTTAATGTGTCATTAACAAATAACATATGTGACACTATAATATCATTATTAATTTGGAACCCTACAATCATGTTTAATTTTTATACTCTCGTAAGAAGTTTAGTTAGGTCTTCTATTATATGAATGAACATGAGGACATTGAGTCATCCTGTCTAGCATCCCTAAAGCTTTTGAATTCAGTTGTTGGTATCCATTTATCAAGATGGAGGATTAAGATGAAAAGAGTGATCAATGAACCATAAACAGTGGATTTGGACAAAAAAAAAAAAAAACTCTTTGGAAAATTGATTCCAAAAACTGGAATCATGAACTCTTTTTTCCGATGATGGGTCTTACAAGAATCATGAGACCCAGTATCCATGTAAAAGTCAGTGTTAGAGAATAGCTCGATTGAACCCACTGGTATATCAAGTTTGGTTGTCATATTTTAGTATCAAAACTCATTTAGAGTCGCTTGATTAAATACGAGACAACTTCTTTTAGGTTAGACTATAAAATCTAGGAATGTTGAGACGTACAAGTATTACTCTGAAGACCCGAAGAAAGTGAAGAAATAACGATTGTAATGAAGACATCATCTTTCCACTTGATGTTAGCAATACTGACTCGACTTGTTTATATTCCTAAAGTATATTTCAAGCCGTTTTATATTGAAAACATAACATGCGAAGCTATATATACGATACTCTAATGATTACATTTGGTCATATCATTATTATGATCAAAGTATCAAGGAAATATATTACGAAGTATAACTTTTATCTTTTGAACTTCGTAAATACAACATCGAAAGAATATATGTATTTAGTTTCTTAATTATCTGTGGGATATAAGTGTGATTTCATCCTAGAAAACTATGTATTACTATATTGTTTTAAGGAAGTAAATGTATGAACTTGTTTCATAATCGAAAGGGGAATCATAAGTGTGTTGGAACGTTTCATTATTCAATATCATTTGAATGACAAATACAAGATGACAAGGTAGAACCTATCTTAACTTATGTTGAGAATTGAAGTATAATCGCTCATATCCTATATTGTGGTGACAAGGTGTAACCAATCCTAACTAGTTTTTAGAAAGAAGGTGTAATCGATCACAAGCCACATTGTGTAGCAAGTTGTAATCGGTCACAAGCTACTTTTTGAAGCAAGGTGTAACCATTCACAATATACATTGGGAAGTTAGTTGTAAATGGCCATAAGCTACTTTGGGAATCAAGGTGTAATCGATCATAAGCTACTTTGGGAAGTAAGGTGCAGATGATCACAAGCTATATTGGGAAGCATGGTGTAACCGATCACAACCTATCTTGGGGAGCATGGTATAACTGATCACAACTTATATTGTGAGTCATGGTATAACCGATCCCAAGAGAAAAAAACGAGTTTCCAAAGTTCACACAATTCTTCATGTTGTGTGTAAATTCAGAATTAGGGTTTGCTAAGATGAGAAACTTCTAGATGTCGACATTATTTGAACATGTGCATAACTCTTTCATTAATCGTTCAAAGATATTCCTTGATGCTCAAAGTGATCATAAACGAAAATATTGAAAAATATTTAATTATTATTTTTAAATATATATGTTTTAATTACCATCAATTAAAGCATATTCTCTGGAAAATGTTATTAGTTAATGTGCAAAGATAATAATGGAAGTTTTCTAAGAGATATTTCAGAAATATGATTTGGAATTTAATTGGAAATAGGAAAACCGAAATTAGGTATTTAATGAATATTTTGAGAAAATTTCTAGTTTTAGAATTTCCTTGTTGTCCAAACAACATTGGTCTATTAATACTTGAGTTTCCATTTCTTACAAACTATCATAAGAGTCATGCAAACTTCATTCGTGTTGTTTCTAGTTGAGCCGTCTATCCGGAGAAGAAAGAACCCTAATTAGGCGAAATCTCTCACGACCGCTCGTTTAAAGACTTCTGTGGGATCAAGAAGCTCTAGGAGTACAATTGGTGAGAAACTAAATAATTGCATTGTTATTTTAGTTCTCGATTATTTATTTTATTGACTAGCGGTTGTTGAAACTTTGATTGCACCTAGTTTGGTTATTCTTGAGAGCCTTCTCTTATTACATAAGGGTCACCCAAACTATATCAAAGTATCGACGGGATCTCGGATCTAAAGATATCTTGTGATAATCCATCATTAACAGATTCCGCTCTGTATGTAATTGGTCACAAGAGGATTCAAGTTTGTGTTGTGCAGGTTGTTGGGAAGGAAATTGAATATTTGATCAAGAAGTCGTATTGATCGACAACTATCATTTGGTGTTACTCTTTAGTATTTGAATCTGATAGTTGTGAATCTGAATCTAAGTTACTGATTGGTAGGTTTCTAAAAATACCTACAAACTAATACCGCAAGTGCCCGGTGTCGATTGTAGCTTGTGCAAATACGGGTCGAATCCACAGGGACTAGGGTGTGAGTTGAAGTTTCCTAAACTGTTTTCTAAGCTTAATAGAGAACAAAGGCAGTGATAAAGAAACAAAGGCAGTGAGCCAAAGGCAGTGAAGATGATTACAGCTACAGATGGTAGACTAGGAGGATACTAAGGCATTTGATTCCACATCTTGATCCTAAACTAAGGAAGTTCTTATGCAAGCTATGTCTTGTTCTTTCAGGGAAGACTAAAATGAGTGATTTACTAACTAACCTTGCTAACTTACCCCTAGCATCAACTGTCTTCTTACAACACAGCTGATCACAGGCTTGTTCGCTCAATCAGTTAACTATCAATTCTAAGGCAATCTCTATAGTGGATTGAATTCTTAACTATTGACTAGCTACACTCCTAGCATCAACTGTCTTCTTACAGCACAACTGATCACAAGTGAGTTAACCCAAGTAGCAATTCATCAATCCTAAGGCAGTTAAATCATTCCAAGACAATACATTACAGTCCTTCAAATGGACTGATTTCTTAACCACAGTCACAACTTCACCCCTAGCATCAGCTGTCTTCTTACAGCACAGCTGATCACAGGTGAATTAGCTCAAATGGCTAATTATCAGTCCTACTTCAGTTTAAACATCACAAGAACAATAACATGTATACTAACTATCCTAGCATGCAATCAAGAGTTTCATCTAAGCCCTAGCAAGTAAATTAGAACATACTAGACATGGTGAACAAATACAATTGAAATTTACAAAATAATTGAAATTAAGAACTAACCCTTGAGGCACTGGATATTCCAGTCCTCTTGGGTGAAGCACTGGCTAGCCCAGGCATGCCCATTACAACATCCCAAAGCATCTATTTATACTCAATTACACTTTACAAGAAAAACCCCCAAAACAGTAAATTAGGGTTTCTGAAAATTGAAATTCAGTTTACCTAATCTTTGATAATGGCTTCTGTACGTCGACCCATTCTTCTTCTTCTGACTCTCCTGATGCTACCCATGCCTCCAATTTGTGTTATTTCTCAATCTAATTTACAAAACTCACACGCCTAGGGTTTCTGAGAAGAGGCGAGTGAATTAGGTGAATTAGGTCTCTGAAATTAGAAGGGAATAGGTGATGGATGATGGGGTGATGGGGTTGTTGGTGATTTGAGAGCTCGGTGGTGGTTGTGGTGGTGGCAGAGAGTTGGTGATGGCAGAGTTTTCTCTACAGACGGTGAGGGAGAAGATGGAGTCGATAGAATTGGAGAAGGGTGCGTTTGTTTTGCGGGTATAGGTGTTAGGTGTTGTAGTGTTGAGCGGTTGTAGCAAATTCGATGTCCAGTGAAGATGATACGTTGGATGATCACATCTGGATTGAATCGAACAGCTAAGATGGAACAGGCTTGCAGCGACCGTTGGATGCGTGATACAACAATTCTGACGGCTTAGATTGGAGTCAGGTACTATGATGTTTGACAGGAGCTTCAAGATTTGATTCTCGGTGATGAGGCGACCGTTGGATGATGTGATGGATCCAATCTGACGGCTCTCATGGAAATGGGTATGGATATTGGAAATGGATTTGGGTAAGGGTTTTGGGCCTTGGGTATGCCAAGCCCATATCTTCTTTAAGGACAATTCTTCCTCTTCAATCCCACTTCTAGTTGATACGGCTCTTGGAAACATCATTCTTCGCTGCCTTTCTGCGGGAGTCTTTGCCGTTTCTTTGCTCTTTTCGCTCCGTGAGTTAACCAGGCTTTATTTAGTACCTAAAAATGCAAAATTAATTGATAAAAATATTTATTCTTGAAAACAATGAAAATACAGAATATGGGATAAAATGTAGAATTAATGCACAAAAGATGAGTTAAATGCCAAGAAAAATATATAGAAATATGCACTTTTTAGCACTCATCAAATACCCCCAAACCTGAATTTTACTTGTCCTCAAGTAAAACAAAACTAAGGAAATCCTACCTATACCACTGTCGCTGGTCTCTCGAATGCATTTAGCGTATGCACTAAGCCTTTTAAACCACTAAGTGTCCCTAGTGGACGAGTGAAGTCTCGTGAAGGTTTGCTTAGAACGTACCTACAAAGTTCTAGGACAAAATATAAGCTCAGATTCCATGAAATGTGACATGTGCAAGACAGTAGAAGCTCACTGCAAAATGGAGATGTCAATCTAGCTATCAAAGGCACAATCCTAGCACTGATAACAACTAAAGACACGTGATAAGAGTGTAAAGTGTATCTACACATGTTTCTAGAATGACCTGAAGTTATGACTACTAGTCACCAAGAGATAGTTTTTAGGATAAGAACCGAATTCTAAGCCAAGCTAGCTGTCCGTCTTTACGAGAATTGTGAATGTTCACCCAATGAGTTGGTGATATTTCAGTTTACCCGCGTTATACATCGATGGCTGCACCCTCCTTGCTTATTACAATAAAACAATAAAAGATGACTCTTTACATGACTCTTATTTACATTGATTACTCTCTTTTATTTTTGGAACAAGAGAGAACTATTGTCTTTAACATGACAAAACATGGAATAAATAAATACTTGATTTTTTTTTTGATTTTTTTTTGATTTTTTTGATTTTTTTTTTTTTTGAAGAAATAACTTTGATCTTTACAACATAGTGACACTTTTGATACATGAACAAAAAGAAAAACATAATTACATGACTCTTAGCAAGAGGTGGCCCTTATCGAATGCATCCGGTCAAATTCTATGGTTGCTTTTCTTAACGTATCCTCCAACTTCTATCCCAGCCAACCAAAGAACAAGCTAGTCAAGTCTCATTCAGTATTCTAAAGTGATTGGCAATCTAACTTCCTATCAAACACCTTGAAGATCGAGGCTATACATGTATTGGTAGATCGTGCGCGTGCAAGTTTCTTATCACTATGTGAATTATGCTAGAATCAGGGTGCCTAAATATCTAGACTAAGAATCCTTATGTTTACATACATGCACAAGAGTCAACATTTCAAGGTAAATGAGCTCCATTTTTATGATTTTTTCTCATTTTTATATTTTTTTTTCATTTTTTTTTTTCAAAAAGAAAGAGTTCTGTTTTTAATTATAACATGTTATCGTGGTGTATACTCTATACCCCCAAACCTAAACTAAACATTGTCCTCAATGTTTCAAAATATGAAAAGAATTATAACATACGAAGAGGATTATGCTGAGTAGAGAAAAAGGAAAGAGTATACCCGATTTGACGGCGAAAGCAAAATTAGAACTCCGTTATTCAAGGCAAAAATCCAACATATTTCAGTTAAGAGTCACATTGGATTAGCAAAATATGTACAAAAGAAACAAAAGATTTAACTAAGAAACTATCTACTAGATTCTATACAAGAAAATTTGGTTTTTAATGGGATTGGACTTTTAGGGAAAAGTTTGGTTTTGTCGGGAGACATTTGGTTTTGTTGGGAATGAAAAACATTTGGTTTTTGATGGGAAAGAGAAAATTTTGGTTTTTAGGGAAAAAGGCCCAGCTGACAACTTATAGTTTGAGTACGAGGCCCAACTGTTCAGTAAACCAAGCCCAGAAGTTAAGTTTCAGTTGGGTTTTGGGCTAGCTGTTTAGCCAAAAGACTAAGCCCAACTGGGCTTTGAAAACTTTTTACAAATTTTTGTTTTGGGTTAAGCCCACAGTGTAGGGGTTTAAAGTTCAGTTGGGTCTAAGCCCACAATTCAGAAACAAAATTTAAACTTGGGCTTAAATCCATAGTTCCATTGACAGGCCCACAATTTCAAAACTTTTTACAAGGCTCAGAAATTTAGTGTGAGATAACAATACCCCAAACCCAGTAAACTGGGTTAGCTTTGGCTGGGCAAGTTTTAGCTGGTTCCTGCCTCATCCCACAGTTTGCTTTGCCTTGCTCTTCTCCCTTTCAGCAGCAAAGTAGCAGGTGCAGAAGGCAGTAGCAGCAGCAACACAGGAGGTACCTGGACTCAGAAGAGGAGTGTTCAGTTCACATAATTGGAGGAGTGAAAGAACACAACAAGTGAAGGATAAAATATGCAGCTAAGATGCACAGCAAGATGGACAGCAACAAATCTCAGACATTCACATCAATAAATTTCAGGCATTCAAATTTCGGTTGACAGTGACCCAATGGCCAATATGCAGTAGCAGCTGACTTAATGCTCAATTACTCCAAGCAAATGCAATAACAGATGCAATTGGCAAGGCCAAGATAGGGGAGCAGCCAGTTACAGGGCAGGGCAAAGCTACAGATTATGAAAAAATGAGAAACTATGCAGACAATGAGCAAAGCCACATAGCAAAGCTACAGATGCAGTGATGCTTTGCAGGTATTCAGAGCAGAAACAAAGATGCAATATGCAAGATGCAAATGCAGAGATGCAGATGAAGATACTGATGCAGAAGATGATGCAAACTAAAGATGCAATATGCTAATGATGCAATGCTAATGATGCAGATGCAGATGCTTACACTAAGATGCTTATCAGAACTACACAGCAGGTTATGCAAGAAAAGATGATGCAAGTGACAGCAAACTAAGCTACATTAAGTTACACTAAGTTACAGCTAATCTACACTAAGTTACACTAAAACAGCAAAACAACACAATCAAAGGAACAACTTCACTACACAACAGCCAAGTCCCCGACAACGGCGCCAAAAACTTGGTAGGTTTCTAAAAAGACCTACAAACTAATACCGCAAGTGCACGGTGTCGATTGTAGCTTGTGCAAATACGGGTCGAATCCACAGGGACTAGGGTGTGAGTTGAAGTTTCCTAAACTGTTTTCTAAGCTTAACAGAGAACAAAGGCAGTGATAAAGAAACAAGGCAGTGAGCCAAAGGCAGTGAAGATGATTACATCTACAGATGGTAGACTAGGAGGATACTAAGGCATTTGATTCCACATCTTGATCCTAAACTAAGGAAGTTCTTATGCAAGCTATGTCTTGTTCTTTCAGGGAAGACTAAAATGAGTGATTTACTAACTAACCTTGCTAACTTACCCCTAGCATCAACTGTCTTCTTACAGCACAGCTGATCACAGGCTTGTTCGCTCAATCAGTTAACTATCAATTCTAAGGCAATCTCTATAGTGGATTGAATTCTTAACTATTGACTAGCTACACTCCTAGCATCAACTGTCTTCTTACAGCACAACTGATCACAAGTGAGTTAACCCAAGTAGCAATTCATCAATCCTAAGGCAGTTAAATCATTCCAAGACAATACATTACAGTCCTTCAAATGGACTGATTTCTTAACCACAGTCACAACTTCACCCCTAGCATCAGCTGTCTTCTTACAGCACAGCTGATCACAGGTGAATTAGCTCAAATGGCTAATTATCAGTCCTACTTCAGTTTAAACATCACAAGAACAATAACATGTATACTAACTATCCTAGCATGCAATCAAGAGTTTCATCTAAGCCCTAGCAAGTAAATTAGAACATACTAGACATGGTGAACAAATACAATTGAAATTTACAAAATAATTGAAATTAAGAACTAACCCTTGAGGCACTGGATATTCCAGTCCTCTTGGGTGAAGCACTGGCTAGCCCAGGCATGCCCATTACAACATCCCAAAGCATCTATTTATACTCAATTACACTTTACAAGAAAAACCCCCAAAACAGTAAATTAGGGTTTCTGAAAATTGAAATTCAGTTTACCTAATCTTTGATAATGGCTTCTGTACGTCGACCCATTCTTCTTCTGACTCTCCTGATGCTACCCATGCCTCCAATTTGTGTTATTTCTCAATCTAATTTACAAAACTCACACGCCTAGGGTTTCTGAGAAGAGGCGAGTGAATTAGGTGAATTAGGTCTCTGAAATTAGAAGGGAATAGGTGATGGATGATGGGGTGATGGGGTTGTTGGTGATTTGAGAGCTCGGTGGTGGTTGTGGTGGTGGCAGAGAGTTGGTGATGGCAGAGTTTTCTCTACAGACGGTGAGGGAGAAGATGGAGTCGATATAATTGGAGAAGGGTGCGTTTGTTTTGCGGGTATAGGTGTTAGGTGTTTTAGTGTTGAGCGGTTGTAGCAAATTCGATGTCCAGCGAAGATGATACGTTGGATGATCACATATGGATTGAATCGAACGGCTAAGATGGAACAGGCTTGCATCGACCGTTGGATGCGTGATACAACAATTCTGACGGCTTAGATTGGAGTTAGGTACTATGATGTTTGACAGGAGCTTCAAGATTTGATGCTCGGTGATGAGGCGACCGTTGGATGATGTGATGGATCCAATATGATGGCTCTCATGGAAATGGGTATGGATATTGGAAATGGATTTGGGTAAGGGTTTTGGGCCTTGGGTATGCCAAGCCCATATCTTCTTTAAGGACAATTCTTCCTCTTCAAGCCCATTTCTAGTTGATCCGACTCTTGCAAACATCATTCTTCGCTGCCTTTCTGCGGGAGTCTTTGCCGTTTCTTTGCTCTTTTCGCTCCGTGAGTTAACCAGGCTTTATTTAGTACCTAAAAATGCAAAATTAATTAATAAAAATATTTATTCTTGAAAACAATGAAAATACAGAATATGGGATAAAATGTAGAATTAATGCACAAAAGATGAGTTAAATGCCAAGAAAAATATATTGAAATATGCATTTTTTAGCACTCATCACTGATTCAGATTGATCTTACCCAACAAAGGAGTTTATTAGTTCAAAAGGAAGAGCCTTTGTGAATAACTCAACTATCTTCAACCAAAGATTGATTGGAGTGGTTACCAAACAGTTCTGTTACTTTAGTATTTGGAATAAGATCCAAATGAGTAGTTATTCACGTGTGTGACACTAGAATTCGAAGGCTCAGGGATACCGAGGAAACTAAGTAGCTAGGGGTAGTCTACTTGGTCTCAAGTAATACGAATTTGACATTAAATTTTGTATAACGGCTTAATTATGAGAGTATTCAAACTGGACTAGGTCCTGGGTTTTTCTGCATTTGCGTATTCCTCATTAACAAATTCTTGTATGTGTTATTTACTTTACTTCCATATTATAATTTTTATTATAATTAAATAAATAATATTATTGTGTGTTAATCCGAATTACTTGATATTGATTCTAATAGTCAATCGATTTTATTACCATAACTATTATCAATTAAACATCTTGTTGTTGTATTTTGTCGACCTCATCCATATAAAATCACACAAAGTATAAGATCTATAGGTTCATATTCGAAATATTGTGGTATATTCGGGTACCCTCGTCTTTTCAGTCAGGTTTTGCAATTTTAAAATTCTAGGTTTAATAGGATTTATTGATTAGTAAAACACAATTGTTGAGCGAATCACGAATCAATAAATATTCATTGTTAGTAGACACTCGATCATATGCGTTAATATGAGGCAAACTTCTAGCTAGGCTCATATTATATACATGAAATATGTGACACCCCTTAAATTTCATATGACGCACACTCTAGGATGCGTATATACGAGATGAAGCCTTATCTCGAGTCTGTGTTGCGAACTCTGTATTGCATAAACTCACAGTTTTGATGCACACTTTGCAAAAGTGGTGCATCGTCTTGGCATTATGATGCTCAAGCATCATTATGTTTTTCGTAAAAATGACAGCACTTAGTACATGGCCAGAATTTCCCTCATTTCAAAGCGTGAAAATGCGATTAAAACTTATATAGAAAAGAACTAAAATATTTCGCAAGTTGGACGTTGGCTAAGAGTTGGATATACATAACTGTAGATGGGGAAAAACGATTTGCTGGTTTTTAAGGAATTGAGGAGACGACCGTACGGAGGAGACTCCTCGAACCGAGCGAAATGTTAAACCTCACACAGATGCACCGCTGCAAAGGGGGTGCTTTAGATTCGAGAGATCAATATGTAGTACTCCGGCCTAAATCAAGACAATGGACGTTCCAGAGTAAATTCGGTCACAAGAGAGGATGGGTTGATCTGTAGGACGGAAGCTGAGAAATGCGTGGAATCAATGGTAATCAAAGATTGTGGGTGTGTGAATTCTGAATATGATAAGCTCCGAATGATTGAAATTGCTCAATTGAGAGTAGTTGCTCAATTGATGAGTTGATGATCTCGTGTTGTCAGTTTGACGTGAGATTGATGATACTGATGATGCTGATGATTCAATCATGATTCAGAGACTTATTTATATTGCTGGAATTTTAGACACCATGATCCCATGAAGTGTGACAGTTGATGGAATCAAGGAGTGGGGAAGTGAAGATCGTGTTTGAAAACAGTTGCTCAATGTGTGGAGACTTGGTCGATTTTCCACCCACTACCTCGTGAATTCTTTCAACTGATTGCACGACTTGCTCACATTCCATCGTGTGTTTGAACACACGTGTCGTAGACCGCCATACCAAAACCCTAAGTGATATCCCCCCAAAAAGACACGATTGACGTCTCGTGGTATGTTAGTCAATTGATGAATTCATGGTTTGATGGGACGATGAGTCCATGTAGTTGCTGAGAAAAACTCATGAATTGAACATGTCATGAGACAGAGGTATAATTCTTACGATGAAGTGAGTAAGTATTGCTCATTCGATGGATCGTTGAATACTGATTGTTGAACCAATATTCCTTGGTTTGAGCAAATATTTATCATCTGAGCAAGTGTTTCTCATGTGATGAATTGTTGAATATTTGATCGTCTGAGCATGTGTTGCTCATCTGATGGATTATTGGCAGCGCACCGAAGATATTAATTAGAATACTGGTCGTTGAACCGAGCATAATTAATAAAATTAATGACCACGAGGCCGTCGTAAAATTATTAAGGTTGGAATATGGAATGATGATCCTTGGATTAAGAAACCCTAATTTGATCAATTGATGATCAATTCATGGTTCGTCAGAAGTTTAACCATGGGACGAAGGAGGGAGCGACTACATTGGACCGTGGATCAACCATGTAGTGTCCATATGCTTACGTGAGCAAATACGAAGAACTCCTGAAGAGTTGACGATATGTTGGTGGAAGAATGATTAAATGCTGGCTTAATCATTTATTCAAAAATGCTTGTCTGAGCCTTAGGTGAGAAAACCTAATTAATTATGACGAGGCGAGGGACCGACCATGGATTCATGAAACCGGCCCTGGGTTGTCACCTGACCGCCTGACGATCACTTCATGAAAATCCAAAGTGTTTGGAAGAGTTTTGGACCTAATACGATCACTTCCGTGAGCCAATGAGCCAATCTTGGTCAGTCAAGATAGCGTGCTCGTGTCCCCAAGGCGTCCGCGTCTCAGTCCTGAGAATTTTGATATTTTCTGGCGTGCAATTGAGCATCCATTCGAGAAAATATGACAAAATTAGGGTTTCGTCGAAACTGAGGAAAACACCATGAGATGATGACAAATAATTATAAAATAAGGAATGAGGAGGCGTGGGACCGTCGTGGTCAAGGCATGGTCGGCCGGTCGTGACCATGGTCCCGTGGTGCCTTTTCCTTAATTTTGTAATATTTTGATGATTTTATGAAAAATTCATGAATTTTAAGAAATTTGATGAATTTAGGGAGTTTCCATGAATTGAAGGAGTTTTCATGAGTTCATGGAAGCAAAATATTAAAATAATAAAAACACGGGCGTGTGGGACCATGGAGGCATGGCCGGCAGGCTATGGACCGGTCCCACGAGTTTTTCATAATTTTTTAATATTTTTAGGTATTTTTGATGATTTGAGCGAATTTTTCCTAATTTGAGAGAAATACCATAAAATCAAGGAATTTGATGAATTCAAGGAAAAATAGGATAATAATAATAAAATAATAAAGCAAAGGGCATGTGGGACCGGCTAGGGCATGGCCGTCGGGCTAGTCGCCCGGTCCCACAAGTTTTCATAATTTTATTTTATTATTATATGATGATTTGTGCAAAAAATACCATGAAATCAAGGAGTTTTTTCATGAAATTAGAGAAATAATAATAATAATAAAATAATAAGGAACCGTGGGGTGTGGGGCCGGCTGGGACCAAGGCATGGCCGGTTGGCCAATGGTCACGCCCCACACTCCTTTCCTTAATTTTATATTATTTGTTATGGATTTATGGAAGTACCATGAAACCGAGGAGCTTCCTCGAGACGAAGGAGATTTGATCAGATGAGAGAATTTTCATCAAATCATGGAAAATAATAAAAATGTATTAAAAATATAAAACTGGCGTGGAACTGACCATGGCACGGTCGGTAGGTCGTGTGTCTGTGTTCCCAACACCTTGGTCAATATTTTTAATTATTTATTATTTTCTTCCCTATTTTGCATAGGTTCATCGTTTCGTTGTATTTTGAAATACTCGTTCGTGCGGTGACTGTTTGTGTATCGTCGTTGAATACACTTTCACCATTTGAATCGGGGCTTACTTAGAGGTAGCTCAGACGCCCGGTTGTTGATTATTTATTACTAATTGTGGAGTCCAGTGGAGAATAATTCACAAAACTGAGTAATAAGATGTTTATTATTAATTCATAGGATCAGCTGAGGATTCGACTACGGATTCAGAATAATAAAGTGAGAATTACCATTCCAAGGGATCGTAGATTCGACCATAGAATCGGAGTAATTAATATTTATCTATTACCATTTATGAGACCATTCGCAGATTCGACCATGGAATAGGAGCAATTGTTATTGCCATTCCATGAGACCAGTTGTGGATTCGACCATGGAATATGAGCAATTGTAATTAGAAATAATTAACTTTGTGGCTCTATACTAGCAGAGCAAGCTGTCTAGGAGCATTAATTATCCTGATATGAGCTTATCGGTAAGTCATATCCTTTATATAGTCAGGGTAAACTCGTTGTTTGTTCCTAAAGACGTTATCGCTCTATACTGTCTAGGAGCCATCCATCTCGTGATATTATATAGAATTAATCACTGAAAGTATTCAGTATTCATGAGATATGCCGTTGTCCAGTCGTGAGACTACATATCTACATGTACACTGGGAGAAAGTACTCTCCCTTGAGAATTCGATGAGAGACCCGTGTCTCGATACTCATGTCTGATTGCTGGATCAGAGCTTCGTATAATTATTAGTTTACGATTTTAGCCCTTGTCAAAAATCCACCATCTACATTAAGTCCCCTGCTTACTGAGGAAAGCTGTGTTCCTCAGTCAGCATTAAATGGTGATTTTCCGGCCATAAATAATAATACCAGTAATTGAACTTAGTCGTAAGTTGAGACGTTACCGGATTTAGAGAGCATTAGCAAACCACGACTTGATGAAGGCTTCAATGTCATGATTGGAGCATCGTTTGATGAGCATAAATTGGTGTTGATCCGCTGGTTTGGACGACGAGTCCATGGTCGGTTAGGATTCGCGGGCCGGGCCCAATAAGGAAATCCTTAGAAAATTAGGTTTTGGCAATAAAAAAATTGTATAAAAGGAATTAAACCCCCCCTTTTTTTTATTTCACGCCCAGAGCTCCATCACGCCTTCATCTTCATCACGTCCGAGCATCAGGAGTTTTTTGCCGGAGTTCCGATCGCCGCCGACCGTCGCCGCCACCGACCGGCCAGTTTCCGGCCGGCGCCGACCAGGTGAGCGATTTTTTTTTTTGATGTTTGCTGTTGTTTACATGAATTTCATGATGTTGAAATCATATACCTGTGTATACAATTGGTGTGAGTTTTATGAAAAAACCCTCGTTTTTTGAAAACGTTCGTTCGTTCGATCGTTAGTTTTGAAAACTAACTATAATCCCTGATTTTTGAGAGAGATTTTTTTATGAACCTAGGTCCAGTGATAAAACTTAGTGTATGAGCTTTCATGTATACCAAGGTTTCATCATAAAAGAAGTGAATTTTCATGAAATCGGAATAATCCTTCGTTTTAAAGACAAATAACGACGACACGAAGGAAAATATGTATGATGAACTTGTGTCCAGTGATAAAAATTTTTCTTATGAGTTTTCATGTAAATACAAAACTTTATCATATGTATGGGATGTGAGCTTTCACAATATTGCGAAATAAACCTTCGTTTTAAAGACAAATAACGACGATACGAAGGAAAAATAGTTTTTTTTTATATATATATGCAGGCGTGACATATATTGTGCAAAATATGATGATATATTTTATTTTCATGAGTTTTTTTCATTAGATAAAAATCCTTGAGAATTTATGTATGCAAGTTGCACTAATTGCTGTTTTGAAAAAATCAAAACGTGTGTTTTGAGGAACCTTCGAAGATAGACAATATATTTATGATGAAATATTTTATTGTTATAAACTTCATAGGTCAGTTGTGTGAATGTTCACATTATGAAAATTGTGTTCGCGATTTCATGAAAATCAGTTTCGGAAATTAAATAAAGTTTCGTTCGTTTTTGCAGTTTTCGAAGAGACGAACGATTTTGAGGTGTTAACTCTTACGGCATAACTACTACCATTAGTAGAATTGTGAAGAGGTAAGATTTCAGAGTTACCTTTTTTGCTGATGTTGGTTTGTTTACATAGTAGTAATATTTGATCTTCCGGTTCCAGAAAATGTCGACCAACAACAACAGCAATTACGATTACTGGTATTCCTCTTCTTCCTCTGGCTCTTCTGATGAGGATTCCGATGCTCCAGTAGCGAAATAAGAGGCTAGGGTTCCCCATGAAGGGGCGAAGCCTAATGTTCCCTTGGGTGAGCGAAGAGTCTCTTTTGCTGAACTCAAGAAAAGAGGAGCTGAAGACAAAAAGGAGGTTGCCCGTCAACGTGAGAAAGATCGCACCCGGCGTAAGAGACAGAGGGTTAAGGAGAAGCGTCGATTCTTGGATGGAGTGCATTCTGATTCTGATGCTTCTGAAGAAGAGATCACATGGGAACCATCCGAGCCTTACATTAAGCCTGATCGATATGAAAGAGAGCATCAGAGGATGATGAAGAAAATTGAAGCTGAAGCTGCAGCAGAAGATGACTTGGATTCAGATGATGATGATATTATCTTCCGTCCACCGGACTCCACCAATGATTCTGACAGTGACTCTGAAGAAGATGATTCCGAGAAGGATAGTGACGATGAATCTGACAATTCGGATGAGTCCGAAGAGTAGTTTTACTTCCATCTTCTTTAAACGTTAGAGCATTCCCTATTAGTCTTCATAGTGGATATCTTTCTTTTGACTGTTTAAATGACTTTACTTCAATTATACTTTTCTTCTGAATGATGAACATTTTGTCAACGTCGATTTCTTCTAATCCATGACATGGACCAATGTCCATACATCCAAATCCATAATGACTTGTCGATTTTCATGAGAAGTAACATAACACACGGCTGAGAATCATGACGTGTACAAGGCTGCTTGTCCTATCCTTTGACCCGTGATGTTCAGTCCCCAGTGCGTTATTTTCATCCGTGTCTTCGGTATCGATCTTTGAAGCCTAGGGTTTTAGCGAAACTCGTAACTGAGTTGACTATCCGCGAGTGATGACTATCGCCTGATATATATATATCTTCAAGACTCCAAATATATGATCCACACAAATATTTCTTCCATTCCTGAGTCAGTTTCATCGTGCAGAGAAGTTTTGATCTTACCTCATTCCCGTCATGTCGAGCAATATCATTTCTTCTCAAGATGATCTTGATTCGAAGCGTGAAATAGCAACGACTATATCGGTAAGTTGTACACTTCTTCATCTTCTTCTCCTTTCTTGTCTCTGTTCGATCGAGATTGTTGATCACAAGAGAATGATTTTTCGTAGGACTGTAAGAAGAATGCTACTCCTCATAATGCAAGGCCTAAACGGACTATTAAAGCTCCTGCCCGGTATGGATCGGCTCGTGCTGAAGCTGGATCGTCTGTAATTAAACCTATGACTCTTGAGATTGTACTGAGTCCCGGGATTAACACTCCTTCGTTTCATTGTAGGCGGATGTCCGTGTCGTCGTTGATGCTAGACGAAGAAAGAGTGGAAAGTCCGTGACCGTGGTTGAGGTTGAGGAAAGCAGCAACCACGCATGTGAAGATTCTGCAGGATCCGTGGAGACTGGAGACAGTGTCCATGTTCGTGAATACCCAACCGCTGGACTCTTATTCGAAGCTCCATTGATTAATAACTTCCCAGACAATGAAGTGGTCAGTGGATTCGTGATTCCCAAATGTCATGCGCCTCTGTACACCAAGATTTGGAAGAGGTATGGCCACATTGGTACCACAGAAGTGTGGAAAGGTTTTCTTTCAACTCTTTTAACCACGGTAGCGGGGCTATTGTCGATGATCGAGAAAATGAACCAGATGCATTTGCGAGACGTCAAAAACCATGAACTGCACAAATGGGATGAAAAGATCTCGAATTGTGAAATATTGCGATTCAATGTAAGCTGGCTCCGTCGTCGTCTTGAGATAATCAAGGTTCATAAGGCGACAGAGGCTGCCGATGCAATTTCCATGAATGCCGCTTTACTGGATGAGGAGAGGATACTGTCTCTGGAGTCAGCAAGGGTTGAGAAAGCGGTCGAAGACTTGAAGAAAAAGACCAAGATTTTTCAGAAAAAGCTCGACGAGGCTTCTTACAGGGACTATCCGTTACTGGATGGTTTGCTCTGAGTGAGCATTTATGGTTGTTGTTTTTGAATAAATCTGAATTTCTAGTTAGGTGAAACAATTGATCATGGTGTGAACGAATTTTGCACATTTATGAAATGTTTAATGAATAAAGGAGCATTCGCATGCTCTTTGGAGGAATGAAATTACATTTTGAAAATGCTTGAAATGACGAAGAGGTAGTGTGTTTCATGGATCAGGCATAATAAGCTTTTAGCCATTTGCCATTGATGATGTTTCCTTCCTTTCCTCCATTGATTGCTAAAATTTTGTAGTATCCGCTAGACACTGCTTTGATAATAACATATGGCCCTTCCCATTTAGGAGAGAACTTAGGAACAAATATGTCTTGTTGAATGTGCTTTGCCGTCTTTAATACCAAATCTCCTACTTGAAATGTTCGAGATCTTACCATTTTGATGTAGGCTCTGGAGATCCTCTGTTTGTAAGCTTCCACATATTTTTCCACCTTGGATCTCTTTGATTCAAGCATATCCAATTCAGCGATTCTTGATTTGGAGATTTCAGCCTCATCCCATTGTACGCCACTGGATGCTACAATCCTGGCTGAGGGAATTTTGATTTCTGCTGGAAGTATGGCGTCAGCTCCATAGAAGAGGGAATATGGTGAAGTACCGATCAAGCTCCTTGGTGCAGTTATGTAAGACCACAGAGCCATGGGTAATTTCTCATGCCACGATCGAGGATGGTCATGAATTGTCCGACTGATAATCCTGATCAAAGTCTTGTTGGTACTTTCTGCTTGACCATTTCCTTGTAGATAGTAAGGCGTATAGAAGATTTGTTTGATCCCATATTTATTGAGTAACTTCTCAAAATCTTGATTGGCAAAAGGAGTTCCGTTATCTGTGATGATGTGCTTAGGAACTCCGAATCTGCATATTATGTGCTCTTTGATGAAGGCAGCAATCTTAACTCCAGTGGTACTTCAAAGAGGGATAGCTTCGACCCACTTAGTGAAGTACTCTGTTGCAGTGATGATGTATTCATGTTGTTTTGAAGATGCTGGATTGATCTTCCCAATGATATCTAGTCCCCAGCTGTAGAAAGGCCACGGATTATTCACTGAATTCAACAGGAGACAAGGAGTGTGGATGAGATTACCATGGGTTTGGCATTGGTGACACCTCTGAACGTGTGTGGCTGCATCATCTTCCATGGTCGGCCAATAATACTTCTCATGAATTTGAAGAAATAGTTTCCTCTTTTCTTGATGTTCTCCATCATGTACTTCCTTCAGGATTGTAGGGATTTCATGTTCGTCTAAGCACCTCAGTAAATTTCCACCAAAGTTTTTTCGGTATAGGATCCCATCGAGATAGACGAATCTCTTAGCTTTCTGAATGAGTTTGACTGCTTGCTTCTTTTCCAATGGTAGTTCGTTGTCCCGGAGGTATTTGATGTAAGGATCCCTCCAGTCCCCAGTGTGGTGGACCGTCAAAACCTTCAAGTGATGAGGAGGTGTTTGGAAATCAGGAAAAGATCCTTGTAAATCTCTTGACTGAGTCTCCATGGATGGCCAGTAGTACCCCATTCTTTGAAGCTTTCTATAAAGTGTTACCACTAACGTTTGCCCACAGACTTCTTCATGTATGCGCTTGAGCTGTTCTTCTGCTTCGTCGCTCCCAAGACATCGTGATAGAGATCTATCAGGGTTTCCATAGTATGGCCCTCCATGAAGCAAGAAGTAGTTCTTCAATTCCTTGAGGATGACTTGGCCATATGAAATAGAGCTGCTCAATTCATGAATGATGGGTGCTCGCCAATCGTTCGCTGGAATGTCTTCGATCTCAGTGAGCCAAGTTGAAGATACCGTATGCCTCTGTACAATGATCGTTTTCTGTGCTCCTTCGAATTGCAGCTTGGAGGCGAGATTTGCTAGGCAATTAGCATGCCTATTGTTAGTCCGTCCAGTATGGACGATCGTTGCGTCAGCAAAATAGGTCAACAGTCGCTGAGCTTCGGTTCTGAATGGAGCAAGTGTGATTTATTTGAGATAATACGTTCCATTCATCTGGTTGACCAATAATTTTGAATCTCCCCTTATCCCGAGGTGTGTTTCTCTTGCTTGCTTGGCCAAGGATAATCCTAATAGGAAGGCTTCATATTCTGCTGAGTTGTTGGTGCAGTGGAAATCCAACTTGAACGAATGTGAGAAAACTTCACCAGATGGAGACACCATCACTATGCCCGCTCCTCCGGTGTCACTACTAGGGGTGGCAGATCCATAAAAGTATAGAAGCCATGTTTCTTCCTTGATGACCAAGATGTCTGGGAATTCGCCGGGTACTTCTTCATGTAGTGTTGTTGTGTCCCCTGGAAAAGCAGCGAGCAAGTCTGCGACCGCTTGACCTTTGATGTCTTTAGGTGGCGTGCAAGCTATGTCAAATTCTGACATCTGGCGTAGCCACTTCGCTGGTCTCCCTGTCAAGGATGGCTTTGATAGCAAGAACTTTATGGGATCAGCTTTGGAGATGAGTACGACCCTGTTAGATAGTAAGTAATGTCTGAACTTCTGGATTGCATGTACCAATGCCAGGCATGCCCTTTTGGCCTTTGGATATCGGAGTTGAGCATCTATTATTGTGCGGCTGAAGTAGTAAATCGGTCGTTCGACGCCTTTGTCGTCTTTCTGAGCGAGGAGTGCACCAATGGCGACGTCTCTGGAGGCTGTGTAAAGGATCAGAGGTCGTCCCTGCACTAGAGACCTCATGACAGCCGTCGACAATAATATCTGTTGTATTTTATGGAAAGCTTCTTGTTAAACAACTGTCCAGGTGAAGCTTGCTCCTTTTTTCAGCAGAGGTATGAACGAAGCAATGAGTTGAGCTAATCCAGGAATTAAGCGTCGAATATAATTTACCTTGCCCATAAAGCTCTGTAGTTCCTTCACAGTTCATGGAGGAGGCATGGTGGTAATAGCTTTTTCCTTGTCTGGGTCGAATTTGATCCCTTCAGCCGTGACCAGGAATCCTAAGAATTTTCCGGAAGAAACTCCGAATGCGCACTTTAAAGGATTCATTTTTAGTTTGTATTCTCTGCATCTTTCAAATACCTGCCTTAGAACTTCGAGATAAGATGCTCGAGTATTCGATTTTACCACCACATCATCAACATAGTCTTCTACTTGCTTGTGCATCATGTCGTGGAATATGGCAGTCATGGCTCGTTGATCGGTGGCACCAGCATTCTTTAATCCAAAGAGCATCACAGTGTAGTGAAAATTCCCAATGGGAGTACGGAACGCAGTCTTGTTGGTGTCATGCTCGTACATATTGATCTGGTTGTACCCACTATAGCCATCCATGAATAAGAACATACCATGACCACTGGTTGCATCGACGAGCATGTCAATGTTGGGTAGAGGAAAATCATCCTTTGGAAAACATTTATTCAAGTTCCTGAAGTCGACACAACATCTGATTTGACCATTTTTATTCTTAACAGGTACCACATTTGCTAGCCACGTTGGATGAAGAATAGGCTTGATGAAACCTGCTACCAACAGTTTCTGGATTTCGACTTTGATTTGCTCCTCGATTTCGTGTCTAAATTGTCTGGGTGGTTGTTTGACAGCTTTGGAACCAGGGACGATGTGCAGGTGATGGGTGACGAGTTTATCATCCAGACCTGGCATTTCTTCGTACGTCCAGGCGAAGACATCTTGATATTATTTCAGTAATTTTATCAGCTCGGTCCGCTCCTCTGGTGATAGTGCTGAACTGATCAGGATTGGCCGTGGGTCGTCTTCAGTCCCAATGTTGATTGTTTCAAGATCGTCAGTGGTAGAGTCAGTGTCGTCCTGTAGTTGTCGTGGGGCATCCTGGACTTCTTCTTCAAGTAATAACTCACTCTGACACGATTCCTCATGGTGGGGAGACTTTTCATCGTTCTCCCCGATTAATTGCTAATCTTTCCGTCGGCGATAAATGACTCTCCCCTCTACGTCTCGACCGGTCGTGAAGTTTGACCCTGGAGTTGAGACTTGATCATTATGGCGTTTAGTCGGTGTAGTAGGTGACTTGATCATTTTAGCAGCTGAGGATGACGGATCGTTATCAGCCTTCTCGATAGTCTTCCAGCTTGGAAGTGGAGCACTGCGAATCCTGCTTGGAGGTTCCGGGATGCCTTTTTGAGATTCAAGGAACTCAGTATCATATACGGGTGCATAAGGAGATGATGAAGTTGGGATGCGAACGATCTTGTTGTCGAGCAGAGCCTTCATGCATTGATGGTATGATGAAGGAACCACTTTGTTATCATGGAGCCATGGGCGTCCCAGTATTATGTGGTAGTCAGGTTCTTGATCGATCACATGAAACTTTGCTTTCTATCGAATAAGACACACCCTCAAATCTATGTATTCATATCCATATGTATAGCTTTGACTTCCTTCAAATCATGTCATTAGGATGGGATAGCGAACGATTTTACCTTGTGGGAATCTGGCCATCCTGAGAGTCTTCATAGTGATAATGTTGGTGGAAGCACCGGTGTCGACAAGAGCTCTTCTAAATTCGGTGCCTTTGATGAAACCAGTGACATACAATGCTCGGCTGTGTCCTTCACCCGTCATGCGATCTTCTTCTCCAAAAGAGATGTTGTCGATCGAATGCCCAGGCACTAGGGAGACTTCTTCAACTGATGGTGTTGGTGGCGTTATTTGCACACTGGATGATATTTGGTTGAGTGCTGAAAATGTGTCTGTGCGCTGATCCTTGGAGAAGTGCAGGAGTTCACATAGATTTTCAATCAAATGTGTGATCTCTTGTTCCACCGGCTTCTCGTATGTGGTGAAGCTGTTGATTTGAGGGTCAGATTCCGTTTCAGTCCCCGGTGTTGAGGCTTCGGAGCAGAGATACCGCCTAACTCGGATGTTAATCTGATGAGAAATTAGAGGATGTGGTTTATCGTCTCCTTCATCAAGTCCATGTTCCTGGTACGGACCTCTAAAATTTGAGCCAACTCTGCCAAAGTCGGGATCCCTCAGCCTTCCATGCCGCCAGGTGTAACATGAGGAATGTTGCCGTTTGAAATATTCTGATCTGAATTAGTTGAATTAGTCCTAAGACCAACCATCTTGTGAGATTGTTAGATAGAAACCGAGAGATTAATCTCCCACTGTGGTCGCCAATCTGTAGATGGGGAAAAACGATTTGCTGGTTTTTAAGGAATTGAGAAGACGACCGTACGGAGGAGACTCCTCAAACCGAGCGAAATTTTAAACCTCACACAGATGCACCGCTGCAAAGGGGGTGCTTTATATTCGAGAGATCAATATGTAGTACTCCGGCCTAAATCAAGACAATGGCCGTTCCAGAGTAAATTCGGTCACAAGAGAGGATGGGTTGATCTGTAGGACGGAAGCTGAGAAATGCGTGGAATCAATGGTAATCAAAGATTGTGGGTGTGTGAATTCTGAATATGATAAGCTCCGAATGATTGAAATTTCTCAATTGAGAGTAGTTGCTCAATTGATGAGTTGATGATCTCGTGTTGTCAGTTTGACGTGAGATTGATGATACTGATGATGCTGATGATTCAATCATGATTCAGAGACTTATTTATATTGCTGGAATTTTAGACACCATGATCCCATGAAGTGTGACAGTTGATGGAATCAAGGAGTGGGGAAGTGGAGATCGTGTTTGAAAACAATTGCTCAATGTGTGGAGACTTGGTCGATTTTACACCCACTACATCGTGAATTCCTTTAACTGATTGCACGACTTGCTCACATTCCATCGTGTGTTTGAACACACGTGTCGTAGACCGCCAGACCAAAACCCTAAGTGATATCCCCCCAAAAAGACACGATTGACGTATCGTGGTATGTTAGTCAATTGATGACTTCATGGTTTGATGGGACGATGAGTCCATGTAGTTGCTGAGAAAAACTCATGAATTGAACATGTCATGAGACAGAGGTATAATTCTTACGATGAAGTGAGCAAGTATTGCTCATTCGATGGATCGTTGAATACTGATTGTTGAACCAATATTCCTTGGTTTGAGAAAATATTTATCATCTGAGCAAGTGTTTCTCATGTGATGAATTGTTGAATATTTGATCGTCTGAGCATGTGTTGCTCATCTGATGGATTATTGGCAGCGCACCGAAGATATTAATTAGAATACTGGTCGTTGAACCGAGCATAATTAATAAAATTAATGACCACGAGGCCGTCGTAAAATTATTAAGGTTGGAATCTGGAATGATGATCCTTGGATTCAGAAACCCTAATTTGATCAATTTATGATCAATTCATGGTTCGTCAGAAGTTTAACCATGGGACGAAGGAGGGAGCGACTACATTGGACCGTGGATCAACCATGTAGTGTCCATATGCTTACGTGATCAAATACGAAGAACTCCTGAAGAGTTGACGATTTGTTGGTGGAAGAATGATTAAATGCTGGCTTAATCATTTATTCAAAAATGCTCGTCTGAGCCTTAGGTGAGAAAACCTAATTAATTATGACGAGGCGAGGGACCGACCATGGATTCATGAAACCGTCCTGGGTTGTTACGTGACCGCCTGACGATCACTTCATGAAAATCCAAAGTGTTTGGAAGAGTTTTGGACCTAATACGATCACTTCTGTGAGCCAAAGAACCAATCTTGGTCGGTCAAGATAGCGTGCTCGTGTCCCCAAGGCATCCGCGTCTCAGTCATGAGAATTTTGATATTTTCTAGCGTGCAATTGAGCATCCATTCGAGAAAATATGCCAAAATTAGGGTTGCGACGAAACTGAGGAAAACACCATGAGATGATGAAAAATAATTATAAAATAAGGAATGAGGAGGCGTGGGACCGCCGTGGTCAAGGCATGGTCGGCCGGTCGTGACCATGGTCCCGTGGTGCCTTTTCCTTAATTTTGTAATATTTTGATGATTTTATGAAAAATTCATGAATTTTAAGAAATTTGATGAATTTAGGGAGTTTCCATGAATTGAAGGATTTTTCATGAGTTCATGGAAGCAAAATATTAAAATAATAAAAAAACGGGCGTATGGGACCATGGAGGCATGGCCGGCCGGCTATGGACCGGTCCCACGAGTTTTTCATAATTTTTTTAATATTTTTAGGTATTTTTGATGATTTGAGGGAATTTTTCCTAATTTGAGAGAAATACCATAAAATCAAGGAATTTGATGAATTCAAGGAAAAATAGGATAAATAATAATAAAATAATAAAGCAAAGGGCGTGTGGGACCGGCTAGGGCGTGGCCGGCCGGCTAGTGGCCCGGTCCCACAAGTTTTCATAATTTTATTTTATTATTATATGATGATTTGTGCAAAGAATACCATGAAATCAAGGAGTTTTTCCATGAAATTTGAGAAATAATAATAATAATAAAATAATAAGGAACCGTGGGGTGTGGGGACGGCTGGGACCAAGGCATGGCCGGTTGTCCAATGGTCACGCCCCACACTCCTTTCCTTAATTTTATATTATTTGTTATGGATTTATGGAAGTACCATGAAACCGAGGAGCTTCCTCGAGACGAAGGAGATTTGATCAGATGAGAGAATTTTCATCAAATCATGGAAAATAATAAAAATGTATTACAAATATAAAACTGACGTGGAACTGACCTTGGCATGGTCGGTAGGTCGTGTATCCGTGTTCCCAGCACCTTGGTCAATATTTTTAATTATTTATTATTTTCTTCCCTATTTTGCATAGGTTCATCGTTTCGTTGTATTTTGAAATACTCGTTCGTGCGGTGACTGTTAGTGTATCGTCGTTGAATACACTTTCACCATTTGAATCGGGTCTTACGTAGAGGTAGCTCAGACGCCCGGTTGTTGATTATTCATTACTAATTGTGGAATCCAATGGAGAATAATTCACAAAACCTAGTAATAAGATATTTATTATTAATTCATAGGATCAGCTGAGGATTCGACTACTAATTCAGAATAATAAAGTCAGCATTACCATTCCATGGGATCATAGTTTCGACCATAGAATCGGAGTAATTAATATTTATCTATTACCAGTTGTGGATTCGATCATGAAGTCGGAGTAATGAGATAATATAGTTATTGCTATTCTATGAGATCAAGCCGTGGATTCGATCATAGAATCAGAACAATTTTTTATTGCCATTCCGTGGGACCAGTCGCAGATTCGACCATGGAATAGGAGCAATTGTTATTGCCATTCCATGGGACCAGTCGTGGATTCGACCATGGAATATGAGTAATTGTAATTAGGAATAATTAACTTTGTGGCTCTATACTAGCAGAGCAAGCTGTCTAGGAGCATTAATTATCCCTATATGAGCTTGTCGGTAAGTCATATCCTTAATATAGTCAGGGTAAACTCGTTGTTTGTTCCTGAAGACGTTATCGCTCTATACTGGCAGAGCAAGCTGTCTAGGAGCCGTCCATCTCGTGATACTATATAGAATTAATCACTTAAAGTATTCAGTATTCATGAGATATGCCGTTGTCCAGTCGTGAGACTACATATCTACATGTACTCTGAGATAAAGTACTCTCCGTTGAGAATTCGATGAGAGACCCGTGTCTGGATACTCATGTCTGATTGCTGGATCAGAGCTTCGTATAATTATGAGTTTACGATTTTATCCCTTGTCGAAAATCCACCATCTATAATAACTATGGTGCAGTTCTTGTAATTTGTTATCTCGAAACATGTGTGCTAAGAACTGGATATGCATAACATGGAAAACATCTGATTTTCCCCTACTTTTATAAATTTCAATAATATATATATATATAGGAAAGAGGTGTTGGTTGAAATGAACATATGTCAAGATGATCTATCTTCCTATGTTACATACACAAAGAATCCTTGCACAAGTATTATATTGCTATGTTGTATATTAAGAATGCGTCAAAATGATGCAAAACTAATTAACAATGAAAGTTTGCAATAATTTACATAATCTTGAACAAGAGGATGCAGATTGCGAACTAAGTGGCATCAATTATGAACAATCTTGTGCATACTTACACGAACTAGGCGTTGCCTGTCTGTTGGCCTTGCAACACGAGGTGGTATTGGTAGTAAGTTCCGAAATTGGTGAAGAATGGTCACTGCTTGATCATTTCAAAGTACAAGTTTGGTATGTAGGAAGCTGCAATGCACCGCATTTTAGGTCCAACATCTTTTCACTCATATCATCTAATTAGGAGGTGATTGTGATGTTTCGGTGGCTCATACCTTCTGGATAGAAAATGCGATTCCAAAGACCATTGTTTCCACACCTGATAAGGTAGGTGCAGTCTATTCACTGGATGCTCATACTTCCCACCAATATACTTGATGTTGGCATCTACCAATTGCAAATTGGGCATGGCCAGGAAAAAAATAAGCTAACTGGTATATATGTTAGGTGAGCTTTCTTAGGTCACTTTCATTACAAGGATGATGCAATTCAAGGATCATACGAGTCTAAATAATGCACCACCGGCACACCCAACATTAGTCCATGCATTCATCTCAGTTTCGAAGCATAATAAGGAAGTTGAAAATAAGGGTACGATTAATGACCTAGTTACAAGTCCAAATCACATCAAATGAATGAACAAGAATCGGAAGTCAATGATGTATGAAAAATGCATCAACATTAGCCATAATGGCCTTGCGACCTCAGCATAACAAATATAAGGTGGAAATGGAGTTATGTATAGAAACTACGTTTCGAGTATCATAATTGCAAACCATGCTTGAAAAGGAAAATCAAGGTGCATTTGCATGGTAAGCCTTCGGAATTTTACGTCATAGTCACTTTATGCATCGATGAGTTTATGCCTACCAAGCATGACACTGGGGGAGGAAAGTCCTGGTTTGTCAAAGTTGGTACCATAGCAAGTTCTGAGATAACACTAAGTATTGCGCATGTCAAACTCATCAGTATATGTTTATAATGTGATTACACAAAACTTTCTTTAACAATAAGGAGAAATGAAACTTTAAGTTAGAAAAGTAGGCCAATTTTTGTGCATGAAAAGGGCACGTAACATGCCAGTTACTTTGAAAATCGTGTTTTGACTTATCCGTAACTGTGAGTTTTCCATGCCTTAAATCACGACCTGTCATATAGTTGTGAAAATTCTGGAGTACCAAAATACACCACCAAATTTTCTTAGGAAAACTGTATAGGAAAACTTAAATACAATTTCGAGAGTTCAACTTAATGAATCTCAATCAAGGAATAATATTTAGAGCTTTATATTTTTCTCCTACAGTCAGAAGGTTTACAGAGACAAGCCAGTGAACCTGATTTGCGTGTGAGAAGACTTGGACGATTCAAATATCAATATCCAAGAAACAATCGTATCCAACAAACAAGGATGCATGTATCTACTTTGATTTATTTGCGTACAACTGTGATATTTTAATTGTAAAGATAAACAATTAATGTGGAATACAAATAACAGAGACACCAGAAGTTTTGTTAACTAGGAAACCGCAAATGCAGAAAAACCCCGGGATCTAGTCCAGATTTGAACACCAAACTGTATTTAGATGCTACAGACGCTATCCTACTACAAATTAACTTCAGACTGAATTAAACCCTCACAGCAACTCACTTACAGTCGCGTTCCTTACGCCTCTTATATCCCAGCAGGACTCTGCGCAGTTGATTCCCTTAGCTGGCATTCTTTACATCCTAAGAGTTGCTTCAACTCAATTGAAGACTTTAAACCAATCTGTCTTCAAAAGATAAGCCTATATGTGCGATTTCCTTTTTGAGCGTAGATCAAGGTGAGACTGGAAATCGAGAGCAATAGACAAAGTCCAGATAACCTCAAAATCCAGACTTATGTTTACCGAAGAGCAACCTAGCTTATTATTCACCTCACAAGTATTAAACCTGTGAAATCACAAAGTCTGAGACGAAGAGAACTTTGCGATTTCTGTTCATCTTGTTTGAGTGGGTAGCTCAATAATTAAACAAGATCAGGATACACGAACAAACAAGATAAAATATAGTTGTACCAGGCTTCACGAATCCCTATGAAGTCTTTGTACTCACTAAACCCTAAAAGGGTTTTAGGAAGAGTTCGACTCTAGTTTACAACTAGGATACACAAAAAGTATTGTTGATATTCAAATATCCCAGTCTATCGCTGTCGTAGGCGTCAAAAATAAATTACACTTTCTCACTACTCAAAATATGTTACATAACAAGGGAAAGAAAGGATCGTTCCCACAAAGAAGTCTTGGATTGTTACTTGGTTTCGATTTCCTATATAAAACAAAGGGGGGTTTTACAATTTATGTAAGCTAAACAAAGAAATATATAAGTAAATCAAATATGTGAATATTTTGGTCAAGGATTTCATCTTCATTCACAAACATGAATTTGTAACAATAACTAGAATTGATATTTAATCTCAACTTTATTAAAAGTCACAAGATATCTTGATCGCAAGTATATCCCGCTAATTCCCTTATTTCATCTGAACCACATTAAAAGATGCATATGTAAATTCTTCCTAAAAAGCAACCTAAAATGTAAAAGCACAATTAAGTTTAACACTTTAAAAGCACTAAGTTCTTTGGAATAAGACTAATCAAAGCAATCGAACGTGTAAAAGCTCTAATCCGATTTAACAAAGGTTATGATCGACTTGTGACTACTAGGATGCATCACTACAAGCAATACTCACAATTATACTACTTGCAATCAGGAATTATCACTTTTGCGTTTAATAACCTAATCTAGCAATATAGATGAAAGCAAAATCAATCGATTCGCGACTCGACTAAATAACCATTCAAATCATATAACAATATGAATAGTGAATCATAAGAAAAAAAGTATGAAGACAAAACTAATTCATTGCATAAAATCATGGTTGGAACTCCAACTTATTCCTTAACCAAAAGAGAGTCATCTAATCATATCAATGGAGTTCATAAACAAGAAGAAGCAATAAAACTATCATGTTCCAAACCCTAGAATAAAAGTTGAAGCAAAGATATTCGGGAAAGAGATCACTCTTCCCTTTTATATATCTCTCCCAAAAGGATATAACTCTTCCCATATAGGTCAAGCCTTCATTCTTGCCTAAAGTGTATGTCTCAAGGGTCCATCCAAGCCCATGTGCCAAAACATCTTTTCTGGAATTTCTGGGTCCAAAAGTGTATTACCGGATTGATGATGTCATCACCGGAATCTGGTCACCGTGCCAGAATCCGGCGACTTGGTCACGGTCTCTGGATACATGAACTTGTATCCGACTATTGTAACCTCCAGCAACTCATTATCCTTCTCTGCAGTTCATACACTCACAATTCAGAGCCATACATCACAAATGATCTAAACCAATTCTTGCAAAAACGTGCCCAAAAGAGAGACTCGTGGCTCATACTTCCGGTGCCCAACTTTTGTATCCAACACACTCTACCTTTATGATTCAGTGAAACTTGACGATCCATGCTTCAATCTCCAAAATCCGACAACCAGAACTAGTACCACCGGCTCGCCATTCTCGCTGTGTTTCTGCACAGTTTCTGCAGTTCTGGAATTTCCATGCAAGCATACACTTCAGTTCATATATTCCTTGCCACTTTCTTGTCTATGAATCCAATTCAAACAACAAAAACTCCATCCATATATCCATTAGTCTTTGCTCAAAACATCACCAGCAACAACACCATTTGTTTCCCTTCAGTCAAGTCCATGACCACCTCACTGAATTGCAACCTCATTATCACCAGTACATGAACTTCATTTCCATTACTGCAACCAATTCCTTTGTTCCTCCCTGTATTCAATCCTAACATTCATCTATTGATCGCTGTCGTATGCGTCAAAAATAAATTCACTTTCCTAAAGTATATGATAAGAAAGAGTTCGTTTCCACAGAGAGGCGATTGTAGCTATTAAGTATTCAATTTCCTAAGTAACCAATTAGGGGGATTTCTGATTTTATAAAGCAATAATAATTAAATTAAAAGCAAAGTAAATAGTAGAATGTAATCAATGAGAGAAAGATATTGGTCAAGGAATTCATCTTCTATCTTAAACAAGTGCGTGCATTCATGATTAGAATTACAATTTAATCTCTTTTATTATCAAAAGCCTAGAGAATCAAGAGATCAAGATAATATATTAATTTCCTAAGTTCATTAACATACATATTAGAGTTGCGTTTGTGAATTCTACCTAAAGAATAACCTAACGCCTTGCGCTAATTAAGTTCAATTCTCAGGAGCATTAAGTTGTGGAAATAGGATAATCAATGCAATTGTCATACATTGCGCATGACAATTCGGACAAAGGTCAAACTCTACAAATGATTACAAGAGTGTATCAATACAAACCGTAATCATATCATGCTCTTGTATTCGGGGTTATCGCTCGATGAAAAACCCTAAAATAGCTATGGACAAGGATGCAAGTTCAATTAATTGGCCACTTAACTAACCAAACATCTAAGTCCTATCACAATACATCAATCATGTGATTATTAAAAACAATAGAGATTTGAACGATAATCAAGAGAGAAAACTAATGCATTAATCAAGCATAAGTTGTAGATATACGACTACATCCTTAACCAATAATGAATAAATTAGCTACTCATAGCTATTGAGTTCATCATAATCAATAATCAAATAAAGATGAAAGCAAAGCAAACCCTAGTAGCGTAAACAAAAGAGGCTCTCTCCTTAGCTCCCAGAATAATAATACGTCCCAAAGTTGCAAAAATCCTTGCTTTTATGTTTTTCTTAGGTCAAGTATTCAAAGCTCCAATAGATAAGAGTCCACCAAGCCCATGTGTGAGAAACCCATGTAAAAAATTTGCTCAGAAAGTAGTTGTCGGAGGTCCCTGAAAGTGGCCAAAACTTGGCCGGAAAAGTTTTCGGCAAGCATCTCAGGTGACCGGCAAACAGTCACCGGTCCCCAGTCAAACAGACCAACTCGGGAAGTTAATTGAGTTAACTCAGGTCAAAACAGACCGAGTCAGAGGTTGAATCAGTCAGCTAACTCAACCGAGTAGGCTAACTTGCCTGGCCAAATCCATTTGCACGGGCTTGAGATTGCTGCTGCACAATGATTGCAATTCGCCAGTTCAGTCCAGCCATGATGGCTGTGCCTTCTCAAGATGCAGCTTCGACTCTGTCCATCCAACAACATCTGTCTCTTCCTTATTTCTCAAATTCACTTCTTCTCTTCAATTTCAATTCATCACTAAAGCTGTCGTGCTTTTCAGACAGATAATTTGCATCACTAAAGGCGACATGCTTTTCAGACAGAGATGAAGAAATAAAAGCAAATAAAGAGAAATAGTTCGCCTCCAATAGCATTTGCACTTGGAATGATACTTTTTCCATGTTTCTTCTTCTTTTATTCCAAATGACTTCAAAGTACCTAAATACTCAAAAACAAACATAATATACATAATTTACAAGAAAACTTAGCAAAGAAAGCATAAACAATAGATAAATAGTAAGGTTTTTTAGACACCTATCATCTATTCATACCCATTAGCTTCAATCACTTCCTGTATCAATATCAACTCAACAACCAACCCATTTCATCAACACATCATCATTCTCTGCATCTCCATTATATAATTCAAACTTCAATCAACAACAACAATCAACATCTAACTCTTCTCTGGATCACCACTCCAGCTCCAATAGCTCAGCCTTACACCAACCGCAACTGCCATCACCAACTAATGTTTCTATCTTTCTTCTTAGAGTTCACAACCATTATATTAAACCTCAACTCATAAGACTTGAGCTTTATTCTCGGCACCATCACCTGCAGCACGACCAACTCGATACCAAGCTCAACATACCAGATTCAAGCTTCAGAATCCTTTGGCAGTGGCATCAGTTCCCTGCACAACAACATCACCTCCTGCAATCCATTCATAAAATTACAGCACACGACCTCAAACCAATCTGCACATAGACTCCAGCCAATTCCCCCTTCTTTTGATTCTCACAACCAGTGCATCCATTACATATCTCAATCTCTTGCAGCTGCTTATGACCTTCATGTCTCTGTTGCTCCCATGCTCCAGTCACAGACCCACTCATTCATTCATTGTTTCCGGCCAATTCCTCCAGCAGCAACATCACCAGCTGCAACTCCAATCAACCACACTCAGTCACTGCATTACTGCTTCTCCTCCAGCTGCTGCTGCAATCTTTGACCTGGGATACCAATCCTCACTGTTGCCTTTTAACTCCACCATTTCCCTTTCTTCTCTGAATACAACCATTGCACACTTCTTCCATTATTAGACCCATCAAATCTCTGAATTCTTTATATCACCACAAATCCATAAATAATCACCCACCATTATCCTCTTGTCCCTTCTCTGCTTCTAATTCCTCAAATCGAGCTCAATACCTAAATTCCACTTCAAGTCCAAACCCTAAATCATTCATCCACAATTTATTTTCATTCTTCATGTCATTTCATTCAATTTATCGAAATCATCACTTCCAAATGAAAATCCAACACAAACCCATTGTTTACAGACCTTTGAACTAGAGTCTCCATCTGTGACTCAGAACCCTAACCAGAACCATCAATTTTTCCTTGTTTTTCTCAGCACCAGCAAACCCATTTCCTCTACCTGCAATTCAAATCCCAAAAGCAACAATCATACTCTCCTTAATAGCAACATCAAATTCTGTCTAAACCCATTCTTTATTTGCCTTCTTGAACATCGAAATCAGCTTCTTGTTAGAATATGGGCATCCAACTCAAAACCAATTGGCAATAAGTGGAGTGTCCCATATGATTATAAACCACATGATCTTAAATAATTACCCAGAAAATGTGAGACTAATAATCTCAACACGCCCCTCACGTGTAGCCTCGTTGGGTCTAACACGTGGACAATAAATTGGGTGACGCGGAGTAAAGGTGTGGTCAAATGACTCGACATAAATAGTCTGATCTGATACCATGTTAGAATATGGGTATCCAACTCAAAACCAATTGACAATGAGTGGAGAGGCCCTAAGGATTATAAACCGCAGGATCTTAGATTGTCCAAACAAAGTGGGACTAATAATCTCAACACGCCCCCTCACGTGTAGCCTCGTTGGGTCTAACACGTGGAAAATTAAATCGAGTGACGCGGAGTAAAGGCGTGGTCTAATGACTCGTCGCAAATAACCTGCACTGATAACATGTTAGAATATGGGAATCCAACTCAAAACCAATTTGCAATGAGTAGAGTGGACCATAAGATTATAAACCACAAGATTTTAAATAACCCAGACAATGTGGAACTAATAATATCAACACTTCTCAAACTTGAACCAAAATCGCTAGCAGTTCATCCCATTTCCAGCTGAATAATAGAAATGAAATGTTGTCTGAATCAGCTATGTTCGACCTAACTAGGTATATTAGTATGGGACGGTTATCAACACCAACGGGTGTATTTAGTAATTCTTATTAGACTCCAGCTGGTTGTCCCTTATCCTTGACTGGGCTCCGGATATCACTCGTCTGTAAATAACCAAATTCAAAATGGATGATTTTTACTTCTTTTGCTCCAAATGACTCCAAAACACCTAATAAGCTCAAAGCACACATAAGATACATAATTTACATGAAAACTCGCAAAGAAATCATAAACAATAGATAAATATCAAGGTGTTTTAGACACCTATCACCAGTTGCTTCAGGTTCCCCTTATATAGACTTTCAAAGTATATGTTGCTTTATGTTTAAGCTAAGATAACTTTGGAACCAAGCAAACAATATCCACCGTTAGATGAATCTTAGAAATTTGACATATCAAGATAAATAATTTGGTCAGGATGAACCTGAAAAAGTGGGGGCCTAACAACCTCACCTAATATTTCGCTTAGCAATCTGTATGGACTAACTCCAATATACTTTCAAGAGAATCAACTAGACAGTCAGACTCAATCTTAAGAAAAATATATCAAAGAGTTATATCTCAATTTCTCGATTCAATACTTACTCAAGCAAATAACAATCTACGAGCCTAGTTAAATACAAGAGAAATTCACTTGAACGGTACCAAAGACCAATGTTCAAGGATCAATCAATTCCAATCAACAACCAAAGGTTGGATTTACCAATTGGTCGATTCAACGCACAACCTGTGATATTTCAATTATATAAGAAAATATAATGCGGAAAAGAAATAACACACACACCAGAAGTTTTGTTAACGAGGAAACCACAAATGCATAAAAATCCCGGGACTTAGTCCAGATTGAACACAGACTGTATTAAGCCGCTACAGACACTAGCCTACCACAAACTAACTTCGGTCCAGACTGTAGTTGAACCCCAATCAATATCACACTGATCCAAGGTACATTTGCGCTCCTTATGTCTCTGATCCCAGCAGGATACTACGCACTTGATTCCCTTAGTTGATCTCACCCACAACTAAGAGTTACTATGACCCAAAGTCGAAGACTTTAATAAACAAATCTGTATCACACAGAAAAGTCTACAGGAATAGATAAATCTGTCTCCCACAGAAATACCTATGATTTTTGTTCCGTCTTTTGATAAATAAAGGTGAACAGGAACCAATTGACATACCAGACTTATATTCCCGAATAACAACCTCGAAATATCAATAATAATCTTAATCGACTAGCGAAACAAGATATTATGGAATCACAAACGATGAGACGAAGATGTTTGTGACTAATTTTTTTATCTTTCCTATCGGAGATATTAATCTCGAGCCAATTATTACAATTGCACTCAACATGATAGAAACAACAAGATCAGATCACACAACTACAGAGGTGATAGTTGGGTCTGGCTTCAGAATCCCAATGAAGTCTTCAAGTCGTTAACCTACAGGGTCTCGGTAGAAACCTAAGGTTAAAGGAGAACCGTCTCTAGCTTACACAACTAGTATCACACAGGAGGTGTGAGGATTAGGTTTCCTAGTTGCTAGAGTTCTCCTTTATATAGTCTTCAAATCAGGGTTTGCAATCTAAGTTACCCTGGTAACAAAGCATTCAATATTCACCGTTAGATGAAAACCTGATTAGATTCAAGCTAATATCTTTCAACCGTTAGATCGAACTTAGCTTGTTATACACAAATGAAAGGCACATTCATTTAGGTTTGTGTAATCGTACCTAAACGTGTACACCTAGTTGGTTAAACAGTAGTTAACCAAATGGTTAGCCATATGAGCACTTTCATATCAACCTTATTCATCTTCACGATAACTAGTTTAAATGACTCAAAAGAACTAGTTAGAGAGTTGTTCAATTGCTTAGATCTCATAGAAGTATACAAGACACGATCGAAGCAAAACCGGTTTTGATTCACTCGAATCGGTTCATGAACATTATAGCCACGGTTTGCAAATTGGATTCCTTATTATATAAATGTTTTAGTTCATGAACAAACCAATTTTAGAAAGTAACACACTTAAGTATGCATACGGGGATGCGTACTTAAGTAACCGGTTTTGAGTTTGTTTTGGTTTTCAAACTCAACAAAAATTCACGGACGTGAACTTTCTGCCAGTATGCGTACGAGTACGCATACTTAGGTAACCGGATCGAGTTGGTTTTGATTTCCAAACTCAGCAGAAATTCACGGTCGTGAACTTCCGCCAGTATGCGTACGGGTACGCATACTTACCCAGTCTCCATCAACCATTTAGTACACACGCAAGTATGCATACATTTGGTTCCCGGTTTTGGACTTATACACTAATGTGTGAACGCACCATATGCTTATATCCAAAGATGGTTACATGTTCTAAACTCTTTATTTCAATCATTGAAACATTCTTAGAGGATGTTATATAGAGGTTATTCACAATCTATTTTTCATCAAAGCGATTTTCAAGATATTGAAATAATCAACACGACTTTCGTCACTTGTAAAGATGAACTTGGCCAAAACGAAATCTTACAAACACATATTTCGAGAAATAGATAAACGAGATAAACTCGGCTCGAAATAGAAAATGTGTATAATCGAAGTCTATGAAGCAATACGACTTTTGTCTCAAGATAGGAGATAGAGTAGATAGACTTTTGAGTGATAGATAAGTTCAAGTCTCCACATAACTTTTAGTCGATGAAGATCCACCAGTTCCTTGAGTAGTTCTTCGTCTTTACATGATGAACGTCGTGGAGTCTAGAGCTCAACTACACTTTCTATCCTAGTCCGAGACTTAGCTATAAGTAGACTAGAAATCAAGACTTATAGTTTTGGCAACTAAACTTGACAAACAAGCTTGAGATAGCAACACTTGCAAGTTCGACCGAGCAGTGGTCTAACAATCTCCCCCTTTTTCAATTTTAGTGACAAAACTATCAATACATATGGAATACAAAATAAATAAACTTTGCAGCTTCTCTTCCACATGCATGATCTCCTTGGTTCTTCAACATTACTCGAAATCTTCCTTACTTCCAAGTACTCAAATGATTCCAAAGATATTCAATGCAACATCATCGTTGTTGAAGATTCGTAGCCATAACAATGAGAAAACAAAAACTCTCAATCATTGTTACGCAGTGTCATAGTATTACTACACAGCATCAAAGTTCAATTGTATCACAACTTCGAAAAAAATACTATGGTTATATGTATCACTCCCGCTTAGTCAATACTTCATCTCACATGAAAACGACTCCCCCTTACATTATGACCCGGAAACCATATGTATTTGTAGTGTGAACTACACATTAATTCTCCCCCTTTTTGTCAATAAAATTGGCAAAGGTGCGAAAACTAGTGGGATCCTAATGAAATTTCCATAGAGACACTTCATGACTAAAAGAAAGCACATATCAACTTTTTAGATGCAATCATATAGCCTAAACTAAATGCATTCATCAAGGAGTTTATAAAGATACAAGATAACCCCTATAATATTCCACAGCCGCACTCCCCACAAAGATTTGGCAATTAAGCACAAGTTCAATTAAGAACTCTCCCCTATAAAATGTCATTCCCGAAAGAACAACAAGAGCAACCTTACTTTCACGAGAAAAGAAGGATTTCTTTGGACATAACAAATCACATGAAACATGAATTTGTATCCAAAAAACTCAACTAAATCAACCACAAAAGAACCCATGATTAATTCAATCGGAATTGCTCAACATAAGTAAACTTACGGAGCCGCACAATATATAAATGTTAGAGCATTGCTCGGTCGACCTCGCATGCGTTGCTATCTCAAGCATGTTTGTCAATGTTAGTGTTCAAAACTATGAGTCTTGATTTCTAATCTACATAGCTAAGTCTCGGACTAGGATAAAAAGTGTAGCTGAGCTCAAGGACTTCATGGCGATTCATCATACAACGACGAATATCTACTCAAGGAACCGTGGAACTTCATCAACAAAAAGGTATGTGGTGACTTGAACTTATCTATCACTCAAAAGTCTATCTCTTCTATCTCCTACTTCCTATGAGACAAAAGTCGTATGCTATATAGACTGGATCATACACATTTGATATTTCGAGCCGAGTATATCTTGCCTATCTATATCTCGAAATCATGTGTTGGTAAAGCGTTTCGATTTGGTCGGGTTTATCTTCACCTAGTGACGAAAGTCATAATGTTTCAATCACTTTGACGAGAAATAGTGTAACAACTATATAACGTCCTCTAAGAATGTTTCAATGGTTGGAATGAGAGTTTAGGTCTATATAACCAATGATGGATATAAACATTGTGTGGAAACACATATGTGCATAAGTCCTATTCCTTAATCCGAAGTTTGCGAACTTTGTTGATTGAGAGAAACCGGAGGAATTGGCTTTGCCAAGTCCGCGAATTCAGTTTGCGAACTCCATCCGCGAACTGACGAAAGTTCTCTTGCCGAGAAATTCTGCTGGGATTTTCCAAAAACTCGTTTGCGTGTTTAGTCTGCGAACTCAGTCCGCGAACCTAGTCTGCGAACTCAGTCCGCGAACCTAGTCTGCGAACTGGAGGAAGTCTCCCTGCCGAGATTTTCTGCTGAGTTTGGAAAACTCTGTCGGTTGTCTTAAGTCCGCGAACTTGTTTGCGTACTTGAGTGGGTTATGATCTAAAGATGTGCTCTGAACATGAAACTTAAATTACTAAGGAATGCAGTATGCAAACCGTGGCAATAAAGTTCATGAGCCGATTCACTCGAGTCGAATCACCTGTGTTTCAATTGTGTCTTGTGTAGTTACATAAGATCTCATAGCAATTGAACAACTCTCTAACTAGTTCATTTGAGTCAATTTAGCTAGTTATGGTGAAGAAGAACAAGGTTAATATGAAATCCTCATATGGTTGACCTTTTGGGTTATTATGTTGAACCAACATACACGTACACGTTTGGGCACGGTTTTCACAAACCCAGTAAACGTATATCTCAAGTGTGTGTGACAAGCTAAGTTTTCGATCTAACGGTTGAGAAATATTAGCTTGAATCTAAATCAGGTTTTCATCTAATGGTGAATATTGATTGCTTTGTAACTAAGGAAAAACCCTGATTTGAAGACTATATATAGGAGACATCTAGAAAAACCAATCCCCACACGTCTGTGTGATACTAGTGCGCTCGCTAGAGTCAATTCTCCTCTAACCTTTGGTTTTCTTCTCTAAAACCAGGTTAACGACTTAAAGACTTCATTGGGATTGTGAAGCCAGACCGATACTACTTTTATCGTAGTTGTGTGATCTGATCTTGCATCTTCTATCGTACGAGTACAATCTTTGATTGGCTTGAGATCGTGAGAGTTCTCCGATAGGAAAGATAAAGAAGTCACAAACATCTTCGTCTCACTGTTTGTGATTTCTCGACGTCCTCTTGTGTATTCCAGTAAGACTGTTGAGAGGTGATAGATTAATCTAGGCTGTTCTTCGGGAATATAAGACCGGATTATCAATTGGTTCCTGTTCACCTTGATTTTATATCATAAGACGAAACAAAAACCTAGGGTTTTTCTGTGGGAGACAGATTTATCCTTTGATAGACTTTTCTGTGTGAGACAGATTTGTTTATTATCAAGTCTGCGATTTTGGGTTGCAGCAACTCTTGGTTGTGGGTGAGATCATCTAAGGGAATTAAGTGCGCAATATCCTGCTGGTATCAGAGGCGTAGGAGTACAACTGTACCTTGAATTAGTGGGAGACTGATTGGGTTTCAACTATAGTCCAGTCCGAAGTTAGCTTGGAGTAGGCTAGTGTCTGTAGCGGCTTAATACAGTGTGTATTCAATCTGGACTAGGTCCCGGGGTTTTTCTGCGTTGTCGGTTCCTCGTTAACAAAATTTTTGGTGTATGTGTTATTTCATTTTCCGCATTATATTGTTTATCTTTATAATTGAAATAATACAGGTTGTGCGTTAAAGGTTAATCGATTAGAGATCCGACCTTGTGGTTGTTGATTTCATTGATTAACACTTGGACATTGGTCTTTGGTACCGTCCAAGTTATTCCTTGTACTTGATAAAGACTCGCTATTGTTTTTAGCTTGAGTAAAATCAAATCAAGAGAGAGATATTAAATCCTTGAGATACTTTTATCTAGATTGAGTCTGACTTTCTAGTTGATTCTCTAGCAAAGTATTACGGAGTTAGTCCATACAGATTGCTAAGCGAAATACTGGGTGGTGTTGTTATACCCCCGCTTTTTCAATACATAAAAATGGATCAGGGAAGATCAATACTGCGGAATAAACAAAGATTTATTCTATCGTTCATCACTATTTTCACAATGACATACAATAGATTTAATCTTTGTAAACAAAAGTTCATCCTTTCTTCCATCAATATTTGCATAATGAAATAAAAGGCTTAACTTTTGTTTGTCAAAAGCTCATTTAATCTTTTATTAATATTTGCATATCGACATATGAAAGACTTAACTTTTGACCACGTATGGGACAATCATAGTTCACGGACGCAAACACACATATCCCATAACAAGTTGCAATATTTAAAATCATAAAGATCAATACTGCAAAATCATCTTCCAAATAAACTTTAGAATTTAAATAAATAAATCTAAAAACATTGAAGATGAAAATCATTGGACATAGCTATGTGTAATCACAATAATGACTATTCCAAACTCTATTTATTCTTCTTAAAAACACAAGAATAAAATTCTCATAAGAAGTTTTCCTAGACAAAATAAGAATCAAGTTTCTTTGATAACATCATACCTTTGAAAAGGTCCATCATAAAAGGTTTCACTGATATCCTTGATTCTTTTGACCGTAGAGACCCCATGTTCATGAGTGAGAACATTAACTTTTCGATCAACAATACGGGCAAGATGCGTAGCTTTGACACAGTCCATGATGAGCTTCTTCTGATTCCTGATCAAGGTGTTTTGATTATCAAGGACTTTTTCCTGCCCATCAATAAGCTGATTTATTTGCAGTTGAAGATTTGCAAACTCAACCCTAGAGTCATTCTGAAAGAGAATTAAATCCTTGACAGATTCTCCAACCCAAGTTGTACTCTTTCCTTTCCATCATCCTTTTCAAGACAAGTTCTTGAACAGAATCGCATCCTTTAGAGTCTTCTTCCATCTCAAGATTTAGAATTTCTTGAGGTCTTGAGGAGTTTTCCATGCCCTTTTTTTTATTAGAGAGGGTAAAACAATATAAGATATATATATGTTTTCAAGCAAGAGAGTGAAACCCTTGTTGTGGAAACCGTAAACTCCCAAGAGAGACACAAACGTTTATGGACTGGTTGAAAATAACACAGCAGAAGAGTTTCAAAAAGATAAAATACCTCTGTTTTCATATATCCCACTTCAACATGACTCAATAATTAAAAGGTTAATCAGCGCATAATAGTGAGATGCATAGCAACAAAGAGTCCAAAAGACTTTACTTTCTCATTTAAAAGAAAGGAAAACAGTTTAGTCAAATACAATACAGATGGAAATCTAGAGTAGACTTGAGTATCTCCCAAAAATTATTCTTGCATCTCTCAAGTTAGATACAAGAATAGGAATGCCTAAGATTAGGCAGTCAAGTGAGATGTAATCTCACTATAAGTATTGAGAGACGAGTTATAAATTCTATCTGATGGTTTGAGCCTGGTATTTCTTATCTTCCTTCGGTTATTTTTTATTCCATAAGGATTCAACATAATCTTGTCAGGTGATCCATCAGAAGTATTTTTCTAAGGATTAAGAAGTACCTCTAAAAATCGATTCCAGAGAATTAGAATAGACATGTCTCCACCATCTAGACTTAGATTTACCAGACTTATTCTCATAAATGCTGGGAATGTGTACTTTTGCACCATTCGGAGAAACACGATTCCTGTGGGAATTTCGAGATGAGTGACCATTGAAACCCATCTTATGAGAATCCTGTTTTTTTTGCAGGGATGAAATCCATTGTAGTGGTCATTAGAGAGTTTACTCTGTCGACGGTGAAAAAAAGTAGATTTTGAAGCTCAGAAATATGTTTCTTTCTGGAAAACAATGATGAACATAGTGATTCTTTTTCCCACAGAAGGAACAGGTTCGTGGAGAAGAAACATTAACAGGAACCTGTTTTAAATTTATAGCCCTATTAGAAGATTGCAAGTTATGCAAACGCTTCTTAGCAGAAACTTCCTTTGGATAACATCTCTTCATGTACTGTAATTCTGTCTGAGAATTGATAATCGGTACAGAAGAATTTCTCATTAAAACAGAGTTTTCCTTTTTCAAGGATTTGCACTGTTCTTGGGATAAAATAAGGGATGCACCTAGTTTCTCTTTTTCAATACGAAGTCTGTTTGGGTCAGATGAATGCGTCTCGATCAAACGTTTTTCTCTAATTGAGTCTTCTTTAACAATATTCTCAAGAACACTAATCTTTTCACGCTGAAGGGTAGTTTATTGAATAAGTTTTTCGATATTGTTGGAGAAGGATTCAATGATACTATAGAGTTCCCGTTCTCGACCAAGAGAATTTTCAAATTCATCAAAGAGCTGAGCATGATTATGAAAATCAATAGCCACAGTAGATTTTTTTGAGATTCTGGTGAGATCCATTTCAGCATTTGATAGAATGTGAAATGTCTCATTTCTGCATCAGGATTCAGAAGAATCAGCTAAGGAGTTATCCTTTGAGGCAATCCCAATACATTTGGCATAATTGAAAGCTTTGGAAGACATTTTGGTGTGTGCACCAGCAAGAGTCAGATTGCTACAAACACAGACTTATGAGGTCTTTAAACGTGTTTGCCTGCTCTGATACCAATTGAAAAAGTGGGGGTCTAACAACCTCACCCAATATTTTTCTTAGAAATCTGTATGGACTAACTCCAATATACTTTCAAGAGAATCAACTAGACAATCAGACTCAATCTTAAGAAAAGTATATCAAAGAGTTATATCTCAATTTCTCGATTCAATACTTACTCAAGAAAATAACAATCTGCGAGTCTAATTGAATACAAGAGAACTTCACTTGAACGGTACCAAAGACCAGTGTTCAAGGATTAATCAATTTCAATCAACAACCAAAGGTTGGATTTACCAATTGATCGATTCAACGCACAACCTGTGATATTTCAATTATATAACAAAATATAATGCGGAAAAGAAATAACACAGACACCAGAAGTTTTGTTAACGAGGAAACCGCAAATGCAGAAAAACCCCGGGACCTAGTCCAGATTGAACATACAATGTATCAAGCCGCTATAAGCACTAGCCTACTACAAACTAACTTCGGTCTGTACTTTAGTTGAAGCCAAATCAATCTCACACTGATCCAAGGTACAGTTGCGCTCCTTACATCTTTGATCCCAGCAGGATACTACGCACTTGATTCCCTTAGTTGATCTCACCCACAACTAAGAGTTGCTATGACCCAAAGTCGAAGACTTTAATAAATAAATATGTATTACACAGAAAAGTCTATAGGAATAGATAAATCTGTCTCCCACTGAAATACCTACGATTTTTGTTCCGTCTTTTGATAAATCAAGGTGAACAGGAACCAATTGACATACCAGACTTATATTACCGAAGAACAACCTAGAAATATCAATAATAATCTTAATCGACTTGTGAAACAAGGTATTATGGAATCACAAACGATGAGACGAAGATGTTTGTGACTACTTTTTATCTTGCCTATCGGAGATATTAATCTCGAGCCAATTATTCCAATTGCACTCAACACGATAGAAACAACAAGATCAGATCACACAACTACAGAGAAGATAGTTGGGTCTGGCTTCACAATCCCAATGAAGTCTTCAAGTCGTTAACCTACAGGGTCTCGGTAGAAACCTAAGGTTAAAGGAGAATCGACTCTATCTTACACAACTAGCATCACACAGGAGGTGTGGGGATTAGGTTTCCCAGTTGCTAGAGTTCTCCTTTATATAGTCTTCAAATCAGGGTTTGGAATCTAAGTTAACTTGGTAACAAAGCATTCAATATTCACCATTAGATGAAAACCTGATTAGATTCAAGCTAATATCTTTCAACCGTTAGATCGAACTTAGCTTGTTATACACAAATGAAATGCACGTTCATTTAGGTTTGTGTAACTGTACCTAAACGTGTACACCTAGTTGGTTCAACAATAGTTAACCAAATAGTTAGCCATATGAGAAATTTCATATCAACCTTATTCATCTTCACCATAACTAGTTCAAATGACTCAAAAGAATTACTTAGAGAGTTGTTCAATTGCTTAGATCTCATAGAAGTATACAAGACACAATCAAAGAAAAATCGGTTTTGATTCACTCTAATCGGTTCATGAACATTATAGTGATGGTTTGCAAATTGCATTCCTTATTATATAGATGTTTTAGTTCATGAAAATACCAATTTTAGAAAGTAACACACTTAAGTATGCGTTCAGGTATGCATACTTAAGTAACCGGATTTAAGTTTGTTTTGGTTTTCAATCTCAGCAGAAATTCACGGACGTGAACTTTCCGCCAGTATGCGTACGGGTACGCATACTTAGGCAACCAGATTGAGTTGGTTTTGATTTCCAAACTCAGCAGAAATTCACGGTCGTGAACTTCCACCAGTATGCATACGGGTACGCATACTTACCCAGTCTCCATCAACCATTTAGTACACACACAAGTACGCATACATTTGGTTCCCGGTTTTGGACTTATACATTAGTACAGCCGTTATCACGGTGGGAGGTCCAACCGAAGATTGCGGAACTAAATTTTGTCCAAATTTGGTCGCCGGAAATCTGGTGGAGATGCCGAAAACTCATCGGGATAGTCCCTGCCGGCAACCTGAATATGCTATGGTTACCTGAGTCAATTCAACGGTCGTCACCAATCACTGTTATTTTAAAAGTCTTTCCAATGACTCCCTTATCTCTGAATCAGTGAGTTGACACACCTGACTCGGTTTCAGGCAGAGTTCTGGTTGCAATCTGAGTTTTCCAAGCCAACTTCCATCCTATTCATAATTCCTTCCCTCCTTGCAGTGACATTCATTCATATAATCCCAAACATTCATCTAAAACCCTTTTAGCTCATTAATTTCATCACCACAGCAACCGATTCATCTCCTTTCCCTACAACATCTCATCAATCCTAGCATTCACAGATTCAAACCAAAGCTCATTGTCTCAACTGCATTATTCACACCAACATTCCATATGCAACCCTTCCATTCTGCTTACCAATTGCCACCATCTGTAGCTCACACCAATTGAACATTTCATTCCCTGGAAGCAGCAATTGATGGCATCAGCTCATACCACCAAGTCCATCCATCTGCAGCTCCAATCATTCTGTAGCCATTAACCTGTAGCAACATCATCTTCTTGTCTTCCTTGTGTTAATTCAGCAAGAAACCAACTCAAACTGCAACTTGTTCTTCCTGCTGCAATCTCAACTTCTAACACCCATTAATTCAAACCAAACTTCTTCAAAATTGCCAATAACAACTCCATTAGCAGCACCATCAGTTCTCAAACTCAAAACCATTCAACTACAGCCTTATCCTTGCTCAGATTCTCACATAACATAAATTCCATTTCCTACAATACCAACTCAAGTTCCTTCTTCTCTATAATCAATAGATTCAAACCTGCAACTACTAATTGCACAGCGTACTCAAGCCATTCATTGCATTTTAGTTCAAAGCAACAACACCACCACTTCCTGCAATTCTACCAGACCCATCTCAATTTGCTGACATAAATAAAGTCATTCTTGCTTTCTTGTTCACAACCAATACCATGGCAGGCTTAGTTTCATCTCCAACTGCAAAACACCCACACTCCAGTCCATCCACCAATTCACTGTACGTAATACATTCATCTATTCTCTATAACCTACAATCACCTCCAGTTCATTGGATGTAACTCCAATTTCCTTTCATCAAGATCAATTCTTCTCCAAACCCTTGTTGTGAATCAACACCACCAACCTCATACTCGTCTTCTCTCGATCTAACCATCGACCCATTTAATCTCCATTTCAGCTTCAGTTCAACCATCACCTTATCAATTTACAGTAACCACCACCTATTTCTCCGATCTGCTCAATTCAACAGCAACAACTGCTAATTACTAACCCTGGATTCAATTCCAAAACTTCTCAGATCCAATATCAACTTGAATACCAACACGAAATTTCACATACATTCAAAATACAATAAGAAACCCTAATTTCAATTACCTGATTTAGCTTGAATCGATTCCTTCAATAAATACCACTACCAACAATCATTACATGATCCTTTTCTCTCAATTTTCATCATCTCCTCTCTAGATCGAACCAGAAGGAGAGGAAACAACAAAGTTTCTCTATTGGAGTTTGGGGGACTACGAAGAAAAAACAACGAAGGAGAAGGAAAAAGAAGGAAAAAAAAGAGGTGGCCGGGATCGAACCCGTAACCTTTAGGTCACTTTACCTTTGGTTTTACTAAACTTCCCCTCAACAATTAAAACATTTCCAACTTCTGTGTCCTTTTTTCTTATCATATAAATTTACGCGATTACCTTTCATTTTGTGATGTATTTATGGTAGTTTTAGTGAGAAATGGAAACATGGAGGGGATCTTTTGACATTTCATTATTGATTGAAATCTATTGGGACACCAAAATCCAATCTTTTTGTATCAATTGATCACTTACTATTGACGAAAAAGTGGCCATATAAAGGTCCTCCCTCGCTTCACTCGGTCGGCCCAACTAATGTGCGAATACACTATATGCATATATCCAAAGATGGTCACATGTTCTAAACTCTATATTTCAATCATTGAAACATTCTTAGAGATGGTATATAGAGGTTATTCACACTCTATTTTCCATCAAAGCGATTTTCAAGATATTGAAATAATCAACATGACTTTCGTCACTTGTAAAGATGAACTTGGCCAAGCGAAAGCTTACCAACACATATTTCGAGAAATATATAAGCGAGATAAACTCGGCTCGAAATAGCAAATGTGTATAATCGAAGTCTATATAGCAATACGACTTTTGTCTCAAGATAGGAGATAGAGTAGATAGACTTTTAAGTGATAGATAAGTTCAAGTCTCCACATATCTTTTAGTCGACGAAGATCCACCAGTTCCTTGAGTAGTTCTTTGTCTTTACATGATGAACTCCGTGGAGTCTAGAGCTCAACTACATTTTCTATCCTAGTCCGAGACTTAGCTATAAGTAGACTAGAAATCAAGACTTATAGTTTTGGAAACTAAACTTGACAAACAAGCGTGAGATAGAAATGCTTGCGAGTTCGACCGAGCAGTGCTCCAACAGAACCGTAACCAAACCTTGTACAAAACATGATTCATAAACAGTTATCTGAAGCTATCCAATTTAACTATAAGCTTAATCATCCACATAACACTTAAAACTTTAAGTTTGAGTCACAAATATAGGTTATAACGTGATCAATTATGTCTATATAGTGTTCTTAGAGATTTATTCAAATGCTAATTATCTCACAAAAATAATTTAATGTGCATCTGAAAATATTCGACAAGGCAAGCATGTGTACTCTTCCTTGTTCATGACTACATTTTTCATGGTACATGTACCCTTAAGAAAAATATAAGTTCAAAAACTTACAGAACTTTTCTGGTTTGCGTACCGGGTATGGATACCACACTAGTCTCAAAACCTACAGTTCTTTTTTAGTATGCATACCATTCCAGGTTCACAAGTTCACAGAATTTTTGTGGTATGGATACTGGGTATGCGTACCACTAAGTCACTGTCTACATATAGCTTCGCCGGTACGTGTATTGCGTACATGTACTGTGGCTCCGTACCTACAAAAAATTTGTGAAACTGGTATGCATACTGTGTCGTATCCAGATTTACAGTAGTTTTACATTTTTCTCTAAATCAATTCAAAACATTCCCAAATAACATCAATGACACATATCATTGTTCCAGGTTAATTTTTGAATGATAATCTTGAATCATAATTTAGATTATGAACAATAAAATGTTCTTAATCGAAATTCATCAAGTATGAACATATGCTCATTAAGCTTAGTCATATATATTTCGAGAACTAATTACCAAGAAAAACTTGACTCAAAATTTTTGATATGCTTATGATAGTCTAATTAGTCACGCCAGCGTTCATAGACATAATGATGACTATATCTTGAGAAATAGGTGGTTTAGTCTTCACTTACCTTTTGTTGAAGAAGTTCTCCAAAAGCAATTCGGTTGATCTTTGACTTTAAATGGTAGAAAGCAGTGATGTCCGATTCTCAACTACACACTTTTATCTTAATTCGAAACTTAACTAATTGTAGATTAGAAATAAAGATATAGATTTGACAACTAAATTTGACGAAAATCTTGAGATAACAACACTTGTGAGTTCGACCGAGCAATGCTCTAACAAGTTGGTTACCCAAAAAAAATGTTTGGAACGATGATAGATATTGGGACTAGCCACCCCCACGACAATGTATGTTGCAGTGCCAACTAGCTTCCATTATATCAGTGACATCCCGGAAAACCACCAGGGACGGTGGATTGCATTTGAATGCCCTGGCATTAGAGTTCAGTTCTCACAGTAATACGTTAAGAATTGTTGGTCATACTCGACGATCCTTTTCAAATTGGATGCTTTAACACTGTGATATTTGGGGATTCTTAAGTTTTATGGTGTGAGACATCCACCTGGGATCCTTTATTGAGAAATTATTTTGGCCTTCATGAGTATGTGGTACGAGAGCACATACTTAGGGATCCAAACCACTATTCCCGGTTAGCTACCATTGTGTAGACTTTTGGGATCTCTGGGGTATGCGGTATAGGACGAATGCTCAGAAGATCATAATCGAAGTTCACTGCGTAGCTGAGACCCTTATGCGACTTATGAGCATCATGATATGAGTCTTATGCTCAGGAAATCCAAATTGATAAGTGAAAAACCAGGGGTCTAACAACCATACCCAATATTTCGTTTAGGCAATATGTATGGACTAACTTCAATATATTTCCAAGAGAATCAACTAGACAGTCAGACTCAATCAAGGAAAATACATCCAAGATTTATATCTCAATTTCTCAAATCAATTTGCAATCGAACAGATAGAAATCTGTGAGCCGGATTAATATGAGAAATAACATGGATGGTACCAAAGACCAAATCCAAGTGTCAATCAATTTATATCAACAACCATAGGTTGGATTATCAAATTGATTGAACTACGCACAACCTGTGATATTTTAATTATATAAAACTATAATGCGGAAAAGAAATTACATAGACACCATAAATTTTGTTAACGAGAAAACCGCAAATGCAGAAAACTCCGGGACCTAGTCCAAATTTGAACACCACCCTGTATTAAGCCGCTACAGACTCTATCCTACTACCAATTAACTTCGGAATGGAATGTAATTGAGTCCTAACCAATATCACACTGATTAAGGTACAATCATGTTCCTTACGCCTCTTGAACCACGTCGGATTCTACGCACTTGATTCCCTTAGCTGATCTCACCCACAACTAAGAGTTGCTACGACCCAAAGTCGATGACTTAATAAACAAATCTGTCTCACACAGAAAAGTCTATTTAATAGATAAATCTGTCTCACCCAGAAATACCTACGAATTTTGTTCCATCTTTTGATAAATCAAGGTGAACATGAACCAATTGATACACCAGACTTATATTCCCGAAGAAAAGCCTAGTAATGGAAGCGAAACAAGATATTGTGGAATCACAAACGATGGGAAGAAGATGTTTGTGACTACTTTTTATCTTACCTAACGAAGATTAAATCTCGAGCAAATCTTAGAGAAGATAATACTCAACACGATATAACAAAGTAAGATCAGAACACGCAACTACAGAGAAAAAGTTGGGTCTGGCTTCAGAATCCCAATGAAGTCTTCAAGTCGTTAACCTATAATGGTTTTAGGAAAAACCTAGGTTAAAGGAGAATCGACTATAGTCGCAACTAGTATCACACATGATGAGTGGGGATATATTATAGGTTTCCCAGTTGCTAGAGTTCTCCCTTATATAGTCTTCAAATCAGGGTGTGCAATCAATGCTACCTTGGTAACAAAGCATTCAATATTCAAGGTTAGATGAAAACCTGATTAGAGTCAAGCTAATATCTTTCAACCGTTAGATCGAACTTAGCTTGTTATACACAAATGCAATGTGACTTCATTTAGGTATGAGTAACCATACCCAAACGTGCACACATAGTTGGCTCAAAAATAGTTAACCTAAGTTATCCATATGAACACTTACATCAACATTGTTCATTTTAATCACAACTAGTTCAAATGACTCAAATGAAACTAGTTATGGAGTTGTTCAATTGTTTATATTCTCATTGAAGTATACAAGACAAAATTGAAGCGAAATTGATTTTGATTCACTTGAATCAATTCATTAACATTATAGGAACGGTTTGCAAAAGATTGCATTCCTTAATATATAAAGGTATTATGAAATGGCGAGGGTACCCAAATATACCTCAAGCTAAAACTTTTCCTACCTATAAGTCCTTTCTCCGAAAGTGATTGTCTATGGACTGAGTCGAGACAATACAACTAAGCGGTTCACACTTCATGTGATCGTCTATGGATACGAGATAGAGACAATACAACAACGAAGTATGTTTACTTGATACAAAGGTTAGGACTTAACCAAACACAATAGGATTGCTTATCAAGTAAATAGGAATTAACGTTTGTGTAATTTACTTTAGTTATAATAAAACAATTATAATGCGGAAATATAAAGTAAATGACACAGCAAGATTCTGTTAACGAGGAAACCGCAAATGCAGAAAAATCCCGGGACCTTGTCCAGAATTAAATACTCTCAGGATTAAGCCGCTACACAAAATTACACCAACTTCGTATAGTTGAGACCAAGCAACTAAACCTATAGTTCACCTAGTTCCGTCTGTATTCCCACGCCTCCAACTTATAAACAAATCACGTACTTGGAACAATTCCTTTATTCGTATTCCAAACAGTAAATGACCAACAAATCTGTTTGGTATCAACTCTATTCAACCAAGTGATGTGAGTCGGACAAAGGATCTTCTGTTTATCTTAACATAAACTCCTTCGTCAGGTTCTTAGATCTATCTTATGTTCAATTACCAAAGGTAATCGTTAAGATTTTGCAATCAATACTTTTAATCACAAAGAATTTTATTGATGCCGAACTACACAACTAACCAATCCAATCTACCACAAGGATAAACCGATTATAGTTGGATCCTGTTTTACCGAATCAAGTCTTGTGCACACCAAAGATTATAAACCCAAGTCAGAAATCTTCAATATCTTTTTTGTCTTCAAATCTTCTTAGATATTCAATAAACACCTGCACACAACAACTTGAATCTCTTGTGATCAATCACGCACAGAACGAAGTCTGTTAACAATGGATTATCACAAGATCGTCTTTAGCACTAACAACAGTCTAAAGATCCCTGTCGAAACTTCGATCTAGTTTGAGTGAATCTTATATCAGAAGAGAAGATTCTCAAGCATAAACAAACTAGGTGCAATCAAAGTTCAACCACCGTTAGTCAATCAAATCAATCGAAAACACAAGATAAACCGCAATTATCTAGTTTCTCACCAACGGTACTCTTAGAGCTTCTCAATCCCAAAGAAGATTTTAAACTAAGCGATCGTAAGAGATTTCGCCTAATTAGGTTACTCTCCTCTCCGAATAGGCGGTTTCACCAGTAACAACACAAGCAAGGAAGTTTGCTGTCACGAAGGATTAGTTTGCTAGAAATACAAACTTCAAGTATTTATAGACAAGGAAGTTTAGACACCAAGGAATTTCCAAAATCTAAAATATTCTCAAAGATATTCAATATATTCCAAATTCGGTTTCCATAATTCCTGGAAATGCTCTGTCCAAAATAATGACCGAAAATCTCCTTCGAAAATCTTTAACTAGCAAATGCACATTACTAATTCTTATTAAGAAATGCTTAAAAGGAGATTCTTCATCAAGTTCTACTTGTTCTTCTGAGAAATAAGTTAAGACCTGTATTCGAAATCAATGATTCAGACTTTGAAAAATATCTTTTTGATAACAAGATACCTTTGAGTTCTATACTGGAGATTCTGATGAAAGATCAAGTGTAAAAACATCTGAACATAAGGCATTGAGCAAACAATTTCTTATTTGTTCTAATGATCTTCTTTCAACAATTGAAAGAGAACGAGATTTAGCTTTAAAGTTTGAAAATCTCAATGAAGAGCATAACTTGCTGAAAGAAGAATACTCACAACAATTGCTAATTTAAAAAAAGGTAATTGAGAAAAATCGGGATGATTTTAAAGCAATTACTATTGAATGTGAAAGGATGTTTCAAAATCACAAGAAGTTTAGGGAAGATACTTCTCAACAAATACAGGGTCTTGAAGAAAAACTTATTGAATATGATGCAAGGATTAACTCTTAACAAAAGAGTTTCGAAGACAAGGAAGGGGAATATGTCTCACGAGAAAAACGCCTTGAGGATGATCTAGCTAATGCTCTTGATAAAATCAAGATGTTAGAAGAAGAAAATTTGGACCTTAAAAACTTCAATGCTAGTTCAAACAATTTAACCTAAATGTTAGAAGCAAGTAGAAATCATCGTGATACACGAGGATTGGGCTATAAGGGAATATATGCTTCAAATATTAACAAAGAGGTAATATTTGTTAAAGATAAAAATTCTTCTAAACCAGAGGCTTCTACTGATGGAAAAAATGCTACTATTTCTTGTAAAGAAGTCAAGCCTAAGAGTCATGTTCAACCAAGTACACCAATCAAAGAGAACACTTCTGCCAATGTCAAGAAAGCAACAACGTTGAACAAGGATAAGAAGAAGAAAACTCGTCGATCTCCAATGCAAGAGGATCCACAAAAAGGTAACATTAAAACTCATACTTCGTATATTTATACTAAGCATTGTTATTATTGTGGTAATAAAGGACACTAGCAATGGGGATGCAAAGTTCATAAGATGCAAGATGCACTTTCTATTGCATCAAACGAATTGGCTAAGATTGCTCCCCAAAGGAACTTGGATCGGTATTGTCCTAAGTTTAGGAAAAAGAATTATTATGATGATAATTCAAATTTTGCATATCACTCGAAAAGGTCGTTTCATAAAAGACCCAATTATAGAAAGAGAGATGAATTTTTAAATGCAAAAACAAGATCCGATGTTCCAAATTGGAGAAAGGATGTTTCGCAAAATATTCAAAAGGACAGTGATCCTAATGGTATGAAGGAGAAAGCTGCTCCTGCTAAACCCAACTCTAAATGGGTCCCGAAGTCCTCTATAGCAAAGAAGGGACCAAAAGTTAGTCACAAAAATGACTCAGCTGTTAATTGTTGGTGACAATAATTACAAGAGTCTTCTTAAAGGCTAAAGAAAGACATTATGTCTGAAATCTCTTGTACTAGTAAAGGTTGTGATAATGACACTCTTCATCACAAGTCAAAGAAGAAAAAAAAGAAATGGAAAAAGAGAAAACAAACCAAGCAAGAGGTCAAGAATGATGATTTTGTCTTAGTCACTCGTGAAGAACAAGACAAGGATCAACTCAACACAACCTAGTTGTGTTAGAATGTGCATACTCACCTTGGTGGTCAATTTTTTTTAAAGGTGAGGAAGCACATGATCTCTCGGTTTTTATATGACTAATTAACATCTTTAGGAGATTTCTTTTCTTCTATACTCATACTTTGTCTATATATATTTGAGTTTATCATGGTGATATCTACTGATAATATATGTATAGCTCTTTTTTTACGGTTAAAACAAGCCAAAAATCACTGAATTCGGACATCGTATGCAAAAGTTATGTCGAAAACAATTTAGTGTTGTGATCTGTCATAAGTAACTCTTGGGAACTGATCCTAGTACCCTGTCATGGTGATGGAACCGATCCTAGTACCATGTCATGGTGAGGGAACCGATCCTAGTGAGAGGTCCCCTTACGAAGAAGTGTAAAACTGTTTTGCCCATAACTTCTTCGTCCGAACTCGGAATGACCTCATTCTTTTTGCGTTGTTTTGATAATTCAATTTCCTACAATAGGTAATTGCAATACTTGATTTTATGTTGAATATTTATGGTGTATTGCAAATTGGTTTATGGGATGTTTGATTTCGGTTTTACTACCTTAATATTCGATCTCATATGTTGTGAACCCTTATGGTTTGGGTGACTTTTTGATTTAGCAGGATTAAGTTCTAGCCCATGTTGGTAGGATTTATCAAAGGATCGCGAGGGGTTCTGATAGAAACAATATGTGAAAAGTCACAATATGTTGAATCGGTTTTGGTTTAGCATAAAAGCATATGTGTTTCATGGGTTTTCAACTTTTGCTTGCAATAGTTAAAAACCAGTTTTCAACCTTTCTCTGGTAAAGGTTGGTTGTTGTTATTCTTTTTTTTTTTTTTGCATAAGGATGACAACATAATGATATTTCGATATCAATTCTCTCTGCAATAAGAAGATGCGATCATATTGGAGAAGTTGGATGCGAAATTGAGGCTTACAAATTTACGGTGCAATTGCGGTGCTTTAAATGTTTATGTTGTTTCAATTGCTTCCGGTTGAGGTGAATAATTATGCAAGTTGATTTGTTTTGGTTTGTATGAATTATTTATGGCTTGACAAAAGAATATGTTTACGGATGAGTTGTTTAGTCCAATTAGATTCCGGAGAAGAGAAATTAAGTTAATTATGATCTTAGTTAGACTTATCAAAGTGGAGGTTTCGGTTATTCAAGTCTAATCGAATGCCTTAACAAGAAATGCTAGTTAACTAACCTAGTATTTGGCTTGTTTAAAATCTAAAGGTCTAAGTTATATGGATAATTAGAACCTGATGAGAAAAATAGAGTTATCTTTATTTTGGTCTTATCGAATGAAGCGGTTGTATTTGTACAATCGGTTTAGCAAAGGAACTAATATGCTTAGTTGATTTTTGGTTTGCTAAAATATTTGGGAGAATTGCTTCGAGCAATTATTTCCATGATAACATATCAAAACATAATTACTTTGTAGTTTCGGTTTTGATATTGGTTATGAAAAATGATGTGTGGAACCCTCGTGCTTGACTCAACAGGTTGCAAGTCTATTTTGAGATTTGTAAGATCCTTTTCGTGTTGTCCTTTATTTTTTGTTTCTTTGTCATTTTGTGACAAAAAGGGGGAGAAATATATGGAGTAAACAAGTGATGATGGTGTCAATTTATATTGATTGGTGTCACTAGGGAAGAAGGACATTGGTGCTTGAACGTTTATCTAACAAAAGAGGAAAAGCATAGACTAAAGGGGAGTAACATATCATATTATTTGGTATAAAAAAGTCGTGAGGATTGAAAATCTACCTATCTCCTTTAGGGGGAGTATGAGCTTTGTTATTATAATATCAACAACGGTTGCATTTTTAAGGATTGAATGTATGCAGGTTATGTGTTGTAGAATTCGGGAATCAAGCGTATGTGTAATAAATTCTTGTAATTTGTTTATCCATACGATTCTAAGAGTTTTGTCACTAAAATTGACAAAGGGGGAGATTGTTAGAGCATAGCTCGGTTGAACCCACCAAACGTTGGTATGTCAAGTTTGGTTGTCATATTTTAGTGAAGCAAAACTCATTTAAGAGTCTCTTGATTAAATGTATTAGAGTCAACTTCGTATTGGTTAGTTTGAAAGTATTAGGATTTGAGACATTACAAGTATTGAGAAGACTTGAAGAAATGAAGAAGTAAGGAGCTACAACCACAACATCATCCTTCCACTTGAGGTTAGTGGTATTTGTCTTGAACTGTTTCATTCCCTAACGAATCTTTCAAGTCGTGCATATTGAAAACAAAACTGCGAAGCATGAACACTATAGATAGACATAGTATTAAGGAATACAATACGAGGTTTATTGCTTAACCATTAAACTTTGTAGATAAGACATCGACATAATCTTTTGAATGCTATTGTGATTATGTATGGGTATGAGGTGAGGATTTCATCCTAGGAACAATGTTTTTACATGTGTTTTGAGGAAGTAAGTTCATGAACTTTGTTTGTGAATCGAAAAGGAAATTGCCAGGCGTTATTGGGATTGTTCTTCATTGCATATCTTATAAACAACCAATATGTGTGATTATTATAACGGCTCATGACTTGTTTGTGTTCTTGGTAAAATTATTCACATGAGGCCTGACTTTTGTTTTGGTATGACTTTTATTAGTGAAACCGATCTTAAGTAATCACCTGATGGTATGATCGAGTTTGTGTAGTTTGTAAGACCTAATACTGGGTAAAGGGGAACCGATCCTAGTAAGAGGTACAACACATCACAAAGAGGAATTGATCCTTGTATGGGGTGCATCAAGGTTTATAGCAGAAAGGGGAACCGATCCTATGGACATGTGCAACACGTTTTTAGGCAAAGGGGAACCGATCCTATGGACATGTGCAACACATATGAGTTAGATACCATATATATGTGGGGAACCGATCCTAGTACCTAGTCAACCGAATTTTGGGAAGCTAGTGTCACTATGCACAATACTCACATGGAGGTAAAATCGAAACTTGTTTTGGTAGAACCGTTAAACCCATGATTTGTGATTGAGAGTTCTTAATCAATCACATAGCTCTTGAAAGTCAGATGAACCAATTCTAAACTTGTTTGGAAGCATGGTAAATCGGTTTCAAGTGTGTAAGTATGAAAGAATACTTACAAAGTAAGGATGTCGACACACTTTGAACATGTGCATTTATGCGTATCTTTTATTGTTCAAAGATATTCCTTAACAGCTAAGAAGGAAGTAAATCCCAGGATCGAAATTAAATAAATTAAGAATATTTTAATTAAGGTTTTTAATTATATATGGAAAATAAGAATTACTAATGTGCATTTGCTAGTTAAAGATTTTCCAAGGAGATTTTCGGTCGTTATATTGGACAGATCATTCTCAGGAATTATGAAAACCGAATATGGAAATTATTATTGAATATCTTGAGAATATTTTCGGTTTTGGAAATTCCTTGGTGTCCAAACTTCTTTGTCTATAAATACTTGAAGTTTGCATTTCTAGCAAACTAATCCTTCGTGACATTAAACTTCCTCTATTGTACTGTTACTGGTGATGCCGCCTATTCGGAGAGGAGAATAACCTAATTAGGTGAAATCTCTTACGACCTCTTAATTTAAAGACTTCTTTGGGATTGAGAAGCTCTACGAGTACCGTTGGTGGGAAACTAGATAATTTCGGTTTATCTTTTGTTTTCGACTGATTTGATTGACTAACGGTGGTTGAACTTTGATTGCACCTAGTTTGTTTATGCTTGAGAATCTTCTCTTCTGATATAAGATTCACTCAAACTAGTTCGAAGTTTTGACAGGGTTCTTTAGACTGTTGTTAGTGCTAAATACGATCTTGTGATAATCCATTGTTAACAGACTCCGTTTTGTGTGAGATTGATCACAAGAGATTCAAGTAGTTGTGTGCAGGTGTTTATTGAAGATCTAAGAAGATTTGAAGACAAAGAAGAGATAGAAGATTTCTGACTTGGTTATATAAATCTTTGGTGTGCAGAATACTTGTTTTGGTAAAAAGAGGATCTCACTTTAATGGGTTTATCCTTGTGGTAGATTGGATAGAATAGTTGAGTAGATCGACATCAATACGGTTCCTTGGGATTAAAGGTATTGATCGCAAAATATTATGATTACTTTGGGTAATTTAACATAAGATAGATCTAAGAACCTGACGAAGGAGTTTATGTTAAGATAAACAGAAGAGCCTTTGTCCGACTCATATCACTTGGTTGAAGAGAGTTGATACCAAACAGATTTTTTGTTACTTTACTGTTTGGAATACGAACCAAAGGAATTGTTCCAAGTACGTGACTTATTTATAAGTTGGAGGCGTGGGAATACAGACGAAACTAGGTGAACTATAGGTTTAGTTGCTTGGTCTCAACTATACGAAGTTGGTTTATTTTGTATAGCGGCTTAATCCGGAGAGTATTCAATTTAGGACAAGGTCCCGGGTTTTTTTTTTTGCATTTGCGGTTTTCCTCGTTAACAAAATCTTGCTGTGTCATTTACTTTTATTTTCCGTATTATAATTATTTATTATAATTAAAGTAAATTACACAAACGTTAATTCCTATTTACTTAATAAGCAATCCTATTGTGTTTGGTTAAGTCCGAACCTTTGTATCAAGTAAACATACTTCGTTGTTGTATTGTCTCGATCTCGTATCCATAGACGATCATACGAAGTGTGAACCGATTAGTTGTATTGTCTCGACTCAGTCCATAGACAATCACTTTCGGGGAAAGGACTTATAGGAAGGAAAAGTTTTAGCTTGAGGTATATTTGGGTACCCTCGCTTTTTCAATTACTGCCTGTGTTCTAAGTGTGTCGACATCCTTACTTTGTAAGTCCTCTTTCATACTTACACCCTTGTGTTAGAGCATTGCTCGGTTGAACTCGCATGCATTTCTATCTCAAGCATGTTTGTCAATGTTAGTGATCAAAACTATAAGTCTTGATTCCTAGTCTACTATAGCTAAGGTCTCGTCCTAGGATAGAAAGTGTAGTTTATCTCAAGAACTCCATGGCAATCATCATACAAGACGAAGGACTACTCAAGGAACCGGTGGATCTTCATCGACTAAAATTTATATGGAGACTTGAACTTATCACTCAAAAGTCTATTTATCTCCTATCTTGAGACAAAAGTTGTTTTGCTATATAGACTTAGATTATACACATTTGCTATTTCGAGCCGAGTTTATCTCGCCTATCTATTTCTCTAAATATGTGTTGGTAAGCTTTCGCTTTAACCAAGTTCATCTTTACATAGTGAAGAAAGTCATGACAAGTTTCAATCACTTTGGAAATTGCTTACTTTGATGAAAAATAGTTTGTGAATAACAACTATAGAATATCAACGTCCTCTAAGAATGTTCCAATGATTGAAATGAGAGTTTAGATTATATAACCATTGGAGGATATAAGCATTATTGTGGAAACACATATATGTATAAGTCCTTATTCCTTGAACCGAAGTTTGCGAACTTTGTTGATCAAGAGAACCGGCATGGTGGCGTGAGCCAAGTCCGCGAACTGGCGGAAGTTCTTGTCCCGAGAATTTCTGATGGAGTTTGTGAACTCCGTCCGGGAACTTAAGTCCGCGAACTTGAGTAGGTTATATCTAAAAACGATGTTTGTGAACTTATTCTTATATAAACTAAGGAATGCAAATGCAAACCGTGTCTATATAGTTCATGAACCGATTCAAGTGAATCAAATCGCTTTTGCTTCGATTGTGTCTTGTGTAGTTACATAAGATTTCCTTGCAACTGAACAACTCTCTAACTAGTTCATTTGAGTCACTTGAACTAGTTATGGTGAAGAATAATATGGTTGATATGAAAGTGATCATATGGCTAACCATTTGATTATTGTTGAACCAACAAATGTACAAGTTTGGGTACGGTTACACAAGCCCAGAAGCGTGCATTTCATTTGTGTGTAACAAGCTAGTTTTGGATCTAACGGTTGAAAGATATTAGCTTGAATCTAAATCAGGTTTTCATCTAACGATGAATGTTGAATTCTTTGTTACCAAGCTAACATTGATTGCAAACCCTGATTTGAAAGACTATATAAGGGAGAGCTCTAGAAACTGGGAAACCTAATCCCCATACCTTGTGTGTGATACTAGTTGTGCTAAGCTAGAGTCGATTCTCCTTCAACCTTTGGTTTCTTCTTCTAAACCAGGTTAACGACTTAAAGAGTTCATTGGGATTGTGAAGCCAAACAGATACTACTTTCTCCTAGTTGTGTGATATGATCTTGTTGTTTCTATCGTACGAGTACAATTGTAATAATTGGCTTGAGATTGATATCTCCGATAGGCAACATATAAAAGTAATCACAAACACTCCGTCTCATCGTTTGTGATTCCACAATATCTTTTTTCGCTGCGTCGATTAGGATTATTGTGAGGTGATTGATAATACTAGGCTTTTCTTCGGGAATATAAGTCCGGTTTATCAATTGGTTCCTGTTCACCTTGATTTATCAAAAGACGGAACAAAACTCGTAGGTATATTCGTGGGAGACGGATTTATCTATTACCGTAGACTTTTCTGTGTGATACATATTTGTTTATTAAAGTCTTCGACTTTGGTTCGTAGAAACTCTTAGTTGTGGGTGAGATCAGTTAAGGGAATCAAGTACGTAGCATCCTGCTGGGATCAGAGACGTAGGAGCATAACTGTACCTTGGATCAGTGTGAGATTGATTGGGGTTCAACTACAGTCTAGACCGAAGTTAATTTAGAGTAGGCTAGTGTCTGTAGCGGCTTAATACAGTGTGTGTTCAATATGGAATAGGTCCCGGGTTTTTTCTGCATTTGCGGTTTCCTCGTTAACAAAATTCTGGTGTCTGTGTTATTTCTTTTCCGCATTATATTTTGTTATATAATTGAAATATCACAGGTTGTGCGTTGTTCAATCAATTAGAATATCTGACCTTTTGGTTGTTGATTTAAATTGATTGACACTTGGATATTGGTCTTTGGTACCATCCAAGTTATCTCTCTAGTATTTCATAAAAACTTGCAGATTTCTATTTGCTTGAGTATATATCAAATCAAGAGATTGAGATATAAACTCTTTGATATACTTTTTATCTAGATTGAGTCTGACTGTCTAGTTGATTCTCTAGAAAGTATATTGGAGTTTTTCCATACAGATTTCTAAGCGAAATATTGGGTGTGGTTGTTGTACCCACACTTTTTCAATTGGTATCATAGCAGGCAAACACATTAAAGACCTTACAAGTCTGTGTTTGTAGCGATCTTATTATGGGCGAGTCTATGTCTAATAACGTACCCGTTCAGAAATTACCAGATGATTCTAAAAGCTTGGATTCACCTGAGAGAACTGTCACATCTAAGTCAATATCTAAACATTCTCTTGATGTAAAAGATGTTGATTGGGAAACTATCCTAGAAGAACAGTTGGATGAACTTTCTGATGAAGGTGATTCAGATATTGATAGAGATGTTGATGAGGAAGTCTCAGAGTATGTTAAGTTTTTGGACTCGTGGAATATTAAGAATATTACAACTTCTCATGTCTCACCTCTTCTGACTCCTCTCTGGTTAGAAAACAAGAAATTGAGAAGATGCTACACAGGTGTTTATTTTTCGAATCGTTCTAACGTATCGATCCTCAAGGATTCTGAGGAAAACCTACGTATGAAGTCACTTGAATGTTATAATCTTTATCAAAAGTACTTTTTGTTGGAAGAGAAACTTGCAGAATCTGAAGCAAGGTTTAACTCTCAACAAATTATTTTTGATGACAGAGAAAGTGCTTGTCTCGCTCGAGAAAAATGCCTTGAGGCTGATTTAGCTACCACTCTTGATAAAATCAAGATGTTGGAAGATGACTTGAAAAAGTTCAATACTAGTTCAAGAAAATTAACCACTATGCTAGGAACAAGTAAAAATCATCGTGATACACGCGGATTGGGCTATAAGGGAATAAATGCTCCAAGTATTAGCAAAGAGGTAAAATTTGTCAAGGCTAGTGATTCTTCTCAACAAAAGGTTTTGATGGCAAAAGTGAAATACCTTCACCGTAGTGAAGGTTCGAAAGAGCAAAGTATATCAACCTCCAAAGTCAGCACATACAGATCGAGGTAAGAACATTCCTTATGTTTGCCACTATTTCGGAAATAAAGGTCACCTGGAAAGGAGATGCCGTTTCCGTATAAGGAATGAGAAACTTCATGATGTTTTTGTTTGGGAATCACAAGAAGTTGCGAAACCAAGATCATATGTTAAGACTAATCCTCTTAACGTTACATGTTGTAACTGTCCAACCTTTAGGCAAAGGAATCATGCTGTGATAATCCTAGATTGGCCTATAAACGTCATACGAATCCTTTTCACAATCGTAATGGTTATCAAAAGGATAACTTCGTAAAGACGAAGACAAGATCTGATGCTCTCAATTGGAGAAAGACCAACTTGCAAAAGAATAGTCAATCCAATTTTCTTCCGGAAAATCTTGAAGAGAGTAATGGGAAGAAGGTTTTGGTCGTTCCTAAAGCACTCAAAAATGGATGCCAAAGAAAGTCAATGATTTTTTGAGTGTGAAAAGGAATGATCTCCCAGAAAGTTCCATGACTACGGAGAAAGCAATATCCATGATGCTGGAACTTAAAGAGTTTTTTGGGAAGATGGATTTGGATGTGAAAGGTTCTAAAAGCGATCTCTTTCATGATAATCCAAAAGTCACTTGTGGTGAGTAAGACATTGATCACCTCAACACAACTTGAGTGTGTTGTAAGTGTATCCTCACCAAGGAATGCCCTGTTATGTATACGGTGAGGGAAGCACGAAAATTGGGGCGCACATATTATGTTTGGTAAGGCTGTAGAATTCAACTGGATTAATCTAAAAAGGTATGTCTATAAACTTGAGCAAGATTTGTGCTTTTATTTTCTTAGAGAACTTATAATGATTCACATACCTTTCTTATCGTTCTTTTCTACCTAACTTGATCTGTGTTTAAGGTTCTTAAATGTTTAGGTTTGAAAATAATAGTTCGGGATGTTTGGACTTCACGGCACACATACCAAGTATCCATACCATCATTTAAAATCAAAATCTAGGGGTTTAAGTTCGCATACCCAGTTTTCATACTGCTCCAAGTCATGAAAATTCGTTCGCAAACCAGTATGCATACTTGCATGTAGACGTCGATATTCGGTAAACTTGTTTTGGCCATAATGTCTTTGTCCGAACTCGGAATGACCTCATTATTTTTGCATTCTCTTACTATTTGATTTCTCTTCAAAATGGAGATGAGAATTTCTGAATTTGGATGAGTTAAGATTGGTATTTGTCCTGTCTCTTGTTTTTGAGTATTTTGCTCCGTTTCGTAGCACTTGTTCCACTTCTCTTGAACTTGGACACTTGGATTCTTGGAGTACTACTATTCTAAGATAATCTTTAGCTTTTACAAGAATGTTGTTGGTGAATCACAAAGAAGGAAGTTCAAGAATGTAAAGTAGTACACAGTGCTATGGAATTCTTGAATGTTCACAATCATCCTTTGTGAACTATGGTGCATAGTCGTTATTGACTTTGTATGTTCTTCTTTGATTAAGAAAATCTTTTTATACGCCTTTGGCAGCTATTATTGGTGTAAATCCATGCGAAAAAGATTGATTCTACCCTAAGGACAAATCATCTTGTATGTGCATTACGAGTTTGTCTTGTTGCCTAGGAAAATTCGTATGAGAATTTATTCTTATTTTTGAGAAGGATTACTAGAGTTTGGAATAGCCATTATTGTGATTACACATTGCTATGTCCAACGGTTTCATCTTCATGTTTTTAGATTTATTGGTTTAAATTATAAACTTGTTTGGAAGATGATTTTTGCAGTATTAATCTTTATGGTTTTATATATTGCAATTTGTTATGGGATATGTGTGTTTACGCCCGTGAACTATGATTGTCCCATACCTTGTCAAAAGTAAAGTCTTTCGTATGTCAATATGCATGTATTGATAAAAGAATGAATATACTTTTGACAAATGCAAAAGTTAAGCCTATTATGTCAATTATTGATGAAAGATAGGTTAAAATCTTTTGTTTGCAAGGATTATGTCTATTGAATGTCGTTATGCGAATAGTGATGGAAAATAGAATGAGTCCTTGTGTATTCTGCAGTATTGATCTCCCTGATCCATATTTTATGTATTACTGTGAGGCTCCATAAAGTGTCTTATGTTGAGCACTAAACGGCCAAGTTGATTATTTTTATGATTAGCTTTGTTGTTGTTCCATGAGGTACTTTATGTCGAGCATATTCAACTAAATTAATCATCTTGTTTGGTTACTTAGTTGTTGCTTCATAAGTTTTCTTATGATGAGCATGACCAATTAAATTGATTACTTTTGTGATTAGTTTGGTTGTGTATTTCGATTAGATTAATTATGGTTTCTCTTGTGATTAATCTAATTGTATATTTTTTTGAGTCTCCATAAGTTCACTTGTGTTGAGCATTTTCGATTAAATTAATCATTGGTTCTCTTTCGGAAATTTCATTAGGATCCCGTTCTTGTACCTTTACTAATTTTATTGGAAAAAAGGGGGAGAATTAATATGTAGTTCACACTACAATTACATATGGTTTTAGGATCATTATGTAAGGGGGAGTGGTTCCATGTGAGATGGAGTATTGACTAAGGGGGAGTGATACATATCACCATAGTATTGTTGTTGAAGTTGTGATACAATTGAACTTTGACGCTATGTAATGATACTATGACACTGTATAACAATGATTGAGAACTCTTGTTTTCTCGTTGTTATAGCTATGGATTTTCAACAACGATGATGCTGAACTTACAACCTTTGGGATCATTGGAGTACTTGGAAGTGACGAAGATTTCAAGTAATGTTGAAGATTAGGCGTATGGAATAGGATCTACAAAATTTAATTTATTTATTTTTTGTATTCCATATGTATTGATAGTTTTGTCACTAAAACTTACAAAGGGGGAGATTGTTAGAGCATTGCTCGGTGGAACTCGCATGCGTTGCTATCTCAAGCATGTTTGTCAATGTTAGTGATCAAAACTATAAGTCTTGATTTCTAGTCTACTATAGCTAAGGTCTCGGACTAGGATACAAAGTGTAGTTGAGCTCAAGAACTCCATGGAAATCATCATACAAGACGAAGGACTACTCAAGGAACCGGTGGATCTTCATCGACTAAAAGTTATGTGGAGACTTGAACTTATCTATCACTCAAAAGTCTATTTATCTCCTATCTTGAGACAAAAGTCGTTTTGCTATATAGACTTAGATTATACACATTTGCTATTTCGAGCCGAGTTTATCTCGCCTATCTATTTCTCGAAATATGTGTTGGCAAGCTTTCGCTTTAACCAAGTTCATCTTTACCTAGTGACGAAAGTCATGACAAGTTTCAATCACTTTGAAAATTGCTTACTTTGACGAAAAATAGTTTGTGAATAACAACTATAGAATATCAACGTCCTCTAAGAATGTTCCAATGATTGAAATGAGAGTTTAGATTATATAACCATTGGAGGATATAAGCATTGTTGTGGAAACACATATATGTATAAGTCCTTATTCCTTGAATCGAAGTTTGCGAACTTTGTTGATCAAGAGAACCGGCATGGTGGCGTGACCAAGTCCGCGAACTGGTGGAAGTTCTTGTCCCAAGAATTTCTATTGGAGTTTGTGAACTCCATCCGGGAACTTAAGTCCGCGGACCCAATCCGCGAACTTGAGTAGGTTATATCTAAAAACGATGTTTGTGAACTTATTCTTATATAAACTAAGGAATGCAAATGCAAACCGTGGCTATATAGTTCATGAACCGATTCGAGTGAATCAAATCGTTTTTGCTTCGATTGTGTCTTGTGTAGTTACATAAGATTTCCTTGCAATTGAACAACTATCTAACTAGTTCATTTGAGTCACTTGAACTAGTTATGGTGAAGAAGAATATGGTTGAAATGAAAGTGATCATATGGCTAACCATTTGGTTGACTATTGTTGAACCAAAAGATGTACAAGTTTGGGTACGGTTACACAAGCCTAGAAACGTGCATTTCATTTGTGTGTAACAAGCTAGTTTTCGATCTAACAGTTGAAAGATATTAGCTTGAATCTAAATCAGGTTTTCATCTAACAGTGAATATTGAATGCTTTGTTACCAAGCTAACATTGATTGCAAACCCTGATTTGAAAGACTATATAAGGGAGAGCTCTAGCAACTGGGAAACCTAATCCCCACACCTTGTGTGTGATACTAGTTGTGCTAAGCTAGAGTCGATTCTCCTTTAATGTTTAGTTTCTTCTTCTAAACCAGGTTAATGACTTAAAGACTTCATTGGGATTGTGAAGCCAAACCGATACTACTTTTTTGTGGTTGTGTGATCTGATCTTGCTATTTCTATAGTACGAGTACAATTGTAATAATTGTCTTGAGATTGATATCTCCGATAGGCAAGATATAAAAGTAATCACAAACACTTCGTCTGTCATGTCCCATGTCTTAGAGGGAAACCATGTATAAGGGCACCCTGGGTGTAGTTTGAAATGTTAGTATGTGTCTGGCACATGTCTCATTCTTCTACCCTAATAAGTATCTGAGAGTCTATACTCCTCTTTGAATTATCGAATAGAATTTGTTAGTGTTTGTTCTTATCCCTCACTTGAGGTTTATCTTCAATTTCTGTAGTGTAGATCCTACATGATTGAGCCTGATTACTAATTTGTAGTGTAGATCACTACAAGTGGTATCAGAGACGGTCTTTCCTTGGATTGATCATGGATGATGGTAATAGATTTAAGAAGTTAACTGAGCAATTATCTATTGTTCTTCAAATTCAAGAAGTAATTACAAGGGCTTTAAAAAATAAACCATCTCATGTGCTTCTAGCCAGATACAAGAAAAATTTAGCAGCAGAAACAAAGAACTTGCTATTGCTGGAGCGTGAGATATATTTGAGTCAATCTGTTGATGAGAATTGAGAATCAAATTATTGGGAAAGATTTGAATTAATTGGATGTGTTGAAGAACGTGACGCTGATTGAGAAATTAATTGATGAAAAGCTTAAAGGAGCTCCAATTGATTCAAGTTCAGATGAAGAATTGAAGACAGTGGAGAAAGAAATTGATGATGTTGTAGAAGTAACTTCCAATGATTCACATTCAGTAAAGGATCTGACTGAGAGCTCTTCAACTCCATCAGCAGCAGAAGAAGAAAATGATTCCTGTCGACTGCGAATTTATTCCGTCGTTTTTCTTTGAAGAAAAAGAGGATTTAATAAGTTTAGAGCCAGAAGAAGCTAATCACATCAATGAATTAGGTAATTGGATTATTATTAAGGGTTATCAATTTGGAATTGAGGTGGGGTATTGCGAGCACTTGAAGAAACTCAGCAGCAACCACAACAAACGGAACTGTAAGGGATGTTTTTATTTTCTTTCTGATTATTCTCGAATTCTATTTGATCGTGGAAAAGAGTTTGAAGCTATTCACAGGTATTCTTATATTGTTGGTGATTATGAAGTCTATCTTGATACGGTTTATTGTATGACTTTTCGTCTTGGGTCATCTTTTCTGAACAAAGACAATGAGAGTGTTCAGGAACTCATTCATCAGCATGGGTATGAATCATATTCACTATTTTATGATTCACTTGTACGGGTATTTGATAAAATGACTGATGAGTGCCAAATATTGTATATATTTATCCCTTTTTGTTGGCATTTTAACTCATCTTTTGCGCATTAATTCTACATTTTATCCCATACTCTGTATTTTCATTGTTTTCAAGAATAAATATTTTTATTAATTAATTTTGCATTTCTAGGTAATAAATAAAGTTCGGATGAGTCGCGGAGCGAAAAGAGCAGAAAAGTAGTGAAAAGCCGGAGAAATTACGCAAGGAAGCCGCGAAGAATGGTGCGCACAACCTCATTTTCTACACACAAAAGCGCCTCCGTTCTCAGCCATCAGATCAGTTCTCAGAAGCATCCGACGGTCGCTCCTTGCTGAGCATCAAAATCTGATGTCTCTGCCAAGCACCACAGCGCTGAAATTCCAAGCCTTCAGATTAGATGGTAGTTGAATCCAACGGTCGCTCCCTTGCTGTTCATCAAAGTTTGATATCTCCGCCTAACACTACAACACCTAACTCCATCTGGCATCGTTGATTTTGTTGTATCATACAATCCAACGGTCTCTCATCGCTTGCCTCCGCATCACCGTCCGATCTACCAACCATCTACGCATCTCGCAGCTCAGAGTCACAGAACATCAAAACTAGATACACCCGCCTCACACCTTAGTGACCGAGCACCATCCACCTAACCAAACAACCCCTTCTCCTAACCAGTCGACCTTCTCCTCCACCCACCCCTCTGCAGAACCATCTCCCTGCAACCATGTCCTGCCACCACCTTCTCCACCTCTGTCACCACCTGCTCCGCCACCCACCTCTGTCACCACGTCAAACAATGATAACCCATCATTGTTCTCATCCCCCTAGTCCATCTAATTCACTTATTTCACACATTTTCAACCGAAACCCTAAAGTGTGAAATAGGTAAATTGGGTTGAGCTAGAGTGAAATTGAAGGCATGGAGAGGTAGAGAAGGACAAGTAGAGTAATGGGTTGCGTTCAATTTGATGTTGCTACATCAAATTAGGTAAGAATTCACCAACCCTAGCTCTGTCAGTTTGGGAATTTTTTTTGTAGAACCCTAATGTGTTGTGGGTATATATAAGACTGTGGGTATGTTGTAATAGTTATGTTTGGATTAGCCTGCATCCAGAACTTTCAAGTTCTGTTAATTTCATGTTTCAGTTCAATTTCAGTTAAACTTTAGTTCAATTTCAGTTGTTTTACTTTTCAATTTCATGTCTGTTAATGTTGTTTTTTTAGTTCAATTTGCTGCTTAGTTCCTGTTCATGTTAGACTTTTCATATCCTGTTTGTTTCCTGATTAATGTTAATGTGTGATGTTCCTGTTGTTAGTTAGACTCATTGTTTTGTCACTGTGAATGCCATGTTTAGTGTAGTGTTAAGTTTGTGATACATGTTAAGTCATGGAGTGTTAGAGTAATCTTTGCTGCATAGTGTTAATTGAGTAGTGGGGAGAAACTAGTGCTCACTAGTGACAATGAGCAAGCTAGCTCTCTTCCCACTCTAAAAGTACTGCCTTAGTTTAGCTCCATGTTTAACCATCTTCCCCTGCCTTAGGCTAACTGCCTTTGTGTCATTTTGTTTTGCCTTTGTGTTTTGTTCACTGGTTAATTTTCATTTGCTTCTGTTCACTGTTTGGCTGTTATTTTGTTTTGCTTTCCTTTCCATTGCTTGTGCATCCTGTGCTGCAGTTGCTGCTGCACTTTTGCTGCTGCATTTCTACTGCTGCACTGCTACATTGCTTTCCCCTGCTGTCTCTCCCTGCAGCTGCTGTGCTTGTGCAGTTTTGCTACAGCTGCTGCTGCTGCCTTCCTGCAGTTCCTGCTGCATCACTAATTGCTGCAACTCTCTTGTTGCTGCTGCTGTTGTTGCTGCCACTTCTTCTGCTGCCAAGCCAAGTCCAATTCCTCCCCAAAGGCCTAGCTAAAGACCCAATCCAACTGAGCCCAATTCAAATCAGTGAAACCCAAAGGCCCAGATTCTTGACTAAACCAAAAGCCCAAGGTCTAGTTCACAGAGGCCCATTTCACTAAGGCTCAAAGCCCAGTTTAGGTTAAGCTTAAGACCCAATCCAATTCAGGCTTAATCAAAAGCCTAAGTTTAAGGCCTAAGCCCATTTGCACTTCAAAGAACAAACTGAGCCCAAGCTCAGTTCCTTTTATTGAGAACAAACCCAATAGTACATGAAGCCCAACACTTCCAAAAGGCTTCTAAGCCCAAAGCAAATCTAGGAACCCAATTAGCTAAAACACTTCCAAAACACACCCGATCTCTGTGGATCGACCCGTACTTGCACGAGCTACAACAGACGACCGTGCACTTGCGGTATTACTGTAGGCCCCCGTTTTTATCGCTTAATTTTATACATATCCGGGCCCACCAAGTTTTTGGCCGGGGATAATTTCTATACACTTTCCCGGGCCTACCAAGTTTTTGGCGCCGTTGCCGGGGACTAACAAGTTTTTGGAGAAACTGACAGAGCAAGGCTAGGCTAAGGCAGAATACAGGCAATCACAAATAGAATGGGAAGAAAACTAGCTTGCTATGAGCACTAGTTTCTCCACAACCTTGCCCTTGGCCTTAGGCCTTGGTTCAATCTTGTTTTGTTTTGATTTTGTTTTGTTGCTGTTTAGTTTTTTTCATTGTTTTTGCCCTGTATTGCTTTTGTCTGCTGTCTTCTTCTTTTCTTGTTACTGCACTTAGCCTGCTGCAACTCTGTTGCTGTTGCTGTTGGCCTTGCAGTGCAGCTCCTGCTTCTGCTGCAGCCACTGTTTACCACCCCTTGTGCTGCTGTGCACTACTTGTGCAGCTGTTGCTGCTTTCCTTCCCTTGCAGCTGCTGCTGCTGCCAAGCTGCTGCTGCTGCTGCTAGGCCTGCTACCTGGTGCTGCTTCCCTTCTCCTGCAGCTGCCTTTCTGCATTCTTCTGCTGCAGCTCCACTCTCCTGCTACAACTCTGCTGCACTGCTGCTGTAGCTGCTGTTGCTTGTTCTGCTGCAGTTGCTGTTGGCCTTGCTGTGCAGCTCTTGCTCCTGCTGCTGCCCTGCCACTTCTTCTCCTGCTGCCTTCCAAGGCCAACTGAGACCAAAGTCCAACTGAGCCCAATTCACTTCAGTGAAACCAAAAGCCCAGAGCACAACTTGGGCTCATCAGAAGACCAAAACCAAAGCCCAATTTCATTAAGGCCAAAGCCTAGTGTATTGATAGGTTAGAACTAAAGCCCAATTCAATTAATTGTGGGCTTAACCCAAAAGCCTGAACTCACTGTAAGGCCAAAGCCCAATTTGCATTTCAAAGACCAACTGAGCCCAAGCTCAGTTCCTTTTATTGTGAACAAACCCATTAGTACTTTAAGCCCAACAGTCCCAAAAGGCTTCATAGCCCAAAGCAAATCTAGGAACCCAATTAGCTAAAACACTTTCCAAAACACACCCGATCTCTGTGGATCGACCCGTACTTGCACGAGCTACAACTGACGACCGTGCACTTGCGGTATTACTGTAGGCCCCCGTTATTATTGCTTCATTTTTATACCCTTTTAGAGGCCTAACAAGTTTTTGGCGCCGTTGCCGGGGACTAACAAGTTTTTGGCGCCGTTGCCGGGGATTGGTGCTGTGTTTTATCTGTGTTTTTCTTAGCTATTTTTGCATTTCATTGCATAGCATTTGCATCTGCATCTGCTTCACTTCATTTGCTGTTGGACCTGTTGTTCTGAACCTGTTTTTCCTCTGCTGGGACGCCACCAAGGAAAAGAACCAAAACCCAACTGGGTTTTTGCAACAATATCAGAGCAGCTGGGCTGTGCTAAAAAGGTAAGCCTAAACCCATTCATTGAGAGAACCCAACCTGTGGGCTTCCAATTTTTTTAATTGTGGGCATGTAATATTAAAGCCAATTTTTGGGCTTCTCTTATTTTCTGTTGGGTTTGTAATAATTTATTTTTGGGCTTGTTGTTTAATTTGTGGGCTTGTATTTATTTTGTGTGGGCTTGTTTAAATTCTTCCATTGGACTTGTATTTTGGAATCTGGGTTTAAACCCAGCTGATTACCGATTGTGGGCCGCAGCCTTCCTTCCATTTCATTAGAGGCTTGCACAGTGGGCTTGCTCCCATTTCAAAAACCAAATTTTATTTTATTTTCTGTTTTTTTTTAAAAAAAAAAAAAAAACCAAAAAAAAAAAAAAAAAAAAAAACCAAAAAAAAAAAAAAAAAAAAATCTTTTGCTCCCAATTTTAAACCAAATTTCTTTTATATCCCACCAAAACCAAATTTTTCCCAAAAATCCAAACCCATCAAAAACCAAATTTTTTAACCCATTTAAAACCAAATAGTGGGCTTTGTGTCATTTCAAAATGGACCAACCTCGTGCTCTCCATGAATACATGTATCCATCAATACAAATTCCATTATCATGTATTGTCTTACCTCAAACCAATAACCCTTTTAAAATAAATGCAAGCATGATACAAATACTTCCTATATTTCGAGGGTTCGATTATGAGAACCCCTATACTCATGTGAGGGAGTTTGAACAAATTTGTCGGACTATGCAACCTGATCATTTGTCCGAAGACTCTCTGAAATTGCGTTTGTTTACATTTTCTTTAAAGGAAAGGGCCAAAACATGGTTTTACGGTTTGAGACCACAATCAATCACCACTTGGGAACAACTCACTAATCAATTTTTCCAAAAATTTTTTCCACACCATAGGACCATCGCTATTCGTCAAAGTATCAATTGTTTTGTCCAATTGGATGAGGAAACTGTTTTTCACTATTTTGAACGTTTTAATGATTTGTTGAGTGAATGTCTGCACCATGGAATTGAGAAGTGGAGACTTGTCGTCATCCTCTATGAGGGACTAGACTTTAAATCTCGAACCATGGTTGAATCTATGTGTAATGGTGAGTTTATTGATAAATCTGTGGATGATGCATGGAATTTTTTAGCCGAGATTGCAGAAAAAACCCATCAATGGGAATCCGTTAGGGAAACAGGAACAACACCACATGTTATGAATCACCCTCATGAATTAGAGTTTTATTCTTGTAATAGCTCCGACCTTAGGATTGAAAATTATCCTAGATTGCAAAATGCCTATCATGATGATGATGATGATTATGATGTTATGTTAGAAGAACATGTCTATACTGAAAATGTTATGGAACCTTTGGGTTCAAATACATTAGGCTTCTCTGCCCCGACCTTAATGCATGATATTTCTTCTAGTATTCCATGTGATGTTTCCCCTGATGTGCCGATACACGAAAATAAATCTGTTGATGATGTTGATAATTCTGATTGTGATCTTGCCAATGTGATTGATGATTGTGAGCATGATGTGACATGTGTAGATGAGTTAGAAGACTTTGATTTGATTGATAATGTTATGCCTATTCTTCTACCTAAGTCACAATTTGGTGGCCTTCCACCCAACCTAGATTTGGTTTGTACCCATATTGTCAAACCGATTTTTCTGAAAATTCCTAATCTAGGATTGGAACTGTGTGCTTCCCAAGTCCTCTTGGACTATTTTGCTTCAAAATATAACACTTTTAAAGAGCCACAGTTGGAAATTGCATGTTTGCCCATCCCGAAAACAGTCCATTATGAGTTAGACCTTTTGAATCCTGAACCCTTAAAATTGTTAGATTTTGTGCTTAAAAGTAAACCTGTTGAAAAATTTAGGTTTAGGGGTAATTCATTCGGTTTTTCACTCTCCCTCCCATTTAAGTCCAATTTTAGTGTTTTGAAACTTTCTTTGTCTCTACACTTTTTCTTTTGGGTTGATCCTCAACTCTTTAGATTGTTAGTGTATGGTGAATTTTTTTGTACATAATCAAGTAGATAAATTTTAAAAACCTTTTGTTCCTTTTGTATATATTTTGCTAATCCAATATGATCTCGGCTGAAATATGTTGGATTTTTGCCTTGAATAACGGAGTTTTAATTCTGCTTTCGCCGAAATCGGGTATTCTCTCTCCTTTTACTCTACTCAGCATGTCCCTTTCCATATGATGCATTTTAATTCTTTCCATATTTTGAAACATTGAGGACAATGTTTAGTTTAGGTTTGGGGGTATAGAGTAGATGCCACGATAATTTGCCATAATTAAAAACGAACTCCTCCATCTTTTTGAAAAAATTGAAAAATTCCAAAAAAATTGAAAAATCAAAATTCAAAAAAATTAAAAAAATGAAAATCATAAAAAATGGAGCTCATTTACCTTGAAATGTTGACTCTTGTGCAAATATGTATAATTATTAGGAGTCTTAGTCTAGATATTTAGGCACCCTGATTCGAGCACAATTCACATAGTGATAAGAAATTTGCACGCGCACGATCTACCAATACATGTATGGCCTCGATCTTCAAGGTGTTTGATAGGAAGTTACGATTGCCAATCACTTTAGAATACTGAACGAAACTTGACTAGCTTGTTCTTTGGTTGGTTGGGATAGAAGGTGGAGGTTACATTAAGAAAGACAACCATCGAATTTAACTGGGTGCATCAAAAAGGGCTACCTCTTGCAAAGTGTCATGTAATCTTTTGTTTCCTTTTGTATATGTATCAAAAGTGTTTTGATGTTCAAAAAAAAAAAAAAAAAAAAAAAAAAAAAAAAAAAAAACGATGTATATATTCAGAAAAAAAAAAAAAAAATATCAGAAAAATACCAAAAAAATCAAGTATTTATCAATTCCATCATCTCTTGTTCCAAAAATAAAAAGAGAATTGTCAATGTAAATAAGAGTCATGTAAAGAGTCATCTTTTGTTGTTTTTTGTAATAAGCAAGGAGGGTGTATGCCATTGATGTACAACGCGAGTAATTGTGAAATACCTCCAACTCATTCACAATTCTCGTAAAGTCCGGACAGCTAGCTAGATTTCGACCTCAGTTCTTAGCCTGAGAAACTATCTCTTGGTGATTAGTAGTCATGACTTCAGATCTTTCTTTACACATGTGTAGATACACTTTACACTCTTATCACATGTCTTTTTTTGTTATCAGTGCTAGGATTGTGCCTTCGATAGCTAGATTGACATCTCCATTTTGCTGTGAGCTTAACTGTTTTGCACATGTCACATTTGATGGAATCTGAGCTCATATTTTGTCCTTAGGTTTTGTAGGCACACCTCTGGTAAACCTTCACGAGACTTCACTCGTCCACTAGGGACACTTAGTGGTTTAAAAGGCTTAGTGCATACGCTAAATGCATTCGAGAGACCAGCGACAGTGGTATAGTTAGGATTTCCTTAGTTTTGTTTTACTTGAGGACAAGTAAAATTCAGGTTTGGGGGTATTTGATGAGTGCCAAATATTGTATATATTTATCCCTTTTTGTTGGCATTTTAACTCATCTTTTGCGCATTAATTCTACATTTTATCCCATACTCTGTATTTTCATTGTTTTCAAGAATAAATATTTTTATTAATTAATTTTGCATTTTTAGGTAATAAATAAAGTTCGGATGAGTCGCGGAGCGAAAAGAGCAGAAAAGTAGTGAAAAGCCGGAGAAATTACGCAAGGAAGCCGCGAAGAATGGTGCGCACAACCTCATTTTCTACACACAAAAGCGCCTCCGTCCTCAGCCATCAGATCAGTTCTCAGAAGCATCCGACGGTCGCTCCTTGCTGAGCATCAAAATCTGATGTCTCTGCCAAGCACCACAGTGCTGAAATTCCAAGCCTTCAGATTAGATGGTAGTTGAATCCAACGGTCGCTCCCTTGCTGTTCATCAAAGTTTGATATCTCCGCCTAACACTACAACACCTAACTCCATCTGGCATCGTTGATTTTGTTGTATCATATAATCCAACGGTCTCTCATCGCTTGCCTCCGCATCACCGTCCGATCTACCAACCATCTTTGCATCTCGCAGCTCAGAGTCACAGAACATCAAAACTAGATACACCCGCCTCACACCCTAGTGACCGAGCACCATCCACCTAACCAAACAACCCCTTCTCCTAACCAGTCGACCTTCTCCTCCACCCACCCCTCTGCAGAACCATCTCCCTGCAACCATGTCCTGCCACCACCTTCTCCACCTCTGTCACCACCTGCTCCGCCACCCACCTCTGTCACCACGTCAAACAATGATAACCCATCATTGTTCCCATCCCCCTAGTCCATCTAATTCACTTATTTCACACATTTTCAACCGAAACCCTAAAGTGTGAAATAGGTAAATTGGGTTGAGCTAGAGTGAAATTGAAGGCATGGAGAGGTAGAGAAGGACAAGTAGAGTAATGGGTTGCGTTCAATTTGATGTTGCTACATCAAATTAGGTAAGAATTCACCAACCCTAGCTCTGTCAGTTTGGGAATTTTTTTTGTAGAACCCTAATGTGTTGTGGGTATATATAAGACTGTGGGTATGTTGTAATAGTTATGTTTGGATTAGCCTGCATCCAGAACTTTCAAGTTCTGTTAATTTCATGTTTCAGTTCAATTTCAGTTAAACTTTAGTTCAATTTCAGTTGTTTTACTTTTCAATTTCATGTCTGTTAATGTTGTTTTTTTAGTTCAATTTGCTGCTTAGTTCCTGTTCATGTTAGACTTTTCATATCCTGTTTGTTTCCTGATTAATGTTAATGTGTGATGTTCCTGTTGTTAGTTAGACTCATTGTTTTGTCACTGTGAATGCCATGTTTAGTGTAGTGTTAAGTTTGTGATACATGTTAAGTCATGGAGTGTTAGAGTAATCTTTGCTGCATAGTGTTAATTGAGTAGTGGGGAGAAACTAGTGCTCACTAGTGACAATGAGCAAGCTAGCTCTCTTCCCACTCTAAAAGTACTGCCTTAGTTTAGCTCCATGTTTAACCATCTTCCCCTGCCTTAGGCTAACTGCCTTTGTGTCATTTTGTTTTGCCTTTGTGTTTTGTTCACTGGTTAATTTTCATTTGCTTCTGTTCACTGTTTGGCTGTTATTTTGTTTTGCTTTCCTTTCCATTGCTTGTGCATCCTGTGCTGCAGTTGCTGCTGCACTTTTGCTGCTGCATTTCTACTGCTGCACTGCTACATTGCTTTCCCCTGCTGTCTCTCCCTGCAGCTGCTGTGCTTGTGCAGTTTTGCTACAGCTGCTGCTGCTGCCTTCCTGCAGTTCCTGCTGCATCACTAATTGCTGCAACTCTCTTGTTGCTGCTGCTGTTGTTGCTGCCACTTCTTCTGCTGCCAAGCCAAGTCCAATTCCTCCCCAAAGGCCTAGCTAAAGACCCAATCCAACTGAGCCCAATTCAAATCAGTGAAACCCAAAGGCCCAGATTCTTGACTAAACCAAAAGCCCAAGGTCTAGTTCACAGAGGCCCATTTCACTAAGGCTCAAAGCCCAGTTTAGGTTAAGCTTAAGACCCAATCCAATTCAGGCTTAATCAAAAGCCTAAGTTTAAGGCCTAAGCCCATTTGCACTTCAAAGAACAAACTGAGCCCAAGCTCAGTTCCTTTTATTGAGAACAAACCCAATAGTACATGAAGCCCAACACTTCCAAAAGGCTTCTAAGCCCAAAGCAAATCTAGGAACCCAATTAGCTAAAACACTTCCAAAACACACCCGATCTCTGTGGATCGACCCGTACTTGCACGAGCTACAACAGACGACCGTGCACTTGCGGTATTACTGTAGGCCCCCGTTTTTATCGCTTAATTTTATACATATTTCCGGGCCCACCAAGTTTTTGGCCGGGGATAATTTCTATACACTTTCCCGGGCCTACCAATGACATAGGGAGATATTACGACCAGTTACAATTATGGTCATAAGTTATTTGATCGTGCTAAAGATATTGAATCTGTTGTGAGGTGCTTTCCTTATGCTGGAAATATTTCCAAATTCTGCATTGGTTCTTGTTTGTTCGCTTATAATGGGTTGAAATTCACGGATGTTTAAGATAGAAAATCTGCTTATGAGCTGAATTTGGAACTGGGGTACCATTTATTTCTGTTATTTGGGATTTCAAATGTGTTGGAGTTTGTTCACAGTGGAGACAACCGAGTCGCCAGCAAGCTAATTGAGGTAATACAACCGCAGGATAAGGCTCTCTGCACCATTGCGAAACTTCATGTGACAAAAGAATGTAACTTTTGCAATGCATGTGAACTTATTCTTCAGATTTATCCTGATAGTAGATGGAGTTCTAGGGCTAATAATGGTTTTCTAAAGTTAAAGCTGAGATATAGTTTACTCAAAACGCCTGATTGTTTAATGATACTTTTGAGCAGTGCAAAATGTTTTCATTATAGCCTTGATATTGCTGGGATGGTATATGATAGAGGAAGGTTGCGAGAATTGATTGATAGGTACTCTTATTACATTATAAACAATTCTAAAATCAGTTATCGTATACTTAATTTTGGTCGGATGGTTCTTAAGAGGACGATTTTAATGAATAAACTCACTACAATTGTTGTTTATAAGCTGATTCTAGAACCTGGCAATGGTTTAGAATTGTTCTTAGTGGAGTCGAATATGTTTTTGCTTATTGAGAAGGGTGACAATCTGGATGATTGCAAGTTGTTAGATAGAAGGCGTCAACAAGGTAAGGTTCTCTGGACTGTATTTCTACTTCAAATGACGAATGAGGCTGCTCATGGCAAAGCTCGAGAACTGCACCATACTGGAAGATGGAGTGGCAGTGGTGATATATGTTATGTACTCTTTCATCTAATGTCCAGGTTACTTAATTAATTGGTCACTCATTCTGTAATACAGGGGAGTCGAAAGGTACAAAAGATTTTCGAAAAAATTGCAGATTACATAGCTGGGAGTAGGAGTAGGAGTCTTGTTTGTTTGCAGCTGACTCGGCGTCTGGATCTGAGTCAACCTCTGACTCGGGCCGAGTCAACAGTCAAACTGTTTGTTTTGCATTTTGAGTCAGATCTGACTCGACCTATGACTCAGACATAACCCCTGACTCAGACCCATTTGAGTCAGGTAACAAAATACCCCTGACTCACGGGACCAAACCATTGACTCATGTTTTTTGAGTCAAATGAGTCAGATCTGACTCAAAACAAACATATTGAGTCAGATCCAGATGAGTCAGGTGATTTCACTCAGATCCAGATGACTCAGATCCAGACGACTCAGATGAGTCAGGAGTAAACAAACATAGTGGTGTTTGGAAAATTCCCTTGAAGGAGCTTAGGTACCTCCAGGCGTTTATTACTTCAATTCCCACAATGGTGAAAGGTCATACTTATCTTTCAGAAATCGGGTTCTTACACGTTTTATTACTTACACCTGAAGTCTATGAGAGTTTTTCATTTCGTGAGAAAATTATAATGACAATGGTTTATTCCACATTGAGTTGTTTCTACTCATTTTACTGTGCTCAGCATCGGAGTTCTGGTTGTAACCAGTTGATGGGTGTGTGTATAAATGCGCTTCCACTCAATATTCTCAATTGTGTTACAAGTATATGTGGGGAATTGCATGACAGAAGGAGGAGAATTGTTTCTGTGCTGACTGTGTACTGGCAAGGATATATAGAGAGAACTCCGTCCATACTCACTTGCATTCCAAATGTATTAATGTTAGTAGCCTTTTTGCATTGGAAGTTCAAGTTGTTTTCTACAGGTCCATGGGGTGTGGGTACTGTCAGTGAGAACATATCTATTCTTATGGTAATTGAATGCATTCTGCTAAAAGTTCTCGATACTAAGAAAAGGATATGGGTGCTACAAGTGACGACAAATGGAGCTATAAGTGCGATCAGGTCAATTGGAAAGCGAAGGGATGTAACTATGCTAAATACGATGAGTAGGAGGGTCATGCAACCGAAACTGATACAAGAGATTCAATTAGCTCAATTGTTGCTGTTGACAGTGCGGGATTACTCCGCAATCATTTGTGGAAGGTGGTGTTCTGGATCTTACAGAAATGCTCGACACACTGTCATTTTACCTTCACATTTCACTAAATTTTGTTGGAGAAAATGAGTTATTTAATATATGATTTTTTGGTCTTGGTGTGGTTTGATCTCATGACCTAAGGGTCTAAGGATACTCACTCATTTTTGAGTGAATGAAATAGAACCTTTAGTCCCACATTGTGGAAAAGTAAAGAAGTGCTCCACTATATTACCATGTTCTCATGGATATGTTGTAAAACAATGTTGGTGGAGCAGGTGGGGCGAAAAATACAAGTTTTGACCCATGTCCATGCGCGTGTACCAAGCACCAAGTCCGTGTCTACTTGAAATTATTTTTTACAAGTTTTTAACTTGATAAATAATTTATTTAAGAGTTTTATTTATGGAAAAATTCCTTTTTTGTGTTTAATTGTTTTACAAGAAACAAAACTCGTTTTATAAGAAAAAACCTAAACCTAACTTGATTTGCAAGTTAATTTTCCTATAAATACAATTCGAAAATCTCTTTTCAAAACACACAAGCAGCGACCATCTCTAGGTCTTTTCTTCATCTTCTTGCTTTTATTTTCGTGCGGCCTTTTAATTCCATCCCCGTTGCTGAGTTTAAGAGTGGGTAACTTGTATTGTGTTAATACAAGTTATATCGGGCAGTCTTATCCTGAACACATCTTCGCACGTTGGGGTTTAACATTACTTTAGAGTATACCCGCGAACTAATGTGTTAAGGACAGCTTATTGAACCTGTGATTCTGCCCTCATCAATTTGTTCGTGGTAGAGTTGTTTGATACGGTTCTTTATATTTATTGTTTGATACATCTGACGTTTCTTCTGTTGCAAGACTCCAACGAATTTAATATCACCGAGGTCAGTATGATCAAGTTGGACGAAATAAAATTCATTTTTGTCACTACAGTACATGGTTTTCCTGTATACTTACTTTATTTCAGAGGCTATACGCTTCATAGAAGGTGTTGGCAAAAGAAACAACAGTTATTGGTTGTTAACCATATAGATAGAACTGGAATTTTGCATCTTGTTATGGGCATTATTGATCTTACATAGATAGATCTAGTAAAGAAACCCCAAATTATGGTGAACAACTTCGAGCAGCTGAAGTTATCTTTTGGTGGGAAGGCAGAATTATGTGTCAGGAAAATAGTTGGCAGTTACTTGATGTTTGAACTTATGATCTTCCCCATTCTTAAACAAGTTGGGAGCACTTCAAGTTTTGTAGCAAATTCTTCCTTAGCCTTGTACTTCTGGATGTGTGAGAGAAACTCCTTAGATAAGGACATAATTGGGTTATATAACTCAAATTTTTCTGGCAATATTGGGTTCTTTTCAAGTCATGGGAGGCAGCAGTTATTCGTAACTACAGGAAGAAAGTGTATGGACAAAAGTATTGTGCTGACAGCTGAGTATTTTCTTGAAAATTCACACCAGCTTATGAAGAAGCTGAAGCTCTCTACCATTAGTGGCACAACAGCTCAAGGGGAAGAATTTGAACAAGATCACACACCACTTTTCTTAGAGAAGTTCTACACTAGCGAGATGAAACAACTTCAGCCAGAACGAGCTCATATTCTAAGATCTGAAAATGCACCATTAGATACCAGGTGGACTAAAGAACTAATATATGCATGGAGGTTGGTGTCTTGGCAGCAACAACCTCTTGGGAAATCTCTTATACGGGTAATGTGGAACTTAAAGCGTACAACCACAGAGAATTTTTGCATGGACAAGGTTGCAAACTGGTCATTGATTGAACTATTGCTGGTGCTGTTAGTTGATAAGGTTATTGGAAAAGATTCATATATGTGGTCATTTTGGTCATACTACGAGAACATTATATTCCTTCCTTCGGGGTATATCAACACTTTGATTGCCCACGAGCCACATATCCCTGGAATGTTCGAGGAGCTGCAACAACAATGTATTCCCGCAACAGATCTCAGTTCATACTTTCCATCCTTGTGAACAAGGATGATTTGGAGGAGTGGGTATTGTCATGTCCCATGTCTTAGAGGGAAACCATGTATAAGGGCACCCTGGGTGTAGTTAGTAATGTTAGTATGTGTCTGGAACATGTGCCATTCTTCTACCCTTATAAGTATCTGAGTCTGTACTCCTCTTTGAATTATCGAATAGAATTTGTTAGTGTTTGTTCTTCTCCCTCATTTGAGGTTTATCTTCAATTTCTGTAGTGTAGATCCTACAGGATTGAGCCTGATTATTAATTTGTAGTGTAGATCACTACATCGTCTCATCGTTTGTGATTCCACAATATCTTTTTTCGCTGCGTCGATTAGGATTATTGTGAGGTGATTGATAATACTAGGCTGTTCTTCGGGAATATAAGTCCGGTTTATCAATTGGTTCCTGTTCACCTTGATTTATCAAAAGACGGAACAAAACTCGTAGGTATATTCGTGGAAGATCCGTAGAATTTTCTGTGTGATACAGATTTTTTTATTAAAGTCTTCGACTTTGGGTCGTAGCAACTCTTAGTTGTGGGTGAGATCAGCTAAGGGAATCAAGTACGTAGCATCCTGCTAGGATCAGAGACGTAGGAGCATAACTGTACCTTGGATCAGTGTGAGATTGATTGGGGTTCAACTGCAGTCCAGACCGAAGTTAATTTGGAGTAGGCTAGTGTCTGTAGCGGCTTAATACAGTGTGTGTTCAATCTGGATTTGCGGTTTCCTCGTTAACAAAATTCTGGTGTCTGTGTTATTTCTTTTCCGCATTATATTTTGTTATATAATTGAAATATCACAAATTGTGCGTTGTTAAATCAATTAGAATATCCGACCTTTTGGTTGTTGATTTAAATTGATTGACACTTGGATATTGGTCTTTGGTACCATCCAAGTTATCTCTCTAGTATTTGATAAAGACTCGTAGATTTATATTTGCTTGAGTATATATCAAATCAAGAGATTGAGATATAAACTCTTCGATATACTTTTTATCTAGATTGAGTCTGACTGTCTAGTTGATTCTCTAGAAAGTATATTGGAGTTTGTCCATACAGATTGCTAAGCGAAATATTGGGTGTGGTTGTTGTACCCCCACTTTTTCACCTTGAAACCGATTTGCCACACTTCCAAACAAGTTTAGAATTGGTTCATCTGACTTTCAAGAAATATGCGATTGATTAAGAAACAATCAATCAAAAATCATGGGTTTAACGGTTCTACCAAAACAAGTTTCGGTTCTACCTCCATGTGAGTACTGTGCATAGTCACACTAGCTTTCCAAAATTCGGTTGAATAGGTACTAAGATCGGTTCCCCATATATATATGGTATCTAACTTATATGTGTTGCAAATGTCCATAGGATCGGTTCCCCTTTGCCTAAAAACGTGTTGCACATGTTCATAGGATCGGTTCCCCTTTCTGCTATAAACCTTGCTGCACCTCATACAAGGATCAATTCCCCTTTGTGATGTACTGCATCTCTTCATAGGATCGGTTCCCCTTTACCCAGATTCGGTTCAACAAACCACAAACTCGTTCATACCTCACAGGTGATCACTTAAGATCGGTTTCACTAATAAAAGTCATACCAATACATAAGTCAGGCCTTTGTGAATAGTTTTACCAAGAATACAAACAAGTCGTGAGCGGTTATACTAAATCACACATATTGGATGTTCACAAGATATGCAATGAATAGCAATCCCAATAACGCCTGGCGATTTCCTTTTCGATTCATAAACAAGTTTATGAACTTACTTCCTTAAAACACATCTAAAACATTGTTTCCTAGAATGAAATCCTCACCTCATACCCATACATAATCATAATAGCATTTAAACGATTGTGTCGATGTCTTATTTACAAAGTTTAATGGTTAAGAAATAAACTTCATATTGTATTCCTTAATACTATGTTTATCTAGAGTGTTCATGCTTCAAAGTTTTGTTTCCAATATGCACGACTTGAAACATACGTTAGGGAATGAAACAGTTCAAGTCAAATATCACAAACCTCAAGTGGAAGGATGATGTTGTCGTTGTAGCTTCTTACTTCTTCACTTCTTCAAGACTTCGCAATACTTGTAATGTCTCATATCCTAATACTTTCAAGCTAACCTATACGAAGTTGACTCAAGTACATGACTTTTGATTCACTAAAATATGACAACTAAACTTGACATACCAACGCTTGGTGGGTTCAACCCACTCAAGTATGCAAACAGGTACACATAATTAGAGTCCCGGACTTGGTCTGGATTCGCCGGTATGCGAACGGGTACGCATACTATCATACGTGACCAAACTCAGTTGAATTCCCGGACTTGAACTTCTCAGCCGATACGCATACGGGTATGCATACTAAGTTCTCGTACTTGAACTTCACATGATCATCTTTTGACTTTCGTCAAGAATAAAGATGAACTTGGTTAAAGAGAAAGCTTACCAAAACATATTTCGAGAAATATGTAAGCGAGTTAAACTCAACTCGAAATATCAAATGTGTATAATATAAAGTCTATATAGCTATACGACTTTTATCTCAATAGGAGATAGAATAGAAATAGACTTCTGAGTGATAGATGAGTTCAAGTCTCCACATACCTTTTGTTGCTGAAGTTCTACAAGCTCCCCTTACACTAGTGGAAAACAGACATTCCGCGACCGCCAGGACACGTCATATATACGAGTTAAACGACCTGTTCTAGGGTTCTCTGAATGGGTCGTTTATAAAGCGTTTTTTAATTGCGCGACCCTTATTGCGTGGGTCTCTGAACAGAGACCGTTTCCTACAGTAACTAGATGATGACTCGCTATACTGGTCGTAGATTTTAATTATAATATAAAAAAAATACAAATTCAGATCAGCTGAAATGTCTGAATCTGAATTAATCTTGTTGGTATTTAAGTCAAACAGTCAAGTCAAGTCTAGTCAAACTACAGTCAAACTGAAATTCAAATGCAACCTCAAATTTAACTGAAATTCAAATACAACTCATAACTGAAATTCAAGTGCAACTTCAAATTTAACTGAGAATTTGAACATTCATTCCATTGGGTGTAAAACTATACAAAAAAAATGAAATACTGAGTTCAGAGAATACATGTCCAAGATTTCTAAGTTCTGACAACAATATGTTAAACTAATAGACAACTGATACAAAAAAAATGATATTTCAGCTCCTCCTATGATAATACTTCACAAATGATATCAAGCAGATCATCAATGTGTTGTGTCCTTGGTTCACATGCGACTTCCTTCAAAGCAAATCAACAACAGTACAATAACTTCGTTCAGTTCATAATACACGGTAGAACAAAATAAATTACTAGATATAGGTCATGTACAATAGTGTGAGGTAATTCGACAGACATTCTAGCAATGGGTAGTAGCTTGAAGCACATGTGTGAAGTAATTTGACATATAGGTCATGTAGATAACAATTATTGGCTCATTAATTGCATGGATCAAACCATAACATTTCCATTCTACCAGACTAATCAAGACCACAACTATAATTCACATTATTTGAACAACTTATACAATCCAAGCAAAACTCATTGTAATATACAATCATAAACTCATCTTACTTTCCAATCCACCCATAGCTGCAATCTCATTTCAATCATCACCAACAATCTCATTTTCCCTGAACTACTACGTACCACCAGATTCAATAACCTCATCATTAAGAGTGCTAAAAACATGTTTCTTGCATCATTTGCATACATACAAATTCTCTGTGATCAACCATAACCATAACCTAATCTAGGTCATGTGTGAGGTAAATTTGACAAATCGATCCTTAGTTGTAGGTACTCTAGAAGGGCACATCACATATGTAACTTAACAACTAAGAATATTAGCTGGGGGGAAGATGACTATAACTACGATGGAAGAAGATTGCAACAAAACAGAAGTTTTAGGGAAATCGAAGGCAGATACAGGGGAAGAAGAAGATACTTGCACAAGCTAAACAATAAATCATAAGAAATTAAAAATCAGAATGCATCAGACCGTTCATTAACGATATCCAAGATTATGCGTAAGAAATTAGAAATCATCAACAACCAACAGGTTAGATATAGTGGAATTTATACAAGATTCAACATGTTATCTGACGCAAATAAGTACCTAATTGTCAAGGTTTTGATTATAATATGCCTTTAAGATGTGTTGACTTAAATGTAATTGAAGACATATGCACGATAAAGTGTTACCTCTAAGTTATCACCAAGCTTAAGTTCCTTAGGATCAGTTGCTACCAATGCTGCTTAAGATTTATGGCATCGTGCAAATCATGGGTTGCCTGCCAGAATTTATAAAAGTCACTGCAAGTGTTGATCTGCGATATTTTGTAAATATTACCAACCTCAGGAAATCATAGTATACAGAACAACTAATGGATTTGCGATCTTGATTGGTAAAACATCAGCTCGTTTAGAACATTTTTCAAGGCAAACTAACTCACAATTGGATCAGGAGCATTCACTTGCTCGCACTACAGGAGACTGGTTCAGGCCAACAGCTGCTGTGACAGTTGCATGATCATGGAAGTATTGCGCCTCTAGCTACAGCAGAACAAAAGTACTTGTATATCAGATAATAACTAAGATTTTGCACTTGTAAATATTTTTAAGAAATTAACTTGGTACTTTTCCAGAGTTGTAGTTGGGCAGCTTAAATGAAGCAATTCTCCAAGAATGTCAGGGTTGTCAAAATCTGCCAGATTGACGATAAACATAGATATCATGACTAAAAACTATAAATCATGCAGGAAAATAAACATTGAAAGTTTAAGACGGTAGTGCACATTACAAAGGTAGGTGACCCACATTTGACTCTGTGTCAACTTTGACATCCATGACTGCATTCTTGTACTTGTATTGGCTGCAACATCACCTGCAGAGTGCCCTCCCTTCTTAACCGCATTTGACGAAAGAGACTGAAAAGAATGCACTAAGTCTTAAACCATTCAATAGACATTATCTGAGGTGTGAATATAAGACATCTAAAACTCTAGAAATGACAAATAACTAAACAAAGTGCAGGTTCAATGGGAGTCATCGTGCCCAGATGCTACATGAATACCACCGTACAATGCCGCAAAGAAATCATCAAACATTTGCTTAATACTAAAGTATCAAAGATATATGAGAACGGTGAGTATAAACCTAATGGCCAGAACATGAAAGAAGTATAAGGGAATATGATATACGTAAGTGTTCCAGATCAGCTGGATATGTAGTTCGGAACTCACCGTGGATTATAATAGAATACAAAAATACATTGTTGGCATATGTGCATAAATCCCACATACATTAATTTTAGTTTTTGATACTCATCTCAAGGAACCATATGCATTTTCCACACCTACGCTTCCCAGTTGCAAGCTTCAAGGACTAACAAAGAACACTAGTTTCCAATTATGTTGGCATCCTTAGCCTATTCGCCACAAGGATAACTTAACGAAATCATCAATAATAAGAATTAATATCAAAATCATAAATATGTCTATCAGAAGAAATATTTAGACCCATTATTCTCGATGGAGACTAAGCAGAAGAAAAAACAAAATACAAAGCAGATTAAAACCTAACTTAATTATATATCCTTACTATGTAAGAATTATACCTCCTAAATGTACCACCACCAAGATAAAAAACAAGGATGTTCTTTTCTCTGGTCTTTTTGTCCAAACCATAAGAGATAGCTGCTGCGGTTGGCTCGTTGATGATTCTTGCTACATTTAATCCAGCAATCACACTAGCATCCTTGGTAGTGAGCATCATTGAAGTATGTTGTGTAGTTAAATTTTTTTCTGCATTGGCTGTGTAAAAAAGATAACCATTAATAAAATATGAGTTGTACGAAACTGTAGTGAAGGTAGGACCAATTGCCATCCTACGAAAATCTATCATGGGAGTGCCTTCAAGTTGTTTCTGTAGCCATTCGATGTATTCTGTAGGTTTTATCCTTCCCGTACGATTTTGGTTCAAATTACAAACATATGTCTCGTACTTCCTGTCAAAAAACAAACAAAGTGACAAGTCATAAGTACTAACAAATCAGGAAACGATAAAATCAATTTTAACAATTAATCACAATAAACTCAACCAGAAATCAAACATAGTGACAAAAATCTACTAAGAATTGACAATTTTCTCTTATGATTCAAACTCAATTTTAATTGTCAAAAGATAAGACACTTTCAGTTTTAGCATGTGGTAGTTAACTGCTAGTTTAAGTTCATTAGATGCAATAAAGTAATAAACACTACATTCATGTCTTTGAACTTAAAAGCCAATGCATAGTGCGATGAAATGATCTGAAGAGATATCAACTTAGGAGAAACTGAAGAGATATCAACTCAGAACCAACAATTTAGAAGAAACTGAATTGAAGTAGCATGATTTACACTAGAGTAGCATGAACCAACAAATCAGAAGCAACATTTAATTCAGACAAAGTATACTTGACTTGCATTCAATCTAATCTTGATTTTAAAAGTTCATCCCAATGCTCTTGCTTAATGAATCTACACATTGGTATTGCTCATTCCACATAAGAAAAAGCTAGGGAAGAATGTCATGTTTTATGAATTTTATGACAATTTGCAACCAGATTTTGTAAACTGGATTAGGCATGACTACTTGCTATAAGCACACAAGACACGGTACAAATACAGATTAGTTCAGGAAAACTAGGAACTGGGTACAAATACCCGTTGCACCGATAGGACCAAACAAAATTGGCCTGAAATGAAATTACACAAAGTTGTCAAAAGATGGTCAAGAAAAGGGATAGTGCACCCGCCAATATAGATGTTAAAGAATGTTCCCACTGCTGCACATAAGAAGGTCCAAAATGAATAGTACTTGACCACCACCATTCATTCCCTGGAGATCACATCCAATATATAGCAGTAAGAAATACTGGTGCACATAAGAAAATCAATGCAAACATAATAAATTGTTCAGCTGCTCCTAAGAAAGGTCATGCAGAATCGAAGGTTAAAAACTCAATAACCTTAAAATTAAGAACAATTTAGATCAGAAATGGAATTAAGAGCTTTACTTTACTTAAAACAAGAAGAAGAAAAACACTATTTGTAGTCATTTGTAGTCTACAGCAATCCCAGAAAAGTCAAGTCACAACAGCAAGCATTTCATCTCTACAGGTCTCTTTACACATCTTGTATCTATGATTCTTGTGCCAGAAGATGACTCTTGATTTGGAAACAATGAATCAGTAATGAATCAAGCAACGTAATCAAAATTCATATTCAACGATTTCTGATTTCTCATCTTACCTAAACAGTTGATTTCCACATAGTAAGTCTAAACCTAAATATATATGAAGATTATTTGAATCAAATTGTAATACAAGTATTCTAACATCCAAGATTATTTTCTTTTCACTCACACCATCCATAAACACAAGTCCTGAAAATTTTACCTGGAATGATAACGAAGTTGAGAAATATTTGTGCACATAATAAGATTAAAAAATCATGCAATTGATCCATAACTAGTTATAAATGTTACCTGAGCATTAGCATTGCTTGTGCTAGGATTGCAGTTTAAACCAGCCATCAATGTCTCAACGGTGACCTCAAGAGTACGGACACGATCCTCCACAGCTATAGTCTTCAACACCTGTTGACGTAACTGCTCCCTAGGAACTGCAGAAGCAAGCAGTTCAGTTTTTGAAATCCCACCTCCCATTCCCCGAACAAAGCCCCTATTATCAGTTCCAAGCACCTACGAAGAATTAAACAAAATCATTTAGCTAGCTAGTAACTGACAAGTTTCTTTTCTGCAATATGAAATCATATGCACCCACCGCGGCGAATGCATCTTTGTCCAAATTGGTTTCCTCTCTATACTGCTCAGTTTTGTTCAACTCTCTTATCTTCGCCTGCAAAGTAATCAGATCATATGTAAGTAGAAAACAAATTTCAAAAGAAACCAACAGATAAATATATGCAAGTCAATCAAAAACCAACAAACAAAAATGACAGGACGTACAACATATTCTCTGCATTTTATTTCATAACAATTTGGGTCCATCAACTCAAGTGCTTCTTGAGGGATTTCTTGGTAAACATGTGTTTCCAAGTATACATCAGTTCTTGATACACTTCCGGTTGGACAAGCACCATTTCATGCAATTGTGACGGCTAATGGGACTGAGGACAAAGTCAGAGGTTAACAACCTGCGTTAATGCCTATTTCTCTTCTTAAAATTGATTAAATCAATTTGTTATGTAGGTATTCATTACAGGTTGGTGGTTGTTCCTCATCCAAAACCATTTTAGGCAGTCTTTAGATAGATGGGGTGATTCATAGTTTATCCTTGCAAAAAATAAAACAGATTCGAGACCAAAATCATTATACCTGTGAAGATCTTCCTGCAACTTAAGATGTTGAAGATCAAACTGAAATCAACAAAAGAACTACAAATAGTTATAACCCACTGAAGATGATCAACCAAGGCTACTCCAGTTAAAAGAAATAAAAAAATTAAAACCCAAACTGAAACCTACCTGATGAACTAACTCAAACCCTAACTGAGAGATCGAACTGAAATCAACAAAAATAACGATAAATAGTTAGAACCCACTGAAGATAATCAAGCAAAAAGCTACTCCAGTTAAAAGAAATTAAAAATATTAAAACCCAAATTGAAACCTACCTGTACCTGATGAACAAACTCAAACCCTAACTGAGAGATCACACTGAAATCAACAAAAAATGATAAATAATTAGAACCCAATGAATACAATCAAACAAATAGCAAAACAAATTAAGAGAAAACAAAATTTTCAAAACTCAAATTCAAACCCTAAGTACTGTACCCGATTTTGTTTAGAAAATCAAACCATATAAGCACTAAATTCACAGACGTAGAAGGTTAATTCACATATGTAGAAAGTTAATCGAGTTTCTATTAGGTATTTAGATAAATTTAATGGTTGAGTTCTGATTCATGGTGAGAGGTTTCAGGGAGGTGAGTGTTTCGGCTGCGGCTAAGCTAGGGAAGGAGAAGTAAAGAGATAGAGAAATGCGAGGGGATTTATATAGGATCGATAAAAACGAAGTTGACATCCAGCCGTTCATAGGTTAGAAAGATCTTGACCGTGGGAAATGGCGCCAAGTTTCCCGCTCAGGGAAACTATCAGAACTGCAGCTCCCGGCTAGGCGTCTCTGAATCGGAGCTCCAGTAGGGGTAAAATAGTAAATATATTTTGTTATTGTGAGACGCTTAGCTAGGCTCTCAGAATTTTCCCGATTTTTTATTATATCAGGGACCGCTCTGACGGGTCAACGGTCAACCTACGGTTATTGAGAGTCTCTGATGTGGGTTGCTAAATGCCCATTTTCCACTAGTGTTATTAGTTCTTCGTCTTCAATTGATGAACGGCGTGAAGTCTAATGATCAACTACACACTCTATCCTAATCCGAGACATAGCTATACGTAGACTAGAAATCAAGACTTATAGTTTTGGCAGCTAAACTTGACAACAAGCTTGAGATAGCAAAGCTTGCGAGTTCGACCGAGCAGTGCTCTAACAATAAGACTTATCCACGATAGTTTTTATTTTGAACTCTGGGGATGATATTGGGGCATACTCTAGGATGTGTTGATACACGAGATGAATCCTCATCCCGAGTCTGTGTTGTGAACTATGGATGCATTGGATCAACTCAAAGTTGTGATGCACATTTTGAAAAAATTCATGCATATCTTAGATTTATGATGTTAATTAACAAATCATTATGCTTGTCTCAAAAACGACGGGAGTTGGAAATGCTATTAAGACTTACAGTAAAGGAACGTTGGCTAAGAACTAAATTGCATCACTATAGTGCATTTCACAAGTTGGAAAAACTGGATACACATCACTATAATGCATTTGTTTTAATTCATTTACGCAAAAACATGTGTGACTTGGTACATTGCAAACATCTCCCCTTTTTTCTAGTTGTAGAAATGTCATTAAATATATAGGAAAAATGTTGGTTAAAATGAACATAGACCAAGACACACTATCTTTCCTAGATATATTGCATGCATAAGGAAACATATATATAATGTGTAAACGTTATATTGATGTGTTTCTTATTGAGAATGGGTCAAAATGATACAGAATTAAGGAAAGGCGAAAGTTTGAAATAATTTGCATTACCCGAACAAGAGGATTCATAGTTGCGAACAAAGTGACATCAGTTATGTACAATCTTGTGGATATTTCACAAAAAACTCTTTGGCATATACGTACTAGGATTTTCTTGGCCTTCGGCCTTGCAACAAGAGTTGGTTTTGGTTTTTATTATGAAATTGATGAACTTTCAAGGTACGGATTGAGTACGTAAGGCAGACGCAATACACCGCATTTGTGATCCAACACGTTGTCGTTCATATCATCATATTGGGATATGATCGTGACATTTTGGTAACTCATATCATATGGCTTGGAAATGCGAGAGGCAAGAGATGATTGTTCCAGTAGTTGATGGTATAGTTGTATTTCATTCATTGGATGCTCATACTCCCTATTAATCTACTTGATGTTGGCATGGGATTGATTACGAATAGGGAATGACCCGGAAAAGAAGCTAACATGTATGTAAGTCACATGATCTTGCATAAGCCAGTTACATCCAAAGGATGATGCAAGGAAATAATGTCCTGGGCCTAGATTATGCGCCCTTGGCACGATCTAGATCGGTGCATGAATTCATCTCATTGTCAAAGCGGAGTAAGGAAGCTGAAAATAATCTTGCAATGACCTATATGCAACTCCAAGGCATGGCATATGCCTGTACAAGAGGCGAAATTCAGTGATGCATCCAAAATGCATCAGCATTAGCTTTTATGGTCTTGCACACTTAGCAGAACCGGGGAAAGTTGGACGGTATGGATCTACGTATGGAAACTACGTTTCGAGTATCATGCTCGAAAAGTAAAATTGACGTGCATTTTCCTGGTAAGCCTTGGATCTTTCAGGGCCGATCACTTAATTAAAGTGGAAGATCAAAGAGTTTTGATCTACCGGGCATAGTGCTTGAGGCGGCAAGTTTCGTTATATCAAATAATATCTCATTTTATGGATTTCTCTTCTCAATGTGCCTCCAAATAGATGCTAGTCATACTCAGTCCATCGCCAGCCCCAGAAAACCACCAACAACAAAGTCCTACCACTCTATCAAAAACACCAACATACGCCTCCACAAATATCGAAAGAGCGTTACCTACAACATTATAAAATGAAAACCCAAATCGCAGAAAGAGAAAATAATAGAAATAGAAAACTGTACGATTTTGTAAACCTCTTATAATTTTTTAGTCTCTTACAAAGTTGAGATAAAAATTATTTATTTTTCTAATTTTTCGACAAAAACACGAACAACACCTCTTGAAAAGATTTCAAAAACGACTTAAATTAAAATCAACCACAAAAAATTAATTAAAAATCAAACATACAAATTGAACTAAGATCAAACATAAAAATGAACTTAATCTAACAAATCCAAATTGAATGAATATCAATCATAATAAAGGAATCTTAATCAATTTCTCTAAAACTCAAGAACCCGTTATTTTTTTTACAAAAAAATCTAAAGGCATCCAACGTCCTATTTTCATTGATTTTAAGCTACTAATCCCTTACTTATTTATATATAATTATATATCACATTATTATAATTATAAAACCTATAATCTTCTCTTGATCCACAAGAAAAAAAAAAGAGTAATGTTTTCTCAAATAAAGTAAGAGCATTTTCTATATATACCCCTAGAAACCCTATTGCTACCTTTTACTAACCGGCCCACAAGCATCCTTAAGCCATTTTAGCCTTTGTTTGTTCATAAAATGGGCTCCCATTTTTCCACCCTTACTTAGCTTGCGACATTTGTAAAGGTAAGCATTTGGCCTGCATCCGCGGATCGATTCGGCCTACCCATTTACTAACGGACCGGATGCAAATGTAATTTTTGAAATCCAATAAATTCGGATTGGATCCAAGTGTAGTATAAAGATTTTGTAGACATCTCTACACCCGTTAAAATTAAGAATATTTATAGAATTCTTATTAAACTTATGGTTAATTAATTAATTTTGATATTTTCTTATATCCTCATCATTTTCTTTGCTTGGGAAACAAATCCAAGTGATTTTTTAATCATTTTTCTTTTTGATCGGTTATTATTCAAGTCATTAGTTTTTTTTTTATGTTTAAAGTTATTAGTCATATAAAAATCCATTTGGTCATCCGCATCTAATCTGTGAATCCATTGGATTGGATGCGGATGCCAAATGTATATATAACCCGCCATGTATTGGGTTGGATCTTGTATGGGATGAGGTAAAAACTGGCACAATCCAAACCGTGCTCACCCGTAGGTATTCGAAGGAATATTTTTTATATACTAATTATCACATTCCTGGTTCCGACCATGCCAAGAAATACTAATTAAAATTTGGAATGTTCTCATCAGTTGTGCATGAAACCAAGGACTACCAGAACTTTTTCTCCGCAAATGGTCTCTTGATATATCTTCTTTTCCGTAAGCATGAAATCTCATCTAAATGATTAGCAAATTCTCTTGGTAACCTATCACGGTTAACTGAAACTGGCAGTCCGAAACCTGATCGCGTGGTTCAAAAGCACCGTATAAAAATTTAGGAACTCAATCGCAAGTTAGCGACAGCTTTGGTGTTGGTTCAATAAAAACCCCACCGAACCAGACCATGTGCAGCCTTACTTGAGACAAAAAAAAAACTATTTAAGTGTGTTGCCTGGAGGATACAAAAAAGTAAAACATAAAGGAGACAAAAGAGAAAGAGAATCAGACATACTTCTCATTCATTGGGCTTCTCATTAAATAATGTAGGAAAGTAAGAGAGGGTAACTACTCCCATTACATGTGTAATTAGTAGAAGAGAAAAGACAACAAGTGTTAAGCATGAAGGAGGCATGTGCATGCACAATGACACATGTAGGTAGTGGTCAGACACATGCCACTACAACACTTCCCCTTGGATGACCACCGTTGCAGACTCATTGCACTGTCAAAACCTTGCCAGAAAAATTCTTCGAGGTAAAAACTGGTCGAAGGAGAAAGACGATATTTGAGCTTCTAGAATGACGTCAACTTTCAAGACTTTTCTTCTTTGTAGAACTGTGTCAGGAAAAACATTTGGCAGAAAAACCCGAACACATACAAGGATAAGAATAACCTCAACCGAGAAGTTATATTTCTGGTGATATTGTTGTCTCATTAAAAACCTTTCCGGATAATAAAACCCTGTGGGAAAAATAACCTCGGTGAAGGAAAAGAGTGCAACACACCTTTACGTCAACATCACATCATTAGATGCTCCCCCATGATATCGACATCTCCCCATGATTTGTATTATGGTATTATTGTTGTCTCATTAAAAACCTTTCCGAGTAGTAAAACCCAGTGGGAAAAAGTGACCTCGGTGAAGGAAAAGAGTTCAACATACCATCAGGTGCTCCCCCTGATACAGGGAAATTTCTTTAGTCTAATACATTCATGGGAGTGGACAATTCCTTTAGTCCTATGGGGTCATGGAAGTTCGGACAATCTCTTTAGTCCTATACTTGTCACATGTTTTTCAAATGTGGCCTTAGGTAATGACTTAGTAAATAAGTCTGCCACATTTTCATTAGATTTAACTTTACTGACCTGAATGTTTGGAAGACATTGTTGTTGCTGATTGTAGAAGAACTTCGGTGATATATGTTTCGTATTATCACCCTTGATATACCCTTGCTTCATCTGTTCGATGCAAGCTGCATTATCTTCGTAAATTCAAGTTGGCTCTTCAGTGGTAGAACTCAAACCACATGTCCCTTGAATTAGCAATCAATTTATGTACTAGAAATTTATAAATAAAATCTAAAATTCTGGTAGTGATATATTGTTTTACTTTTACGTCATTATTTAGGTGATTTAGCTATGACATGAAACTCTATCCTCATAGAAATCGCTAATAGATTTCCCGTTTTCGCCAAATTATTATTCCAAAGTTGTAGTATCTTCGTATCTCAATTTTCTTGGCCCCCAAACTAAAACTCCAAAATTTGAGTTTTTCCATTTGACTAGTATCGGATTACATCAATAACACATAACGAGCGTTAGAAACTATCTAACCCACAAGGAAATGTAATACGCTTCAAGGGGAATTAAGATCGGCAATAAGAATTATGTGTTGATTCATCGAAAAAACAACATTTGGCGACCAAAATGAAGTACGTCCCAGAAATTGTCTTTTAACGACCATTAATATTGTCGCTAAAATACTTATTTGGCGATAATATGGATTTTAGTCGCTAATGTTATGGTTTAGCAACAATGTCAAACTTGGTCCCTGTTTGTATGATTTAGCGACCATTTTAGCTACGAATTTTCAACTTGACGCTGCATTGGCGCTGAGCTATATCTAGCTAACAAGTTCACTGAGAATGAGATATCTGGTCGAGTACATTGTGCTAAGTACAATAATGCGCCTATTGCACTTAGATAGGGATATTCATCTCCCAATACATCTTCGCCGTCTTCCTTTGGACGAAATGGGTCCTTATGTACATCTAAAGTTTGACCAACCATGAGAGTGGTAGCAGGGTGCACTTTGTCCATATTAAATTTCCTGAGTATCTTTTGGACATATGCAGACTGGTGGATTAATATTCCATAAGCTCGATGTTCTAGTTCAAGTCCTAGACACATCCGAGTTTTCCCAAAATCTTTCATCTCAAATTCAGATTTCAAATAGCTTGCGGTTTCTCTTATTTCATCAAGAGTACCTACTATGTTCATGTCGTCGACATAGACAACTATAATTGCAAATCCAGAACTTGTTTTCTTTATAAACATGCAGGGGCACAATTCATTATTTGTATATCCCTTCCAAATCAAATAATCACTTAGACGGGTATACCACATCCGCCCGGATTTCTTTAATCCGTAAAGTGAGCGTTTCAACTTTATTGCAAACGCACTCCGTGGTTTAGAGTTACTTGATTTGGGCAATGGAAGTCCATCCGGAACTTTCATGAATATCTCTGTATCAAGATCCCCATAGAGATATGCGGTAACCACATCCACAAGTTGCATTTCAAGTCTTTCTGAAACTACGAAGCTGACTAAGTAATGGAACGTGATGACGTCCATTACAGGAGAGTACGTTTCTTCGTAATCAATCCCAGGGCGTTGTGAGAAACCTTTCGCCACAAGGAGATCCTTATATCTCAATACTTCGTTCTTCTCATTACGCTTTCTAACAAATATCTATTTATGTCCTACAGGCTTTACATCTGGTGGGGTTAGCACTACCGCACCAAATACCTGTCTTTTTTCCAGCGAATTTAATTCAGCATGGATTGCATCTCTCCATTGAGGACAATCTGCTATCTTTTGGCATTCTGCAATAGAGCGTGGTTAGATATCATCGTGATCTATAATCTCTATAGCAACAATATATGCGAATATCTCATCAATATGCGTGGAGGATCTTTCCATCAACACGTATGAACTTTCACAATCCATAGATATTTCTTTGTTCTCTGGAATCAATTCAAACTTCGGGGCATCCCCCAATAATGATTCATGGACACAACTGTAATCAGAGACAATTTCATGAGATGAATTATCTGTATTGATGATATATGGATCGGTTTGTGCCTTACTCGCTCTTTTCTTCCTTGGCCGAGTATCGATCGAACCAAGTGGTCTCCCCCTCTTCCTTTTGGGGGCCACAACCTAAGCTACACTTCCACCGAGTGCATCCTTGGTACCTATATTTATGATACCTTTTCCCTTGTCGGGAATTTCTAACCTTGCAGGCACGTTTGCAGCTGGTATATGTGATCTCGTCACTTTAGCGATATCAGTAAATCCACCAGGCATTGAATTTGCCACATTCTTAAGATCGATAATTCTTTTCACTTCACTTTCACATTGTGGAGTGCGGGGATCAAGATGAGACAACGTGGGAACACACCACGACAATTCCTGCCGTTCCCTTTGGAAGTTCTTTTTCATACCTTCCCCTGACGATGGGAAGGTTGTCTCATCAAAGTGACAATCCGCAAATCTAGCGGCAAAGAGATCGCCTGTCAAAGTTTCTAAGTAGCGGATAATTATTGGGGATTTATATCCAACATACATACCTACTCGTCTTTGTGGACCCATCTTAGTACACTGTGGGGGCGTAATAGGCACATATACGACACAACCAAATATGTGTAAATGTGAAATATCAGGCTCATATCCAGTTACCAACTGGTACGCAGAAAATGGTTGGCTACCAGTGGGTCTAAAGCGAATAAGTAATGTTGCATGCAATATGGCGTACCCCGAGGCAGTAATAGGCAGGTTGGAACGCATAAACAATGCCCTAGCTATCATCTGTAACCTTTTGACGGTAGCTTCCGCGAGACCATTTTGAGTGTGTACATGGGGTACGGGATGCTCTACGTCAATTCCATTAGTCATACAGAATCATCAAATCCTTTAGATGTGAATTCTCCAGCATTATCAAGTGTGATAGACTTGATTAGATAATCGGGGTAGTGAGCCCTTAATCGTAAAATTTATGCTAGGAGCTTTGCAAATGCAGCATTTCTTGTGGACAACAATGCAACGTGCGACCAACGGGTCGAAGCATCAACCAGAACCATAAAATACCTGAATGGTCTGCATTCTGGATGTATAGGTCCACAAATATCACCTTGTATTCTTTGTAAAAATGGAATATTTTTTTTGGTATCTTTAGCATAGGATGGTCTCGATCCTGTCTTTGCTAAAGAACAAGCTTTGCAGAATGAGATATGTGCCTTCGATAAGGACAACGAAGAAGAATGGGGCAGGGGGTGCACTTCAATTACTTTGGAAGACGAAGGTTGCGCTTCTCTTACTTTAGAAGGCATAAAATGTGCATCATTTACTTTAGAATGCACATTGTTACTCTTCATTGTAATAATCCTTTGTCCCATTTTCTTTTTCATTCGGAAGAAGGGATGTCCATGTGAGTTCTTCAAAACACGGATCATCATATCACGACCTGGGTGCCCTAGTCGATCGTGCCAAAGCTTATATAAGTCACTGGCCAACAGTTCATCGTTGGTAACAACATGAGATTCAATAATCCTAATAGTGGTGATGTACAATCCACTAGATTGACTCATTAGTTTCTCTAAGATGCGCTTCCTTCCGCATTCACTAGAGGTCACGTATATGTACTCAATTCCATTTTCACAGTGAGTTTCCAAGTGATAACCATTTGCACGGATATCCTTGAAACTCAATAAAGTGCGATTAGCTCTTGGTGCGTATAGAGCTTCTGTGACTTTAATCATTGTGCCGTTTGGCAACAAGAATTGAGCAGTACCTCGCCCAATGATTACTTGTGATGATCCAATCATCGTAGTCATAGATGTATTATTATAAGGAGTAAAAATCAACAAATAATTGTCTATTTCGTAAGATAGTGTGGCTGGTAGCACTATCATCTAGACATTCAATTTCTCCTTGAGACATTCCTACAAGTACATTAGGCAGGAAGGTTATAAAGATGAACAGTTTATCTCATTTTCTTTAGAGAAACCTGTTCTACTAGAATGGCATCCTTACCATTCTAATATACATGCTAAACAATAGATTATCAGAAAAAAAAAAAAATTCTATAGAACATGATAGAAAACAAGTACTCATAGATAATCCACACATATAACATAAAGATGCTAAGAACATGTTTAGCAACAACACCACCTACTCAAACCATTAAACAAACGGTAGACTAAGAAAACATAAAGTACCTCAAAGCAAATAACAACCTATTAAAACAACAAAGTCTAGCAAGCCATGAAACAAGAAACTAAATATTTAGGCCCAGGAAAAGTCAGCCACATCCATTGTTGGGGCAAAGTCCTCGTTTCCCAGGAAATCTGAGATTGGGAGGTTAGCTTCAGGGGTAACAGTATTTTCCTCTGCGTAGTTAGCCTCCTGTTTGATAGCTTCCCGGTACTTTTTGTAGCTCGCAGCTACATTGGCGCTAGCCTTGCAATGCTTGTACCAATGTCTGGTGAGTCCACACTTAAAACAAGGCGCACTTCCATCTGCAGCCTTTTTAGTGGCGATATTCGTAGGGATTTTCTCGAACTTAGGATCACTACCACTATGGCCAGAAGTTCCTTCTCTATGCCAAACATTATAATGACCATTTCTCCCTCGACCTCGATTATGTCCCTTACGTCCTCTTCCACGAGAGGTGTTATATCCACGTGGGTATGGATCTGAATCAGAATGTCTGCCCTCTTTCCTTTGGGGCCCTTCCCTTTATTGACCTTGCCATGGTTAGCTTCGGGAACTTTCTTTTTCCCGAAAGCCCTTGCATTGTTGTTGACAAAAATCTCATTGTGCCTTTCGGCCACTTGCAGTAAGTTTATCAACCTACTGAATGTGGTGATTCTTTTGTTGTCAACCTCAAAATGATACTGGTTCGCTAGTATCATGGACGAGGTAGGAAAGGTCAATATGGTTTTCTGAATCATTTCCTCATCAGTAAGTTTCTTTCCACAAAAGTCCATACGTGCCTGAATTTGCAGCATGTCTTTTTGGAAATCATTCACTTTTACATAATCGAGAAAGCGGATTTCGTTCCACAAGACGTTCAATTGTGGTATTAAGGAATCATGAATGTTCCCAAAACGGCTATCGACAGCATTCCATAACTCTTTTGGTGTCTTCAAGTGATGATAATCCCAACGTAGGTTAGGATCGATGTGCCTCTTGAGGAACATAAGAGCATTAGCATTGTCTCTTTCAGTTGCCAGAGCAACGTCGGCAGATGGCTTGATAGTGGAGGTGAAGTCCTTTGCAACGAAGGTAGTTTCCACATCAGCAACCCATCGTGCTGATAACGTATTTAAGTTTGTTGCATGGAGGAGACAAAAGAGTAAAACATAAAGGAGACAAAAGAGAAAGAGAATCAGACATACTTCTCATTCATTGTGCTTCTCATTAAATACATGTAGGAAAGTAAGAGAGGGTAGCTACTCCCATTACATGTGTAATTAGTAGAAGAGAAAAGACAACATGTGTTAAGCATGAAGGAGGCATGTGCATGCACTATGACACATGTAGGTAGTGTTCAGACACATGTCACTACAACAAAAACGTAATTTTAGCTAGCAAAACATTCCTTTTAGGCATCTCTTTTTCTTAGATTTTTTTACCTTTTCTGTTATCTAAAACCCTAGCTAAAAACATTAACTCGTTTCTCATCTTTTGGTCATACATTATAGAAGTACGAAATTCGTTAAGTATACTTCTTCTTATTACAATCTTCCTAACTAATCTCAAGTTTTGTGATGGCAGAGGAAAATATTGATAGGTTCTTTGATGGAATGAGAAAGGCAGAAAGAAATCTAAAACAAGATTTGGAAGAGCTCCTATATTTTTGAAGTATATCCAAGAGCCCACGTGTATTCACTCATCTCTCTTCTGTAATTCGCAAAATAGAGGCACAAAAGCTAGCAGTCAAGGTTGTATGTCCTCCACACTCAAACCCTTAAGCTCTTTAAAATACTGAATTACTCGTATATTAACTGAAATTTTATTATGCCTTTTAAGAAAGTGTGATGCTGGTTCCAACTATTCTGACATATGTCGCATTAGTTTGAAATTGATATTATTGTGTTTTTTTTTTTGATATTTAATCTGTACACCAAATAGTTCCTCCCTATGACTTACAAAACTTCTTCTTTGCAATAACTATGGTCCTATGGACTAACATTCAACTTTAAACATCATGGGGGATATTTAGGGGCACAAGTTCATTCAATGTCGCCGAAATAAGAAAATCCACATGAAAACAGCAGCTTTAGCTGTGCAGGAAAGAAGGTAAACAAGGTTCTAGGTAAAGAAGCAACGAAACTACAGAAAGTTAAACGTGAACCAGAACCAATGGAACATAAGATAGGACTGGTGATTAGCAAGGTTACAGATAAAGAAGCAATGAAACAAGAGAAACTTAAACGTGAACAAGAACCAACAAAACAAGAGAAAACGAAGGGCGAACAACCAGCAACAATGGTGCAAGAGAGGAGTAAAGATGAAGAAGAAGCTTTTTGTGCCAATATGTTGTTTGTGCCCATATGACAGCTTGAACTGCGGCCATGTTCATTATATTAAGCTGATTCCTATGTAGAAATTCTGCTTCAATATCCATAAAATCTAAAAATTCTAATAATAGTAATGAAGTTTATCTATACCTGACCACAAAATTCTAATGATAGTAATGAAGTTTATCTATACCTGACCAAATAGTTCTCTGGTGCTGTTGTTGTGACTTGGTAATCTAATCTCAACGCTTATAGCTAGCTGGTTTTGGATATGTACATGGACAAGGTGAAATTGAGGCTATATAGAATCCATTTCTTTATATGTAATTATCTGAAGTACTACTACTAACATATTACCAAGACCTATAAGTATAGCTTTATTTAAGCCTGTGAAATTTCCAGCTTTCTGCGCTTACAAAACTTTATTTCTATATCCCATATAAAACCCAAAAGAAGAACCATAATCCATTTTCTCCCCAGCTTAAACCATAATCCATTTCTTTCTTTCAAAAATCTTTTAAATTTCCAAAATTCATTTTCATCGATTTTAAGCTCCCAAAACATCGCACTTTTGTGATCACAAACACTATAATTATTTATAAACTCACAACAAAATAAAATGCAAATTAAATTTCTCAAAAATACTTTTGAGAAGAAATACTGAATTTTGGAGTGTTCCTCTCAAAATTACAGATGTTAAGAAATATCATAGTTTTTTTTTTGCAAGAAGTGTAATGCGCATATCTGAATGCACAGTTTATTGGAAGGGTGAGAAGGAGGGAGGAAGAAATAATATAGAAACATGAGAGAGAAGCATTCGTACAACCAAGCAACAAACATTGAAACTTCAATAACAAAGATCACGTATACTCAAAACAATGAAACTATTGCAACTGCAAGCTATTCAAACATCAAATATCAATTTCAAAGCCACAAATCACCTCTAGAACCTAGTACAACAAAGGTTGATCAAATCTGGAGTAAACCTACATACTCAAAAACCAAAACAATTACTACTCACCCCTACCAAATCTATACTAAGCTAGAACCCTCTAATAAACTATATAGAAAGCTCTCAGTGCACAGAATTCTCTTCCCATGGAAAAGAAAACTCAAAAAAAATCCTCCCCAAGCTCGCTTTCCTCTCTTGCGCCTCTTTGAACCTGATCCCTCCACTGTAAATTCCCTTAATACTCCCCCATATCTTCCTTTAACCCCCTTCCTCCTTGATATCTCTTCTGATCTCTTTGGTAGTAGAAGTGCTGTCGGACTTCACCTCGATTACCTCCTGCCTTCTCACTTCTGAAGTCACAAAAGTTGGCCATGGCACTGGAAAAATTATACCATCCGAGCGTGCTAGCATGTCAATATCCTATGCTGGAACCCATGTCTTAAAGATATGAATTGTATATATGGGTTTATGGATATATGAATATCGTGGTTTCTTATCTCCTGATATCTCTTATCTCCTGCAACTTTTCTACTATGAAATTTTCTTGTCTTTTGATTATGAAGTGGTTTCTGGAAAAATCTTTAAAATCGGTTTTATTGACTCTAAATTGAATCTTCTTTTAAGTATTTCATTTAATCCAGTCCAAAAATCGATAAAAACGATTCAGTTTTATCCTCATTCGTGCTCCCTAGTTTTCGTTTTGCTGAGATTAAATGTATCTCAAATAAATTTACTAATGAACCTTTTGAACTCTCAATGTTTTCAGGCGGTAGAACTTCTCCGACGGCTATCTTCTTTCATGCTCTTGTTCAGTCTCTCCGGTTCCCTTTGGATTTGGACCTTGGGATATGGGTTAGCCTTTGTCACTATTCTAATACTTTGTCTCCTTCCTACAAGCACATGGTCTCCAACATTCTTTACATACCACCAAAATACCCAAGACTTGGAGACAAAGATAATTTTGAATTTGTCCTTTCTCTCAAGCTTGCAAACAATTTTCAGTACACTACAAAATACAGTAACAACAAAACTCAGGCTTTACCTTACCAAAACAATCCTATCTTAACTTTATTCATCCTTTGTTGCTTACCTATGAAAGTCGCGCCACAACCATTCTCTCCATGCAGAGTCAAGCCAAAGAATCTTAGTACTTGGTTGCTCAGCAGTCACGGGTACCTCTTTGTCTACTTATGTTATCACCACTACAATTCTCACCCCCCCAAAAAAAACCTTCACCCTCTCTGGAGTGTATCCTTTACTCTCTTACCTCATAAGAAAACATTAAAGCATAAACTAAACAACCAAATACTTATCATGAATATTTCCAGTTCTAACTCTCAAACAATTTCTTCAATGGACTCCCATTCAGAAGATCATTCTGTTGAAGAAATAACCGAAGCTTTGCAATCCAGCCAGTTTATGAATGATCCCCTCCGTCCTGTTGTTGTTTTAAGCAGAGATTCTCTAAATCCAAGACCCCCTCAAGATGATAAATGGAGCGCAGTTGGAAAACTATACAACAACATCCTTATAAACTACCAAAATACTTGAACCTTAACAAAGAGATTCCTTTTGAAGGTGTGAGTAAAATAAGATACGAAGAATTTCAAAGAGTCCTCCTTAATATCACCATGAAGAGAGTACCAAATGATTACATAACCTTCAGTGCTCTAGAAAAGATAACTAAACCAGCAACAAAGATGGTGCTGTTCAAAGATCCATATGGGAGAGATTTTTATGAAAAAATGTTGAAGTTATGGCAGATATTGAACTAAATCATATCCTCCCTTTTGGTACCGACTGTGTTGTTGATGGAGTTAAAGTATGGATAGAATTCTCTTATTCTCTCCAGCCATTCAAGATGTGCCAGTTCTGTAGAACTCTAAATCACTCAAAGAGTAGCTGCACACCCAAAAGAAGAGAACATCTTGCTGCAAAATTAGCTTTGAAGACACCTCATCTCATTAACTCATCCTTCAATATCAGAAGCTTTGGAAGCAATGGAAGTTTGACTTCCACAACTCCCAGTTCTTAAAACAAAGCTGCAACATCAAGTATAAGTGCAAACCTGTTTGCTCTGCTAGCTCTGGAGCCTCAACTACTAGAAACAACAACAATGCAAAAAGTGAAGTCTAACGAAATCCCTAACCAAAGTACTCATCAACAAGGGTGTCATCAAATGCATGCTCTTACAAAAACCCCAGAGCATCCAACCAAGCTACACACCTCGGATCTGCATCGTGTTACTGCAAACAACAAGACCGTAATGTTGAAGGCAAGCAACATTGAAAATTTTTCCTACAACCCTTTCCAAAACAGATTCAACTCAATCTCTGCAGCTGAACGAGTCAACTCGCCTACTGAACGAGTTGTAAGCCAAGAACCCAACTTTCCTTCAGGTTATGGCCCAAACCCAAAATTTGCAAAAAATCTTTTGACTAAAAGCTCTGTCACTCCCCCTAATTCTAGAAAATGGAAGAGAGAGGAACATAAAAAAAAACCCTCTCAAACCCTAAGTAAACATCTTGATTCTACATATACTTCAGAGGAAGGAGGAAAACGTAAAGAGTGTTCTTTTCCTTACTGAAACCAGAAAAAACCTAAATCTGATTCTATTACCTCTCAAAACCATATGATATGGTCCCCATCTATTCCAAACAAACCTACAAATCAAACCTTAAATTTCATCACTCGTTCGTCTGAGAAAATTCCTAAGTGCATCAAGGGCAAAAAACCCATTAAGTCTCAAAAAGCGTCCAAAGGAACAAAGTTGGGATCTAATGGAAAAAAGCAAGGACATAAGATGGCTGCAGGAGGTATTTCTTCGCCTGCAAAGATTTTGGAGGCTAAATCAAACCAGGTTTTTCTTCCTATTCTCTTCTCTTATTTACTGATTGTCAACCATCACTGCAATTGTTGCTTTTCTAAAATGAATTTTATCTGGTATGAGGGTAGAACTATGAATTTCTTAAATTTTGGATATCCTGAGGTGTCTTATTTCTGGCAATTTATTAGCATTCTGGCTTGGAACTTTCAAGGTTTAGGTCAACTTTATACTAGACAACAGTTGAAAAAACTAGTTAACTCTCATGAACCTAATATCTTATTTCTATCTGAAACAAAACAAATGAACCATTTTATTGAAAAAACTTTGAATGACTCCCTCTTTTACAATGTTGGTCAAAACCCTGTAGGTTTAGCTGGTGTCTAGCTGTAGCTTGGGACAATTCTACCAAACTAACTGTTTTGTATAAAGATGATAATAAAATAAATTGTTCTGTGTGGGATGAAAAAACGAAAACTGAATGGGTCTTAACATGTATGTATGGTAGTCCTTATAAAGATAACAGAAAGGATGAGTCTTGGAAGTTTGTTCCTCATATGGGCGAAACTATGAGCAAACCCTGGCTGGTGTTAGGGGATGTCAATGTCATTCTAATCCAGGATGAGAAAATAGGTGGTAACCAGGCTAAGGGAGCTGATATTAGAAAGTTTAACTCCTTTTCCGATCAAATAAGTCTTAAAGATGTAGGTTTCATCGGCTTCCCTTATACTTGGTCCAACCAACAAGGTGGTTCTGACCTGATTGAAGAACGTTTAGATAAAGGTATGGCTAATGGGTTCTGGCTAACCCATTTCCCCAATGCCACTGTTAGACACCTAAATCATCCTGGCTCTGATCACTCATCTATTATGATGAGTACTGATATCCCTTGTCAGGAAGGCTTCAAACCCTTCAAATTTTTTGGTCTATATCAAAATGAACAAAGATGTCGAGATATTATAAAAACCTCTTGGGTTACTCAGATCACTGGATCTCGTTCTTTTGTTTTAGTTAATAGGCTAGTTATTGTCAAGAAGTATGTGAGTCTGTGGAATCGTAATGACTTTGGTAAAATCAAAACTAATCTCCTAGGGCTCAATAATAAACTTGATCTCTTATTGTCTGACCCCAACATTAGACTCAATAATAAACACATCATTGATACTAAGAATAGTATTCAGAAATTGCATGATTATGAAGAAGAGCTCTGGAAAATAAAAGAAAGGGATAATTTCATAAGTCTAGGCGATAGAAATACTCACTATTTCCACCAAAATGCTATTATTATCCAGAGACGTAATAGAATCATAGGTTTATATGATAGCAACAATATTTGGGTTGAAGATAGGGATCAAATTGCTAATTGGCTTAATCTTCACTTTGAAACCCTGTTAACTACCTTTGCTTCTGTCATTAATCATGACATTGTTAATCTTGTTCCTTCTTCCATTAATGACTCTGAAAATATTAAACTAATGGACTCTCCCTCTGAGGCTGAGATCCATGATGCTCTCTTTGGCATGCCTCCTAACTCCAGTCCTGGTCCGGATGGATTTACGGCTTGCTTCGTTCAAAAGAATTGGACCACTGTTAAAAAAGACATTATAGACACTGTCAAGGCCTTCTTTCAAAGTGGGCATATGCTCACTCAACTAAACCATACCTAAATTTCTTTAATTCCCAAAGTCCATCACCTTGCTAATCCTGGTGATTATAGACCTATAAGTCTATGTAATATTACCTACAAAATTATCTCTAAGGTGATTGCCAATAGACTAAAGCCATTTCTTGACATATTGATATCCCCATATCAATCTGCTTTCATCAAGCAAAGACTTATCTCAGACAACATTCTTGTTGTTCATGAGATAATCCATGCTATGAGAAAGAAAAGAAAGTGTAAAACTGATTTTATGGGGCTAAAAATTGACATGTCCAAGGCTTTCGACAGGGTGGAATGGGATTTCCTCATTGCAGTTCTCTGAAAGATGGGATTCTGTGATGGTTGGTGCAAACTTATCTACCAATGTATTAGTACTAGTAGTTCTGTTATTCTTATTAATGGAGTTCCTTATAAACCGTTTAAGCCTTCTAGAGGGTTACGTCAAGGGGACCCTTTGTCCGCTTATCTGTTCATTCTTTGCATGGAGTCATTCTCTAGAATGTTGTCTGATGCTGAAACTAAAGGTCTGATCTCCGGTTTTAAAATAAACAAAAACTGTCCTTCAATTAGTCACCTGCTTTTCGCCGATGACTGTTTGATTTTTTCTAAAGCTAACATTACTCAAAGTAAGAATCTGTTAAAACTCCTAGAGGATTATGGTAGCACTTATGGTCAAATGATAAAATTTTTCAAATATGGTATTTTCTTCACTCCTCATATTGGAAATAGTCTTGGTAGAGAATCATAAACATTCTTCAAGTAAAAAAAATCAGGTTAGACGACAAGTACCTAGGAGACCCTCTGTTTACTAACAAATCCAAAATTGCTTGTTTTGACAATTTAACTGTTAACATGGGTTATAGGCTCAAAGGGTGGAAAAGTGAGTCCATGTCTCCTCCTGGCAGAGGTATCATGGCCAAAACTGAGTTAGAGTCCTTGCCAGTGTATAGTATGTCTACTTTTATCCTGCCTAAAACTACTACTAAAAGAATTGAAAACACTATTCGTGATTTCTGGTGGGGTAAACTTGGACCTAATAAAGTAATGTACATAAAAGGGTGGCGAGGTCTATGCAAAAGTAAAGAAAAAGGTGGTAATGGTCTGAAAAAGGTTGATCTAATGAACCTTTCTCTCATTGCCAAGAATGGCTGGAGGCTTTTCCATCAACCACTCTATTTTTTCTAAAACCATGAAAGGAGGATACTTTCCCCACACTAACCCTTTTCACTCCACCTGTAATGATGGCTCTTACTGGGCCTGGAATGGTGTTCATAAAGGTCTCATGATCCTTAAAGACTATAGCATATGGGAAATTGGGAATGGTACCTCTTTTCATATCTGGAATGACAGTTGGATACCAGATGAAGATGGTAAACCAATTAGGCTTTTAGGATTGGATGATAACTCTGGATTTAGTATGGTAAGTGAACTTCTGAATGATACTGGTTGGAATATGGAGGTGCTAAACCATATTTTTGAATGGGATCTCATAGCTAGAATTCTTACCATCACACCTAATAGAACTAAGAATGATACTCTTAGATGGATACACAATAAGCAAGGAATCTTTAGTAGTAAATCTCTGTATAATCTCTTGGATAAGAATTATACTCAACCCACTGATTTCTTAGCTAAGAAAATTTGGAGTTTAGATGTCATTCCTAGAATCCAGTTCTTCACTTGGAAAATGAAGTCTAATATGCTTCCCTTTAGTGATCACTTAGCTAGGTTTATGGGCTATTTGTACCATGTGTAACAATTACTCTGAAACTGGTGAACATTCTCTAATGCACTGTAATTTTGCCAAAGCCATTTGGGCTCACTATTCTCTAAATTTGGAAACTGCTAGAAATGGTTTTAATAATCTGTCTGACTGGTGCCTTAGTTGGTTTTCTACTAGACACTCGGATACTCATTGGGGCCCTTGGGCTTGTGTTTGCACTACTATATGTTGGTTCATATGGAAAGCGAGGTGTGACAATGTATTTGAAAGAACAAAACCTTTCCCTAAAAATACTGCTCAACAAATTGCCATTTGAACTCTTGTCTGGTGATTAAACAGATGTCTGCTAGCAGGTTGATTGAGAGTCAAGAAGAACTCCCTGCTCAAAACTCCAATTTGCATATCTCTTTTGCTTACATGTCTATTATGAACACTGTCACAGGACTAACTGGCACTGGTGTTTGTGTTATAGGTACCAGTGGAGAAACTCTTGGAAGGAGAACCAGATGCGTCAGAGTTCATGAAAGAGAAGAAGGGGAATGCTTAGCAGCCAAGGAAGCTGTAGATTGGGCCACCCAACTCAACTGCAGAAACTTCAATCTTCTGTGATGCAACAAGAACATTACAACAACCCTGCAAGGAGGAACTAGGCACACTAGCTGGGAGACTAATACAAGAATGGATGAAATAATCCTGAATCTCAAATCTTTTGACAATGTCTTTTGTAAAACTATTAAAAAGTAGGAGCTTTCCTGAACTTAAAAGTTTAGCTACTATAGGCAGCAACTATCAAAGTCCTCAGATGTGGGAGGCACCTTCACTTCATACTCTTTGTCAGTAATTTTCTCCTTATCTATAAAAAAAAAAGAATGCACAGTTTATTAGATTTCTAGAAAGTGTTTCAGAATGGAAGTATGAAGTCTCATCCAAAATCGGATGAGACTTTTAGGAAATTTTCTTTATTCTTCTGACCTATCGGTTAATCGGAACCGACAGTCCAAAACCGACTTAAAAACGTGTACGAAGCTAATTTTAGCTAGCCAAAAACGGACCAATGTTCTAAAAACCGGCCGGCTCGGTGAAACGGTGAACCAATCACCTTTCCGGGCTAATCTAACAGTAACCCAACAATTTCGTTAAAAAACGACTTCTTTCATAAGAACCTGATGACCCGGCCGGGTTAACCCGCAATTCAGCGGGCCCAGAACGATTCACTGGGTTGATAATCTTTCTAAATCTTTAACATTCAGACATGGAAAAAAAAAAAAAAGTTCGTACGAATTTAAGATTACAGATCGAGAGAAAAGTGAGGTTAATCTCCAAAAAGAAAAATAAAATAAAAATTAGCATAGCTTTTTCTCCCCTTCATTGATGCAAATTATAACTATTGAATTTAACAAGAAATTAGTTACAAATTCGATCTAATATAACACATCTGCATTCTACATCCACTTTGATGATGCTGTAATTCGATAACAAGAAGTAATACAATAACAGATTCACATATATCCGAAACGTAATGTTCTTTAGAGCGATTTGATTATATTTGTAATTGTCATATTTTACGTGAATATAGATCTTCAATTTCTTCTAAAGAGCTTGTTGGTGGGAATGATAGAGGATAAAGGTGCATAGGAGATTTAGTATTGATAGCTAAGTCAAGGAAAGAGAGGCAGTGGGTGTGACATAAAATATCACCACGATGCTTTATGTTAAAGGTAAATGGAGGTTAGGGTTTGAATGGTAGAAACCGTGAATAGTTAACAATAAAAGGACAAATTGTCGTAGTTAACGATGTAACTTGAGCTGTCGCTCTTAACTATCCCACTCCCACGGTCCCACCGTCCCATTCCCTATAACTAGCGCATTTGTAAGTTTCTTCACAATGACAAACGATAAAAGAAGAGGACACTTGGAAAACTAAGCAGAATAAATAATATTTTATTACGCGATCCAGTGAATCCGGGTTGAACCGCTGGTTGAACCATGACCCTTAACCCAATATTTTTCCGGTTCAATGTCCGGACCGGTTTTCAGAACATTGAAACGGACTTAAAAACCGGCACGAGTTAAGGTTTCTAGCTAGTGTTTAGAGTCTGAATTTTAGAGTCATCCGATAGCTAATTTTAGCTAGCCAAACATTCCTTTTTGGCATCTCCTTTTCCTCAACTTTTACTGATATCCGAAGTTTACACCCTAGCGAAAAACGGAAAATATGCTCTTGCAGCGTTAGAGAGAAATTGATCTAGCAGCTCGAATGCTTCACATGTGGCATTTTATCAGGTCAATAGTTTAAACCACAGTTAACTCTCCCCGTTAAAGAGAAATCCAAAATCTATTATGTTTACGGCGTACAAATCTATCTTTATCATTTTTTGCCGGCAAAATGCCATCAATCCTGAAGTTTAAGAGCAGGAAGTAATATCATTTACCATACCAAGAAAACAAAAACGAGATACTTTAGTATCATATTACAGTTACATACAACTACAAGTGACGAAAACATAAATGGAAGTCAAGCACCAAAGAAATCACAGGAACCTTTATAAGAATTCTTTTTGTTTTGATCGGTCAACCTTTATAAGAATTCTTACTGGACCACGCTACATTCGACATTGTACCAGCATTAGATCGACAGCTGATTAAAGTCAAATTGATTGGTAACAAACATTACTTCGAATCATTCGACACTGTGCTCTCATTACATTCTCATATACAGTTTGGTTTCACAGACTCGGCCAGTATAGTTAGCTAAACCCTTGATATATGAAATTACAGATTCATCTTCAAAGAATGATTCAAATTACTTGTTCCCTGAAATAAGATTCAAGGAATCGTTAAACAATCTCATGCTTCTAACCTAATACCACTTGTATTCTTAATTAGTAAACACACTGAAGTTTTCCTCATCCTTAATATTTTTCTCGCATCAATGCATCATTGTATTGAAAATGGAGGTCATAGTGGTCGATAAGGGAGCCAATACAGCTAATAAATATGGCAGTTAGAAGCTTTGGGTTTCCCTTGAAAATAGTCGTAATAGCGGAAAGAAATTTGACTTCCTCTAGAAATACGGCAACAGAAAGTGGAATCGATAACTATGGTTTAGACAGTAGTTTAGTGACATCATTAGATGCCAAATGTTAGACATTCATGCTGCTAGATCAATTATGATCTAGCACTGCTAGAGCAAAATACTTCCCGCGAAAAACCTTTAAATCGTTTCTCAGCTTTCCTTGGGTCATCCATTATACAAGTAGGAACTTAAGAGGCCATCCAGTACGATATTCCTGACAGATAAAGAGTTTTTAATGGCAGAGGGAAATATTGATATGTTCTTTGATGGAATGAGAAAGGCGGAGTAAGATCTAAAACAAGATTTGGAAGAGCTACGTTACCTTTGGAGTATAGCCAAGAGCCCACGTGTAGCAGCTCATCTCTCTTCTGTAGTTCGCAAGATCGAGGCACAAAAGCTAGTCAAGGTTGTATCCCCCTCAAACCCTAAGTCTCTTTAAAACCCTGAAATTCGTATACTTAACTTTTGTTTATTTGTGCTGTTTATGAAAGTGTGATGCTATTATGATTACCGGGGGTTACCAATCCGGTGGATCCAGTAGTAAAGGTTGTTTTGTTTTATATGAATGTGTTGATCCTCCAAAGAATTTGGTAACCCCTTTGCAGCAGTATTTGCATGAATCCCCAAGTGAACTATCTGTTTTATCTATCTGATCAAACTTGGACTTGGATAATATATGTTGCGTCAGACCAAACAGTTGCTTCCTTATAGACCTGCTTTGCTTAAATATAATTATGAGCTAACATTAGACTTTAAACATCAGGGATCACCATCTTTAGGGCCACAAGTTCATTCAATGTGGTCGAAGCTAGAAAATTTACATGAAAACAGTAACTTTAGCGGTGCAAGAGAGAAGTTAAACAAGGACCTGGACAAAGAAGCAATGAAACGAGAGAAACTTAAACGTGAACAAGAAACAATGGAAAAAGAGAGAACGAAGCGTGAAGAAGCAGCAAAGGTGCAAGAGAGACGTAGACAGGACGATGCTGCTTCCACAGCTTGCGTTGCTGCGACAGCTTGCCTTGCTGCGTGTGTCATATAGAATTAAGCTGATCCCTATGGATAAATTCTGCTTCAATATCAATAAAATTTAAAATTTCTAATAACAATAATGAAGTACCTCTTGTTGCTGCTGTCATTTGTATTTTATATTGGTCTAGAAGACTGATTAATAGTGTAGCTTGCTGGTTTTAGATATGTGCACAAGGAGAAATCAAGGCTACCTATATAGCAATGAATCTGAATGTGTGATTTCTAGCAGAAACCTTTTTCTTTTCCTATCTGAAGTACATCTTATCAAAACCTATAAGCATAGCTTTATCTTAGTCCCTGAAAGATGTCTATTTTTCTGCATATACATAAATTCATTTCTAAATTAAGATACAAACCTGCAGTTTTGACTTCAGGGCGTAGGCATACCATTAAATGGCTTTATGATGACTGTATAATTTGTATCATTCTGTCACCAACTTATAGCTTCAATAAAACCGTAGACAAGACCATGACGATTCGCCGAGCGAATCAGTCAACTTCACTTGTTGTTTCAGTGTAGAAAATATGTTTTGTAGTATATACACCAGATCATATGACGAGACTAATTAATATTTGCACAATCGACGAACCCAGGCATTATAGGAAGCTACCAAATTGAAGGATCACCTTATAAAAGAAAAAGACATGTTTATGTTGCCACCTAGAAGTATATAAGATCTTAAGTACTCAATCAACTTTATATAAATGACAATTAAGGAGCTAGATTGCTAGATGAACTCAAGAAGATGACACAAACCACTTATAATACTCTAAGGTCATTTAAATGTTTACAGTGCAAATATAAAGGCTTCGAGTACTTAAGCATATGCATTAAGCAGTCCCGTCATTGGACTCTTGAATACTAAACCAAGTCAATCAGCTTTTGTTCAAGTTCGATTGTATTGATTCGTGTAAGATCGCTTACCTGCAGCATGTGCACAAATCATCAGAGGGGATAACTAAGAAGTATTTATTTTAGCTAAATTCATACTAAAACTACGTACAGTCCTTAACCTAAATTTCGATTGAATGAATGATATTGGTGTACCTCAATCTGAATAGTATGTAGTGATTTTTCATTTACCCTAGTCGAAACACAACTAACAACTGTAAGTAGTCCATCTTCGAGTAGTACTCGAAGCACTCTTGAAAGCGGAAGCAATAACCCATCACTACTAATAACAACTTCCAAACCTGAAACACACGGCCTAACCGTCACAAAATCCGGATGTGAAAAGCTGTTTAGTCCTCTGGGAATAACAGATATAGGTTTTGAAATATTGTTGATGGACAATCTGTTTAGCTCATCTCTCTTATCTTTCATTTCTACAATAACTTTTTGTAGATTCTTTATGTACTTAGTTGCTTCATTCATATGGTCAGATGCTGATCTCTTTCCCTGGAAAAACAAACCAATGACATATACATAAATCTATATACACCTGTAAACCTAGATTGAATTTTACACAAAATCTATACAATTATTTGAATGTTATACCTTGATATATTCAAGAGGCAGAAGTGAACGAAGCGACGCGTGAAGATTCGCCATTTCTTGCCTTCTTAGCCTCTCAACATCTCTTCTTACAACCATTTTCTTCTTACTTTCATCAGCTCTTTGACTTGCTGGATTATCTTGTTTTGGAGCTGATGAGTTGCTAGCAGGGTGGTCTATATTAAAGATAGGGTTAAAATCATCAATGCTAAAAGGTTGAAATTCTGGGACAATATGTTGATTATTATCTGGCTCTTTTTGTTGGGGTTGTTCACAAGATTTTGAGATCTGACATATCGACTCATTGCTTTGTTGTAAAGGGTATAAATCGTTAAAATTCATATTCTCTTATTATTAGCAGATGATCTTAATAAGAGAATATATGTTTGTTTTAGGGTTAGAAGATGAAGATTTGTAATGGGTTAAGATACTCTCTGTGATCTCTCTTCTATAAAGTTTGGACTACATGAACTGTACATTTAGTATACAAATGGAAACCCTTAGTTGCATTCACATTAGCCGTAGGACCATTTCGTGTATTATGGATATTGTACTGCTGTTTGATACGATATCTTGCACGTGGAATAACTTATATCAAAGTAAGCCTTGTTTTTCCTAGTTTAACTTGGTGCCATGGTTTCTAATTGGGGGCCATGGAATTTTGTTTGTCTCCCAAATTTTTCAGGGATGTAAAAATCGGAAGATGAATATATTATTTTATTCTTGATTAATATTTTTCTTTTCAAGTAACGATTCTCATTAACGACCCTTCACCGACATTAACGACAGTTTAGGGTCGTCATATACATCATGATCAAAACAATAACGACTCTAAACTGTCATACTCTAACGATTCTTTTTAGAGATTAACGACAGTCTACAACGACATTTCTAAAACATTAACGACTGTTTAAGTCGTCAAATGCGTAACAAAACAGTAACGACCCTTCCAAAGGGTCGTCAGGGAATTGATCATTTTTATGACGACCCAAAACTGTCGTACATTTACGCTAATAATGAATCTTCGACAGTTTAGAGTCGTCACTTAAACAGTCTAAACATTAACGACTGTTGAGGGTCGTCAATAAATTTTTTTAATATCTTGACGATTTTTCATACTATCTAGGCAAAAAAAAAAGTTAGGCTAAAAATTATCATTAATTAATTAAATTTTAACACTAATCATTTAGGGGCATTTTAACCATTTAAAAAATATTTTTATAAGGGGTGACCCAAATTAGGTTCTGGTGATCTTTTTTGTCCTCTAATACATGACCCCAGTTAATTCCGATGGCCCCAAGTTAAACTAGGTTGTTTTTTTTATGTTTGTAGAAGATCTCGTTCTTAATTTGATGCGTTCAGCTCTTATTATGGATTTGTTACTAATATAAGAAACTCCCATAAAAATAGAAACTAATATAAGAAGGGAAACTCCAATGGGAATAAACTAAGCATTCAGGAGTGCTCGATAACAATAGTCTTACGTTAGATGGCTAGACTACGTCATTTTTGTGGGTCCACAAAATTTAGGATTCACAAATCATTTTTAATTTTAAGAAATAATCCACGCTACGTCATGCATGACTTCAACAATATCAAAAAACCTTCTTGAAATGTCCGAATGATAATTATAAGTAGGTATATTGTACTACCAAATGTTTTCGAATCATATTTCCATGTATTAATTTTGTGGAAGCGTTAACAGTGTCCAACCTGATATTGTATCAAGCCTTCATCAGAAAAATCCATCCTGATACAATGATATGTTTAATTATGCGACAACATAAAATGGTCATCAGTGCTTTGTTTTAAAAGTAAAATACTATCAAGTTTTTGGAGGAGAAATTTCTATCAGATGAAACATATTTTTATTGTGATGAATCCATCACAATTTAGTCTTTACCACTGTAAAGGCAACACAGATTAAGAACGGATCCAGGGGATACCAAACTGCAGCAAGCCAACAAGTTCATGATTATATAGATGCTTCAGTGACATTTAAAATGGAGATTTTTCGTTCGATGCCAAAGTTTTGTCCATGACTGAACTTTAGTGCCAACGTTTTGTCCAACTAGGACTTTAATGCCAACGTTCGATGTCGACTCTCTCTGTCTGTCACTACATCCTCTAACAAGTACACATATGCCTCTATGGAGACTTCTAGTGATAAAAATCGGTATATGTTCATGAACATGTAAAATTTATCATCTACGGATTGAAACAAAAGACTAATTAAAACTGCTTAATTAATTATTAAGTTGCAGACAGTCCTTGCTTGTTGTACAAAGAAGCTTTTGGTTTGGGCATATATATATATATCTTATAAATAGGTGGATGCACAAGATTTGGGCCAGGAATCATTTTTATTTAAAAGAAGATGATGCACATGATGCAATGCATGACTTCAATGATACATGGCAAGATCTCTGTATCAGATTTGCCAATTATAATTAAGTGGGTGTAGATACTAGCTAGCTGGTATATATATCACAAATGTGAGTATCCATCCTGATATGATTTCATCGAAAAAAAATAAAAATCGATCTTGATATAATGACATTTTTTTTATGAGCAGGTCCAATTTGTGGTAAGACAACAGTCATAACGCCGTTGCGATCCTCTCGTCGAATACTTGCCCTACAGTTCTCTGGCCGACTGCCCTCCCTCAATCCATTTTGTGTCTTTTTCTTCTGATCATTTGTTTGTCTATATTTATTTAGGTGCAAAGAGCATTTACGGTTCATTTGAACTAGACCACAGTCTCGTAAAGAAGTGTATAAAATACCCCAAAGAGAATAACATGGGTCCTGAACCCATAATCATGTTTTAAGGCTAAACCATAATTAGGCTAAATACATTGGATAGCAAACCATCTCATCTCATCCCACCCACTTATAAAAATATTTAGTGGGGATTGGGGGAGAAGCAGCTAGGTCCAATCATCACCTAATTGTGTAAATCTGACATTGTCACTGTTTATGTCGATAACTCACTCCTTGAATTGGGGATTCATTCGGCGCGCGGAGTCTTTGAAACTGGATTCATTATTATCCAGACACTAGTAAAACAGCTGAAATGAATAGTTGGTTACGATGATGAACTGCAATAGCAACAACGGGGTGGGCTTTCATAAGGATAGCACTCTTGAGATCATCTATTGTAGTGTTTACGGTTAGACACATGTTCTCCATGAAGATAAATGTGATTTAATGCAGCGCAGAACTGGCAATATGATCCTTGTTATCCTAGGGTGAGCCCTTAGTTTTCTTATTAAAAGAAATCATCCTTCCAAGCCAAATCATATCACAAGATTCACAACATCACCCAAATCCTTCCATTGGTAAGTGAAACTTCCGACTAGTCCAATTTATTAAACATATTATTTGAACTGAGCACTATGATTTCAGATGATATGAATATCAGTAAAGCAGTCCAATAGTCGGTTTTATGTGCATGTGTCCCATAAACCTTGAATAGATGGATACCAGATAGATGTCCTCTAAAACGAATACCTACCCCTTGAATTACTTACTTGTAGATATTGCAAATCTCTAGTTCTAAACGTGTGCAACTTGCAAGAATAGGAAAAGAAATTGTACCAAACTAGCAACTGTATCAGTCTTGAGATCTCTATGGGATTATATGCCCTAATGTTTGAATTTTGATGATTAGGGAATCAGGGACTGACCACTTCCTAATGCTTCCATGGGCATGGGATAAAGAGGATACTTTACCCTGCACTTTACTTTCCATTTTTCATCAAATCAAGTTAAACCTAATATGTTGCGTCCAGGATCTTTAAGCTAGCTAGGTTGGAGCAACAGGTAGTGGGACATGCTACCCTACAAGATATCAAGTCAGGATCCTAACTACAACACAGGAGCAACAAGTAGTGGGACATACTATCCTACATGATATCAAATCAGGATCCTAACTACAACACAAGAAGATGTAGGGAAACATGATATCAAATCAGGATCCTAACTACAACACAAGAAGATGTAGGGAAACGGTGGTTTCCTAGTTTAGGTTAAATTCTTAGTTTGAGTTAATTATTATCATATTAAGATGGGATACTTAAATTGACCATGATTTCCTAGTATGAGTCGGTTTCCTAAATCAAGGAGGCCAAGACTTGGGAATCAAGTTTGTGGCTCCTATATAAGGAGATCTAGGCTAAGTGTTTTAGTCATGGAATCCTCAATGTAAATCTGGTAGAGATGTGAGGGATTCATCCCACCTTTTAGGGTGGATGTGAGAAACCATTAATGGTGGAATTAGTACATCATTATGGTACTTATGGGATACTTATCGATGTTGGAAGATATGTCGTTATGGAGTATTCATATGGAGATGTTGGTAAGACATCTTGTTGAGGAGAAGATCATCTTGGTGGTGTTGGATTAGATTATTGGTGTTGAGCTAAAGGTGTCCATGGTAATCTATATCAGGGTGTGCAGATAAGATCATCTTGTGGTGGTAGATACTGTGGTAAACATTATCTCATATGGGTGAAGACACTACTTTGGATCTTATAGGGTGCTTGTGAGAGTTCTTGTGTTCGGTCACGTTGTAGTGAGTCGATGGATTGATATAGTCAGTCAGATGTGTAATTCTCAGTGGTGATTCTATAATGAATAAAGAGGTCGTAGCCGTTTGGTGGATGTAGACAAATACACACATTGTGTATGTTGTTGAACCACGTTAAATCTGTGAGTACTTTACTTCTTGTTGCTTTGTTTATGACTTGCATCTGTGTGGTTCTCTTTCTCTTCTTCTTATCCTAGATCGTAGTGAGGTTCATGGAGCAATCCGAGAGATCAAGTGTTTCTTGTTAGCTAATATGTTTCCGCAAGATTAGCACATAGATGGATCTGAACCCCAACAATTGGTATCAGAGCGATCCACTTGTCCCAACAATTGGTATCAGAGTTCTAGGTTGGATAGAAGATTCTGAAGAGAGAAGTTCTTGGATTTTCTGATTGGCGGAAAATTTTGAAGACAAAGGATTTGGTTTCATCAAGTATGTAAGGATTTGATGTTACAGCTTCCGAAGATGCAGAGTTTGATGTTATCAAGTATGTGTAGGATTTGATTTCATCTGTTTTGGGAACAAATCAAAGTAAAAAGTACTTTTGAAGGAATGAGATTATATCAGGTGATCTGCATTCGATATGGTCAAGATGTATAGTCTTGATATTTGTGGTGCTCTACAATGGAGATTTGATATGGACACTTATTGGAGCATAAACCCTATGCATGGCTTCAAGTAAGTTTATTTATTCTCTATACTTCGTACTGTATTCTTGTGAACTGTTTGAAAGACCTACGTAGATTTGATTTTCAATTAATGGATGTTTGCTTGGAAAGACACAAAAGCAAGAGTATCGTAGTTGAGATACAAATATTGGTTTGTATGTTGGTGGAAGTAAAGATGGAATATAAGCATGTCAAAGTCTCATTATTATTCCAAACTAAGGGAAACAATAATTTTGGTTATCAATCATCATCAATTAGATCATGTTGCTGATTTTCTTTAACATTAAGTTGAAGAATGTGAAGATGAATTCATACTCGTTCTTCCTTAGTTGTTTGTTACAATAAGGATTTTGGGAAATCTCGTAGTAGGTTTCGTTTTGGAAGTATTGATCGTTGGCTAGGATTTGATACGTTCCATAAGTGAAGAGTTTGAATCTCAGTCTTAGTATTTGAAGCATGTGGCTACAAATAAGTTGCGGGATATGGATCGTTGGATGAAGATGTGATATTGGTTGTGGTGGAGCTATATATGGATTCTTTATTATTGTATAAGAAGCAGTTTGTCGACACAGTTTGTAGGGTTTGTTTGTCAGTGTTGAGTATGGTATTATGTCGGGTAGAACAATATTTTCTGGAGTTTCTCTCGTACTGTTTCCGATGGAGAAGCTAGATAGTTTGTGATCTTTTGATTCTGTCCGATGACGTTCAGTCGAAGAGTTGTTTGTTTGTATACCATTTGAAGTCGATCGGAGCTGGTTGAAGTGCAAGACCATTTGGAAGAAACATGTTGGTCTATTTGTGTTGCGCATACGTTCCTACTTTGGCTTAACCGTCTACACGTATTGACTTTTTCCCCTTTCAACCAGCACGTCTTGAGTTTACCGGTTGTTTCTTTTCCCTATTTAATGACTGGAATGAGGAGAGATAATCTTTTCTTTTATTTATTCGATCTTCATCTTCTCTACAAATCTTCATCTTCATCTTCTCGAAGTCTTCGTTCTTTCTTCATAAAGGTTTACCCAATGTTGTTCTTCTCTAAGCCCTATGGATTCTCATTCGAGGTTAATATATTTTGATACTTTTCGTATTTTTCTTTCCCTTGAATTTTCAATTTTCTATTGTTGATTTGCAACTGTGTTGTTACTATTCTGCTATTGTTCTTCATATTCCCATATTGGTTTTGTTGCAGCAAAAATTCCTCCTCTGGTAATATTCGTATTACTGTTCAAAACCCTAAATTTTTTTCAAGTTCCCAAAAAGATGAGTCTCGCAAGAGGAAGCCTTCGCATAACAAAGCAGTAAGAAACACTTTCTTTCCTATAAAACAATATTGTTGGCTTTGTTTCTTATCGGCATTGTTCTTCGCAGGATACTGAGAGCGAGATTGATGTTGAGAAGAAGAAAAAGGTTAAGAAGGTTCGCAAGTCTCCCACGATAAATACTTCTATTGTCATGCCAAAACTCAACTATACGAAGAAGGGTTCTGAGGTCTCTGCTGACGCACCCTCACAATGTTTCATTGCCTCAGCTTCTTTGGATGCTTCTGCGTCCTCAAAGGAAATCTGTGCTCCTAAGGAAGCGGCTTTGAATGATCATGCGAATATTTCTTCTTCTAAAAATATTGCTGCACTAGTAGTGGATTCCACTGTTTCCACTTTTGTAAATATTCCTTCCTCAGCGTATTTTACCGCATCAATGGAAGATACAGCTGAACCAGTTTCGGAGGGTACTACTATCGATTCTTCTGAAGCCAAGCCTCTTCTGAAAATCAATAACATCGCTCGTTCATATGTTAACGATCCTTTCCAAGTTCGCATTTGTGATGCTCTTGTTAAGCTATTAGGTGATTCTCCTCCAGATAAGTCTGTCAGGAGCGAAATCTTCTCACAACTGGATTCAAGTGTTAATCTTAATTTTGATCTTCTGGTAAATATTATTTTTCTTGTAACTTTCTTTCTGTTTTAATTGATGGTGTTTCCCTATTCTTATCTAATTTGTTTTCCTTTTTTAGGATTCTCGTCGCCGCTTGGTCCAGGCTGAGGGGTTTTCTGAATCTAGCAACACCATCCAAGAGCTTCACCGTCAAGTTTCTAATTTGAAGGTTGCTCTTCAAGTTGAATCTCTCGCGTCCGAAAATGTTCGCACTAAAAATCAAGAACTTAGAGGTATGTTTATCCTTATTTTGTCGATCACTAAAAAGGAGCTTGTATTTATATTCATGTCTTGAGTTTCTTCGTGCGTATGTTAAGACTTAAATCAGAAGCGCGTCATGGAGAGATTTGATTATCAATATTCCGCTGAAGATGCTCGTGCCGACAATGAGAGATTGCAGAATCAAATTGATCAATTAGTCAATAATAATTCATACTTGCTTGATCAGATTGAAAATCTAAAAATTGAGAATCTTCGTTTAGTTAATCAAAATGAATTTATGAGCTCCCAAGTATCCCATCTTTCTGGAATGTTGCATACTGCTGATTTACAACATCTAACTTTATCAGATGAGAATCAGATCTTGGCCGCAGAGAAGCGATCTTTCTTAAAGAAAGAGGCGATGTTTACGCGCCAATATCTTATTCTTCATAAGATTTGTGATGATCAAGAGGTATCCCTTCGCACGTTAAGAAATCAGCATGATGAGTCCATGAAGAATTTAACCTTAGAGAATGAGAAAATTATCCAAAGCAAGGTGAACTTGATTGTGAAGATGAATAAACTCCGAGAAGAGCATACACAGCTAAAGGGGTCTCATGATATCCTTGTGAAGGAAAGGTCTTCTCTTTCTCAAGATGAAAAGAAGCTTCGATCCCGTCTCCAAGGTTTAGTTGGTGATGATTTTGATAAGGTTATGGAGAATTGGAAAAGTAGTGGTCTTGCTTTATCTCAATACCTCATTTCTCATAGGGAAGGTAGTCACATTGAGCTGACTGCCTCAGTTTACCCATCTTTTTATGGTTCATATCTTGTAGATGCGAAGTTGTCGCTTTGGTAATAATTAGATGTCTTTTTTGCAGAATCTGAAAAGTCGCACCAGTCTACCATCTCCAAGCTGAGGTCTGATCTGGCCAAGGCTCATAAAGAGCGTGCAGAACTCTCAATGGCACTTACCTGTTCTCGATACAGAGAAAATATGAGGTGTTTGTATCTTGAAAACTTAATGGAGGTTTCCATAGAGAACCCTAAGAAGAGTGCTGCTCGAGAAGCTCATGTCGAGGCTCAAATTCTTGCAAATCAAGTTTGCGTGGACAATTCACTTCCTTTGGTGAATGTGGAACCTCTTGTTGTGGATGCGGATGAAAAGATTCCTGAGAAGATAATGACTATGATTATGTGAGGGATGATGGTGAAGGTGAAGAAGATCTCTTTCAAGAGGATCAGCCTGAAAAGGATGGATCTGGTGGTAGTCCTTCCAAAGATCCAAGTTCTGATGCTAATCCCCACAGCGCGGCTGATGTTGAAGTATCCGCACTGAATCAAGACGCTCCTTCTAATAACACTTAGCTTTTTTTTCTTCTAGTTCTCTGTGTGAATGGTTATTTATTTTTGGATATGCGTTTTTGAAGCATCCTTCTATTTCTGCTACCTTTATGTAAGATTGTCTCTAACAAGGAGAATAATACTCTTCTTATGTTAATTCCCATACTTTCCTCTATGATTCTGTTTGTTAGAGATATTACTTATTTCCTCTTTACGCGGTTATATTCGCGTGCGTTGATTTTCTTTCCTGTAAAATAGAAATTGTTATATTTTGAAATAATCTTTAGGGTTTTGTATTGAGGTTTTACTGAGCCTCCCTAGTTAGAGGTATTATCATCCTCGCCCTTATTTTTATTTTGTATTATTATTGTGCAGCAAAATCGCAGGCCGTCATTACTCTTTCAAGTAACGACCCGTTGATCTTGCCTTATCATTTCTTGTATTTTTGCCTCTGCAGGATGTATTTATGCGTTAATACGACGAGTATTATTACTCCTGTGAATAAAAGCCTCATGATATTAACGTCTTTGACACAATTCAGTTCCCTAATGGAGGCTGTCGTCCTTATATTCCCCCTGACTTCCCCTTCAAGGAAGCTTACCCCTACCGGGTTAGGGTGGGCTCTTCCCATCCAGTGATGCAACAATTAGTTGTTTTCGCGGCCTCTTGTCCCTCTGCCAATATGGCTTATGGTTACGAGACCGCACGCTAAGTGGGGTTTCTTGAGGACCGAGTGCATCATAGTCAGGGCTTGTCAAGAGCGGCCAGGTACGCTCCAGACGCCCCAAGCACTCTTGAATCAACCGTGTACCTCGGCGCCATGGTCGAGTTTCTGCACTCCTTAGTAGAGAGCTTCTTACCTTAGTCTTTCAACTAAGGCGCTCTACTGGGTGGGCTTTTATTTCACCCCAACTCTCCATGACTCGGGCTCGATGGTCGGTGTAGCTTTCACCTGAGTCATGCTAACTTCTTAGGGTTTTCACCAATTGTGACGCGCATTAGGTCTTATTTTTTCCTCTTGCTATTATGCGAACTAGGGTGCACGCCACAATTGGATGCCTTTCCTCCATTGTTAGAGGTTTTACTTCTGATGCCTTTTATTAAGGTCTTATTTTTGCCTTTTTCTCATCTGGAATATATGTAAAGAAGGAGAAATTTTCATTTATGCGCTTGACTGGTATAATCCTGGGATCTTCTTTCTTCATTGATATAATTACTAATTAGAGCCAAAGACCGCATGACTCGTTCATCTCTGTGCGTCTTTATACATCATTAATGTCACTCCCTAGATATTTTCATCTTTTGTGTATGACTTATGGATATTACTTCTTTAAATAAGTTTTATTCCACGGGTGTTCAAGTCTTCGCCCTGTGTTACTCCCTTCAGGATCCATTAGTCCATATGCTTCACTTCCAACAACTCTTTTGATTATATAAGGCCCATCCCACGTCTTTTCTAGTTTTCCATGTCCTCCTTTCTGATAAGGCGGTATTTCCCTTAAAACTAGTTCTCTTGGTTGGAATTCTCTTTCTTTGACTCGCTTGTTGTATTCTCTAGCTAGTCGCTTATGGTAATTTTACATATGTTGCAGGGAAATTTCTCTACTTTCTTCTAAATCATCCAGCTTTGCTAAGATCAGATCTGTGTTTAAGTTCTTTTCCCATGCTTTTTTTTTCGTTGTATGTATGATGACTTCAGTTGGTAGCACCGCTTCGATTCCATATGTTAAATAGAATGGTCACATTCCTGTAGCTTCTCTCTGTGTTGTTCTGTACGCCCATATGTATGAACTTGTTAGCACCAACCTTTATTGTGCCCTTCAAGCTTTTTCTTCAGTATATCTGCAATTGTTTTATTAGTTGCCTCTGCCTGCCCATTATTCTGCGGATATAAAGGAGTTGACTTTCCGCTTTGTATCTTGAACGCGTTAAGCAACATTTCTATGTTTTCTCCTTCAAATTTCTTTCCATTATCAGAGACTAATTGTACGGGGATTCCAAATCTGCAAATGATATTTTCAAATATGAAAGTGAAGACATCTCGATATCGAATATGTTAGACTGCTTTCACCTCTTCCCACTTTTTAAAGTAGTCTGTTGCAACTATTAGATATCTCCTATACCCCGTTCCTGGTATGGATGGACCTACAATGTCTAGTCCCCATTTTGAAAATGGCCATACACTTGTTGATGAGTTTAGCACCGCTCCTGGTGCATGTATCCTTTTCCCGTGACGTTGGCATTCTTCGCACCGTCGTGATACTTCTTTCGCATCCTCATGCATATAATGCCAGTAATAACCTTGCATCTTTGTTTTGTGTTCTAAGGATCTTCCACCACTATCGTTCCCTGCGTCTCCATAGTGTATTTCCTTTAAGATTTACATTCCTTCCTTTCGCGTTAAACATCTGAGTGATGGTCCAAGGTAGGATCTTCGATAGAGTACGCCTTCTCTTAGTTCATAATTTGTCGCTCGACTTTTTAATTTAAGCGCCTCCAATCTGTTCCTTGGGACTTCTCCTTTTTCCAAATATAGATGAAGTTGGGTTCTCCAGTCTGTGTCGTTATCCGCATGCTCTCTTTCTGCGTCATCTACCATCATTACGTCTGCGTCATCTTCTTCTTCTTTTTTGATTGATGGTGAAGAGAGCATCTGTATCTTTATATACCTTGTGTTTGGATCTGTTAACATAGAGGAAATGAACGCCAGTGCATCCGCGAATCGGTTATCTATCCTCCCTATGTGTCTCCAACTTATGCTTGGAATTTTTGCTAACAACTCCTCAACGAGCTTTGGTAGGTTTTTCAATTGAGTTGTAGTAAGAAGATTCGTTCACTCAGATTTGTTGAGAATTTGTTTTAATACTTAATAAAGAAAATAAGGAAAAATATATATATACAATTTGTCACAAGATGAAGAGACGCTGAGATGCGGGATTCCACTACTTTTCATATTGTTATGGTTCAGTCATTAACTCTAGACAATATATCTCAAACAAAAGAAGTTGTGACTCTAGTTCTTTGCCAAAAATAGATTTCGTAAAATATTATTTGTAAGTTAAAAGCATGACGCATCTAAAGTATTTAGAACTAAGCATGCGGCATCTAACAAAATAACAAATAATTAGTCGAAATCATAAAGCAATTAAATCTATGCAAAAATTCAATAAAAGAATTAATTCATTTACCACAATCATGAAAAATTGCTTCCTCCGTTGTCCCAGTGATGGGGTCTAGCTCCACATGGTGAAAACACACTCAAAGGAATTTTTCATTGCTCAAAAAGGTGTTTACAAGGAGAAAATGGAGAAATAACTCAAAATAGGGTTTGTAACAATTATATTTGTTACAAACCAGAGAACTACTGTTGCTCTAAGACTGTCTCCTGAACTACTACCCTCGGCTATGGGTCGTTATCGCTATAGCTTTTACAACTGTCACTATGTATCGCAACCACTGTAGCAATTACGACTCCTCCTTGTAGTCTTATGTTCTTCGTATGTTCTTCAATGGCAGCAGCAGAGACAATCTCTACAACTCCCAATTCTCTGTTGTATTCTCACCCCTAACTCTCCATCCCCTTCTCTATGATCCCATCCACCTATTTATACTCCTTAGACTCATTTAATCACGCCATGATTCTCAATATTCTTCATTGAACTCGGGCAGTAAAGAAAATATTTTGGGAATATTTTCTTCCCTGATATAGCTTCTCACGCGTTTCTACAGCTGCAAAATCTCCTCATTTATCTTTTTCAAGGTCTAAAGTGTTGCTAGAGTCATCATACATGAGCAGAACACGTTTAAATTCTCCAAAACTCATGTAATCCTGTGAATTGTCCCTCTCATGCACGTTCTGCCCTGATTTCTTCTCACGGATTTTTCAGCCAAATTTGATAGACCAAAACACTTGTAATAGCTTTGTATATGTCCTAGGAACAATCGCATAAATTTTTAGCCATTTAGTCTCCCTATAACACCTCCAAATCCTTGATTGAAATCTGACAGTGAATAAAAATATTTTCCCGCCAATTTGAAAATTTGAATTTGAGAAGAAAGTCACCCCTTATCCACTGGTCGCCCCTTATCCGTTGCTGGAGTCCGAATAACATATGTCCTTCGGGGTGCCTTTAACAACTTTTGAGCCGAATTTTCCATCAATATTTATTTCCAAAAAATACCTACAAACACACAAAACACCATAATAAGGACGAAAACAAGTACTAACAATACGAAACATTGAGGACAAATTAGACACATAAATGCGTCTATCAAATACCCCCAAGCTTATTATTTGCTAGTCTTCGAGCAAAAATAATAAAAAAAAAAAACCGAGTTAATCTCGGGAGGGTTTACCAGATACTCTAGACCCTAGCTATCTACGCAGAACCTTGGAAGGCACTACATAAGGAAGTAACCTGATGCGAAATTCCAATTGTTGTATACGAGTCTGCACTCAAGCATACTAAAATTCATATAAAGTGAGAGAGCTCTACTCAGATAGTTTCTGGACATCATAACCGGAGTCAACCAATCACATGGAAAGATTAAGAAGATGGATAAAGAAAAAGATGGTTTAAAGTGAACGGTGTTTCCCATATCTGTCTGAAGGCCTTTACCAAGATGGACCTATCCTAATGGACTGAGATACTGGTCTGACTAATATCAACACAACTGGCATATACAAGGGGACCAGTGGTCGATAAACCTAACTCTAGGTCAACACAACTGGCATATACAAGGGCACCAGTGGTCGACTTTATTGAATTTATTCCGGTTGGTCTGATGGTCTGGTCTTAAATTTTTTTTATTTTTTTATTTATTATTTTATTTTTTGGTATCTCAATCACCCTATTTCACCCTAGCAAAGGTAACAACTTGAATCATGTGCCCCACCAAATCACTTAAAAAAAAATAAAAACAGAAGGATTAGGATTCAACGAGATATGGCGAAACTACCATGTTTTTTTTTTTTAATTATAACACCTGAGCTATGTGCTTTTATGAATAGACTCTTTAGATGTTTCCATATAATCAGATTGGTTCCTCAACTCCTACAACTAAGATGTTTCCATCCACTTAGATAGGTTAGTGCTATCCTTAAAAGGCATAAATTTCTAGGCTTTGGAGTTTATTTATACTGCAACTAAAAAGTTTCTCCCATACCCCCAAACTTAAATCTAACATTGTCCTCAATGTTGTAAAGATAAAATTAAAAGCATGAACAAGGAGAAACTGTTACCACTTGAAGCAAAAGAGTTAAGGAAAGATATTACCGTGTTGTATGAGCATGGGTTACCTCCCAAGAAGTGCTAAGTTTAAAGTCTTCGTCCAGACATTGGAAGAATTAGTCACCTCGTATAATCGTATATCAGTAGCCGGAATAATTGTGGGTCATCTGGATCAAAAAGTATTACCCACAAGAAGAGGAAACTGTAACAGACCAAGAAGATACCGAACATACCCATGCTTAAGACAACTACATCTAGTTGTGGTTCAGGTTCAGGCTCTATAAAAGGGTCTAGATAAAAGGTTTTCATCGGTTGGGTTTCCTCAAACCTAAGATCCGGTTCAGGTATTAGAGTCTGGAAAAACTCAACTAAGAACTTAGAAGCACATAACAACAACCTGAATAATTGGGTATCCTCTAAGTCAATTAGATTTGACTCACACAGCTGACCACAATGAAAGAGGTGGTCTTCCTTAAGAAAATGTGTCGACCCTAATATCCTAAAGTAATTAGGTTTAGTCTCAAAACTTAATAACCGACACATCTGAAAACCATATGTTCCCACAATTGATCGAAAATTTTTTGGTGGGAAAACAAAGTCAATCTTGGTATCATAGCCTGGGTTAACCACATCAACCAGAGGATGGGTTTCTAACAACTGAGCTTCTTTCTGGACATCATTAGGTTCAGTAAAACATGTATGAAGATAATCTTGTAAGATGGTTGAGGCATAAATGTCAAGTCCTACACGAAGGAACTTTCTAAGAGTTAAAGAACACGGAGAATGATAATCACCCCCAAACTTAGAGTTTTCTGTGTCTCTATAAAGGCTAGTCATAACTTCCATAATTTCTAGGTCATCAGATTCCTAGAAATGGTCAATTGATTCTTCTAAGTTGGGTTCATCCTCACTCATTTCTACGAGTTTATCATCTTCTAAGACTAGTATTTCTAAATCGCTAGATTCTAAAACAATATTCTCAGGGTAAACTCTTTCCTCTAAACCATCATCACAATCATATAAAGGATTATCAGCAAAAGCTTCTAGTAAAGGCTAATTAACCAAGGTGTTAATCATGGTTACTTCCTCCGATTCACTGATAGGCACATCAAATAATGGATTATCCAACACACTGCAGGCTAAAGGATCATGAACTACATCGTCTAAAACGGTGGTATCTCTAGTCAAATCCTCATCCTTTTGAATAGGTGAATAATTATTAAAATTATTTGGATTTGTACTAGAAACAACACTATCATTATAAAGCTCAATCGGAGTAACAAATTCCTGATCACTATGCCTACATACTTCATGTTCTTCATCAATACTATCCTCATCATAATCATCTTTATAATAACATGAAAAATATATAACCTCATCAAAACAGGTTGTGTTACCAATTATAACCTCGTCATCTCGATTATGTGAATAAAAACTATCCTTATTTTCAAGGGTGGTATTGGGAACACTATACTGGAATTTAATACTATCCTGAGCAAGTTTTTCCACAATCCTATTTGTACTCTCAGTAAATTGCTTGAGGGTCTCTTCTAGAGATAACTTAGTTGACCGCTCTACGGACTCTTCTGGGAGAAGAATATTATAAGTCTCTTTCATAAATAACTTTTGTGTTGACTCATTGAAACTCCTGAGAGACTCTTCTAGAGAAATAGAAGGATTGTTTTGCTCGTATGACCTGTGGGTATGTGGATAGTAATTGGGCTCACAATGGTATGGACCATAACCTTCAAAAGTTTCGCGTTCCCAATCACTATTCACACTATGGTCATAAAAAGGATAATGTCCAAGCTGCTTAGTCGGATACTCATTGTATTGGCTATTATAATACCAGTTCGACATCCTAACTGCAAGGGAATTCTAAACAAACACAAAGAAGGCTGACTCGACCACAACAAGCCTATTTTATCTAGCAAACAAAAAGCATGATGGATCCACTTAAATTGTTTCTAGACCAACTTCTAAACCTTCGAAAGGGAATTTGTTACAATTTGAGCAAACCCCTCTGGAATCAATCCGAGTCAAAGTAAGTTGAATAGAGGCGAGGGAAGCTGCGTAGAGCTTTGATACCCAAGGCCTCACCGCATTACAAGGCGGCGCAGTCACGCATTCAACTCACAGAAACCATCATGAACTTAGAAGTATGCTTAAAAGATTAACCAATATTTTTCGAATGACTTTCCTATTAAGATCGTTACCCTATAAGTCTCGTTCTAGTCCAAATTTTAAAGCTTAGATTCACGTAGGTCACGTGTTCCTAAGGCGGGTAAGAAGGAAACAGTGATGAAACCGAGTCCTTATCTTGATTTGGCCAGGCCTTTCCCTTTACTAGAAAATTAAATCCGATTTCAGGTCCTCAACATATATGCATACAAAATCATCCAGTAAACCCGCTGACAGGGGATTCGCGGGTGTTAAGAATTCTTACCTCCCGTTCCAGACGGGGGATGAACCGTTGAAGTCGACTCGGGCCACAACTCCGATGTCGTGTACGAACCCGAGGGGCCGAGACGATATCGTAATCGTCGTCCTTCTCTGCACACAGTTTATATTTAAAACTACCCTTCCGTAGGGTTTAAAAATAAAGTCCCAAAGTTCAATGTCCGAAAATAAAAAAAAAAATGTCCAAAAATAAAAGATTACAAAAATAAAGACCTTAATTACAGTTTCTAACAAAAATAAAATAAAATAGAATATCTATATACAAAAATTTTATTCTTCACCCCTTTTGGATTCCTCCTTTCTTTTCTTCTTTGGCTTCGCTTTTGTTTTCAGCACTTTCTCCCCTTTTCTTTAGCTCAGTTCCAAATCTGAAAGCAAACAAGAAATACCAAAAGGCGTAAAAAGGAACAAATAAAAAAAAAACTAAAAACAAATTTATAAACAAATCTGCGTCGGCGGTGCCAAAATGATATGTTTTTCAATTGAGTTGTAGTAAGAAGATTCGTTCACTCAGATTTGTTGAGAATTTGTTTTAAGACTTAATAAAGAAAATAAGGAAAAATATATATACACAATTTGTCACAAGATGAAGAGACGCTGAGACGTGGGATTCCACTACTTTTCATATTGTTATGGTTCAGTCATTAACTCTAGACAATATAGCTCAAACAAAAGAAGTTGTGACTCTAGTTCTTTGCCAAAAATAGATTTCGTCAAATATTATTTGTAAGTTAAAAGCATGACGCATCTAAAGTATTTAGAACTCAGCATGCGGCATCTAACAAAATAACAAATAATTAGTAGAAATCATAAAGCAATTAAATCTATGCAAAAAGTCAATAAAAGAATTAATTCATTTACCACAATCATGAAAAGTTTGTTCCTCCGTTGTCCCAGTGATGGGGTCTAGCTCCTCATGGTGAAAACACAATCAAAGGAATTTTTCATTGCTCAAAAAGGTGTTGACACGGAGAAAATGGAGAAATAATTCAAAATCGGGTTTGTAACAATTATATTTGTTACAAACCAGAGAACTATTGTTGCTCTAAGACTGTCTCCTGAACTACGACCCTCGGCTGTAGGTCTTTATCGTTGTAGCTTCTACGAATGTCACTATGTGTCGCAACCACTGTAGCAATTACGACTGCTCCTTGTAGTCTTATGTTCTTCGTATGTTCTTCAATGGCAGCAGCAGAGACAATCTCTGCAACTCCCGACTCTCTGTTGTATTCTCACCCCTAACTCTCCATACCCTTCTCTATGATCCCATCCACCTATTTATACTCCTTAGACTCATTTAATCACGCCATGATTCTCAATATTCTTCATTGAACTCGGGCAGTAAAGAAAATATTTTGGGAATATTTTCTTCCCTGATTTAGCTTCTCACGCGTTTCTACAGCTGCAAAATCTCCTCATTTATCTTTTTCAAGGTCCAAAGTGTTGCTAGAGTCATCATACATGAGCAGAACACGTTTAAATTCTCCAAAACTCATGTAATCCCGTGAACTGTCCCTCTCATGCAGTGCTGCCCTGATTTCTTCTCACGGATTTTTCAGCCAAATTTGATAGACCGAAACACTTGTAACGGCTTTGTATATGTCCCAGGAACAATCCCATAAATTTTCAGCCATTTAGTCTCCCTATAACACCTCCAAATCCTTGATTGAAATCTGACAGTGAATAAAAATATTTTCCCGCCAATTTGAAAATTTGAATTTGAGAAGAAAGTCACCCCTTATCCAGTGGTCACCCCTTATCCATTGTTGGAGTCCGAATAACATATGTCTTCCAGGGTGCCTTTAACAACTTTTTGAGACGAATTTTCCATCAATATTTATTTCAAAAAAATACCTACAAACACACAAAACACCATAATAAGGACGAAAACAAGTACTAACAATACGAAACATTGAGGAAAAATTAGACACATAAATGCGTCTATCAAGCTTCTTGTACTTCTGGAAAGATGGCTCATTTGTACTATACACTCCTTCTATTTGACGTATTACCAATTGTGAATCACTGGTTATTCTAGCGTCTTCTAGCTTAATTTCAATTGATAGTTGTAATGCGTGCACCACTGCTTCATATTCGGTTTCATTATTGGTGGATGCGAATTCCAACCTAAATGAGTAAGCCATTCTTGCTCCTTTTGGTGAAATGAATATTATTCCAATTCTGTTTCCTTCTCCATTTGATGATCCATCCACTAGTATCTCACATCTATTTGAGTTACAATCTGCGAGCAAGTCTTTAGGATTTCCTTGGTATTCATCTATGTCCATCATCTCTTCTACATTTTCGTCTTCTTCTAATGGAAATTCTACCAAGAAATCTGCGATAACTTGTGATTTTGGTGAAGATAATATTTCATATTTAATCCCAAAGTGGCCTACTTGTGCATTCCATATTTATATTCTCCTTGATCTTTTCGAATTCTTCATTACTGATTCAATTGGCACCTTTGTCAGTACTTTAATCTTGTGGGTTTGAAAGTGAATTCGAAGCTTTTGTATTGCATAGATAAGCTTCTCAATCTTTGAGTAATTCTTCTCTGCAGCATTGTAGGTTTTGCTTATGTAGTATATTGGCTTTTCAACTCCCTGATCCAAGCGAAGCAATACAACACTTAATGCGTGCGGTGTCGACGCTAGGTATATTAATATCTCTTGTCCTTGTTCTGCTTTCTGCAAAATAGATAAATTCAATAAATAGTTCTTAATACTTTGTAGTTCTTTCTCGCACTCTTCCGTCATTCGAATTTGATCCCCTTCTTTAAGATGTTGAAAAAGTGTTTACACTTATCAGATGAGCGCGAAATGAATCGCCTAATGAGGCTAGCATTACGTTTAACTTCTGCACGTATTTCACAGTTGCGGGAGATGGCATATCACGAACCACTTGCACCTTTTCTGGATCTACTTCTATTCCTTGCTTTGATACAATGTAACCTAAAAAATTTCCTGATGCTACTCCTAAGATACATTTCGCTGGGTTTATCTTCATCTTATATTGTCGCATCTGTTCAAATATCTCTCTCAAGTTTTCAACATGATCTTTCGCCTTTTTGCTTTTCACGAGCATGTCATCTACATAAACTTCTAATGTCGTATGTACCCATATTGCGAACAACTTTTCTACCATTCTTTGGTATGTCGCACCTGCATTTTTTAAACCAAATGGAATTCGAGTATAACAATATAACCCTCTTGGCGCGAAGAAATCCGTGTGTTCTTGATCTTCTTCCGCCAATGGTATCTGATTATACCCTGAATATCCATCCATTAGTGATAACCTTTCGTTTCCTGATGCTGCCTCCACCATTTGTGGTATATATGGGAGTGGAAAGTTGTCTTTTGGGAACACTTTATTCAGGTCACTGAAGTCAATGCAGATTCGTATTCCTTTATTTTTCTTTGGCACTACCACCACGTTTGCTATCCATTCTGAGTACTTTGCTGGTATGATTATTCCCGCATCCAACATTTTCTGCAACTCTGCTTCTATTTGAGGATGATACGTTGTTGCTATCTTTCTTATCCTTTGCTTGAATGGCCTTGCGTTCTTATTGATATCTGTAGTTGTAGGAAATCCTAAAGTACACCCCTCATATGATTTCATTATTACTCAACTCATTTTTAGGTTTACACTCTTAATTTTATTGATCAATCTTTGAATGTTCTTACAAGAAAAGATAAAGGAATCAAGAATGACCTCTGCTCTAGACTTTCTCTCTCCTATTTACTTGTTTCTTACTCAAAAAGATCTTCCCCCTCTTTTTTACAACTTGAACGACTATTTATAGGGAAATACATAGTGGATGACAGTTAATCTGTCCTTTATTTTCGGGTATGGTCTGCGACATTCTCGCAACCTTACAAATGTTAATTTCGCAAGCTCTCTAATTTTCGCAGGATTATCACATCTTTCTCGTGATTCTAGATGACGTCGTTTATCGTATCATTTCTGAAATTGTTCTGCGACGCTGTTGTGTTGTGTTGTTGATAATTTCGCTGAGACATTATCGTTGCGAGGTTCTGATCCTACATCTTTCCTCTTCTCATATCTTCTCTGCAAAGTAGAGAATGATGTGAGAAATGTCGCAGCTGTTCATCTCTTCATATTCTGCATTTATCACACGTATTCTTTCTTCCATCTGTTTCTTGACATGTCTTCTGTAACCGCTGCTTTTCAACCGCTCACGTCTTTTCGTCTTAATGATGTTTATTTCCTCGAGTAAAGAAAATCTCCTTTATATACTCTTCTTTCCACTTTCTTTTTACTTTCTCTTCTCTTTTTATTCTCTCATCTCTGCAACTCTGTTATTCTTCTGCAAGTTCTTCTACTGTAATTTTCCCCCCTTCAATCTTCTTACTTTTCATTCATTCCCATACTCTATATTCAAATATGCCTCCAAGTGGTCATAGACATCAGAAGAATTTAAAAGATGTCCAAAAAGATCTTGCTGAGAAAGGTTTCACACTCACTACCATTCCTGGTGAAAGTGTCAAGTCAATTCTTTCTGTCAAAGTTTTCTCTGATCAGTATTGTGATGATCAATCAATCATAATTTCGCTAGGTCAGATTCTCGCAGGTCTCCCCATTCCTCTTATGACCCAGATATTCCTCTATTCTATGAAATTCTCACTCACTCGGGATTTTCGCGAGCTATCTTCCAACTGAGTGGGGACTGCATCCGTCTGATGCTAGAGTTCGCTAACCGTGGTGCTGGTAAAGGATCTTTGTATTCCAAAGAACTTAGGGATCCTAAATTCGCAGACCTAGAGATAATTGCTGATAAATACACAGTAGCGAGTTTCTTTGAGAACTATGAACTGATCTCCATGAAGAAAGAGAATACTCGCTGGGGTATTCGCTTAAAAAGGAAAGATAAGATTGATGAAGCTAAAATTCTCATGCAAGACATTGACTGGCATTCTGGTAAGAACACAACTCCTCGCCAATCCAAAGATGATAAATGGTGTGTTTTTCCTTTAATGCTAAAAGGACCTTACATTGCTGGGTCAAATGTTCTTCTTGCGAATCTCGCTGCTTATCAACCTTGGGTTTTCTCTTGGCCTGAGAAGGAGAAAGAGGTATGTTTGTTCCCGTTTAACTCACTTTATATTTCTTTATTTGTCTTTATTATTTTGTTCACTAACTCTTGCGACATTCTGCAGATCCAAAAACTAAAAGATAGTTATAACAGGACTGGGAAAGCTAGTACTCTGTTAGCTCTTCGTTCATACACAGATGAGGTGAAAAAATTTCTCTTATGATTTTAAACAGTATACTGTTGCTTCCATTTCTTATTTCTATCTGTGTGTGAAGATTATTGCTGAAATAGAAGACCCTGCTGATGTTGCGAAGACTGGTGATAAAGGTAAAGGTGCTCTTCGCAGAGAAAAATCAACTGTTCCTCCTTCAAAGAAAAGGAAAGTATGTTCTTCTTATACTTCAAATATTCCTCCTCATGAAAATTCCGAAAGTGACAAGGATGATGAGGACAATGATGATCTTTCAGCAAGTGAAGATTTTCCACCTGAATCTTCTATGGCTAAGCTCTCTGGCCTCTTTTCTGATTCTCTGCAAGGAATGGGAGATAGTCAATTCGCTAACACCTACAAGGCTCTCGCTACAATTTGCGATGTCCCTTTGCTGGATGGTGATAGTTCTCTTCGTGGAGTTTCTAGATCAGTGACTCCCGACTTTTTGCATTCCCTCAATAGTCTGGTATACTTTTATCCTTTTATTTCTTCATTGTCATAACTCAAAATTTCTTTCTATATTAATATTTTTTATATTTTCTCGCAGGATGGAAAAGCTTCTTTCGCTGTTGCCTCGGATCTAGAGAGGAGACGCGAAAATCTTGAAAACAAGAATCTTCAATTTCGCACAAAGAATGAAGAATTGGAAGCTGAAGTTACAGGTCTTCGCGAGAAAAATAGACAACTAGAAATTGATTCTTCTTCGTATAAGAACAAAATCTCTAGTCTTCAGCAAGCTAATAATCAGCTTTACAGTATGTTACTTTTCTCTTTTCCCTTCATTCATTCATCCTATTGTTTTATCTTATTTAAATGATCCTTTTTGCAGACATTTATGGTCTTTCTGATGAAGCTACCCTTCTTCGTTCATTTCCTAATGCCTTGGATAATGATACCCTTCTTGAGCGTCTTAACAATTCCTTAAATAGTTTCTCAAATGATAGAATTTCATTTATTTCTCTAAATGAGCTTAGATCTAAATTTCTCCTCTTAGAAATTAACCATAGATCTAGTTTAGGCTTAGCCAACCGATTTAAGCGTCTCTTTCTTGATTCTAAAGAGAAAACCAATGAGTTAAGAACCAAAATTAGCGGTCTCATAGATGATAAGGATCGCATCTCTGATCAAGGTGCTAAGGCTTTGGCGAAATTCCAAGAGACTCTTCTTGAAGTTCAACTTGAACGAGATGAAGCTAGCCACAAGAACATCGAACTCTGCGAAAGGAAAAATCAAATTCGTTCTCGTCTTCTTATAAGTAATGAGGATGAATTTGTTTGGGATGCTAAAATCTTAGATGATGCCAGAAAAGATTTAGGTGTAAATGTTAGTCTCTAAGTTGAGCATACATCCTTGATTAGAGATATGATTTCTGACAGAGAAGGTTACTAACTTCTCTTATTTAATAATCTTTTGCTTCTTATGAGTTTTCATCAAGTTAATAATTGATTGTCTTTTTCTCGCAGATTCTGAAAGTAGATATCGTGAAAAGATTGAGGAACTCGAAGCTGAAAATGAGGAACTCGCAAAGAATCTTTCTTCTCGCAACGACAAATATTCTAGATTAAAGAATCAAATCAAGATTACTGTTGCGAATTTTAAGAACGATGCTATGCATTTTCGCAATCAAACTATCCAAATGGTTTGTGACGATCATAATATCCCACATTCTGATTATCCTTGTCTCTTGAAAGAGATCCCACAGAATATTCCCAATCTGATTATCTCTGATAACGAAGCTGATGATGAAGAATTTTATGGTGATGAAGGTTCTGATGGTGATGAAGATTCTGACGCAGACGAAGAAGGGAACAAGTCTGATGAAGATAATGAAGGATCAACTAAGAAGTAGTCTTTGTTTCTTTCTTTGATTCTCTGTAATACTTGTACATTTATTCCTTCTTTCTGTATATTTGTGTTTCTTTCATTTTGACCTGCATTCATTAAAACAATTCTTCCTTGCAATATAGTTAATTAATATGATCATTACTTTTTGAATCTTTCAGTAAATCTATCATATGGAGACAAATAATATTTTCTAATTTCATTCATTCCCATACTTGCCTCTGTTATTTGTATCCAAATGAGAGATTTTATAAATTTTTCTTATTTTATACCTCAATTTCGCAGTTAATTATGTATAATTTCGCTATCTTATGCGAAGTGAATTTTGATTCTTTTCAAAATTTCATTCATGTGTGGTCTTATTTTTCCTTCCTAATTAAAGGTCTTATTATGCCACCTCTTGTCATTGCGACAAAATCGCAGGACGTCCTTGCACTTTCATGCAAAAACCCATTGATCTTGCCTTAACTTTTTCTTTTGTATTGTGGCCTCTTCAGGAATGTTGCGACAATATGAAAGGCCTAAATATTCTTGCTAAAATAAAGCCCCATGACATTTCCTTCTTGCGACGAAATCGAAGGACCATCTTCGCACTTTCATGAGAAAACCCATTGATCTCGTCTTATCTTTTTCTTTTGTATTATTGCCTCTTCAGGATTGTTGCACAAATATGACAAGCCTTAATACCCTTGCGAATAAAAATCCTCATGACATTTACGTCTTAAGACACTTATCAGCTCCCTAATGAAGGGTGCCGCCCTTATCTCCCCCCTGGTTGCCCCTTCAAGGAGGAGTACTTCTACCATACAAGGTTAGCTCCTCCCATCCAGTCTTAACAACAACCAGTTGTTTTCGCAGCCTCTTATCCCTTTTACCTATAGGTCTTATGGTTACGAGACTGCACCCTAAGTGGGGTTTTCTTCAGGCCGAGTGCAGTATAAGCCAAGACTTGTCAAGAATGGCAAAGTACGTTTCAAACGTCCCTGGCACTCTTGACTCAACCTTGTACCTGGGCGCCTTGATCAGATCTGCACACCTTGGGAGAATCCTTATTACCTTAGTCGCCCAACCTAAGTCATATGCTTAAGATGAGAATCCAAGGTGCCTCTCCCGGATGGGCTTTATTGACCCCAAATCTCCATGACTCAGGTTCCGGTGGCGGTGTAGCCTTTCCCTGAGCCATGCAACAGGTACCCCCTTATATGACGTACTTTAGGTCTTACATTTGCCTCTTGTGAAATTGTATTCGCGAACTACGATGTATGCCATAAAGGTTCGCCTCTTTCTCTTTTGTCATTTTTCTCTGATTATCTTCTGTAAAATTCATTATATCTGCGAGAGTCTCGTATATCATCATATTGTATTTTCATTTCGCAATCTCAATTTTATCATTCAATAAAATGTATTCTTGAGAATTTTACGTATGGCGAGAGTGTCGCAACAACTTAATCATTCATACATTTCTTGTTTTTATTACCTTTGCCATCCTTTGCTTCTTTATTATTTTCTACTACTGCTTCCTTGGTAGTGGTATGTTCATCATTTTTATGCTGAGCTATCATTAGTTTCGCAACATCTCTTCTTCTTTTCTTTCGATTGCATCCACCATCAACCTCTCACTTCTCCGTGTATCTTTGATTTTGTGTCTCCAGTTTTCCTTCTTGTTTGCTCTTCCTTAGCAAGATTCTCTCTTAGTTTCGTAACACCTCTTTCCTTCAACCCAATCTCCCTTTATGATTCCTACACCACTGAGGTGAGGGAATTTGATGCACTAGTGGAAAGTTGAAGCTACACCTAGAATCCCATGTAGCCAAGGTCGACCAATTAACGCATTGTAGGGTAATTCTACATCAACGACACAGAATAAGATTTCGGAAGATATTCCCTTCAATGGAATTTGAATAGTAACCTCCCCTTTAGGCTTGTTAGCAGTACCATTAAAACCATATATCTTATATGTTTATGGTATAAGACCATCATCTTTTCCTCCCATAGTTTTATAAGTATGATAAAATAAGATGTTCACAAAGCTTCCAGTATCGATTAGAATTCTATTAATTACCCATGAATCTTCAGCTTCATCATCCTCATCTTCTTTCGGTTTTGGATTAGTTTATAATTTTACTACCAATGGATTATCATGCACCTCTTCTCCTTCGGGAATTTCTTCTGCGGTAAAAGAAATGATTTGTTTCTGCCATTCCTCTAGTGGCGAGATTTTAACAATATTCATAATTTCTCTTCCATCGTTATCTCTTGCGAACACTCTACTCAAAACATTGTCATGAAAATCTTCAATTGTCTTATATGAATGTACGATAGAGTGACAGAGTAGAATTTTTGCTTTTGCACCAACTTCTATGAAGAATGTTTCCTTCTTTTTCATCGTGTTCACTTTGTGATGCTCTAGTGGTGGTGGCAGTGGTTGAGATTGTGGTATATTCTCCATCAAAATTATAGCTTCCCATATTTTCTCCACACTTGCATTTAGAGGTGGCATCTGGATTTCTTCCCATACTACCTTGTGACCTCCTTGTCCTCTATTATAGTTTTGTCTTTGACCTCCATAAGTTTCTTGTGGTTGATCGAGTCTTTGAATCTTGTTATTTCCACCACGATTGTAGAAATTTCTTTCTCTTTCATACTCCTCTTGATCTCGGCTTCCCATAGCCACTAGTTTCTGTTGATTGTTACCCGTCACCTTCTCTTGTTGTACTTGCGAAGTATTCGCTACTGTGTTTATTAGCTTGGGTAATAAGCTTGCATTCGCTGTTTGTAAGTTGGTGTTCGCAACTGGATATGATTCCATTTCATTTTTCCTTTCCTCTAGAGCAATGTATTCTTGACTCTGAAAATTTGGACATACAATAGGTTTGTTGCAAACATAGCATTGATAAATGATAATATAAGATATCTCTCATATACACGGCCAGCCATTTCGCTACACATAGTTCTCCATCTTTTAGTCAGGTGTTTCAAACTTTCGCCAATCCTCTGTTTTAATTCAAACACGTCTTCTATACCAAGTCGCGAAGAATTATTACTTATATATGCCCCTAGGAATGTAGTCTGCAAATGATTAAAGGATGTTATTGTATTCTTTGGTAGACCTTCAAACCATTTTAGCGCCTCTCCTATTAAGCTGGATACGAAATATTTGCACAATACGGCATCATGATTTTCCCATTGCAACATGCACCTCACATAGGCTTTAATGTGTTGAATTGCACAAGTTGTTCCATCAAAAATGCTGGTTAATGCGGGAAAATTGCATTTCGGTGGTAGTCCTCCTAATTATACTTCCCTTGTAAATGGAGTTTTCCCAGCTTCTTCTATTGCTTCATCCAATTGTCTCCTGCCTACTTCTCCTCTATTATTTAGCATTCCTCTCATTTCTTCTAATTCTTTCAAGATTTGTTTATTTACACCTGAATTTTGATCCATTGGTATTTTTAATTTCGCCTCTCTTCTTCTGCGTTCATGTCTTTCTTCTCTCGCGAAATTTTGCATTTATTCTTCATTATCTTCATCTCGTCTTCTTCTGCGAGTTTCTTCTTCACCCCTATCTTGAATTCGCAATGATTATGTCTCTCATTTTCCCCTTCATGATTTTGTTCATTCCTTATTAATTTCATTCGCTGCCTTTCGGCCATTCTCTTTATTCTATCGTACTCTTCATTGATATTACCGTTATTCCGGTTTTGTGTACGCCTTCTTTCTCGATTGTCGTGATTGTTCTGGCGAATTGTCTCCTGAAGCTCTTGTTCTTCCATTTCCGCTCTCAATCTTTCATGTTCGCAAATTAAACGCGCTTGTTCAGCATAATGTCTTTCAATTTCTTCTTCAATCGTCTGTTGATTTCTTTGAGTTTCTCTTTCATGTAAAATTCTTCTTCCTTCCTATCGATTTCCTTCGTCATCTTGGTCATTTTGTCCCTGACGTTGTCCGTTCCCTTGATTTCTGCCATTTTGCCCATCATCAAAAGTTTCACTTTGTGGAACATAACGATCATCAGCTCTTTCTCTATTTTCGCGGTATTCTTCATTAGGATTTGATATTTCTTCTTGAATATTGTTTCCAGCATTGATTGTGGGTGACTTTTGCCCCATTTCTCTTCTAGTCGATCTTGAATATGATTTTTTAATACTTCTCGATCTTCTACTCTGTAGTTTCATATTTTCCATCCTCAATTCGTGATTTTGCCTTGTTAGATTTGCACGTTCTTATGCCTCAGCTCTTCTTTATTCATGTATTCTTCGTCTCAACGTTTCTAACGCTCCAATTTCTTCAGCTCCATGAGTTATTCCTTCATCTGCTTCTTGATTTCTCTCTGCCTGTCTATAGTTTCTGGTTCATTGCTCTTCTTCTACTTCTTCTGCTGAATTTGATTGCCAAGTGTGTATACTCACCCTATCATAATCTGTATTCCTCCCTTGTACTAGTGTTTGTTGAATTGGTGGTTGAATTTGATTTTCTCTATTACTTATCATTCTAGTAGATTCTCCCATTTCACTTCTTTCTCTCCCAACAATTCTCTTGCTTCTTCTAACAACAGTCGGTTGTTCGGATGTATTTCTTCTTCTAGCCATTTCTTTAATGTTAACAATATTGCAAGAAATTATGTAAAATTCTTAATCAATCACTCTAAATCTTCACAAATCTCAATATTAATCTTCAATTTTTTCTAGAATAATCTTCAATACGTCCCTGTTTCTAGCGCCATTATGTAGTTGCAGGAAATCCTACACTACACCCCTCATATGATTTCATTATTACTCAACTCATTTTTAGGTTTACACTCTTAATTTTATTGATCAATCTTTGAATGTTCTTACAAGAAAAGATAAAGGAATCAAGAATGACCTCTGTTCTAGACTTTCTCTCTCCTATTTACTTGTTTCTTACTCAAAAAGATCTTTCCCCTCTTCTTTACAACTTGAACGACTATTTATAGGGAAATACATAGTGGATGACAGCTAGGCCTGTCAATGGAAATCCGTTAACCGTTAGACGAATCCGATTACTCGGTTGCCGTTACGTTTAGTTCCATTATATCCGTTATCCGTTACCGATAATGTAGCGGTTAATTTTATCCGACGGTGACGGCAACGAAAGACCTATTTACGTTAGCCTTAGTTCCGTTAACCGCTAACGTGTGCCTAGCACGTGTAACATTCATCTATACCTAGGTTACTATACTAGAATGAACATCATTTTCATCTTCTTCTGTTCTTCAACTCACAAACGAGAGAAGAAAAACTCACCCCTCAGTCAATTAGAAAACTAGGGTCATCTCCTTCCTTTCAATTCGAGCAAAATCATCATCTTCATTCGATTAGAAAACTAGGGTTATCTTGTACTTTTTATTTCGAGTTTAATTTCAATCCTAAAAACTAAATTTTCAATTTAGGGTTTTTGAAAATTGAAATTAGGGTTTTCAATTTGTGAAATTAATCATGACCCAAAGCGAAAGAGGAGCATCCAATTGCGTTGGTTCATCAAAAAGAAGTCATCCCTCTCAATCACTTTCAGTTGCATCTGAATTACCTTCTGCATCTCAAGTTCAACAATCAGGAATTCAATCAACACCTGCTGCTGTTGCAAAAGAAGAAGCAGTAGAAGAAATAGAAGTAGATGAAGATCCAATTATAGCTGAAGCAAAGAAGAAACTGCGTGCAGTAAGGTCTGATGTTTGGGATGATTTTGAAAGTTTAACTGAAAAGAAGATGGTAAAAGGTAAGGAGATTGGGATACTTGTAGCTAAATTCAAATATTGTAATAAGAGAATGACTTCACCCAGTAGCCAAGGAACCAGCAAATTGCATTACCATGCCAAAACTTGCCAAAAAAAGCCTGCAAACAAGAAAGGACAAACAAAGATTACTACAGTCAGAACAGGTAATGCACAAACTAAGCTTGTAATTGGAAGTATGATGCTGATGCTACTAGGATACTAGTTGCCAAAATGATTGCTAAACATGGTTATCAAATCACTATAGTTGAGCATCCATATTTTGTTGAGTTTGTGAAGTCTTTAAATCCTGCTGCTAAACTTTACACTAGGAATACAGTTAGGGAAGATATCATGAAACTAAGAACTGAGTTCAAAAAAGAATTACAAGACCAATTTGAGACAATTACATCTAAGAACTGAGTTCAAAAAAGAATTGCAGATGCAGTTGGCATCCCTTTGTCTTTTCTTTTGCAAAAACTTGGTTTTTTTCTTTTGATAGAACATGTGATGATCTGAACATGTAATTTGGTTTAGAACATGAACATCTGTATGTTTTTTTTTCTGTGTGTCATGGATTTAGAACTTGTTTGCTTGGATTTAGAACTATTTTATGTAATTGGTTTGTGTTTTAAACCTGTTTTTGTGTTGTCCTGTGACATACCGGTTAATACCGGAAAATTAACCGTTAGCCGATAAGTCCGACGTAACGGCAATGGTTTTGGATTTTACAATTCCGTCGGCATTTAACGGATAACGGTTAACCTCTAATTTAAACGGCAAAGGTAGCGGCAGAGCCATTATTTGTTACGTTAAGTGCCGTTGACAGGCCTAATGACAGCTAATCTGTCCTTTATTTTCGGGTATGGTCTGCGACATTCTCGCAACCTTACAAATGTTAATTTCGCAAGCTCTCTAATTTTCGCAGGACTATCACATCTTTCTCGTGATTCTTGCTGACGTCGTTTATCGTATCATTTCTGAAATTGTTCTGCGACGTTGTTGTGTTGTTGATAATTTCGCTGAGACATTATCGTTGTGAGATTCTGATCCTACAATATCTAAATTGTGACATGCGACATTGGGGTCTATTCCTGGCATTTCATCCATGCTCCATGCAAAAACGTCTTTATATTCTCGCAGGAGATTGATTGTTCCTTCTTCTTCTTCTTTGTTCATCTTTGTGCCAATCTTTAATATCTTCGGTTCTTCCTCTGTCCCCACGTTGATGTCTTTTGTTGGTTCTGCTGCACTGAAATTCGCCTTTGGTTCTCCTAATGGTGTGGGTTCTTTTAGTTTGTGTGTCGGTTCGCCTTCTTTCTATGGAATTTCGCTTGGTATTCCTTTCCCTTCTTGTGCTCTTATCATGTATATTCTTAGTTCTTCTTCCTTTTTTATTTCTCTTGCTTTTCTCCACCTATCCTTTCGCTTCTTTGCGCGTCCTACGTAATTCTTTACATCTATTTGATTGCAGATTTTCGCACTCCTAGTATCTCCCTTGATTTCGCCTATTCCGCTTGGTATTGGGAAACACACGCATTGATGAAGAGTAGATGCTACTCCTTTTATCGCATGTACCCATGGTCTTCCCAATAGCATATTGTACGGTGATTCTACATCATCTACGCAGAGAGTTATCTACATCTCTATTTCTCCCAATAGTATTTGCATGGCTATCTCACCTTTTGGTTTTATTGTCGTTTTGTTAAAAACATGAATGTTGTATGTTGAGAGCATCATATCCGCATCTTTGTATCCCATACTCTTGAATACTTTATAAAATAAGATATCCACCGAACTACCTGTGTCTACCAAGGTTCTATTTATCGCCCATTCTTCTGATGTTGTCGCGTTTTCATTTCTTTCGGCATCTTTCAAGACATGTATGTACAAAATGCCTAACCACTCACACAGCGTGTTAGTTAGAGTTTATATTACTACTGTGGTACACGATGAAAATGCTCAACACCCAGCGATTTTAATTACCACTGACTAAAAGCAAAATAGTGTAGCTTGCTGTTTTAGACATGTGCACAAGGAGAAATTAATTGAGGCTATTTAGCAAAATCCATCTTGGATTCTCGGTGTATTAGCCTTTAAATCCTAACTACTAAATACAGAAATGCACTACACCAGTGAAACTGAATATGTGATTTCTAACAAAACCTTATTTAATTTTTCCTATCTAAAGTACATACTATCAATACCTATAAGTATGGCTTCATCTTAGTCCGTGAAATATATCTATCTTTCTGCACTTACATAATTTGCACGATCAACGAACCGAGGCATTATACGAAGCTACCAAATAAAAGGATCAACATATAATGGAAAAGACATGTTTATGTTAGCTACCTAGGTATATACAAGACCTTAATTAGTACTCAATCAACTCGATATCAAAGTAGCTAGACAAACTCAAAAAGATGATACAAACCACTTATATACTCTAAGGTCATTTTTACAGTGCTATCCTCATATCACATTTAGTAGAAGGAAGGAGAAAATCAGCATAAATAAGCTTCGAGTACTTATAAGCATATGATGAAGCAGTCCCGTCAACGGACTCTTGAATGCTAAACCAAACCAATCAGCTTTTGTTGCAGTTCTGCAGTATTGATTCGTGTATGATCGCTTACATGCAGCATGTGTACAACAGTACAAATCATTAGAGAGGATAAGGATAACTAAGTAGTTGTTTTAGCTAAATGCATAATTAAACTTCAGTACTTATAAACGAAAACCTAAACTTCAATTGGTTGAATGATATTGGTGTACCTCAATCTGAATTGTGTGTAGTGATTTCTCATTTACCCTAGTCGTAACACAACCAACAACTGTAAGTAGTCCATCTTCGAGTAGTACTCGAAGCACTCTTGAAAGCGGAAGTAATAACCCATCACTACTAATAACAACTTCCAAACCTGAAACACATGGCCGCACCGTAGCAAAATCCGGCTGCGAAAAGCTGTTTATCAGTCTAGGAATAACAGATATAGATTTGGAATTGTTGATAGACAATCTGTTTAACTCATCTTTCTTATCTTTCATTTCTACAATCATTTTTTGTAGATTCTTTATGTACTTAGTTGCTTCATTCATATGGTCAGATACTGATCTCTTTCCCTGAAAAAACAAACCAATGGCATACATAAATCTATATATATATAAACCTATAGTTAACAAACAAACAAAAATCCAAAGAACCTAGATTGAATTTTACACAAAATAAACGAATTTTACCTTGATATATTCAAGAGGCAGAAGTGATCGAAGCAAGGCATGAAGATTCGCCATTTCTTGCCTTCTTTGCCTCTCAACATCTCTTCTTACAACCATTTTCTTCTTACTTTCATCAGCTCTTTGACTTGATGGATTATCTTTCTTTGGGGTCTTATTAGCTGATGAGTAGCTAGAAGGATGATCCATATTAAAGATAGGTTTAAAATCATCAATGCTAAAAGGTTGAATTTCTGGGACAATATGTTGTTGATTATCTGGCTCTTTTTGTTGTAATTGTTCACAAGATTTTGAGATCTGACATATCAACTCATCGCTCTGTTGTAAAGGGTATAAATCATTATGGTTCATGTTCTCTTATTATTAGATGATCAAACTATGAGTGTGAACACATAAATCGCGAAGCCATCCACGTGTTCACAAACAATATTCGCATACATTCTAATTCTAAAATTGTACGTCGTATGTGTAAAGGGGATGATTATATCGATTCATCGACTCAAAGCCTTCGAGCTTGTCATTGTCTAGTCGAATATTATCATACATAATGTTCGTATAAAGGGATAAACTGAGAAACAAGTATAAATGTAAAGCATATGAAGTTCAATGCTGAATATAAAGTGCTGAAATGTAAATAAGACAAAGATTTACGTGGTTCGGCACTAAGGCCTACATCCACGGGGCTGGTGTTTCACTATGTATTGAATGATTACAAAGATAGTCGAATGACTTTAGAGTACACATAGGTCTGCAGAAGCAGGGGGGTTACTTACTCTTCCTATTTCTCTCTCATATATTCTCCTATAATTGCTCTGGATTGGTCTCCCCTTTCTCTCTTAGTGGAGAGGGGTATTTATAGGGTTAGAATGTGGGTCCTACTTCTGAGGTGCCGTGCAACCTTATCTTCTTGTGCTTTGTGCCCATTACGCAGAGGTCTTCGGCATATGTTGCGGTCTAAGCTTGAATACGAAGAACTATCCTCGCTTATTCCACGAGCTGATTGACACGTGTATATCTCTTGATATTTAACACGGGCAGTTGGACGTCTGCTCGTGTCAGACAAGTGTCTCTTAGTCTGGTCACATCTGCGTCAGTCAAACTCTCTCTCAGCCGTTGATCTGGGATCTTCCTCGGGATATGATGTATTATCACCCAAGGAGTATTATCTGGTGCTCCTCTTTGCCATCATACCTCTGTGATCCTCGGTCTCTGACCGTCAGATCTGCTGACCGGTGATATTTCTGATGAGATGCTCCTCTAGGTTATGACTGCTTGTTATCATGTTTTGATATCTCGCTTTGCATACCTTCCACGTGTCTCTTCCTGTACACGTGGTGGATGATGAAATGTGTACATACAATTTTCCCCTCTTCTTCTGACTTGGGCGTATTTTGCAATTTAGAAGAATAAAGGTCGTCATACACGTTTTATCTCTCCTGATATAACTTCCCCTATAAATACGGGCACGTTTCCCACTTTTGCATTAACTTTTCCCATAACTGCTCCTTGGTACGAGGGACATTTATTGTCTTCTCTAGCTTTATAAATAGGAAAGAGAATGGAAAAAAAAAAATTATCCTCTTCTTGTCAGTGTTCATCCTCTTCTTGTCAGTGTTCATCCTTTCTTTGTTTTCTATTCTTGGTCTTTAGTCATTTATTATCGTCGTTCTTGTGAGGAAGATAATAACATTCAATTTTCTGACTCTTTCGCTATCGACTGTTGCTGCCCCTGTATCAAAGATAACTTGCTTTTGATATCTCTGATCCTTCTATCTTCGACTGTGGCTGGTGCTTGTCGTCCTCTTTTATACAGGTATGGGGTTTTTCATTAGCTGCTTATCATTGATCTATCTATTTTCTGTTGTTATATCTACCCGTTTTGTCTTCTGCTGCTGTATTTTTGTCTTTGTGATGAAGAACACATATGTCGAAGCATATATTCTTGCCCCTGTTCTTTGTTACAAAGTTTGTGAGTCTGTATCTAAGTATTATCTCTGGAGTCTAATGGGGTATTTCTGGTTATTTTCAGTTTTTAGGGTTTTTGATGTTAATCCGGATGAACCATCAGTTATGGGTTTTTTTATCTTTAATGATCTCCTCGTATTCTTCTCTAAACTATTTTTTTATGTTTCCTTGTAGATATGTCTGATCGTCCGTGGGTTCCTTACCAAACCCCTCCGTCTAGTCAGCTAAGATCCCCTCCGCGTAGGGATTCTGATAGATCTCCACTTGGGGAAGGTTCTTATAAATCTTCGCAATCAGATCTCGGGGTCATAGGTTTTCATCTTCCTCTGGTGCGAAGGCTTTGCCTACTAAGAAAGGGGATTTGCCGAAGGGTCCTTCTGGGTCTAGGTATGCTGTTAACCGTGCCCCTTCTCGTCCTCGTGAAGATTCTAGGAGTACGCAGGCTCCTCCTTGTGATGAGTATAGGAGTACGCGGGCTTCTCCTCCTCGTAATGAAACATTGGATGTTCCGCCCCTTCGTTCAATGGATTCTCCTACAGTGCCTCTGCAGAAATATTTGCCGCCTCCTCCAACGGGTTCTTTCAAAGGGAAGTACTCCAAGGGTACTATGTCGAGAGCTGATCCGTCTAAAAATCTTTCTAAACAGAAATCTTCGGAATTGAATCCTACTTCAGATTCCGCAGACGAAGAAGAAACTTCCCCCGTGATACGCAGCGTTTCGGTTGGTAAGAAGAAGGTCACTTTCAAGCATATTGATCTTGATATGTTCAAGAAAAAACATGAGCTTCAAGCTTTTGAGGTTCGCTTCTATTCCCCTGACGATGATATCACTTACGAGCTCCTTGCTAAGTATCAGTTTGATGAGTTCCATCTGTTGACTACGTTGGAGCCTTCGAGGCGGGTCTCATGTTGCCCCTGTATAAGTCGGGTGACTCCTTTTATTATGACGTGCTGGCTAGTCGCGAAGGCTCTTCCACAAACACTCATTATCGTTCCGTGTCACAACTGTCTGGGAATTATCTTCGTGCACTGAAGGAATGTTACCTGCGGAGCAAGGGGGAGACTATGATGACCTGCTACGTTCCAAATCCTGCTGAGAGAGAGTGGTACACTCCTCAGAATTTTAACAGTTCCTTTGGGGATTATGTCAACAGTAGGAACCGTAAGCCGTGGAGTGTTAGTCTTCGTAACATTGCTGCTCCTCGTGGTGAAATTCGTCTTTTGAGTGAGGTGAGTGATGCCAAGCTGAAGTATGTTCCTGGTACTGAGGGATCTGCTAAACGGAAACTCTTTCCTGCTCGTGAAAGGATTAAGCGTGATCATGATTATGAATGGCATGCTACTGTCACTGAAATAGTTGGTCCTTGGGCTTATGGTTGGATTCCTGGTCCGCACGGTTGGCGTCCTTCTGAAAACAGCAAGCCTCGTGAAACTCCTCCTGCTCGTTATGGAAATTTCTGTCCTTGGCGTCCGAATTTCGCGGGCATGGATTTCCCTTACGCTCTTGATGACGTTGATGGAGATGAGGAGGAGGGTTCTGGTGCTACCCATCCACCGAAGAGTGCTGCTGCTGCCAAGGTATAGTTTCTTCTTATATTATCTATTCTATTTGCCCCTTTTTCCTTGCTTGAAATAATTTTCATTTTTTAAGTGAGGGAAAAAATGAGCCTTTGTTGGGATGTGTACTGGTTTGTAGGTGTCGAAGAAGAAGAAACTTGGACCCAAACAATCTTCTACTGTTGTGACCGGTGAGGCTGAGGTTTATGAGGAGGTTACGAGTCCTGTAAACGAAGGGTATGCTGAGGATGAAGAAATTTCCGATGGAGAAGAGCGTACTGATACTTATCATCCTGATGTAGAGGGTGGTAATGGTGAAGAAGAAGTTGTCGTGGGTGGTGATGGTGAAGAAGAAGTTGCGCGCGGGTGGTGATGGTAAGTCTGAGGGTAATATTACCGCAGGTGGTACTGGAGGGGGGGAGGGTATCTTCCCCTGTTGGCGATAATATTGGTGGTGTGGGTACTCTGCCCGTTATTTCCCCTGAATTTTCTTTTGGTAGGATATATTCCGCGGGGGAATCCTTTGATGTGAACGCTGCCATGGGTCTTGCCGAAGTCTTCTCATTGCTTTCCCCAAATGATGATTGGGATGTGCTTGGGAATCTAGGTAAAGAAGGTGTTACTGATCAACAGGCTTGAAGCGCAGGTGGTCATGCTGAGGCTGGTGATGTCGAGACTTGCGCGGGTGAGGATATAACAGCCAAGGGGAAGTCTGCGGTTGAGTCTCCTCCAGAGGATTTCCCTTACTCGTTGATGCCTGAAGGTGAAGATGTCATTTTGGCTTGGCTTAAGAAGAAGAATCTGATGTTCGTCCCCAACCCTTCCTCAGTGGTTCCTGGTGAGAAGAATTCCGACGCTAACCTAGTGGTTGACCCTCCCTCCTCTGTTGCTGATATGATGGCCATAGTTGATGGGTACCAATACGGTTTTCCCCAGCAGCGTGTCTTAGAGGTAAATCCTTGTACTTATTCCTTCATGATATCCGAACATTGTATTCTTCGTGATATCTGATCCCTTGGGTAAAATAATGTTTGTTGTTTGTGGCATAGATGATGAGGAGCGAACATTGTAACATGTTCTATACCAATTCTTTAAAGAAAAGTCTTTAAAGTTGGAGGCTAAGCTTCATCATAGAGAAGAGGAACTATCTGCGGTCGAAGTGGAAATAAGTGAACTGAGGGGTCGCCTGAAGGAAAAGGAACGGCTGAGTAATGCTGAGGAGAGTCTCCGTTCGGAACTTGCTATGGTCCACAACGAATTGGAGCAGACTCGTAGAAATGTATCGTCCCTCACAGGTTCGTATTTTACCTATCTTTCATTCCTCATGATTCCCTATTTGTACTTTGGTGTTCTGTCTGAGTCTCCCCACCCTATCTTCAGTGGGTGGAGTCCCCGAGCTGATATGGCTTCGGAAAGAAAGGGAACGACAGAAATCCCGCATTGCATAGTTGGTGGGTAAGTTGAAAAGGGAAGTCGTAAAGTGGAACGCTCGTGCTGATGAGCACAACGCCTTAGTAGCTGAGTGGCGTGAAAAGCGATCACTGATGGTTGATATGAAAAATAAGTACAATCATGACCGTCGTCTGTTTAATGGTGCGCTTCTATGGAACGTGATAACCTTCGTGAAGCCCGAGGACATGCTTAGGACTTAGAGGATAGAGTGCGCCTTTTGGAAGGAGAATTACAACAGGCTCGTTCTTTCTTAGGCCCCGGGGTTAGGGATAGTATGTTGCATCTTACCGAGGAAAGAGATAATGCTAGGGCTGAGGTTGGCGCTCTTAGGAAAGAGATAATGCTAGGGCTGAGAAGTTGTATCTTTGCTGATCAAACACATATTGTAGTCCTTTCATTATCAGCACCACCTGAAACACCATGTTTTCTACCAACTTCATATACAACTTCAGCTAAGCAACATATCCATTCTTACATAACCCATCCATACTAAATTACATGTTCATCCTTGCAATCTTCCTTGGATTCCCTGTAATAATAACACAACTACCACCTGCAGTCTTGCTTACATAACCAGCATCACCCCAAAGCCATTTCAGCTGCTCATATGCCCAGCTCATACCCATTCTGCACTTACCAGAACAGCAATGCTCAGCTGCAACCTGAACTGACTTCCACAGCTGCAACCCAGCTCAAGCTTAGTTAGCGCATCTTAATTCATTTACAAACCAGATTCATTCCTATTCCACCTGAAATGAGCTAGTACAATCATCTCCTCAACCTCGACAACAACACCAAAATAATTCGACATTCCTTGTACCACCTTGAGTCAGTTCACACACTGCAATCTCAGCTCAATGCTCTTCTTTGCGACTGCAGCTGCAACTTCATTCCGTTCGGATGACCTGCAATCACTGCCATCACCTGTATTTCATTCAGCCCATCAGCTTACAGCTTCTGGCCAACACTTTAATCACTAAAGACCAAACAAATCTAAGGCAGTAACTTCCATTTCCTACACACTGCCATCACAGCATCACCTGTAGTTTATACTGAATAAGAACTGAACCTGACAATCAACATCACCAGATTCAGCCTCAGTTTAAATCCTAAGCATTCATCCCCATCAATTCCATCATCTCAGCTTTAGTCCCATTGCATCGTGTTGTTCCCCTGCACTAACATTCCTCCTGCAAGACCAACTCCATCTTCTTTCGAATCCATCACCATAAGCTTCAGCAATCCTCATTAGTGCATGAACATAACTCAGAAAAACAACTCCCAACTCCAGCTGCAATACCCATTTCCTACACTGTGAACCCTTGGTAGCAGCATCTCCATTTCAGCTTCAGTTCCACCATGTCAGATTCTATCACACCATTCTTGACACAACTGAACCCTAAACTCCATCACCAACATCATTACTTACAGCTCAAATTCATCTTCACCGTTCAGTTCAACAGCAAACCCTAAACCTCCATTGACGGATGCAGTTCACAATCGAACTCAAAATCAAACACAACCCATATTCTTAAATCAGATTCACAGCATGACACTTAGAAACCCATCACCAATTTCTTCTTATCTTCTTGATTTCAAAATCTCACAGATCCCCTTTTATTCTTGTTCTTCATATCAACACCACCGGAATCAAACCCCTTTAACAGCAAATCCACCCTCTTCTCGATCTGATTCTGAGCAACAGATCCTCATCCTTCTTAAACTCTCGATCTCTCCCTTCTTCTGAATTTGTGTAATCTTTCAGACATCAGCCATTTTTCTCAGAAGTTTGGGTTGTTGTAATGAGACGGGCTTTTCTCGATGCCTAGGATAATAAGATTAATCCAGCCAACCTACAGCTTTAGATAAGGGGTTATCTGAATGATTATAGGAATTCACCGCACAGATAAGGGCCACCCACTGAAGAAGCAACCTCTTACTGATTTCAGTTCAATTATCAGTCCTGCGAGACTGACAATTCAGTTAACAAACTCCGCAACTCTGATATGCTTCAAATGCTCGCAGCTTCTTCATACGATGTCAGAATGATCTCATGCTTCCGCCACTGGCTTCGTCTTTTCGTCATCTTCAAGATGACGAGAAGAAATCCTGGATTTTAACTAGTTCCGCTTCCTTTTGCTCCAATGACTCCATTGCACCTAATATCTCAAAACTAAACATAAGAGATGCAATTTACAAGGATAATAGCAAAGAAAACATAAAACTAGATATGAAATTAGGTGTTTTACAACACCTAAAAACTATGGACACGTGAAAACCTGCGTGAAGCTCGAGGACATGCTTCAGACTTAGAGGCTAGAGTGCGCCTTTTGGAAGGAGAATTACAACAGGCTCGTTGTTTCTTAGGCCCTGGGGTTAGGTATAGTATGTTGCATATTACCGAGGAAAGAGAAAATGCTAGGGCTGAGTTTGGCGCTCTTAGTAAAGCCCTAGAAGCGTCTCGAGCTGATGTTTCCCGCCAAGTGGAGTCTGAGAGAGATCTTGAAGTGAATGTGTATCGACTCCATAAAAGGATGGGGGAGATGAATGATGAATTCAACCATCTTCGTCACTTGGATTCAATGAAGCAGGTAGACTTAGACGCGAGTCAATTTGCTCTTACGAACCTTCAAACGGATTATAAGAAACTATCCGACGAATATGACTTTCTTGATGAGGCACGGGACGCAGTTGTTAATGAGTATGAAGAGGCTTCGGCTAATGTCGAAGGTATAACCTCGTTTTATCGAGTGTGATTCTGTTATTTCTTTTTTTTAACCCCTTGGTATTTCTTGTTTTCAGCACTCGAGGGACAGCTTCACGCAGCAAATGATGAGCTTAAAAAAGCTCAATCTGCCTTAGTGCAGCAGGAAGAACAAACCAACTATTTCAAAGGGTTGGCCGCATCTCGTGAGGAAGAAGCAGAGATTTCCTCCAAAGAGGCGGAACGCCTATCTGCATTGTTGTCTAAGGCCCACCAGCGGACCGCTGTTATCACATATAAAGCTCGATGTCAGTTGGCTGAGGAGGCCAACAAAGTCCTAGACAAGATTGAACTTGATCTTAAATTCGAACATGGTCTTGTCAAGAATTATCCGCGTCGTCCCCTACCCGCGCCCTTGCTTGGTTCTTCTAGGCCTTCTTCAGGTGGTAGCGTACCTTCATCTCGCAAAGACAACCCTGCTGATGGAGTTGTATCGTCCAAGTAGATTCATTTTATTATTTATAGAAAGTTGATCCTTGTTGATTATATAGTCTTGGATCATTTTTTGATGTGTTTCTTGCTCTATCTTATTTGCTGAACTTGTAATCAACTCTTTATGAAATGGATCATCCTTTGGGCATACATGCGTGTTAAGTGCATTTTTATTTTAAATATTTTGAAGCGTTAAATTAGAAATAACTTTACTTGTAAAAAGTTAAGAGTGTTTGGGTGCGACATCGAAGGTAAATACCTTCGTGATCGTCTTGATACCTGTCACGCCACTGGCGAATCCTGGGCCAGAGGATTCCCAAACGGTGGGTGCCGAGGAAGCATTCTAGGATATGGGATGCTTATTTGAAATATTTACATGCACCCATTCTGTCGACCCACTGCCTTAAAATTGGTTGGGTATCTCTTTCTACTGGGTGCCTTCCCCCTGGTCTTACACTCATAGACACTGATAGGGGAGCCCTGAGAGATTGTAGATTAACTATTTTCCCCAATATTTGTAATGTACATGCGTTCACCCAGCGGGCCTTTTGACCATTTCGTTTACATGAAAATTTCCCAAAAAGTTTGTTTGATTGATAGGTTGAGGCCTGTTATTCCTCGTCCATAGATAGAAACATGTAGAGCAGTTACGCTGCCTTCTTCTTCTGGTATTCTTCACGCAGATGCAAAGCTGCGCTGCTCCTATAGGTAGTACGGTTTGATCCATTTAGCATTCCAAGGGTGTCGGAGGACCTCGCCTTTCAGATTGCGAAGATAGCAGGAACCGTTTCCCGCAATGTCGTGTATTATAGAAGGTCCTCCCCATGTAGGTGCTAACTTTCCCCATTTCTTCTCTCGTTGATACTGCGGGATTGTTCTTAGCACATACTGCCCTTCTACAAAATTTCGAAGATTAACCTTTTTGTTGTACTCTCTCGCTAATCTTCGTTGATAATTTTCCATCTTTTGCAATGCTGCTTCCCTCCTTTCTTCCAGGTCTTCCAGTCTCTCTAACATCATGTCTGTTGTGAGATTTTTCTCCCATGCTTCGGTCTTTGTGGTTGGCATGAGGATCTCTGTTGGGATGACTGCTTCAGCTCCATAAGTGAGGAGAAATGGGGATTCCCCGGTGGAAGATCTTCGTGTTGTCCTGTATGCCCATAATACATTGTGTAGTTGTTCACACCATCTCCCCTTGTGTTCGTCTAATTGATTTTTCAGGATAATGGCGAGGGTTTTTTTAGTAGCTTCCACTTGTCCGTTGATTTGAGGGTATATGGGGGTGGACTTGTTCTTCCTTATTTTGAAAGTGTCGAAGAGCATATCTATGTTTTTCCCCTGTAATTGTTTACCATTATCGGACACGATTTCCGCTGGTATGACGAACCTGCAAATTATGTTTTGGAATATGAAAGTAAACACATTCACGTCTCTGATCCTGGCTAAGGCTTTAGCTTCCACCCATTTACTGAAGTAGTCTGTGGCTACTATCAAAAATCGTCTTTTCCCTGATCCTTCGATGAAAGGCCCAATGATATGTATGCCCCATTTTTCAAATGGCCACGGACTATCCAAAGAATTCAACGTTGTTGCCGGTGCGTGTATCTTTTTGGCGAAACGCTGACATTCTTCACATCGTCGATACATTCTTGCAGCATCTTGTATCATTGTGGGCCAGTAATATCCTTGCACTTTTGCTTTGTCGGCTAGTGATCTCATGCCGCTATGGTTCCCTGCGTCACTATAATGGATGTCGTTCAGAATTCGATGCCCCTCTTTCCTGGATAATCAACGTAGTAACGGTACGAGGAAAGATTTCTTGTACAGGACCCCATCCCGAAGATCATATCTTCCTACTTTGGAGAGTATTTTCCTGGCTTGTTTATGATCCGCGGGTAAGGTTCCATCCTTGAGAAACGCATGAATCATCATTCTCCAATCATCTTCGTTGCTGAAATATTCGTCTTGATTTGCTCTTGACAGGATATCTTCTTCGTCAAAATCGTTATGGATGTCTTCTCCCACCTGATCTTCGATATTTTCTTCCACTGTATCTTGATTTGTAGCAAAGGAAAATTGTGATGCAATTGAAGGCTCGTATACCCTTGTTATTTTGATAGCTTTGATATTCTTTTCCTTCAGCATGGATGATATATATGCTAGGGCATCCGCGTGCCTGAGATCTCTCCTGCACAAGTGCCTGAACTTGATGTTTGGAATTTGTGATGCCAATGTTTGGACCAAGTACATGTAAGCTGAGAGGGTGTCGTCATATACATTATCAGTAAATTGTATTCATGAATGATGTTGAATTGGTCCAGGTGGGTGTTCCACTTGGCTATTCTCCCTACTTTTCTCGCGCTTTTGAGGACTGCTTCCAATGGTGCTTTGCATGGGACGCGGATGAAGTGAGTTAGAAAATAGGTTCTCAGCTTTTGAGTAGCCCATACTAATGCCAGGATGAGTTATTCGATCTTCGTGTAATTCCTTTCCGCAGAATTGAGGGTCTTGCTGACATAATAGATAGGCTGTTCTATCTTCGTATTGGGTTTGACCGACACTATGCTAAATGCGTCTTCTGTCGCTGCTATGTACAGTGCCAAAACCTCATCAGGATCAGGCTTCTAAAGGATTGGAATTGAAGCCAAGTATTCCTTGATTTTTTGGAAGGCTTCTTCACATTCTGCGGTCCATTCAAACTTACTCCCTTTTTTGAGAATATTGAAAAAATGTTTGCATTTGTCCGAGGATCGGGCAATAAATCTGCCCAAGGTTGCTAAGGATCCATTGAGCTTTTTCACTTCTTTTAAATTCTTCGGAGATGGCATTTCCACTATGGCCTGAATCTTCGCGGGGTCTACCTCAATGCCCCTTTTTGTTACCAGATATCCGAGAAATTTCCCTGAGGTGACACCGAAGGTGCATTTTTCTGGATTTACTTTCATGTGATGTTTCCTCATTGATTCAAAAATATCTCTCAGGTCCTGGTGGTGATCTTTGAGCAGCCTACTTTTGACGAGCATGTCATCAACGTAGACTTCTAGGGTACTACCAATCCATGGATTGAAGATAGCATCGACCATTCTCTGGTAAGTTTCCCCTGCGTTTCGAAGTCCGAAGGGAATTCTAGTGTAGCAATAAAGGTAGTTCAGGGTGTAGAATGTTGTGTGTTGTTGATCTTCTTCTGCCAGGGCTACTTGGTTGTAACCAGAATATCCATCCATGAATGACAGCTCTTCGTACCCTTCCACTGCTTCAACCAGTTGATCTATGCTCGGTAGTGGATAGCTGTCTTTTGGACATGCCTTGTTGAGGTTAGTAAAGTCGATGAATATTCTAACCCCTCCATTTTTCTTAGGAACGATGACCATGTTCGAGATCCATGTTTGGTATTTGACTTCCTTGATGAAGCCTGCTTCTAGTAGTTTCCGAAGTTCTTTCTCTACTGCCTTATGATACTCTGGTGCAACTTTTCTTATTTTCTGCCTGAAAGGTGGCGTGCCTGGTTTGATGCGTAGCTCGTGTTGGATTATTTTTGGATCAATCCCTGGCATGTCTCCTCACTTCCAGGCGAATACATCCGCGTATTCTTTAAGTAGATTGGTTAAGGAATCTTCTCTTTCTTCGTCCATTATGGTCCCTACTTTGATCATCTTCGGATTTTCTTCCGTTCCTATGTTGATTTCTTTTACGGGCTCCACTGGTGTGAACATCGGCTTCGGGTCCCCAAGGACTAGGACGTTCTTTAATTGCTATTTGGTATGTTTCTGTAGTTCGTTGGCTGCTGAATTACTTGCCTCTGTGTTAAGAACATTATCATCTTTTGTCAAGCCCTTCCCCGCGGTTTCCTTGAGGAACAGGTCTATGGCCTTTTCTTTCGCAGCTTCTTTATTTTTGGTCCTTCGGGATTTTCGCTGTTCTTCCTGTTCGTTGTTGATACGATCCTGAGTGTCCTGACACTCCTTTGCAGAGACTCGATCTCCCTTGATTTTCATTACTCCCTCGGATGTAGAGAATCTGATATATTGGTAGTAAGTTGATGCCACTCCCTTGAGTTTATGTACCCATTTTATTCCAATAATGGTGTTATAAGGGGATGGGGCGTCTACCACGCTGAACCGTGTTTCTACTTTTATGGGACCGGCGTTCACCTGCAACAAGATGTCTCCCAATGGATTTGTGGGTGCTCCGTTGAACCCGTAGATGGTTTAATAAGAGGACATCAGTTGCTCATCATGGAGCTTAATCCGTTTGAAGGCGTCGTAGAATAGAACGTTAACTGAGCTTCCCCCGTCGATGAGGATCTTTTTGAGGTTACATCCGGCCACTAGTAGTGTGAGGACCAAGGGATCATTATGGTCTTCCATATCTTCTTCGATATCTTCAGTATCGAAGATGATAGGTTTGTCCATCCACTCTTCGTGCTCGTCCACCTCTACGCCATCAATATTATATAATTCGCAGTGGTCTTCGAATTGCTTTCTTAACCTCTTTCCTATCTGCGATGTAAGTGAGGGCCCTACAGCTTCGGAACACGAAATGGTGTTGATTGTGCGATTTTCCTCTGGAAGCTGGACTTGCTTGGTTTGTTTGGATCTGTCCTCGGTGAATTCCTTTCGTATGTATTGCTTGAGTTCGCCAGCATCAATCAACTTTTGGATCATTATTTTGAGGTTTTTGCATTTCTCGGTCTGGTGACCATTGAAGCAATGATACTCACAGTAATCTTTTGACTTCTCGGTCCTTGCGGGATGTTTTCCCTTAGACCATGGCCACTCCAAATTTTCCCTTCCTTTGATCTCTCGCAAGATCTGAGCGTAGCTAGCATTGAGCTTCGTATAAACCTGATCTTCGAATTTTCGATCGTCTTTTTGTCGATCATCTCTTCGTTCCTTCCTTTCTTCGTGCGGTCGTTCCACTAAGCTATTCCTTTTGGCCCCGCTGGTTTGTTTTGCGGAATTGGTACGGTGAGACCTTCGCGTTTGTGCCCTCGGGTTCTCACGCTGGATTTCTTCAAGACGAGCATACTTCTCAATAATTATTCGAAGATCTCCTTCTGTCTTAGGTACGCTTCCGTGGATCTCAATAAATAGTGGACTCATTCGGTCTAATCCCCACTTGTAGCAGTTGATGCTTACTACGGGATCCACACTCCCTATAGCTTGGAAGATCTTATGTCATCTGTTGGTGTATTCCCTTGTGTTCTCCTTGTAACCAATTGCCAGAGAAAAAAGTTTATCCATTCCGGTGTTGACAGCTTTGTTGTACATGTAGGTTCTCAAGAATTTCTCTGCGAGTTGATCGTAGGAGTTGATGGAATCAGGTGGCAGGTTGTCAAACTAAGGCAAAGCCGATACCTTCAGACTTGATGGGAAATACCTACATAGGACGGCGTCGTTTTGACTCCATCGGGCTAAGATACGATTATAATACCGGATATGTGCCGCGGGATCACTGGATCCGTCATAGCATTCAAAAGTTGGGACAGGGCACTTAACGGAATGGGGGTATTTGCCAGGCGATGAGTTAGGGGCGTGGAGTTAGCCTCTTTCATCACCTCTTCAAGCCTTCCTCCGCCTTGTCTGGCTTTTAACTGCCTGATCTCAGCCATCATCTCATCACGCAGCTCTTCCATTGCGCGGTAATGTCCCACGTTCTCGTGCTCAGTTGAGCGTTTCTTTCTTCGTCTTCACTGTCATAATATCTGAGTCTTCGGCGGCATATCCGGATCAGATGCACTGCTTCCCCTAGCGGCGTTTGCTAGGATGATTCTTCGGTCTCGATTAGGCTCTGGTGCCTTAGAATTTGCTTCGTCCAGTTGTTGGCTGGTCTTCGTGCTTTGGGCAATCCGATCTTTAAGTCTTGGTTCTCTCTGGCCAAGAGCTACGGCATCTGCGTAGACCTGCTGGCTCTTTTTCAATTCTTCGAGCTCTACCATCAGTCGTGGGACTGGTTAGATCCCTGATTGGGAGTTCCGGCTTGTACCCCTACGGCCATGGTTCCCCTTCATCTACTGTGTGTATTAAGGGTGGTAGAGGATCACTTCATTGTTGGTATCTCCAAGTTTGGTCCCCTCGGTTGAGTTTCCACCCGCGGTGCTAAAACCACTGGTATGGTTTGATTCTGACCGTTGGTTGACGGCATTCCGAAGGACGGGTGTGCGGGCTGATGTGTCATAGATTCTGCCACCCCTTCTCTTTGTTGATGGACTTGGTTTGAAACCAAAGTTTGTTAGCTTCTGCAGCCTGGAGGGCCGCAACAGTTGCATTGTTCTTGTAGCTGCTTGAGAGCCGCGGCTGCAATGGAGTTAGTGTTCATAGGTGAGGTGATTTCCGCAGCATCCTGCCTCTGATTAGCTGTTTAGCTTTGTCTCCTTTCTGCTTACTTCGGGTCATGACCGGGGTAGTCCTCGGTGTCTCCTTTGATGAGGCTTTGGTTTTTCCTGCCTCTAGTGTCTTTTCCATTTAGTCCTTTTCTGCATAGGGGAATAAATAAAGAGAACCAAAGATATCCACGAGGATCGGGTTAGTGCCATTCGTACCCGCAAAATTTGTGGAATAAAAAGAAGAAATGAGTTGCCCAAGGGCCTTAATAAAAGAAAAACATAAAGACTTCACGGTCTTGTTTTCGCAATACAAATCCCTAATAAACAATCATGGATCTTGTTTTCAGACTACTTTTGAAAAGGAAAACTTTTGAAAAGGCAGATCCGTAGCGAAAACTCATGAATCTGATTATAAGTCTTACTTAGTTTAAAAAAAACGCCGCACGTGCAAATCTGTGATAGATAGCCGTGGATTTGTCTGCTTTGAAATGTGTTTGTGAAAATAAAGACCATGAACCCAGAAAAAAAAGGTTTTGAAAGCACTGAACCCAGAATAGAGCACACCATAATGCGCGTTTAAGGTGAAATCACAGGATAAGATAAATCTTTTACCGGGACAAAGTCCCTGTTTCTAGCGCCAGATTGTGAACACATAAATCACGAAGCCATCCACGTGTTCAAAAAATATTCGCATACATTCTAATTCTAAAATTGTACGTCGTATGTGTAAAGGGGATGATTATATCGATTCATCGACTCAAAGCCTTCGAGCTTGTCATTGTCTAGTCGAATATTATCATAAATAATGTTCGTATAAAGGATAAACAGAAATCAAGTATAAATGTAAAGCACATGAAGTTCAATGCTGAATGTAAAGTGCTGAAATGTAAATAAGACAAAGATTTACGTGGTTCGGCACTAAGGCCTACATCCACGGGGCTGGTGTTTCACTATGTATTGAATGATTACAAAGATAGTCGAATGACTTTAGAGTACACATAGGTCTGCGGAAGTAGGGGGATTACTTACTCTTCCTATTTCTCTCTCCTATATTCTCCTATAATTTCTCTGGATTGGTCTCCCCTTTCTCTCTTAGTGGAGAGGGGTATTTATAGGGTTAGAATGTGGGTCCTACTTCTGAGGTGCCGTTGCAACCTTATCTTCTTGTGCTTTGTGCCCATTACGCAGAGGTCTTCGACATATGTTGCGGTCTAAGCTTGAATACGAAGACCTATCCTCGCTTATTCCACGAGCTGATTGACACGTGTATATTTCTTGATATTTAACACGGGCAGTTGGACGTCTGCTCGTGTCAGACAAGTGTCTCTTAGTCTGGTCACATCTGCGTCAGTCAAACTCTCTCTCAGCCGTTGATCTGGGATCTTCCTCGGGATAGGATGTACTATCACCCAAGGGGTATTATCTGGTGCTCCTCTTTGCCATCATACCTCTGTGATCCTCTGTCCCTGACCGTCAGATCTGCTGACCGGTGACATTTTCTGATGAGATGCTCCTCTAGGTTATGACTGCTTGTTATCATATTTTAATATCTCGCTTTGCATGCCTTCCACGTGTCTCTTCCTGTACACGTGGTGGATGATGAAATGTGTACATAAAATGAGAATATATATTTGTTAGCTAGGGTAAAAAGATGAAGATATGCAATGGGTTAAGATACTCTCCATGATCTCTCTTTTTATAAAGTTTAGACTAAATTACCTCACAGCTAGTTCAAGTTAAATTTGAACGAACTGTACATTTAATATACAAATGGAAAACCTCAGATTGCATTCACATTTTGGGACCATTTCGTGTATTATGATGCATATTGTACTGTTGTTTGATACGATATCTTGCACGTGGAGTAACCTTTATCGAAGTATGCCTTGTTTTTTGGTATGTTTGTAGAAGATCTCGTTCTAAATTTGACGTGTTAAGTTCTTATTATGGATTTGTTACTAATATAAGAAAGTTAAAGAAACTCAAATGGGAATAAATTAATATCTAAGTTTTTCACTTTGATTGATACATGGGGATACGACACTGTGATTGTGAACACAAAGATCATTATCATATGAGTATTCACAAATAATGCGCGCAGACTCATGACAATACAATAAATAAGCTGCGCCTGAGGGGGATGAAATGGTTATGTCGAATCCTTGACTTAGAGTTCTAATACTCTTCCTCGTCTCATCAACTACAATCATTGTTCTTAGCTCGCACAACAAGATAAATAATGGATGAAGTATAAAATGTACGAATATCATATACCATAAGTACCGAATCGAACATGTAAAGTATAAATGCATGAATATAGATGAAACGATTAACTTATATGATTCATCACTCAAATCTCTATCTGCGGGTCTGGGTTTTTCATTATATGTATGATGGTTACAGAAATAGTCGAATGACTTTGAGATCCACATAAGCCTGCGTAGCAAGAGGAACTTTACTTACACTTTCTCTATCTCTCTGTCTCTCTCTTATTCTCCTCTCAATGTTTTTCCGATCCCCTCTTCACTTGGGAGAGAGGGGTATTTATAGGGAGGTTATGTGGGGTCCACTTCTGAAGCCCGTTATGACCTTATCCTCTTGTGTCTTGTGCCACTTACGCAGAAGTCTTCGTGTTCTCGGCTTTATCTGCGTGTTCTGTTTGAATACGCAGTGCTATCTGCGCTTCCTACACAGGCTGACTGACACGTATGTTGTTTGAGGGTATTTAATGCGGGTAGTTGAGATGTCTGTCCGCGGTAGACAGGTGTTCTCTGCCCCTGTCTTGTCTGCGTCAGTCGGACTATCCCCAGCCGTAGATCTCAGATCTTTCTGGGGATAGGATAAAGTGACTCTTGGCTGTCCACGTGTGATATCATATCTTGATGCTCTTAGCCGCATGTCCTCCACGTGTACCATTATGGACACGTGGCGGAAGATGAAATATGTACCTACAATTTGCCCCTTTTCCTCCTACTGGGAGGTTAGTCGAAGTGGGAAGAAAAAACGTGTTACTCTCTTCATCTTCTCTTTATTATTTTCCTAGATTTTAGGGCACGTTCCCCACTATTTGTAATAACTTCTTCTTGGGTAGTGGAAAAACGTATTACTCTCTTCATCTTCTCTTTATTATTTTCCTAGATTTTAGGGCACATTCCCCACTATTTGCAATAACTTATTCTTGGGTAGTGGGGCGGTTTTTACTTCTCTTTGCATATATATATGAGAATGAATGTGAAAAATTCTCTAATCATAAATTTCATTCCTTCTCTTTCCTCAGAAATTTATTTTTTTTCTCTGCTTTTGTATCCTTGTTATTAATTGTTGATGATGCTACTGTTGCTCCTCAAAGCTTTATGCTGCTGCTGTTTGTTGTTCCTCAAGGTTTTCGGCTGCTGCTGCTGTTGTTCGTCGAGGCTTTCTGCTGCTGATGCTGTTCGTCGAGGTTTTCTGCTGCTGCTGCTGTTTGTCGAGGCTTTCTGCTTGATTTTTTGTTTATAGGTAAGTGGTTTTACTGTGTCTGATTATCTTTTGATGAAAAATATATTCGTTTTCTGTTGTTGCTATGTGTTTGTGATGAAAAACATGTATATAAATGTGTGTACAATTGCCCCTGTTCGTTATTACAAACAATGATGAGTTCTTCCTTCGTATATGCTTGACCCTATTTGTTATTTCCCCTATTATTTAGGGTTTGTTCTTATTTTCCATCTGGTTCGTGATTATGAATAACTGGATGAAATTGGGTTTTTTGATTTTCGTTTTGTCTCCGCGGAAATCTGAAACTTGTTTGTGTACTGCGCAGATATGGCTGATCGACCGCGGGTTTCTTATCAAACTCCACCACCGAGTCCGCGTAGAGATCCTGATGTTTCTCCGCCTGGTGGAGGTTCGTCTAAGTCTTCCAAAGGTGATGGCCGCGTTCATAGGGTTTCGTCTTCTTCCGGTCAGAGGTACTCATCTTCTAAGAGGGGTGAGTCGCAGAGAGGGAATACGCAGAAAGGTGACCGGCCAAAAGAGGCTCCTGGTTCCCGTTATGCTATTTCTCGTCCCTTAATTAATCCGCGTGATGATCCCAAGAGAACGCGGGATGTCCCACCTCTTCGGTCAGTGGCGCCTCCTTTCGCGTCTCAGCAACATCCTCTACCTCCCCCTCCAGTGTCTCAACCCAAGGGGAGGTCTTCGAAAGAAGTGGTTTCGAAGACTGACGCATCTAAGGTTCATCCTAAGAGGAAAGCTTCCGATAGAAACCCTTCGAAGGGTTCTGCGCCTGATCCCGTGGAGGAGGAAGATATTTCTCAGGAAATACGCAGCGTTGCTGTTGGGGAGAAGAAAGTGACCTTCAAACATATTGATCTGGAGGTTTTTAAGGAAAAGCATGGTCTTCAGCTATTTGATGTTCGTTTTTACGCTGCTGATGATGATATTACTTATGAGATGATATCGACGTATAAGTTTGATGAATTTCATCTGCTGACCACGGTGGGGGCCTTTGAAGCGGGTCTGATGTTGCCTTTGTACAAGTCTGGGGATTCTTTTTATTATGATATGCTGGCTGGTCGAGAGGGCTCTTCGAAGAACACTCACTTTCTCTCTATTTCCCAACTTCATGGGAATTATCTTCGTGCACTGAGGGAGTGTTATTTTCGGAGCAAAGGAGAGACAATGATGACCCTTTATGTTCCCAATCCTGAGGAAAGGGAGTGGTATACGCCTGAGAATTTTAACAAGTCTTTTGGTGACTATGTTAACAGTAGGAATCGTAAACCGTGGAGTGTGAGTCTTCGTAATATTGCCGCTCCTCGTGGTGAGATCCGCCTTCTGAGTGAAGTAAGTGGTGCTAAGGTGAAGTATGTCCCGGGTACAGATAATTCTACTAACAAATTGGTGTTTCCTACTCGTGAGCGGATCAAGCGTGATCATGACTATGAAAGGCACGCGACTGTTATTGAGGTTGTTGGTCCCTGGGCTTGGGGGTGGGTTCCAGGTCCGCAAGGATGGCGTCCTACCGCAGATAGCCAGATACGTGAGGCTCCTCCTACTCGTTATGGGAATTTCCGTCATTGGCATTTGAATTTTGAGGGCATGAATTTCCAATATGCCCTCGATGTTGATGATGGAGATGACGAAGAGAGTTCCGATGCTGATCTTCAGACGAAGAATGCTGCGGTTGTCAAGGTAAGATTTCCATATGCCTTGTCCTTCTTTAGTTGAGGAAGTTTTAATTCTTTTCAAAGTCAGGGATTTTTATTCTTATGTGCCTTGTCTTTTTAGGCGACGAAGAAGAGGAGGATAAATCCCAAGCAGTCCACCACCGCAACAATCGAGGAGGCGGAGGTTCATGAAGAAGTTAACAATCCTGTGACTGAGCTTGGAGAGGATGAAGATATGTCTGATATTGAAGATCGTACTGATACATCCCCTTCAGGTCATTATGATGAAGAATTTGTTGAAGGGAATACTATCGTTGGTGGCAGCGGTATTGGTGGTGAAATTGATCCCGCAGGTTGTCATAATGCTGGTTCCGAAGCTACTCCCGCGGGTTGCAATGATGCTGGTGATGATACCATTGTCCTTGGTGATCAGGGTGTTGGTGGTGAAATTCCCGCTACGTCTCAGGAGTTTTCCTTTGGTCGGATTTATTCTGCGGAGAATAGTTTTGACATAAACGCTGCCCTGGGCCTGGCTTCTGAGTTCAACCTGCTTTCCCCAAACGATGATTGGGATGCGCTTGATAACTCTATCAAGGCGGATGGGAAGGGTAAGGGAGTCGTGGATGCTAGTGATGTTCCAGAGGGGAGTGGTGCTAGAGACCTTCCAGATTTGGATGCGGGAGTAGCCTCGAACTCTTCGGGCGCTAAGTTCACGGACATGGGTAAGGCCTCGGTTGGGTCTTCTGGAGATGATTTTCCTCAGTTATTGATCCTTGAAGGTGATGATGCTATCTTAGCTTGGTTTAAAAAGAAGAATTTGATGTTCGTACCCAATCCAGCTCATGTGGTGGAGGGTGAGAAGAAATCTGATGCCTATACCCGTAAGATGATGCAATTGTCTCCCGAGGACCAGGTTGCAGAAGCGTGGGATAAGAATCTTCGGGACTTGGAGGCTGCTCTAGTGGTCGACGCTCCCTCGACTGTTGCTGATATGATGGCCTTGGTAGATGGGTATCAGTATAGATTTCCCCAACAGCGGATGTTAGAAGTGAGTTCTCTTATCATTTCGCCTTGTATCAATTTTTAGCAATTTTAGAGTCAGGGTGTTCTAACTTCTGATTCGCAGATGATGAGGAGTGAGCATTGCAACCACATGTTGTACCAGTTTTTTAAGGCCAAATCCCTTAAGTTGGAGGCTAAGCTTCGTCTTCGGGAAGAGGAGCTTACTGCGGCTGAGACTGTCATCGCTGATAGGGATAGGGAGATAGGTGAGTTAAAGAGTCTCCTCAAGGCTAAGGAGAAACAAGGCAAGGAGGAGGAGAAGCTTCGCTTGGATCTTGTTATGGCTCGTAGTGAGTTGGAAGAGGCCAAGAAGAATTCTTCGGCTGTTACAGGTTTGATTATCTGTTTTCTCTTCCTTGTTGTTGTCCTTTACTGTAATTAGTGTTCTGTCTGAGTCTCCCTCCCCCACCCTATCTTCAGTGGGTGGAGTTCCTGAGTTAGTATGGATTCGGAAAGAGCGTCAACGTCAGAAATCTCGCATCGCAGAGTTGGTAGAGAAGATAAAGAGCGAGGCTGTAAGTGGAATGCTCATGACGATGAACATAATGCTCTGGCAGAGGAGTGGCGGGGCAGACGAGTCCAAATGATTGATATGCAGAACAAGTATAACAATGATCGTCGTTTGTTTAATGGAACGTTGTTGTGGACGTGTGATAATCTTCGTGAATCCCGAGAACAGGTCTCATCTTTAGAAGCTAAAATCAATCTCTTGGAAGAAGAATTGCGTCAAGATCGTTCTTCTCAGTCTTCTGATGTTAGAGATTACATTCAGCGTCTTTCTAGGGAGAGATATGACGCTAGGGCTGAGGTTGGTGCTCTTACAGAGCTTTAGCTGCGTCTAGGGATGATGTGGTACGCCAAGCTGAGTCTGAGAGAAATCTTGAAGTAAATATGTATCGGCTCAACAAGGGTCTGGAGGGTTTAAACAACGAGGTCAACCATCTTCGTCACTTGGATTCAATGAAACAGGTAGAATTAGATGCGAGTCAGTACGCCCTTTCAACCCTTCAAGCGGATTATAAGTTGTCAGATGAGTATGACTTTCTTGATGAAGCCCGTGATGCTGTTGTTAACGAATATGAAATAGCTTCGGAGAGAGTCGAAGGTATATGCTTATATTATCGAGTGTGATTCTGTAATTTCCTGGACCTAACCATCTGCACTTTTATTTTCCTTGCAGAGCTCCAGGGACAGCTTCGCACTGCAAATGAAGAGCTTGCGAAGGCTCAATATAAATTAGTGCATCAGGAAGGCCAGATTAATTATCATAGAGGTTTAGCTACAGAAAGGGACGAGGCTTCCAAAGCTGCTTCGAAGGAGGTGAGTCGCCTTTCCTCGCTGTTGTCAAAGGTTGAGATGATGAATACTGTTATTGCGTACAAGGCTCGATGTCAACTAGTGGAAGAGACTAACAAGATTCTGGATAGCATCGAGTATGATCTTAAGACTGAGCATGGCCTTATCAAAGGCTATCCGCGTCGTGAGAAACCCCCGCCTCCTACATCAGGTTCTTCAGGGCCTTCCTCGGGTGGGAGCGTACCTTCATCATAGAAGGGGAAGATTGCTAAACCTTCTGGTAGGGTTGAACTATCCAAGTAGATTATTGTAGAAAATTGATCTTTTTTGATTATAAGGCTTTGTGAGATTCCTTTTGTATTTTCTTGTTCCTGCGTATCATTACCAAGCATGTAATCAAATTTTAATGAATTGATCATTGCTTTAATTTTTATCTGTGTTTTCCGATTTCCTTTTTAAATATTGTTATGGTTAATTTGGAATATAACTGAATGTAATCAAGGATAGCGAAGTGTTTGAGTGCGAACCCGAAGATATGTGTATCTTCGTGAACGTTTTAAGACCTGTCACCCCGCTGGCTAATCCTGGGCCAGAGGATTCCCAGACGGTGGGGGTCGAGGCAGCGTTCTAGGATATGAGTTTTTTGGAATGTACATTCATTCCATCAACCCGCTGCCATAAGATTGGCTGGGTATCTCTTTCTGCTGGATGCCTTCCCCATGGTCCTACACTTATAGACGCTGATAGGGGAGTCCCGAGAGATTTTAGGTAACTACTTTCCCCAAGTAAAATAAAACAACAATTAACACAAGTGTTTATGTGGTTCGACAGCAGAGTGTCTACGTCCACGGGTGAAAGAGGGTTAAAGTGTCTATTCAGTTTGCTGAGTTACACTTAGAAGAATTCCATTGATGGAACCTCTGAGGTAGTAAATAGCAAAAAATAGGATGATGAAGTATTGACGCGGAGGGTCATTTCTCTGTATTTTCAGGTGTAGGGTTCTCGTGAGGTGTTGTATTTACACGCAGTCGTCTTGTTACTATGTTGCTCCATGTATTTTGACTATTTTTTGCCAAAAGTTTGCTTGATTGATAGGTTGAGGTTTGTTATTCCTCTCTCAGAGATAGAAACATGTCGATTTCAAGAGTCGTTTTCTTCTTCTGGCGCTCTTCACGCAGATGCAGGTCTGCGTTGCCTTCTACGGGTAGTATGGCTTGAGATATTTTGCATTCCATGGGTGTATGAGGATCTCCCCTTTTAGGTTGCACAGACAATAAGATCCATTTCCTGCAACATCATGTATGACGAAGGGTCCACCCCATGTTGGTGCTAATTTGCCCCACTTCTTTTCTCGTTGGTATTGGGGAATGGTCCTCAGCACATACTGCCCTTCTACGAAATTTCTAAGCTTAACCCTCTTATTATACTCCCTTGCTAGTTTCCTTTGATAGTTTTCCATTTTTTGTAGTGATGACTCCCTCCTCTCTTCCAGATCATCCAACTTTTCCAACATCATGTCCGTGTGAGGTTCTTCTCCCATGCTTCAGTTTTCGTAGTTGGCATGATTATTTCTGTTGGGATAATAGCTTCGGCTCCATAGGTGAGTAAGAATGGGGATTCTCCCGTGGCTGATCTTCGAGTTGTCCTATAAGCCCACAAAACGTTGTGTAGTTGCTCACACCAACGCTTCTTGTATTCGTCCAACTGCTTTTTGAGGATGAGTGCGAGGGTTTTTTTGTGGCTTCTGCCTGACCATTGCTTTGAGGGTAAATTGGTGTTGACTTGTTCTTTCGAATTTTGAAAGTATCGAAGAGTAAGTCGATGTTTTTTCCCTGGAATTGCTTGCCATTGTCAGATACAATCTCAGCTGGTATGCCAAACCTGCAAATGATGTTTTGAAAGATGAATGTGAAGACATCTGCGTCTCGGATCCTTGCCAGGGCTTTAGCCTCTACCCATTTGCTGAAATAGTCCGTGGCCACTATCAAAAATCTTCTCTTCCCTGATCCTTCGATTAGGGGACCCACGATGTCTATGCCCCATTTTGAGAATGGCCAAGGGCTGTCTACTGGGTTCAACATTGTTGCGGGTGCGTGGATTTTTTTGGCGAAACGCTGGCATTCTTCGCATCTTCGTGACATTCTTGCAGCGTCTCGTATCATTGTTGGCCAGTAATATCCTTGAGTTTTCGCCTTATCTGCTAGGGATCTCATTCCGCTGTGATTGCCTGCGTCGCCGCGGTGTATGTCTTTCAAAATCAAATGTCCTTCGGATCTGGATAGGCACGTAATAATGGTCCGAGAAAAGATTTTTTGTACAAAATTTCTTTTCTCAGATCATATCTTCCTGCCTTTGACTGTATTTTTCTGGCTTGCTTTAGATCCGAGGGTAGTAGTATTCCTTTTAGGAAAAGATGAATTCAGATCTCCAATCTTCTTTGCTGTGAAGTCTTCATCTTGGTCTGCCTTAGTCATGATGTCGTCTTCTTGGAAATCATCCGCGATGAATTCTCCCGTCATCATGCAATATCTTCTTCTGCGTTGTTCCTTGCTGTACAGCGCAGAATTCTTGAATATCAATTGAAGGCTCGTAAATCCTGGTTACTTTGATTGCTTTGATGTCCTCGTTTCTGAGCATGATGATATGTAGGCCAGGGCGTCCGCGTGCCTGAGCTCCTTCCTTGCCAGGTGTCGGAATTTGATGTTTGGAATTTGTGATGCCAGTGTTTGCACCAATTCCATGTATGCTGACAATGTTCTGTCATAAACATTATATTGCAACCCTATTTGTCGGATGACCAGCTGAATCGCTTGTCAGACGCACGTCAGTTATGCCCATTTCTATTATCAACTGAAGGGCATGCACCACTGCTTCATATTCAACTATGTTGTTGGTATGCCCCTTGAATTCTAACCTGAAAGCATGTATGATCCTGTCTCCTGTTGGGGTGGTGATTACGATGCCTATCCCCGCCCCTTCTTTATTTTTCGACCCATCTACGAAGACTTCCCATTGCCTAGGATTTTTTGGTTCCAAGATGTCTATAGGGTCTTTACCTTCGTCCATTTCTGGTAGTCCTGCTGCCTTCGTCCTTCGATGATGACTTCTTCGCAGTTATCCAACGGTAAGTCTGCTAGGAAATCTGCTAATACTTGTGACTTCTGAGAGTGTTGTAGCTCATGGATGATATTGAATTGATCTAGGTGAGTATTCCATTTTGCAATTCTGCCTACTTTCCTGCGTTTTTAAGGACTGCTTCTAGCGGAGCTTTGCATGGGACGCGGACGTAGTGAGTCAAAAAGTAAAGTTCTGAGTTTCAGGGTTGCCCATACTAATGCCAAGATGAGCTGCTCGATCTTCGTGTAGTTCCTTTCTGCTGCGTTCAGAGTCTTGCTGATGTAATAGATGGGCTGCTCTATCTTCGTGTTGGTTTTAACCAATACTGCGCTGACTGCATCTTCTGTTGCTGCTATGTATAGTGCCAACACTTCATCAGGGTCTGGTTTTTGTAGTATAAGGATCTCAGCCAGGTATTCTTTGATATTTCGAAAATCTTCCTCGCATTCTACCGTCCATTCGAATTTGCTTCCTTTTTTGAGAATGTTAAAAAAGTGCTTACATCTATCCGAGGACCTGGATATGAACCTGCCCAGCGCAGCCAGTGAACCATTGAGTTTATGAACCTCTTTTAAATTCTTTGGGGATGGCATTCTTACGATGGCTTCAATTTTAGCGGGATCGACTTCAATGACCCTCTTCGTCACCAAATATCTGAGGAACTTTCCGGAAGTGACACCAAAAGTGCACTTCTCTGGGTTTACCTTCATGTTGTGCACTCTCATTGCTTGGAAAATATCTTTTAGGGCTTGGTGATGATCTTTGCGCAACTTGCTTTTGACGAGCATATCATCCACATATACTTCCAGTGTACTTCCAATCCACGGTTTGAAGATTGCATCCACCATTCTTTGGTAGGTTGCTCCTGCGTTTTGCAGTCCAAAGGGCATTCTTACGTTGCAATAGAGGCCGTGTGGTGTATAGAATGTTGTATGTTGTTGATCTTCTTCTGCTAAGAATAATTGGTTGTATCCAGAGTATCCATCCATGAATGACATTTCTTTGTATCCTTCGACTTCCTCGAAAAGTTGGTCAATGCTTGGCAGTGGATAGCTATCTTTTGGGCAAGCCTTATTGAGGTTGGTGAAGTCGATGCATATCCTTACTCCGCCATTTTTCTTTGGTACGATGACCATGTTAGAGATCCATGTTGGGTACTTAACTTCTTTGATGAATCTTGCGTCCAGTAGTTTGCGGAGTTCCACTTCAACTGCTCGATGGTATTCTGGAGCTACTTTGTGTACCTTCTGCCTAAAAGGGGGGTACCTGGTTTTATTCGAAGTTCGTGATGAACTAATTTTTGGGTCAATTCCCGGCATGTCCCCCAATTTCCAAGCAAAGATGTCCGCGTATTCCTTTAGAAGTTTGATTAGCGCGGCTTCTCTTTCTTCATCCATCAAGGTGCCTATTCTGATAATCTTCGGGTTCCCCTCAGTACCTGTGTTGACTTCTTTAGCTGCTTCGACAGGTGTAAACGTGGGTTTTTGGTTCCCCCAAGAGAGGAACATTCTTTGATTGCTATTTGATGGGCTCTCCGTCTTCTATTGTCGCGGAGGTGATTGCTTCTGCGCTGCCAGTGGTGCTTACGTTCAGAAGGCTCTTTCCGGAGATTTCTTCCAGATATGTATCTATGGTTATCTCCTTCTTTTTGGCTCTTCGGGACTGGTGCTTTTCTTCCTGCTCATTATTGATCTGATTCTGTAAGGTCTGACATTCCCACGCAGTTACTTGGTCTCCTTTAATTTCCATGACGCCTAGAGGTGTTGGGAATCTGAGATATTGATGGTAGGTTGCAGCTACTCCCTTGAGCTTGTGAGCCCATCTTCTTCCGATGATGGAATTGTAGGGTGAAGGTGCATCTACGACGCTGAATCGAGTGTCCACTTTCATGGGCTCAGCATCTACTTGTAAGACAATGTCCTCTAGGGGATTTGTAGCTGCACCGTTGAATCCGTAGATGGTGTAGTAAGATGACAGTAGTTGCTCGTCGTTGAGTTCCATACGTTTGAACGTGTCATAGAATAGGACGTTGACTGAGCTTCCTCCATCGATGAGAATTTTCTTGACATTGCACCCTGCTATTGGGAGTGTGAGGACTAGAGGATCATTATGGTCTTCCATGTCTTCTTCCACATCATATGCATCGAAAGTCATGGGCGCGTCCATCCATTGTTCGTGCTCGTTTACCTCTTTCCCGTCGATCTTATAAAGCTCACAATAATCTTCGAATTGTTTTCTCAATCTCTTCCCAATATGGGCGGTTAGGGATGGTCCTTGAATCTCTGAACATGAAATCGTGTTGAGGGTGCGGTTTCCTTCTGGTAATTGAACCTACTTGCCTCTCTTGGTTCTATCTTCGTTATCAATCTTCTGTATATATTGCTTCAGGTCTCCTGCGTCGATTAGTTTTTGAATCATTATCTTGAGATTTTTGCACTTTTCTGTTTGATCACCGTTGAAACAGTGGTATTCACAGTATTCCTTGGATTTTTCTGATGTAGGAGGCTGCTTTCCCTTGGACCATGGCCAATCGAAGTTCTCCCTCCCTTTGATCTCTCTCAGGATGCGCGAATAACTGGTATTCAGCTTGGTATAGACTTGATCTTCAAATTTTCGATCATCTCTTCGTCTATCATCCCTTCGTTCTTTCCTTTCTTCGTTGGGACGCTCTTCTGTGATTCCTCTTTTGGATCCGCTGGCTTGATCCACGGAATTTGTGCGTGTGGGACATTGAGTATGAGCTCTGGGATTTTCACGCTGAATTTCTTCTAACCTTGCATGATTTTCTATGATTATCCGGAGATCTCCTTCGGTGGTAGGGATGGTTCCGTGGATCTCGACAAATAAAGGACTCATCCTGTCCATCCCCCATTTGTAGAAGTTGATACTAACCACGGGATCTACGTTGCCAATAGCTTGGAAAATCTTGTGCCATCTATCAGTATATTCTCTGATGGTCTCTTTGTATTTCATCTCCAGCGAAAATAACTTGTCCATGCCGGTATTGACAACCTTGTTGTACATGTATGTTGTTAGAAATTTTTCTGTGAGTTGGTCGTAGGAGTCGATGGAGTTTGATGGAAAGTTATCAAACCATGATAACGCGGACCCTTTTAAACTTGACGGGAAGTATCTGCACAGTATGGAGTCTTCGTTATCCCAACGGGCCATCATTCGATTATAATATCGAAGATGAGACGCAGGATCAGTTGATCTGTCATAGCAATCGAAAGAAGGAACCGAACACTTCTGCGGTGTGGAAGCCCTGTCCAAGTGTGGCGTCAGCGGGGTAGTGTTTGCTTCCTTCATCACTTTCTCTAGTCTTCCGCCTCCCTGCCTAGTCTTTAGCTCCTTGATTTCTGTCAGCATCTCAGCACGCAGATTTTCCATTGCGATCTGGTGCTCTTCATGAATGGTAGATTTTGCTCGTAGGAAGGTGGTACCGTCGTAGTAGTCCGAGTTCTCAGGATTGTAATCAGGGTATGATCTTTGGATGCTCCTTTCTCCTCTTTGATTCAATGGAAGTGGGTTTGCGATCACCATTCTTCTATCTTGATTAGGTGCTACGGCCTTGGAGTTAGCTTCGTCGCGTTGGTTTTCTACCTCTGCGCTATGAATGATTCTTTCCTTGAGTGTTTGGTTATCTTGTGCTAATATCGCCACACCATCTGCGTATGCCTTCTGGTTCTTCCTTAATTCTGTCAGCTCGGCCATCATCTGAGAGGAATGATTTGACCCTTGATTTGGTGTTCCTGCCCGCAATTATTCATCAGCGGCTATGGTTTGTTCCTCATCCACGATTTTTATTACTGGTTCTGGTGGGTCTAACCGTGCACCTTGGGACCCGACGGTTGTTGTGAGGGTTGACCTGCTATTAGAAGCGGTTGCTTGGCTGGAAAGGTATGTTCTGTTCGTTGGTTAAGGGCATCCCATAGAGGGGTTGTTGTATTCCTGACTCTCACGACTTCCTGATGTTCCTGTAGTTGAGCATTGGTTACTCTGGGAGCTCCAACTTTGGATCCGCCAGCTCTTGAAGCTCCTCTTTGGCTGCCGCGGCATTTACTGCGTTTGCTGCGATGATGTTGGCATTGATGGGGGCCGTGCTTTCTGCATTACTGCGCCCTATCCGATGCCTTTAGCTTTTCACCTCTCTGCTTACTCCTAGTTACCACTGGGGTTGTCCTTGGCATCTCTTTTGACGAAGCTTTTCCTTCCCGACATCTTTGCTTTCTCCATTTTTAATATTTTCCTGAAAGAGAGAGAAAAAATCACGAAGACAATGGGCCCCACGTGATATCTATTAGCGTTTTGAGTTCTCAAAGGTGTAAAATCTTGAAAATACTTAAGCGCCCATCTATGTAGATGACCGCAGATCTGTTCGAAGTTTTGATTTTCAAAGATGTGAAAACTTAAAATGCATGAAGAATCAGATCTACTTAGATAAACGCGGATCTGTTCATAATTTTGATTTTCAAAGACGTGAAAACTTAGAAAATGCATGAAGAATCAGATCTACTTAGATAAATGCGGATCTGTTCATAATTTTGATTTTCAAAGACGTGAAAACGAAAATGCATGAAGAATCAGATCTACTTAGATAAACGCGGATCTGTTCATAATTTTGATTTTCAAAGACGTGAAAACTTAGAAAATGCATGAAGAATCAGATCTACTTAGATAAACGCGGATGTTCAAAATTTTGATTTTCAAAGACGTGAAAACTTAAAATGCATGAAGAATCAGATCTACTTAGATAAACGCGGATCTGTTCATAATTTTGATTTTCAAAGACGTGAAAACTTAGAAAATGCCTCAAGAATCAGATCTACTTAGATAAACGCGGATCTGTTCAAAATTTTGATTTTTGAAATCATGAACGGAAAAAACCGTAATGTTCCATGCATCGTTATTATCAGAAAACGAAGCCTGAAACAAGTCACATGAGAAGATAAATCTTTTACCGGGATGAAGATCCATGTTTCTAGCACCAGATTGTGAACACAAAGATCATTATCATCTGAGTATTCACAAATAATGCGCGCAGACTCATGACAATACAGTAAATAAGCTGCGCCTGAGGGGGATGAATTGGTTATGTCGAATCCTTGACTCAGAGTTCTAATACTCTTCCTCGTCTCATCAACTACAATCATTGTTCTTAGCTCGCACAACAAGATAAATAATGGATGAAGTATAAAACGTACGAACATGATATACCATAAGTATCGAATCGAACATGTAAAGTATAAATGCATGAATATAGATGAAACGATTAACTTATATGATTCATCACTCAAATCTCTATCTACGGGTTTGGTTTTTTCATTATATGTATGATGATTACAGAAATAGTCGAATGACTTTGAGATCCACATAAGCCTGCGTAGCAGGAGGAACTTTACTTACACTTTCTCTATCTCTCTGTCTCTCTCTTATTCTCCTCTCAATGTTTTTCCGATCCCCTCTTCACTTGGGAGAGAGGGGTATTTATAGGGAGGTTACGTGGGGTCAACTTCTGAAGCCCGTTATAACCTTATCCTCTTGTGTCTTGTGCCGCTTACGCAGAAGTCTTCGTGTTCTCGGCTTTATCTGCGTGTTCTATTTGAATACGCAGTGCTATCTGCGCTTCCTACACAGGCTGACTAACACATATGATGTTTGAGGGTATTTAATGCGGGTAGTTGAGATGTCTGTCCGCGGTAGACAGCTGTCCTCTGCCCCTGTCTTGTCTGCATCAGTCGGACTATCCCCAGCCGTAGATCTCAGATCTTTTTGGGGATAGGATAAAGTGACTCTTGGCTGTCCATGTGTGATTATATCTTGATGCTCTTAGCCGCATGTCCTCCACGTGTACCATTGTGGACACGTGGCGGAAGATGAAATGTGTACCTACGATGATTGAATATTTTTTTTCATGTCTCGAGTGTGGCCTGTTTCATAGTACAACTTTACAAGTTAGTTGGATCGACAGACTCACCGTTGAGGAAAAAGAGATTCTCTCTTCTAGGCTGCGTGCACGGACGCTTCTATTTTGTTGTGTCTGCGTTAATTTTTTTTAGTATAAATGAATTAACGCCCACTCCATGTCGGAAGCATATGTCACACACTAAATTTTAGGATAAATGAATTACCAAGTTTTGGAATCCGGATGATAAATGAGATGGCTGTCTCCATTTTCCTAAGGGTGTATGTCCCAAAATTCCGAATTTTGTTTGAAGTCGCATCCGAAATAATTATTATTTGAAAATAATTCGTATTCAGATATCTTAATTTTTTATTCAAAATATCATTAACCGGATATAGAAAATTTTGACAAAAAGATATCTCATTCCGTATTTGAAGTATTCGTATACAGAATTTTATGAATAAATATATATATATATATATATATAATCCTAGAAAAGTTTATATCATTCTTTTTTTATTTATTTTTTTGACATTTATCAAAAATTACTTACAAGTATCTTCATCTTAATTGATTTTTATTATGTAAAATTAGTTTGTTACAAAAATAAAAATATCTTCTCGTTTTGTTTTCTTAGATTTTGGATCGGATAAATGTCAGATACGAGCTCGAGGTGGAAAAATACTATATCCATTTGGATTTCGAATATAGTTCACCAAAAATTTTCAAACTCTAATACGGATAGTGCCCTATTTACGGCCAGATGCGTCCATTTACACCCTTAGTTCAAGCTACTTGTACCAATAGAAATATCGGATTTAACATCTTTTTCCATCTGAGAATGAGTATATAATGACCATGCGCTTCTAAGCTAATTTTATACTCTTTTATGTGCATCTAATGACCGGGTATTGAGAGCTCGATACCAATAGTCTTACTTACTCTTACATAAGATGGCTTCAAACAATCATCTCCCAACTCTTACAACAATAAGCCGCTCGCGCATTCATCATCTCTTTTGGTTATTTTTTCTGGTCACTCTGGTCGAGTAGAAACGATTTTATCTACCGACAAAAACAGACAACAACAAATGATAATTTATTTTCAACCCTAAAGCAACAACAGGAATACATTTGGGCTAAAAAAATCTCTACCACCTATTCTTCCAGGCGACTTACCGACGTTCACTCCCTCAAGAGGAAATATAACAACAAAAACAGTAATTGTAGAATGGTCCTACCCTAACTCGGATTGGATAAAAATCAACACAGATGGCGCTGCCAGGGGACAACCCGGAATTGCAGGGGCGGGCTTCATTTGCAGGAATTCGGAAGCAAAAGTCATCGTGGCTCTCGCGCAACCTCTAGGAATTACTACTGTTTTAATTGCAGAAACCTGGTCGTTGCTGTTAGCCACAAGAACCGCGACAGAAAGACAATGGATGAGAGTTCTTTTCGAGACGGATTCTGAAAATCTTCAGCGCTTCGTTACCTCACATGAAGCACCACCATGGTATTTACAGAAAATGATAACAGAAATTAAGCTTCATATCAATCATATACCACACACAGCCATCCAACACAACTACAAAGAGGGAAACCAAGCGGCAGATGGACTTACCCATCATGCAGCGGATGGAAGCCAGACAGGAAATCTTGGAACCAAAATATGGAACACACAATCCCAAATTTCATTAGTCAAATTGTTCTCGGTGATTCCATGGATACTAAATACCCTCGTGTAATTTCCTCCTAATTTTCTTAATAAATACATGCTTCAAAAAAAAAATGGTTGGATGCGGGTCCACAAAATTTAGGATCCACAAATCATTTTTAATGTTCATAAATGATCACAGACGTCATGCATGACTTCAACAATAACAAAAAAACGCTCTTCAATATTAAACTTGCCAATTATAAGTAATGGATAAAATCTAGATATTGTACAGCTAAAAAAATTCAGATCATTCGGGCATCACAAATGTTAAAAGTATCCGCCCTGATATGATGCCAAGTCTTCATCAACAATATCCATCCTGATATATATGATGACATGTTTTATTATGCAACAACATCTTTCGCCTTTAAAATGGCTATCAATGTTTCGTTTTCAAAATAAATTATTATTTTCTTGGAGAGAAATTTTCTATCAAATGAAGCTTATTTTTATTGTTATGAAATCCATAGTGTCTACCATTCTACGTTGATTTAAGAACGGATTTCAGCAGGGGATGGGTATGCAAACCAAACAGCAACAAGTCCAAGATTACATATATAGATGCGATACCCAATATATGCCTATGAAATGAAAGTTTAAGCTTTTTTTGCTGAGAAAAAGAATTTTATTAAAAAAGAGAATTATATTTCAGAATTGAGAAAGTCAAGGACATTTTCCATCCATTCTCCGGAGGTTCTAGACCTTCTACTGAACTTAACTGCTTGATCAGCTAGAATAATATTGTTTCTCTTAAGAAATTCAAACTTAACCAAATGAAAGCAAGAGCTGATTGTTTTACAGTCTTTTAAGACTGATTTATTATACCAAAATAATTGGTTGCTAGTGGAATTAAAATCATCTATAACTGTTTTAGCATCACTAATGAAACAAACTTTCTCCAGATTTTTAGCTTTTGCCCATATCACAGCCTCTAGTAATGCTAGACTTTCCGCCTCCTCTGCATTCCTCACTGACCCTGCTTTGAGTTTGCATCCAGTGAAAGAACGTGCAATGTTTAACATGATTAAACCAATACCAGAAATGAAAGTTTAAGCGTGTACCTACATGGTGAAAAACTGAAAACTCTGTTTCTAGTTACAAATCAATTCCTTTGACCGAGTCTTATGGAGACTCCAAAATCCATCCCAAACTTGGGCCCCTTCGGTTTTGAAGCTAACTTGGACCTTTGTATTCGGGTCATGACAAATGAGTTTCTCCGGAATAAAATTAAAAAGTTGAAAAAAGGAGAAAGAATTTGCGGTGCAAAAACAGCATTTGCGGTTGAATTACAATCTGCTAATAACGATAGAAATCGTAGCAATTACATCACCCTGATCTAACTAGAACATCCTTTGCGTATAAATATATAAAATAACAAAACATGGTCACCAATGTTTTGAGTTTAATATAAAAAAATTCTTTGCGAAAAGATGGAACTCATTGTTTCCTATTAACAAATAACAATCTTACAAAGAAGTGTATAACACCCCGATGGAACTCATTGTTTCCTATTAACAAATAGTAACAATCTTACAAAGAAGTGTATAACACCCCATAATTAGGCTAAATACATTGGATAACAAACCTTGATATAAATAGTGGGGAAGCAGCTGGGTCCAAATCATCACCTAACTGTATAAATCCCACTTTGTCACTGTTTATAATCCAAAAACTAGTAAAACAGCTGACATGATAGTTATACCATGCATGACAAACTGCAATAGGAACAACAGGATTAGCTTTCATAAGGATACCAGTCTTGAAATAATTTGTTGTATCGTTGCTGCTTTTTGGCAGTTTAGTTTCTCGGGCATGGTACTGGGAATTGTTGTTTTCTTCTTTTTGTCGTTGAAGGTTTACCTTCCGTGTATCGCCTAGGCGCTCCTTATCTGTTTCCTTTTTATTTTTATCAATAAAATTTTAACCTTTCTACTTCAAAAAAAAAAAATTGTTGTAGTGTGTTTACAGTTTGAGACATGTTCTCCATAAAGATAAATGTGGTTTAATGCAGCGTAGAACTGGCAATATGATCCTTGTTATCCCTGGGTGAGCTCCTGGTTTTCTTATTAAAAGGATTCATCAGAATCATTCTTGCAAGCCAAATTATATCGCAACATCACACAAATCCTTCCATTGATAAGTGAAACTTCCGACAAGTCCAATTTACGAAACATATTGAGCACTATGATTTCAGATGACATGATAATCAGTAAAGCAGTCCAATAGTCGTGTATATGCATGTGCCCCATAAACTTGAATAATTGAATACCAGATAGATGTCCTCTAAAAGGAATACCTACCCCTTAAATTACTTACTTGTAGATATTGCAAATCTCTAGTTCTAATATAAATGTGTGCGACTTGCAAGAATAGGAAAAGAAGTTGTACCAAACTACCAACTGCATCAGTCTTGAGATCTCTATGGGATTATATGCCCTAATCTTTGAATTTTGATGATCAGGTAGTGAGGGGCTGACCACTTCCTAATGCTTCTCTGGGATAAGGAGGATACTTTACCTTGCACTTTACTTTACATTTTTCGTAAGATTAATGTCCCATAAGAAAGCAACATCAAATCAAGTTAAACCTAATATGTTGCGTCCAGGATCTTTAAGCTAGCTAGGTTGGAGCAACAGGTAGTGGGACATGCTAACCTACATGATATCAAGTCAGGATCCTAACTACAACGCAGGAGCAACAGGTATAGTGGGACATGCTATCCTACATGATACCAAATCAGGATCCTAACTACAACACAAGAAGATATATACTGCTACACATAGGCATCGCAATTAATATATTTTTATTTGCATGGTTAAGAGTTGATCATCTATCTCGCTGGAACTGACTGGGTGAATGGAATAACTATTCATAAACCATTATCTTTATCAAGTTTTATTATCACTTTGCCTTTTGGGTAGGACCTTGTCTTGCAATCCGGTCCACCTTAGGCAAGATGACTTAAATGATGAACGCAACCTAAAGCTTGATGAGCCAAAAGAACCAGCAGGCTTCAGATTCTTGACACCAAGGAGATAATGGACTTGATTGGTATGCTGCAGAAACTTGCAGTTGTGACAATCCGCATTTCTACAATCGAAATTTATGAGGAAATTTGCAGTGAGCTTTGCCTATTTTTCTGAGCTTCTGGCAGTTTTTCGCAGTGGTTTTTGGTCCTACACAAGCAACAGCTGCAGATTCATTGGCCTGTAGATTTTTACCTATGCGTTCATCTTGATAGCCAGCTCTACTCCTAAACAAGTGTTTACGAGCTTTAGGCTTCAGCAATCAACATCGATTTTCACCAGACTAGGAAGTGGAGACCATACTGCAGGAAGGTTCATGACAAGTAATAGCTAGTGGACCATAACAGTTCTTTCCAGCTGAACAGAATCTTGTTCTGAGATATCAGTTTTTTCTCGTGTTTCATATGCTCCAGAGAAGACAAGACCTCGTGACAAATGTTCTCTCATGGTCTTACTAGCTGGTGACGGAATATGATTCAATTCAACTCCATATTGTGGTAATAAGCTGCCTCGATCCAGTTGAGTACTTGGTCAAATCCATTCATTTGGTTGCCTCCACCATCTCAGAAATCTTACGGAATAGAATCTCATGTGTTTCCTTTAGTACAGAAGGCCAAGCACTCTGCCAGTCGTCCCATACTGGGAGCCGTGACTGCCTTCGGTTCTTCAGTAGATCTTCACAGACAAACAGCGTTAATTACTTCCGATGGAGCTTTAGTCCTCCATATTCAAGTCTTCACTACTTATCACATGATGAGGTATTCTTATATTCTACCATTTCAAAACATGTATGCACAAAATAATGGCAACTGCAAGATGAAACTTAGCTTATATAAAGACAACTATCTTTATTGATGTTTAGAAAATCTCTCAAAACTAAACACAAGCTCTAATCTTGCTCATATGATCAACCACAACTTTGGTGATCATATATATATATAAAACTATGAATTCCTTTTCCTAGTCCTATTACCTTATTACATGTCTTTCCTTTTCTTAGAATTAGATGACTTCTAATTCCCTTAGGATTACATCAATTTCCTAATCTTGTCCTAACCAGCTTGTTAGTGACTTCTATGTTGAAGTTAATCCAACACAAAATGCCTAACCACTCGCACAGCGTGTTAGTTAGAGTTTATATTACTACTGTGGTACATGATGAAAATGCTCAACACCCAGCTATTTTGATTACCACTCTAAATAAAAGCAAAATTGTGTTGTTTTTTTTTAGCTAAGTCATAATATTTCTAAATATCCAAATATTAGAAGAAATGGACAAAACAAACCCTTACAGGAAACCGGAAAAACCTATAACTCCGATTAAACTTCAAGCAATATCTTCACACGAACTTCAAGCATCATATAGATTACTAGCAATAAAATTTCATTTAAAACTGGGTTTATGTGGCTGTAAAGAACCACGAAATTTACTATTCTTCGATGGTTTTTTTTAGATAACTAGAGGATTTTATTCAATAAATCTTGTCAGGTTCATAAAATCTGGATAACAGAGTTTCAATGTATTACCAAATATCTAAATATTAAAAGCAAAATAGTGTAGCTTGCTGGTTTTAGACATGTGCACAAGGAGAAATTAGTTGATGCTATTTAGCAATTCATCATGGATTCTCGGTGTGTTAGCCTTAAGATCATGACTACTAAATGCAGAAATGCACTTAACCACTGAATGTGAGTATCTGATCTCTAGCAAAAAACTTCTCTCTCTTTTTACATCTAAAGTACATCTTATCAATACCTATAAGTATAGCTTCATCTTAGTCCGTGAAAGATATCTATCTTTCTGCACTTACATAATTTATCTGTAAATTAATATACAAACCTGCAGTTTTAACTTCAGGGCGTAGGCATCGCACGATGATTGTATTCTTGTGTTACCAACTAGATTCAATAAAACCAGTCGACAAGACCACTTGTTGTTTCAGTATAGAAAATTTGATTTAGCACACGATATAGTAATAGTGTAGTATATGGCAATATTCCGAGACCAATAATTTGCACCCAGGCATTATACGAAGCTACCAAATAAAAGGATCAAGTATCAACATATAATGGAAGAGACATGTATTATGTTGTTTCCTAGGTATATACGAGACCTTAATTAGTACTCAACCAACTCGATAACAAAGGTGCTAGAGAAACTCAAGAAGATGACACAAACCACTTATATACTCCAAGGTCATTTTTACAGTTGTATCCTCATATCATGTTTAGTAGAAGGAGAAAATCAGTAAATATAAGCAAGCAGTCCCGTCCACCGACACTTGAATACTAAACCAAATCAATAAGCTTTTGTTGCAGTTCAGTTGTACTGATTCGCGTAAGATCGCTTACCTGCAGCATGTGTACAAATCATTAGAGGGGATAAGGATAACTAAGTAGTTGTTTTAGCTAAATGCATACTAAAACTTCAATATTTATAAACGAAAACTTTTGCGATTGGTTTAATGATAATTGTGTACCTCAATCTGAATTGTGTGTAATGATTTCTCATTTACCCTAGTTGTAACACAACCAACAACTGTAAGTACTCCATCTTCGAGTAGTGCTCGAAGCACTCTTGAAAGCGGAAGTAATAACCCATCACTACTAATTACAACTTCCAAACCTGAAACACACCGCCGCACCGTAACAAAATCCGGCTGTGAAAAGCTGTTTATTACTCTAGGAATAACAGACATAGATTTGGAATTGTTGATAGATAATCTGTTCAGTCCATCTCTCTTATCTTTCATTTCTTCAATCATTTTTTGTAAATTAATTATATACTTGGTTGCTTCATTCATATGGTCAGATATTGATCTCTTTCCCTGAAAAACCAACCCAATGACACATACATAAATCTTTGAACTTAGTTAACAAATAAAACACACACAAAAAAACCCAGACTTATTCTTACAGAAAAATAAACAAAATACAGACAATTATTTGCATGTTATACCTTGATATATTCAAGAGGTAGAAGCGATCGAAGCAACGCGTAAAGATTCGTCATTTCTTGCCTTCTTTGCCTCTCAACATCTCTTCTTACAACCATTTTCTTCTTACTTCCATCAGCTCTTTGACTTCGATCATTTTTCTTGGGAGTATTATTAGCTGATGAGTTGCTAGCAGGGTGGTCCATATTAAAGATACGGTTAAAATTATCAATGCTAAAAGGTTGAATTTTGGGGACAATATGCTCTTGATTCGTTGTATCATTTTGTTGTTGTTGTTGTTCACAAGATCTTGAGATCTCATTGCTTTGTTGTAAAGGGTGTAAATCATTAGATGAGAAATAATTCATCTTTTCTTATTATTGGATGATCTTAATAAGAGAATATATGTTTGTTAGGGTTAGAAGATGAAGATCTGTAATGGCTTTAGATAATTTGGGATCTTTCTTTTATAAAGTTTAGACTAATGGCTTAAGTTAATCTTGAATGAACTGTACATTTAATATACAAATGGAAACCCTTAGTCTGCATTCACATTAGTTGTAGGACCATTTCGTGTGCATTATGCATATGTACTACTCACTGTTTGATACGATATCTTGCACGTGGAATAGTATATACAGTAGTATCAAAGCAGGCCTTGTTTTTTTATGTTTGTAGAAGATCTTGTTATTAGTTTTGATGTGCTAAGAGCAACCACAGTCATGACCAAATTTGGGGACTATACCCAAATTTGGTCCCAAATTCAGCCGCAGTGGTACTGACTAAAACCATATTTAGTCCAGTTAATTAGGGTTTGCGACCAAATGTGGTCGCCAACCGAGACTAAAATGATTATAGTGGGACGGAAGTATAGTGGGCGTATGATTTCAGACGGAAGTATAGTGGACGCTCCACATCGGGCGTACTTATAAATAACGTATGATAATGGGGCGGATGTATATAGAGCGTTTGAGTTAGGCGTTATTATAAACACCGCCGGGCCATACGTAGATAAAACCTACGCCCCATAGCAGACGCAGTTATTAAAAACGCCTGGTTTGGACGCAGTTACTAAAAGCGCCTGCTTCGGGCGCATGTATTATGACCGTATGCGGGAGACGGACGTATTATTAACGTCTGTGTGAGACGCATGTTTTATGGGCGTATGAGTGAGACGCATGTTTTATGGGCGTATGAGTGAGGCGCATATATTACGACCGTATGGAGTGGGCGCATGTTTTAGAAGCGTCTGGTATGGGCGCATATATTAGGACCGTCTGGAGTGGGCGCATGTTTTACGAGCGTCTGGGACGGACGCTCGTATTATGAGCGTTTGTTCGGAGCGCATGTATTACGAGCGTCCGTTACCAGGCGCACGTATTACGTGCGCCAACGGTTATATTTTGGAATTCTGATTTTGGTTTTCTGATTTTCCGACCGTTTGATAGATTGCAACGGCTCTTTCGTATATCTATATATAGCATTTGACAAACTTATTTCTGCATAATCTTATCATTTATAATTTCTATTTCAAGAAATATAGAAATATGGCACCACGAGGTCCCAATTTTACAACAGAAGAAGATACAATGATATGTAGAATCCATTTAGCCATATCTCAAGATTCTGCTACCGGAACCGATCAACCAGAAAGAGTATTATGGAGTCGGATCAAAGATAAGTTGGAAGAAGCCCTGCCTTGTAAACCAAAACGTACTTGGACTTCTATCCAGAGTCGATTTCAGGGAATCAGTAGACAGGTTTCACTTTATTCTGCAAAAGTGTTGGAAGTTGATGGTGAATATCATAGCGGATGGAATGAAGTCTCGAGGGTAAGTAATCGTCAATTTTTGCACCCTTAATAATTATATACATGTAATTGGAACTGATGAGTATTGAAAATAATAACAGGTTGAAGAGATAAGAAAGCGATTCAAAGAAAGTAATGGTAACAAAAAATTTAAGCACGAAGAGTGCTACGAAATTCTAAAAGATAGTATCAAATATTCAGGACGGTCGACGTTTGTGTTTGATTCAGGCCAAGAAATGGAAGATTCTCAGAGTGGTGAGGAAAACGCTGATATTGAGGAAACAATTCCAGGCGAGTCCAGTGATGATCTAGATATTGGAGATATAGAGAACACACGTAAGCGTCAGTTGGGGAAGAAAGCATCGAAACAACTAAAGAAAACAGGGAGAGCAAAATCCAATGCCCAGGAGGAAATGCTAGAGGATATAATTAAGGAGCAGCAAAGTTTCAATGAACATTACAAAGCACAATCACTAATGAAGATGGGACAGAGACAAGCTGAGTTTGAAGCAATACAAGCTAAGTCTGCGGCAAAGTTTGCGGCGATACAAGCTAAGTCTGCGGCAAAGTTTGCGGCGAAACAAGCTAGGCAAGAAAAACTCGATTTAAAGAAAGAAGCGGACGATGACTTGGCCATAATGTTGAAGGATGTCTCTACATTGGACACTGTAACAAGAGAGTACTTCGAACTTCGAAAGATGGAAATACTACAACGCAAAAGAAACCAATCTTAAAGCATGACCGAATTAGTTGAACCTTAATATTTATCATTAATAAAAAAATTAGTGAGTTTTAGTCAATTTTAGTGAATTTTAATTTTTATATGATAAATAGTACATTAGTAAGCAACGTTACAACATATTTTCCGATGAAGAAATACGATACAACATATTTCCATCCCAACTTAATAATTATCTCCAAAATTTGACCATATGTGTTCGATTAAATCTTGACGCAAGCGAAAATGTGTTTCTTTATTGTGTATAGCATGACGCCGATGTGCAGCTCTCATTATGGAAAGTTCCTCAGTACCTACCCTCGATATATTCACCGGTGCCGACCTGCTACGTGAGTCATATTCATGTGGCCAATCACCGGGAAGACGCTCATCCTCCACTATCATATTATGTAAAATAATAACCGTTTTCATTATATAGGCAAGCACATCCGGGTTCCACATTCGTGCAGGTTGTTTGACAATGGCAAATTGTTGTTGCAGTACACCAAATCCACGCTCTACATCTTTCCGTGCTCCCTCTTGCATCGATGAAAATTTATATTTTTTCGGTGTATCTGGTTGTTTAATGGCCATCACAATAGTAGCAATCTGTGGATAAATGCCATCACCGAGATAATATCCCATATCATATGCATGCCCGTTTACTTCAAAGTTCACCGGTGGTGTTTTCCCGTTGATAAGTTTTCGAAAAATATAAGAACGATTCATTACATTAATATCATTGCAGGAGCCGGGCATACCAAAAAACGCATGCCAAAACCAGAGATCATGTGACACCACTGCCTCTAGCACAATACTTTCACTCCCTTTATACGCGGTGTATACTCCTGATTCTGCTGACGGACATCTATCCCATTTCCAATGCATACAATCCACGCTCCCCAGCATCCCAGGAAATCCCCTGTCTTTGTTTTCTTTCAGCAACAGTTCAACATCACCCGCAGTTGGTGAGCGTAAATATTCTTTCCCATATAATACCACAATCGTCTTGCAAAACCGACGGGTTGCTTCTAAAACGGTGGTTTCTCCATCCATGCGTAAATACTCATCTATTGCATCTGTTGCACATCCATAAGCTAACATTCGGATTGCTGCAGTTACTTTCTGATGAGGGGATAATCCAAGAATGCCACAAGCATCTCTTTTTTGAGCAAAATAAGGATTTCTAGACACCACATCTGCCAATATTCGGTTGAACAATTCTCGCCGCATTCTGAATCTCCTACGAAATATGTTAGCTGGGTAGGTGGGGTTGTCAGAAAAGTAGTCATTCCAGAGAAGTATATCTCCGGCTTCACGATTTCTTGGTATTTTTATACGAGTATGAGACCATGTCATACTTGTAATGGCAGTTCCCAAACTAACTGCTAGATTATTTCGGCTCAATGCAACCGCATCTTCATCTGATGAGTAAAAGCTGTTATCAGAGATCGCAGAAGAAGAAGTAGAAGAAAATTCGGAGTCCGAAGAAGAAGAAGATTCAGCGTTATTGTCACAGTATTCCATTGGAATGTATAGTTTGAGAAGTGATTGGGAGAGATCGAAGAAGAAGAATATTTGCAGTGTTGGTTTGTATTCACCGAGATATGTAGTATTGGTTTTATAGACACATGATAGACACTTATGGCATTGCAGATTGAAAATGCGAGTGAAAAGAATTGACACTGCAAAGACTAAGACTATAGCTAAAAAGAAGCGACACTGACCGATTGAAAATGAAGGCTTAAAAAGAAATAACACTAATTAAACTACAAGTACCGAAACGGAGGCTGAAAAGAAATCAACATGTCAGAATGAAAATGGAGTCTGAAAATGGAGGCTAAAAAGTAACCCTATATAGAGATAACATACGCACTTTGTAGGAGTATCCAAAGTGGAGGCTAAAAAGTACATATCCAAAGTGGAGGCTAAAAAGTACATATCCAAAGTGGAGGCTAAAAAGTTACTTATTCATCAGTAGGAGTATGCGATGGTGTTTGCCGTGGTGGGATAAACGTCATTCTCGGATGGGGGTTAACAGACGACATTGTTGATGCTCGATAGTCTTTTTCTTCGCTTTCCACCGGGAAGTTCTTGGCCATTTTTCTTCACTAGTTGGGTCGCACGGTCTACATATGCCCAGATATTCATATCCCCAAAACTACTCCATCATAACCAACCAAATAAATCAACTGCCAAAAAATATACATTTAAATGAAATAAAAATAAATAATAATTTACCTCTAATATTTGGAACGGCCCAGATAATGACTTCTGTCCCCTACCAGATGCGTTGAGTGCCACATACAATTTTGCAAAAGCAGGACCACCCCAGTCATACATATCAACTGCATTTAGATCCTCAAAAGCAGCTAACCAAGCCGCATCAATGTAGTTCTTTGCATTGGAAAAGAAAAAATTTCCCAAAACATACATAAAAAAGGCCCTCGCCACTTTTTCTGCAAGTTTGTCATCCAAATTAGCTGCAACCAAGATATCTTCTTTGAAATACGTAGTCAAAAATTTAATTGTGATTGCATCTGAAATCCACTGTGCCGGGGGGCGTTTTTTTCCAGAGATTGGGGGATCTTCATAATCTAAGGGTTCTTCTATTTCTGGAAAAACATGCTCACGAACATAATCAAATTTGTACTTGACTGGGTTATACGGAACATCATCCCCAATTCCAATACTCAATCCTGTCAACACTACCCAATCAAGCGGCGTGAATCCCATTTCACCAAAAGGGAAGTGAAAAGTATGCGTTGTATCCCACCAACGTTCAACAAGATAATCAATCACTGGGTGTGATGCTTCTCCTATTTCCATGGCTAATAAACGTCCCCATCCTGCCTTGTCGATAATGTATTTAATTTTTGGACTATGTTTTGTTATCTCCTTATAATAAACAATGACCGAAAAGAGTGAACCACGATGTTGGTACCTGAATTTTGGATCGCTTGAATATGTAATATCTGTAGAAGCGTGTTTGTCACTATCTTCCAGGCAATTGTAGTTATCTAGGGATACCACGGACGGTGTTGTTTCATCTTCGCTATCTTCATCGAACCCGGTATCTGGAACTTCCAAATCTCCAACATTAGGGTCTATTTCAGGCTCCATTGGACCTTTACCTTTGCGTTTCTTATTATTCATCTTTTTTCCTTGTGCAAATCTCGACGTTATTCTGCTCAACATCTGAGCACGATATAAATACAAGTTAGTAATTGTTTTTTCTGAGTTTACAACATCCATAAAAAGTTCTATTCTATATTATAGAAGATCAAAATTTACAGTATAGAAAATCCAAAAAATTTACAGTAAATAAACCCCAAGATTATATTTTATTTACTTACAGTATAGAAGATCAAAAAAATTTACAGAAAAAATCTAGACACCGTCTTTATAATACAACTGTTTAACATTTTGTATCTCCCCTTTGTGAGCAACAACAATTCATGTTTAATGGATTTCAGTGAACTTAGTCTATCAGTAAAATTATTCTATCAGTGAAGATCAACAACAACATTTTGTATCTCCCCTTTGTATTCTATCAGTAAAATTATTCATACATAATCAAACAAACAAATTATTCATATTCTATCACTCAAATCATTCTATACATAATCAAACATAATCAAACAAAGAACAGTAACAGTAACCTCATGTTATATGGTTAATGAAATCAAACAAACACGGTTATGCTTAATGAAATCAACATGCAATCCACTCATTCCACCCAAAAACAGCCTAATTAATCATACCTTTAATCTTCAATCCAACCAAAAACAAATTACCCAAAAACAAATCATACCTTTAATCTTCAATCAAATTTCCCCGCACCCAATTAACGAATAAGATTACTCGTTTCTTTCGCAAGAACTCGTTTCCCCGCACCCAATCAAATTTCCGTCACATTCGATTTAGGTTTTGCCCTAGATTTTTCGTCTGTTTTCGTCTTTTTTTTTTCTTCTGTAAAAACTGTTTATGTAAAAGGAGGAGGAGAAGAAGAGATAATCACGTCTATATCCAGACGGATTTTCCGTGCACGCCTCACTCAGACGCACGTATTACAAACGCTTGATTCAGACGCATGTATTACAGACGTCCCACTCAGACGCTCGTATTACAACCGTCCCTCTCACACGAACGTATTACAAACGTCCCACATAGACGCAGGTATTACAAACGTTCCACTCAGACGCTTCTTCTATAAACGTCTCACCCAGACGCATAATCCATTAACGCCCGAAACATACGCATAATCCATTAACGCCCGAAACATACGCACTTTATATCTCCGTACGAGTGATACGCACTTTTCATCTCCGTCCCAGTAGACGCACTTTCCATCGCTGTCCCATATCCGGCGTTAGTTATACTTGCGCCTCAATCAAGCGGGCATTATACCTCCGTTTCATTCAAACGCATAATAAAAATCCGCTTCATCAACAGACGTGAGTATAAGTTACGTCTGGCATCGGGCGTTAGTGTAAGTTACGCTTCATCAAATTTGGTGTTATCCAACTGCGCTTGGGTCACCCAAAATACCAAAAATTTTTGGTTTTTAGTCTGGCTTTTGGTATTTGGTCCGTTTCATGACTGTGGTTGCTCTAAGAAGTTCTTATTATGGATTTGGTAGTACCAACATAAGAAACTCAAATGGGAATAAACAAATAACAATACTTTTTTTTTTTTTGATCGGTAAACAAATAACAATACTGATATACTAATATCTAAGTATTTCAATACCGGGAGGCATGATAAGATTCTTCACAAAATCTTGAGTGTGGCCTGTTTTAGATGCGGTAGTACAAGGTAGTATGATGCATAGACTCAGAGACTCATCAGTCGGATCGATGAAATTTTATTTTATTTTTTTTGACGAAACTAAAAGGGTGGGTTTTAGCCTATCCCATTTGTTTGGGACTAACGGCTTGGTTGTTTGCTTTTGGCAATATGGTGGTGTGTCCACAAAGAAAGAAATAATAGGCTGTACAATAATGTGATGAAAACTAATAACTGAAGTTAAGAGTTTGTTGTTCAATTGGACAATAAATATTGTTGAGAATTATGGTTTGTCGACCTTAATTTAAGTTGGGATGCTTTGATGCAAGCATCCGTGTAATTCTTATTCTTTCTTGGTCGCTCTTTGGTGACTAAGCTTTCTTAACACAATTTGCCCTTTCAAGTCAAAATAAATCAATAAATAAAGGCTTGGTTGCATGTTGTTGTAAATTAATTGAATGGCTTTTGTTGTGAGCAGTGGTTTTTTTCATTATTATTTTTTTTAAGTTTACTCTCTTCAAGTTTTATATGTGACACTATTAAATTTCTTGTTGTACAGGATATCTCTGTGCATCAAAGTCAATGTGGATAGACTGGGATGACTAGTAAAGAACCACCTATTTTGTCACACTCGGTGGCGTACCAAACCAACAAAAAAGATCGCTGTATACAGTGACGGACTTGGAAACTGCATAAATGGTTCAAAACTGAACAAATTTTGTTCAGTGGGATCAAAACCAAAAAGGTCAAAAGGTTGAACGTATTATTCAAGGAACGTTAATATGGGTTACAAGAGCAAACAAATGAAAGAAAAAAAATATATTGTAAAAATATGAACAAATAAGCTTCTAAGTCACCTGCTGAATGGGATAATTGTTCTCACTTGCCTAAAGATCCCTCCAATCCTCCCATGCACACGGTATTTGAATATCTCATTACATTAGGAGATTTCTACTATTATGCACTCGAGTATACAACTACACACCAAGCATTAGGCACATCTATACCGTTAGATTTCACATATATGTACAATAGGAAACCTGGCTGCTTAAAGGTTCATCCTCGTTACGCTCTCGTATGAATGAGAACATTAGTTTTAGTGTAGGATGAGGGATGGGTGGGTGCACAAAATAGTCCACATGACATCATGCATGACTTCATCGATAACAAAAATCCTCTTCAATATTAAATTTGCCAATTATAAGTAGGTGTAAAAATATTATACGACCACTACATGTTTGTAAAATCATTCCGAGTATCACAAATGTTATTAGTATATATCCACCCTGAATATATCACAAATGTTATTAGCATACAATTGTCATCAAGCCTTCATCAAGAAAATCCATCCAGACTGGATGACATTTATTTTATGCAAGAACATCCATCAATATTGTTTTTAAAATACAATTATCAAGTTCTGAGGGGAAAAAATGAAATATATTTTTATTGTGATGGATTCATCACACTTTAATCTCTACCATTCGGAATAAAATTCGTGCAAATTTCCTAAATCAGAGAAATTGTTATGTTTGAATATCATTTGCAAAAGATTTAGAACTAAAGCAAAATCTTTGGGACCTCTAAACATGGGTCCTAAACCGACACAATGAGGCTTACAGGGCTAATTGATAATAATTAGGCTAAATACATTGCATAGCAATTAAACCATCTCATCCACTAAGATGAATAGTGGGGGAGCAGCTAGCCTAAGGTCCAATCATCACCTAATTGTGCATATGCCACTTTGTCACTGTTTATACGGACAAGGCACTTCTTGAGTTTGAGGATCCACTTACTAAAATATGCACCCTTCCAAGTGAGATCACATTCAAGGGTGAATTAGGTTTAGGCAAATAGCCCTTATGATAAACCGCCTCTGAAAGCGTATTTACATATAAATAAAAATTATTCGGTATGATTTTTAGTTGGCTCCCTTTTACCTTCGATCCTGAGTTTCAGAAGATTTGAATCGGCTACACGGGAGGAAAGAGGAGATATCCCTTGAAGATCAGCAAATCCTCCCTATAATCAGTTTATAATTATATGCGTGAGCCCCATAAACCTTGAATAGTTGAATACCAGATAGATGTCCTCTAAAAGGGATACCTACCTCTTAAATTAACTTACTTGTATATTGCAAATCTCTATTTCTGATATAAATATATGCAAATTGCAAGAAGATTGCAAGAATAGGAAAAGAAAAGGTTGTACCAAACTACCAACTGTATCATGGTTGAGATCTCTGTGGGATTGTATATACCCTGGTCTTTGTACGACCCCTTCCTAACCCCTCCCCCTAGTTAGTAAGTTCGCGAATTATACTCGTATAATTCGCGAATCCGTCCGTATCGACCGAATCCGTACGTATCCGCCGTATAACCGAAATCCCGACTTAGATTCGCGAATTTCCAGCTCAAAACGAATTATACGCGTATTTACGAATTACCGAATCATACGGCCCGTATAATACTTTGTCACGTCATCACTAAATTATCATTTTTTATTATATTTTTGACTTCTAAAATTTTACATATACCAATCTGATTCCGATACCACCAACATACATGTTATTTGCTAATTGTAATTCATATATCATATATATAGTTTATGTCAACTATTAAATTAATGTATCTAAGGAGGCATTATATTAAAAATGATTTTTTAACAGGTTAATGTATGCCGAATTTTGCACGCCGGATTCATATCTCTAAAACGAATTATACATGTACGTATGTCGTTCCGTATTACTGCCGAATTACGAACCGTTGACCGGATTTTTGACCGAATTTGACTTTTACAAATCCGTATAATACTGGTACGTATCCCGTTCCGAACGTTTCCCGTATCCTGAATTGCTCCTTGCTTAATGTCTTACACATATTCATGTCTGATAAGACAGCAACATCAAATCAAGTTATAACCCAAAATGTTGGGTCCAGGATCTTTAAGCTGGCTAGGCAATTGGAGCAACATGTAGTGTGTGACATGTTATACCCTACGTGATATCAAGTCAAAACCTTAACTACAACACATGAGTATACATACCGACATGACAATAAATATTTAGTTATTGCATGCTTTGGAGTTGATCATCTTTCTGGAAGTGACCAAGTTGGTGAGTGAGTGGAATAACAACTCATAAACCCCTGCTTTTTACAAGTTTGATCACTTTACCACATTGGTAGGAACTTGTCTTGCAATCTCGTCCACCATACGGATTTTCTGCTGATACTGATAAGGTGACCCAGCTGATGAACACAACCTAACACAGTATGAATCAGCTTTAGCTTCTTGGCACTGAGGAGAAATAATGGCCCTGCTTGGTAATGATATATACGGCAAAGAAGGTTGTTTTTAGGCATACCTAAATCTTTTTAGGCATATTGAATAAAGACAAAAAAGGATGTCAAATAACAAAATCAGAAACTCCCTTAACCAAAAATTTTTATAATGGCAAATCTGCACTTTTGGTATTAGTGTTAGTAATCTGGATTAGTGATTAAAATTTTTGTTTAGTGATTAAGATAATTCATAATTATAAAGTTTTGGGTAGATGAAAAAATTTGGGGAAAAAAATCAAGCTTTTATTGAGAAGGAGAGAAGGAAAAGGAGAAAGTGAGAAAAAAAAAATTCTTGATTCAATGGAGGATGAGGAGGGTCATTCTTCATCTAAAAAACCTACGAAAATACATATCAACTACAACAATGATCCAGAAATGGCTGATTTCTTAGATTATGAGAATGATTTTACACAAACTCAAACTCAAGATGATGATTTTTATGAGCCCAATCCAGATGATGAATACATAGATGAGGAACCCAATGCTTCTAACACACATGTACACTTCTATTTTATGTTTAATCTCATTTTTGTAGCTTGAAATCATCAAAAAAATGTATTTTTCATCATGGTTCAGCGAACTAGGTCTATGTTCGGCTTGAAAATATAAGCCAAACCCACTAAATTGATGAACAGTTCGGCTAGCTGAATTTGTCAACGTTATACGCCGAACCTTCATTTTCCAACTTCCAACCTATTTGCAAGATCCTAGTTCGGCTTATATTAAAGTCTAATAACAAGCCGAACCTATTCCTGAGAGTTAGGTTCGATTTTCACTCTAAATATCCTATCAGCCGAACTATATATTTTTCCAAGTTCGGCTCATATTCAAAAAATCACATCAACCGAACATGATATTGATTTTCCATGAAACACTTAAATTCAAACACATTTAGGGGTTAGGTTTTTTATTACATGTGTTTTCTATTGTGTAGCCTTTTCATAGGATGAACCAAACAAAAAAAGTGGAAATTACTAAAAGTGTTAAGAAAGTGAAGTCTAATGATGGAGAATACCAAGGTCCATATTAAACTCATTAAAATCAATGAGATCTTATCTTCAACTTCAAGAGAATGAAAATACAAACACAACGCAGAAAGAATGAGGTCATTCCGACATCGGACGAAAAAGTTATGGCCAAAACCAGATCGCAAAACTTGAGTGTGCAAAGAGAAGGTTCGGATGATAACTCAACAACACGAGCTAGCCGAACCTAGAGCCTGCAAATCAATATTTTCGAAGTGTTTACAGATACAGGTTCGGCTTGAAAGTGATCTAATCGAGTCAGCCGAATCTGACAACCACCTGGGGTAAATTTCACTTCTCAGGTTCGGCCGAGAAGGTTTGCAAGGTATTAGTCGAACCTGACACTGTTCTGGGACGTATTTAATACACATTTTTGGGTTCGGCTAAAAATTGACATTTACGGTTAAGCCGAACTGTTCATAGACACTTTCAGGGTGAAATTTCAAGAACAGTTCGGCTCAAAACTCAACTCAATTATCAGCCGAACCCGCTACTGTAACCGTCAAAAACCCTAAGTTTTTAGCAATTTAACTCATTCAATCCATGAAAAACAAAAAATAAAAGATTGGGTTTGTAGGGAATACCTTCTTATCCTCACTTCAGTATTTGGAGCTTCAAATGGTTGAATTTCCGATTCAATTTCTGGTTCAATTATAGTTTTTACACCTTCATCTTCAATTGGTTCTTCTTCTTTAATTCATGGATTGGAAGAGGATTTAGAACACCCAACGTTTGCTTTTTTCTTTGTACGATCCATTATATAGTTCAATTTAATCGATGATCGAATTTTCACGAATCGATAATTAATTACGGTGATGAAAAAAAAATTCTGAGAGAAAAGGAAGGTGATTTGAATGGAGGAAGAAGAAGAGATGTTTAGGATAGTTTATCTTTTGATTTTAGGTTCAAAGGTATATAGGTAATTGAACTACCCAATAGACATCCCTTATAAGGTCACCTAGGATGGGAAAACTATTTGTTGTTGCCTGTTGTGGCATTGTGCTTAGCCTATTTTTGGTTTTTGGGCTTGTCGAGTAGCTGCAAATTCGTTGGGCCTACAAATTTTTGCCTCTGCTTTCAGCTTGACAGCTTGATAGCCGGCTCTCATCTGGATAAAAGTTTCACCAGACTAGGAAGAGGAGAGACCATTTAGCATGTGCAGTTGTCGCGATTGTGCCTACTGCACCTGCGTATTCCCTCATTCTTTGTAGGATTCTTAATGCAATTTGTCCACAAGAACCTTGTTCTTAGGTATCACTTCTTTCTCATGGTCTAAATAGTAAACCCATTATGAATATGCCTGCATGGTTTTATAAAGAACCCTCTCTACATTGGAGATGCTCAATTTTTTAACCAAGTGCGAAATGCGAAGATCCAACCCGATATTGTGGTAAACTGCCTCCTATCTGAGTACTCTGGAAAATCTGTCATTGGCTGCCTCCACCAGCCCAGAATGCATACAGAATACAAGCCAACTGACAGAAGCTCACACGTTGCTGCTAGCACAGAAAGCCAAGTTCTCTACCAGACATCTCAGCCTGGGCCTTGTCCGCCTTTGGGTCTTCGGTAGATCTTCACAAACAAACAACACTACTTGAAATGGAACGATTTTCTGGGATCATGGTTTTCTGGGTGACCATGGTTTTATTTTGGGTAAAGACATTAGAAGTAAATCTAGGTCACCCGTTATCTAGATATTTATATTAATATCTAAATTATCCTCCTGATTAATTTTGGGTGATGATTAGTTAGTGTTAATAATAGTTAGTGTAATGATTAGTGAGATGATTAAGTTAAAGATAATTAGTGAGATTAAAAAATCAGATGGTTTTTTTTTTAAAGAAGTAGAATTATTGAGAAAGTAAAGTTAGAGAAGATGAAGAAGGAAAACATGAAAAGCGATGGATTTTACCAATCACAACCGGAGGAAGGGTATTTGGGTACCCAGGTAGGCTTCAAACTTAGATAATGTTGGTTGAATTGCTCCAAACTTTCAAAAAAAAATGAAATTTTTTATGTAGATTTGGGCCAGTTCGGTTACCATATGTCAAGAACATGTAACTGAACACACCTGAAAGTGTAGTTCGGTTAAGTTTTCCAAACACGCAGGTTACCGAACTCGCTCGTTAATGGAGGTTTTGGTCGTACAGTGTAATGTTCGGTTACCTAGGATAAAATGGTAGGTAACCGAACTTTGAACTTGACAATTTATTTGGGTACATCTTGTGTGTTCGGTTAGTTCGCAAACTTCAACGCAACCAAGTTCCCAACCGAACTGCAGGTTAAAAGTAACCTAGTTTAGAAGTTCGGTTGGTTCGCAAACTTCAACATATTTTGCGAATCAACCGAACTGGGCTTATATATGCATATATGCAATTAGGAAAACGTTCGGTTATTACGAAATTTATTTCTTGGCGAATTAGGTAGAGTTCGGTTACGAAGTTTCAAAGGTGGAGTTCGGTTACAAAGAAAACTTAACATTTTTGCGAACGAACCGAACTTGTGGACTTCTCATTATTTTCGTAAACTAAAGTTTGGTGATATCCTTATTTTGCGAAGGAACCGAACTTATGGACTTGTGTTGTTCGAATACAAGGAATTCGGTTAAACGTATTTTTTTGCGAATCAACCGAACTCTGAGTTCGGTTAAGAAAAAATTTAATTCGTGATAACCGAACTTTTCTCTGAAAAAAAAAGCCTCCACTAAACCTCTCTGCAACTTCCATTTCAACTCATTTTAATGAATACTTCTCATTTATTCAACCAAAAATGAATGACAAGTAATGGGTTTGTGAGAATATCTTTGTTAATGTTTTAAATTAAGCTATATATATATATATATAGTGGTGGTAAACGGAGGTGGTGGTGGTAATCGGTGGTTGGTGGTGGTGATAATCGGAGGCGGTGGTGGTGGTAATCGGCGGCGGTGGTAATCGGTGATTGGTGGTGGTGATAATCGGAGGTGGTGGTGGTAATCGGCGATGGTGGGAGGTGGTGGTGGTTATATATATAGGTGGTTATTGGTTTGGTTTTAAATTAAATTAGGTTAAGGATAGGTTAGTCATTTCAATGCTTTATACACCCCTTATAACGGGAATGTGGCCTAATAAAATCATGGTCCCCTCAAAAAAATCATGATCCCTAAAAAATCGTTCTTGAAATGGAGGTGCATCACCATCTTCAAGTCTTAACCACTGATCACATAATGAGGGCTTCTTATCCCACCACCACATCAACACATGTATACACAAAATGGCTTACCACTCGCATAGCATTTTAATCAGATATTACTATTGAGGTGGTCCGTGAATGAGGAAAGCTAGGGCTACCTACAGCTGCAACCTGACTCATTCATCCACACTGGTTCTCAGAGAAACCAAGATAATCCCTCCTACTGGTCATGCAGACAGAGCATAAAGAATAATTAACGTAAAACTAGAAAGGCATATATATGAATTCAAATCATATCTTCAACTTTCAACTTAGTTTAAAAATCCATGTTTAATACTGATGAATTTTCATAAGAAAAAATAACAAGATCGAAAATGCAATATCTCAACAGAGTAATGAAGTCAAAGAATTTTTTCCTACACAATTCAGATACAGGCCTGTCAGTTTTACAAACTTTTTGTGATTTCAATTTGTAAATACGTTTTACACAGGTAATCAGGTAGATACTGAGTCAAATTCTAGATCTTGCATAATGAGAGGTAGAGCTTCAAACAGTAACAGCATTTCGAATTGTTCCCTCCTAACTATATCTGTGCAGAATCAAATCCAATTCCAATTAAAGTGAACAAGTATCAGACTAAGATCCCAAAGACCAAAGAAACAAAATACTGGGATGATAGTTGTGTACCAGAATATTCGATTCATTGGGAATGGGGCAGCGGTACGATGGGATGGGTTACAATCCCTTAAGTATGCCATCAAATAAATTTGAGTATCCTGAAGGTCATCCAGTAGCATACACATCCAGGTTGTACATAACCCGTTCTCAACTGTAACAACTCGTGATAACTAAAGAATTAAAAATACACACCTTAGTTTCGTTGACGAGTCTTGTAGTGAAAAAAACTACAGTGGCTTCCAGCACCCTTTTTAACAGTTCTCCATTCCAATGGAATTTGCATCTCTGTGACATGCAAACCAATGTGAGGAGTGAAACTAGAGAAACCATCTTCCCGTAACCGTAGCGCATTGGAAATTACACACATAATATTCTTTTTCTATTTTCTCTCACAGCTACTTATGATTGTGGGATAAGACTACAATCCAAATTGAGCTACAGAATTCATAGCAAATCATCTTGTGTGGAGTTGCAAGAGGTTAGAGAATAAAACTCAGTAACCTTTTTTAAGGGAATCAGAAAGGAAGCGAACCGGCAGATTAGGTCATGCCAGTTTATACAAAGCTTTTGTAAGCAGGATGGGTTAGAAGAGAACATAACACATGAATAAGTACTGGCAGATTAGGTCATGCCAGTTTATACAAAGCTTTTGTAAGCAGGTCATGAATAAGTACTTACATAAAAGAGTGCACCGTGAGATATTTCGCAAACAAGCATATTACAAACAGTTTCTCAGTGTGATTGGCCAGTATTTGAAGTATTAGAGACACAAAATGAGCATAATCCTAGACAGTTGTTTTTTCAAGGTTCAGACAATCCATTGGTACCAACTTGTACAGTTCTTTTTGTTCAGTGTACGATCCCAGGGAGAAAACTAAGGTTACCTTATATAAGTTGCAGAGATATAAATACATTGTATTTGCCTAGGCAAGATGAAAAATTAGTTCCCGTAAGACACTTACGATAAACGTGCATACTACGCGCTGAAGATTAGTTATGGGTAGCCTTTTTATTCTGGAAAAGGAAATGTAATAATGATAAATTTTCACTGAGATAGTAACAAGATAGAAAATGCAAAACTGAAGAATTTTCTCCTACATAATTCAGACACGGAAATTTCGATTTTACGAGCTTTTTGTGATTCCATTTTGTAAATAAATATCATTCATAAAGGTAATCAGGTACATGCTGTCTAGATCTCGCATAATGAAAGGTGGAACACTAGAACTTCGAAGGGTAGTGACTTTTCTTGTTAAATAACGATCTTGCAAAGCCGCATTCATGGAGTTACAGGTTCAAAACCGAAAAACAATTCAGCAAGTCCTACAGTACTATGATTCATATGAAAAGATTGCTTAGCCTAGAAAATTTTGAAAAAAAAAAGATACAGAAAATTAAACTGAGTGGAGACGATAAATTAATAGATTAAAGCTAGCACTAGTATAAAGGCATTGTTCCCTCTCAACTATCTAAATGCAGAACCAAATCAAATTCCAATTAAAGCCAACAAGAATCAGAATATAACAAATTTAAAGAGAAAAAGCATCGAAAGACTAGATATAAATAATAAAATAAATAAACATATATTGAGATGATAGTAAACAGTTTAGCAAATAAAATATGTAGCAAAAAGCTCGATTTATTGAAAGTGGGGGGAGCTCTACGACGGGAATGGGTTACATAAAATCAGATATTCTGGGGTGGTCATCGAACATGAAAGTGAAACTGAAGGTCATCCCACATGATGCATTTCCAGGTTGTACATAACCCGTTCTCAACTGCAGTAACTCATGATGACCAGAGAAGTTAAAATACGTACCTTAGTCTCAATGACAAATCTTGTGATGGAAAAAACTACAGTGGCCTACTTTTTGGCAGTACTCCACTCCATTAGAATTTGCATCTCCTAGACATGAAAAACCAGTTTCCACTTTCCAGTGTAAAACAAGAGAAGCCATCTTCCGGTAACCATAGCGCCAGCATTGGAAATTACACATATTTTTCTTGTTCTATCTTTTTACTTGGTTTTGTTTGATTGCTAACAGCACAATTTAGTCCCAGTAAATCTATTGGTGATATGGTCAGAGCTACTTATGATTGTAGAACAAAACTAGAATCAAAATTGAGCTACAGAATTCTTAGGTAACCAACTTGCCTGGAGTTGCAAGAGATTACGGAACAAAACTCAGTAACCTTTATTTTAAGGAACTTAGGGAGAAAGTGAACCAGTATATGAGGTCATACCAGTCTATACAAAGTTTTTCTAAGCAGGTTGTTTAGAAGAGAACATAACATATGAATAACTACTCACATAAAAGATTGCACCTTGAGATATTTTGGATAAACAAACATTTTACATACAGTTTATAAGTGTTTTTGGGCAGCATTTGAAGTTTTAGGGACACAAAATGAACATGATCCTAGACAGTTGTTTTTCCAGTGTTCGTGAATCCCACTAATTCACTGGTACAAAAATCTACAGTTTTTTCACATTTCAGTGCACAAACCCAGGGAGACACGAAGCTTAAGTTGCAGAGCTGAATAATAAAATGTATTCGCCTAGCTAAGATGCATGGAGAGTCAGTTCCTCATAAGACACTAATGACAAACGTGCATATTTTGCTGAAAATTGATTATGGTAATCTTTTCTTATAATGGCTCCCTGAAGTGTTTACCATTTGAATAACTGCTGGACACAAAAGAAAGCAACAAACCCGAAGAGAGCAAGAAGAAGATAACTTAATTGCATTGAAAAAAAAAATTGTTTTTTTACATCAAACACCTACACAAGATGTTGAATATATATGACCTACATCAGTACACTACTAACATTCATGAAAATGAGTAAGAAAACAAAAAACTCACCTAGGTTTCTTCCGTGACTTAAATGGGAAACCAGAAGGCGGTGAGGGTGAAAACTCGAAGGGCAAGTGCGGAGCCTCTGATTCTCCCGTAAGCATCCCAACAACTTCTCTAATATTGGGCCGTTTAGAGGGCGATCGTTGCAAACAGAGAAGTGCAACAGTGACACAAAGAAGAGCCTGTTCTCGATCCAACGACTGAATAGCTGGATCAAAGAGTTCCTGAAGCTTCCCACTATGGGCAAGATGTCGAGCCCATGAAATGAGATTCGCACGTTCGAATTCTGACATTGGTGAAGCCGTAACTTGCAATGGCCGACGACCAGACACAAGAACTAATAAAAGAACTCCGTAGCTATAAACATCACATTTCTCAGAGAGTTGTCCACCACCACCATATTCAGGAGCAATGTAGCATACCGTGCCTCTCATACTCGGAGTACTACTGATTCCGCCACTTTTAGGGATTTCTCCACTTACCCAATCTCGACTATTTCTTCCGAAAGATTTAATTTCCCCGCTCAAACCATCTAACCACCAATCAACACTTCCTCTACTACCTCTACTCCAATTCCTTTTCTTCTTCTTTTTAACATCAACATTCATATCTTCCTCTCTCTGCCACCAATTATCTCCTCCTCCTGCACCACTACTAGTAGACTTCAACTCCCTTTTCTTCTTTTTCTTACTAAGTTCCTCACAAAATTCTTCCCTCCACCACTCTCTAGCAGGTCTAGTTTTCTCCTTCTTCTTTACCTTATCTTCATCTAACGACGCCCACCATTCAAGACGCCTATGCTGTTTCTTTTTATCCGGTTTACAATTCGCTTTACACATATCTTCACCTACGGTAGTAACCCACTCGCTTTTAGGCCTTTCTTTCTTAATTTCAGTTCCTATCCATTCCATTACATAATCTTTCACACCAGACTCCGATCCACACCCACCATCTTGTTTCCACCACCAATCTTTCCCTGTACCACTCTTCTTCCTACTACTACTCTTCCTATTCCCATCACCAACCAAATCTTTCCTACTATCCATACTAAGCCTATCGAAATTCCCTTCTGATATACTCGTCCCCATAATCTCCGAAGGCGGTGATGCTTCTTCTGTTGCTGTAACTGCTTCAGGCGACAAAACAATCACATTTTCAGACGACGCAGCTTCCACACCATCCGTAACTCTAATAATACAACTCTCCGGTGATGCTTCCACAAAACCTACTTCTTCATAACCAGTCAAAACACTCTCAGTTCCATCAATTATAGATCCATTATCAGTTAAAATCTCAGATCCTCCTCCTCCTTCAATTTTCTTCTTTTTCAATTCATTATTACAAACTTTTCTCTCTTCTTCTACTTCTTCTTCAATTTCAATCCCTGAAACCTCAGAAACTCCAGAAACCAAATCCCCTCCTCCACCACCACCACCACCACCATAAGCATCATCAATCTTAGATCTAGCAAGACCAAAATCAGCAATCTTTGCATTAAAATCACTATCAAGAAGAATATTACTAGGTTTAATATCACCATGAATAATAACAGGATCACATTGATAATGAAGAAACTCAAGTCCTTTAGCAATATCAACAGCAATACAAAATCTCTTTTTCCATTCCATCAATTCAACACATTTCCTATCAAGTAATGCATCTTGTAAACTCCTATTAATCATCAATTCATAAACTAACAACATTCTTCTCCGTTTCGTATCGCTAGAAAATCCAATCAAATTAACAACATATTGCGAATCAATTTTACCAGCTATGCTCAATTCATTCTGAAATTCTCTTTCTCCTTGTAACGAACCAATCGAATCCATTAATTTCACAGCAATTTCTTGACCATTTGTTAACACACCCTTATACACTGAACCAAATCCACCTTGACCTAATCGATTCGAAGCCGCAAATGCTCCAGTAGCACGACGAAGTACAGAGTACGAGTACCGCTGTGGTTTAGGGTTTAGATCTGATGTCGGGACTGTTCTTTTACGAGATAATTTTCGATATAAAATCGCTAAAAATGTTAATAATGTAAATACCATCGCGATTGTAATCAACACTGCTGGCAATGGAAACTTATGATGATGATTATGATGATTATAAGGAAGTGTTGGGGTCTGGTTGTTTGACGCTGTTGCTGCTGTTGTTGTTGCTTCTGTTGATGGTACTACTACTACGTCTTCTGGCGGTACAAAAAACGGTGGTGTTGGTGTTTGTGATAGTTGTCGTGATGGCATGTTGATGATGATGATGATGATAACCGATCATTCCGGAGTCATAAACGCGGGATTTGATTAGTCCACAGGCTGTAGAAAAACAAAAATGGAGGTTTTCTCTGTAATGTTAAAACTTCTGGTTGTTTGTTTCTTCTTCTGGTTCTTCCTCTTCACTGCTCTCTTAACTGCAAAAATATTATCAGTAAAATAAATATATTCTTTTTTACTTTCTGATTTTTTTTAATTTACTGAATTAGAAACTGATTATCTGTAGCAAGCCAACATCAGATTTGCAACACTGAAATCCTCATCTACGAGAGACTGCAAAAAGTAGTTGACTGTATACACGTGGCAGGCAATTAAGATTGGTGTATCGGTTTTGAATGTTGTAAGGGTATAGGGAAGCTGCTGCTGATTGTGTAGTTTACGCCAGTGCACGATAGCAGAAACATGAGTCAGCTGCTAGATATCTAGATGGTTTTGACTATTGGACTGGATCAAACAGTGAAATGACAGAAAAGGACGAGGAAAATACAAAAGAATTACGTGGTAGTCAGGCAACGAGTGGAAGTAGTCAGTGAGGGTAATTATGGGATTAGGTAATATTCTTTGACTTTGTTTTTGCTTTGGAGATAGACAGCTTTTTTGTAGGGTAGAGAGAGAATGATATTCTAACAAAAAAAATAGTCATGTGATTGTGGGACCGGCAAAAGGGAAAAACGTTAAAATAATTGTTGGATTTTATCGGAAAATGAGAAAGGAAAAAAACAGTAATGATAACTACAGAGCGTTATTTTTATACCACTACATGACTAGCCTTGGGCCCATAATCACGTGTAGTCCGCGTGGTTTGTAAAGAATTATTCTTTGAGAATAATATGATGGAAAAATACTTTTTTGTTTTCTTGCTTTTTTTTATTTTATTTATTTAAGGAAAAATACAATGAAAACGAAAAATACACAAGAATTTAGTCATTTGTTGGATCTCGAAAAGAAAATTTGGCTTGTTTCAATGTAATTAGAAAGAAGATATTTAGTTGTGGAATGGAAAGTATACAATTTTTGTAAATTGACAAAAAAAAAAAAAAAGAAAGAAAAAAGAAATGGGAAAACGCCATGCACCTTTCCAAAACCTTTTTACCAGTATTATGCGCAAAATACATCCTTATTGTAGGTTATGGGGTGAGGATCCAGGCTCTAGACTCTAGACTCTAGAGCATGCTTGTTCACTTATTCTATTTTAACTCCTATTATTCCTTTTGAAACTGATAAACATGCTATTGTCTACTCAAACATTTTTTATTTCTAATTTTTATTTTCTAGATTCGGTAAAAAAATTGGTGCCGATCAGTTTCGAGCTCTGATAATTCGTTTATCGTTATGTAATTTTTCCTCTATGTTAGTACAACCGTTGTTATGATGGGAGGGCTGATCGAAGAACTTGACGTTATTAATGCAGGATAAGAGTGCTTTGCAGCCTGTAATGTGACTGCAAATGCCTCGACCTTCTCAAAAAGCTCATCTGGCTCGAGCATCTTGATAGAAATTTTGGGCTACAGATTTTTAACTCAGGGACTAGTCTTTCATTTGCACTTCGCAATTCTCCTGAAAAGTTTTCAGAAAACCACACACTGAGTTGTAAGAGATGGAACCAACTTACAGGCATAAAACAACAACCACAATAGCAGTGAGACTTATCAGTACGTGCCCCATATGGGCAACCAATTCTAAGGCCAACAATTCATCTAGCAAAAGGAAAAATAAATGTGATGAGTCGTCAGATTGTCTGCAATATGTTACCGGTTCAATTTCTGCTCTAATACAACACCAAGCATTTATTCCCTACAACAGTTACACAATTTCCCAGCTTCACAACCTGCATCGGCCAACCTCGATTTTCCACTTCCATTCTTCATTTCTAGCCACAACAACAACCAAACCATTCCATTACAGCTGCATCACTTGCACAAGTACTGCCAACTGTATTTTCACCATTCTCTTCTCAATCACCAGTAGCAGCAGATCAGATCCACCATCCATCACCAAAAACTCAGTTCATAGTTCATACCACATGCACCTTAGCACCACTAGAACCCGCAGATGCAACCATCCTTTCTGCAAACCATTCTCCAGTAAATACAACTCCAGGAAACACCTGCAATTGCTCATCAAGCTCAGCATTCTCAAGCCACCGAAACTGCAACATTTCCATTTCAGCTGCAACTTCATATCTTGACTAATACAACAACATCTCAAACACCAAAACTCCATTAAAATGAGAACCATCTTTCAACTGCACCATACAGATTCTTCAAAAACACAAAATCAACTCGAGTTCTCATTATCATATCTTCTTTATCTCTGAAATAGAATTCAACCCCATGGAGAACCAACAAATCAAACCCCAGACTCCATTTCTTCGACCACCAGACTCAAACTTCTGAATTTCTCCTCTCATCTCATTACACATGAAAAAGCGGGGGTCTAACAACCACACCAAATATTTCGTTCGGCAATCTGTATGGACAAACTCCAATGTAGTTCCAAGAGAATAAACTAGACAGTTAGACTCAATCAAGGAAATATATCCAAGAGTTATATCTTTGTTTCTCAATGTAATCAAAAAATCAAACAAATGGAATCTGTGAGCCTGATTATTATAAGAAACAACTTGAACGGTTCCAAAGACCAATGTTCAAGTGTCAATCAATTTCAATCAACAACCAAAGGTTGGATTTACCAATTGATTGAACTACGCACAACTTGTGGTATTTCAATTATATCAACAAATATAATGCGGAAAATAAATAACACAGACACCAGAAGTTTTGTTAACGAGGAAACCATAAATGCTGAAAAACCCCGGGACCTAGTCCAGATTTGAACACCACACTGTATTAAGCCGCTATAGACTCTAAACTACTACAAGTTAACTTCGGACTGGAATGTAGTTGAGACCTAACCAATCTCACACTGATTAAGGTATAGTTGCGTTCCTTACGGCTCTGAATCCCAGCACGACTCTACGCACTTGATTCCCTTAGCTGATCTCACCCACAACTAAGAGTTGTTATGACCCAAAGTCGAAGACTTGATAAACAAATCTGTCTCCCGTAGAAAAGTCTATTCTGATAGATAAATCTGTCTCCCACAGAAATACCTATGAAGTTTTGTTTCGTATTTTGATAAATCTTGGTGAACAGGAACCAATTGATAATCCGGTCTTATATTCCCGAAGAACGGCCTAGAAATATCAATCACCTCACAATAACTTAATTATATGGTAGTAGAACAAGTTATTGTGGAATCACAAAGAATGAGACGAAGAGCTTTGTGATTACTTTTTATATCTTACCTATCGGAGATAAATCTCGAGCAAATCTTAGAGAAGATAGTACTTAATACGGTAGAACAAGTAAGATCAGAACACACAACTATAGATAAAATAGTTGGGTCTGGCTTCAGAATCCCAACGAAGTCTTTAAGTCGTTAACCTATAATGGTTTTAGAAAAAACCTAGGTTAAAGGAGAATCGACTCTAGTCGCAACTAGTATCAGAGATGAGGTGTGGGTATTAGGTTTCCCAGTTTCTAGAGTTCTCCCTTATATAGTCTTCAAATCAAGGTTTGATAGCTTTGAAACAAAGCAATCAATATTCACCGTTAGATGAAATCCTGATTTAAGATTCAAACTAAGTTTTCTTAAAGCCAAAGAAATATCTCTCCACCTTTAGATGGTCTTATCTTGTTACATACAAATTAAATATACCTTCATTTAGATGTGGGTAACCGTACCTAAACGTGTATATTGAGTTGGCTCAACAATAGTTAACCGAAGTTAGCCATATGAACACTTTTATATTAACCACATTCATCTAACACTTCTAGATCAAATGAATCTAATTGTGTTATTCATAGAGTTGTTCAATTGTTTATATTCTCATAGAAGTATACAAGACACAATTGAAGCAAAATCGGATTGATTGAAAAGAATCAGTGCATGAACATTTTAGCTATGGTTTGCAAAGATTGCATTCCTTAATTTATAAATGTATTTTTTCATGAGTATGAAATCATACTTAACCGATTTTAGAACTTAAACCAACTCAGTTTGCAAACGGGTACGCAAACTAGAGTTCCAGACTTTGATCTTTTCCGACAGTTCGCAAACAGGTACGCATACTGTCGTTCCAGACCGAACTCAGGTGAAACAGTTTAAAAACGGGTACGCAAACTTGGTTCCCGGACTTTAATAGTTAAAACCGTTCGCATACGGGTATACATACTTGGTTCCCAGACCTGAATCATTCTTACAACAGTTTGCATACGGGTATGCATACTGTGCTATATCCAGACAATGGTTATTTGTTATAAACTCCCATTTCAATCAATGAAACATCCTTAGAAGACGAATATAGATGTCTCACTCAAACTATTATCTTATAAGTAATTTTCAAGTGATCGAATGATCAATACGAAACATTCCGAGTCTACATCAAATGACTGTCTCACACAAATCATGTAAGATATTACAAGGTGATCGCTGTCGTATGCGTCAAAAATAAATTCACTTTCCTAAAGTATATGATAAGAAAGAGTTTGTTTCCACAGAGAGGCTATTGTATCTATTAAGTATTCAATTTCCTAAGTAACCAATTAGGGGTATTTCTGATTTTATAAAGCAATATGAATTCAATTAAAAGCAAAGTAAAAAGTAGAATGTAATCAATGAGAGAAAGATATTGGTCAATGAGTTCATCTTCTATCTTAAACAAGTGCTTGCATACATGATTAGAATTACAATTTAATCTCTTTTATTATCAAAAGCCTAGAGAATCAAGAGAGCAAGATAATCTATTAATTTCCTAAGTTCATCAACATACACATTAGAGCTGTGTATGTGAATTCTACCTAAAGAATAACCTAACGCCTTGCGCTAATTAAGTTCAATTCCCATGAGCATTAAGTTTTGGAAATAGGCTAATCAATGCAACTGTCATACATTGCGCATGACAATTCGGACAAAGGTCAATCTCTACATATGATTACAAGAGTGTATCACTACAAACCGTAATCATATCATGCTCTTGTATTCGGGGTTATCGCTTGATGAAAAACCCTAAAATAGCTATGGACAAGGATGCAAGTTCAATTAATTGGCCACTTAACTAACCAAACATCTAAGTCCTATCACAATACATCAATCATGTGATTATTAAAACAATAGAGATTTGAACGATAATCAAGAGCGAAAACTAATGCATTAATCAAGCACAAGTTTTAGATATAGGACTACATCCTTAACCAATAATATAAGATTTAGCTACTCATAGCTATGGAGTTCATCATAATCAATAATCAAATAAAGAAGATGAAAAATAAATACGAAAGCAAACCCTAGTTGTGTAATCAAAAGTGGCTATCTCCTTAGCTCCAAATAGAATACGTCATCTTAAAAGTTGTAGAAGTCTTCTCTTTTATAGCTCCTCTTGTTCCAAAATTAGGTTCAAGTCTTCAAAGTCCATTAGATGAAAATCCACGTGGTCCAAAAGTGAGAAAAACCATGTAAAAACTCTGCCAAATAGTCGTCGGAAATGGCCGGAAGTTGGCCGGAAAAGGGTCTCAGGTGACCGTCAAAGTCCTCCCGGTCACCGGTCAAACGGATCAACTCGGTCAAGGTCAGACGGGTCAACTCGATCACAGTCAGACCGACTCAGAGGCTGAGTCAAACAACTCAGCTGAGTCAGAGTCTAACTGGTCTGACTTGTCAGGCCATAGTCTTGCACTGGCCATATCTTCTGATGCACAATCATTGTGCATAATAGCTCCTTAGCCATCCATCTTGGCTTTGTATAACTTTGCTGCCATCTTGGCTCTTCCATTCTCAGTTAAACTCAAAATTGACAAAAACCCATTCATTTGAACTCATCTCCCACATCCACTGGTACATCACCTTGCTCCTTGAATTCATCATCAACTTCCTACAAATTGGTCTCAATTCCTTCACCACAGTAAACCCATTTCCAAAATCAACAGCAAACCCCCAACATTTCCATCTCAAATTCAACCAATTTCTCTTCTGCTCTTCTCGATTCCATGTACAGCTGCAATAATTTCTCAATCTCTCATCAAAAACCCTCACCCATCTTTCGATTTCAGACTCATTGCCATCTCTGATTTAGCCACAAATTCATCACAGATTCAATCAATTTATCTGCATCTCGACTCGTCTCTTTCGAGAACAACAGCAGCAGTGGCTGCTTTCTTTTTTCGATTTCAGCTGCTAATGATTTGGGAAGAGAAGTGTTAGGGTTAGGATATAGAAGATGGATTTGGATCTGGGTAATATGGGCCAGATTCAGACACCCCAGTACTTTAGATAAGGGTCACCCAGATGATAACCCCTTAACCTCGGCTCGAGTGTATTTAGTACTCCTCCAAATAGAGTTGCCCCTTAACTTTGACTGGGCTCCAGATAGTGTTCGCCAAGGGATGACAACTATGCTCTTCTGCTCAAATTGGGTGAATGCTCTTTTCTTCTCTTGAATTCTTCCACCAACAACATCCGTCACTTACTTCTCATATCCACTTCTTCTCTACATTTTCTCTTCATCACTACAGAAGTCGTGCTTTTCAGACATAAATTTGCATCACTAAAGCCGACATGCTTTTCAGACAAAAATTAAGAAATAGAAGCAAATAATGAGAAATAATTTTTCTCCAACAACATTTGCATCTTTTTGTTCCAAATGACTCCAAAGTACCTAAATACTCAAAAAAAAACATAAGATACATAATTTACAAGAAAACTTAGCAAAGAAAGCATAAACACTAGATATAAAATTAGGTGTTTTAGACACCTATCAAATTCCCCCACACTTAGACTTTGCTAGTCCTCGAGCAAATCAAACAAAATAATTGTAAAACATACATACAACTCCGTGTCTCTGAGGATACGGTTACTCTTAGCATGAATAACAGGCCTTTGAACCTCTAGGTGTCCCTAGTGGACGAGTTATAGTCTCGTGAAGGTTTACAAGAGGTGTACCTACAAAACCTTTTCTTCCAAATTCCAACTACATGTGAAAAGTCTATAAGTGACAATAAACATTTTGTACTTGGCATACTATCAATGATCACAAGAGGAAGTACTCACTTTCAAATCCAATTCATAAATTAGTAGTAAAGCTTTATCAGAAAGTTAACACAACCACAATACTCGGAATCGAATCAACCACAATCACATGAAAAGATTAAGAAGATGGATATAGAAAGTATATGGTGGCGAACTGTTGACTAAGGTGAACGGTGTTTCCCATATCTGTCTGAAGGTCACTGCCAAAACAAACCTAAAAACCCTATTGGATTGAGCTACTGGTCCAAGTACTAATATCAACACAGCTGGCATATACAAGGGAACCAGCGGTCGATAAACTTAATTTTAGATCAATTCACTGGCATATACAAGGGAACCAGCGATTGATTTTATTCAACACAATAATTTTTTTTTTTTTTTATAAACATCATGATTGGATCTTGTGGATCCAAGCGCATGTTTCTTGTCAGCAGATTACATGATAGTTCCATTGGATCCTGCACTCCACGCTTGCTTAGGCGACGGAGACAGGGAGAACACACACATAATGCTTTATCCAAGTGTCATATTTATTCCTTTTGGTCAATTGGTCGGTCTTTTTTTTTTTTTTTCGTGGTAACTCAATCACTCTATTTCATACTAGCAGTGATAACAATTCGATGTTCGTGCCCCACTTATTCACTTAGAGAAACAATAGATAAATATGGAAAAATAAAAATAGAACGTGATATGGTGACGACTCCGAGATATGGTGACAACTAACATATTATGTATTCTTATATGTTGTTCGTTTTCATATGAATAGACTCTACTAATGGGTTCCTCAACTCCTACAACCACGATGTTTCCATTAGTGTAAGGCACAAGTTACTATACTTTGGAGTTAATAAAGAAAGTTTTTCTTTTTTTTCTTCTATTTTTCTATTTGTTTTTTTTTTGTTTTTTTTTTCTAATATTTTTCACTAAAGGCATCAAATCAACTAACTATACAAACATATAAATGCTCCCCCGTACTTAAACTTTACATTGTCCTCAATGTAAACTAAGTCATTCAAAGTAAAGTTCAAGGTGGGAAATTCCGCAAATGATATGCAAAAACAAAGATAAAATGCTTAAAAAGATAAAGATAAAGATACAAAACCTGTGGGTTGCCTCCCACTTAGCGCTTGGTTTAAAGTCATCAGCCCGACTTGCAACTCCAATCACTCCTCCAGAGGGAGTACTTCCACAAGGTTAACTCCTTCCACGACTTCCGAAGAGAAGTTCTCATAATATGGTTTCAGCCGGTGCCCATTCACTTTAAGCTCATTTCCTGTAGCTAAACTACGAATTTCCACTGCACCATGAGAAAACACATTAGTCAAAATAAAAGGTCCAATCCAACGTGACCTTAATTTACCCAGAAATAATTGCAAACGAGAATTAAACAAAAGCACTTTCTGCCCAATGCAACATTGTTTCTTTGTAATCATACTATCATGAAATGCTTTAGTATTTTCCTTGTAAATCCGTGAACTTTCAAATGCATCATTGCGAATCTCCTCTAACTCTTGGAGTTGCAATTTCCTTTGCCTTCCAGCACCATCCAACTCCATATTGCATTGCTTAATAGCCCAAAACGCCTTATACTCAATTTCTACGGGTAAATGACAAGGTTTACCATACACAAGCCTAAAGGGAGACATCCCGATAGGTATCTTGTATGCGGTTCTATACGCCCACAAAGCATCATTAAGTCGCATGCTCCAATCTTTCCTTGTTGGATTCACCGTCTTCTCAAGAATGGATTTCACCTCCCGGTTGGAAACCTCGGCTTGTCCATTTGTTTGTGGATGGTAGGGTGTTGCAATCCTATGCGACACATTGTACTTCCTTAACAAGTTTTGCAAGAACACGTTTTTGAAGTGTGAGCCTCCATCGCTAATTATAGCCCTTGAAATTCTGAACCTTGCAAAAATATTTGCTTGCACAAAATCTGAAACAACTTTAGAATCATTAGTTGGGGTGGCCTTAGCTTCCACCCATTTCGAGACATAATCCACAGCAAGCAAGATATAATAATTCCCACTAGAATTGACAAAAGGGCTCATAAAATCAATTCCCCATACATCAAAAACCTCAAGAAATTGAATAATAGTTTGTGGCATTTGATTTTGGGCACCTAGATTGCATGTTCTTTGGCACCTATCACATGTGGTACAAAATGCATGTGCATCCTTAAACAAAGTTGTCCAAAAGAAAACACATTCTAGTACCTTGAGAGCGGTTCTCTTGCTCCCAAAGTGTCCTCCACAAGCATATGAGTGGAAAAAAGACAAGATAAAATTAAATTATGATTCGGGAACGCACCTTCTTATTACTTGGTCAATACAGTGTTTCCATAAGTATGGATCATCCCATATGTATTGGTTTCCTAACTTCTTTAGTTTGTCCCTCTCAGCAGGAGACAAGTTATTTGGGATTTGTTTGGAAACTAAGTAATTAACAATATCAACGTACCATGGTTCTCCAAAGGAAATTGAGAATAGTTGCTCATCCGGGAAACTTTCACGCAATGGGATAGTTTCCTTGTCCACAGCAAGACAACTCAAATGATCCGCAACGGTTTTCTCAATTCTTTTCTTGTCTTTGATCTCTATATCAAATTCTTGCAAGAGAAAAATCCATCGTATAAGCCTCGGTTTCGCCTATTTCTTCATTAGCAAGTACCTAAGTGTTGCATGATCAGAAAAGACAACAACTTTTGTACCAATTAGATAAGAGCAAAACTTTTTCAAAGCAAAAACAATAGCTAACAACTCTTGTTCAGTGGTTGTGTAGTTTTGTTGGGCTTCATTGAGTGTCCTAGAAGCATAATAAATGGGATGAGGTATCTTCCCCACACGCTGCCCAAGCACCGCACCAACCGCATAATCACTTGCATCGCACATGAGTTCAAAAGGCTTGATCCAATCCGGTGGTTTAATGATAGGGGCTAAAATCAAAAGTTCTTTCAAACGATTGAATGCCGCCACACACTTTTCATCAAAGTCAAAAACCCCATATTTTTGCAATAAATTGCAAAGTGGTGATGCTATCTTGGAAAAGTCCTTGATGAATCTACGATAAAAACCTTCATGACCAATAAAAAAGCGTATCTCCCTCACCGTAGTGGGAGGGTTTAGAGCACGAATAAGGTCTATCTTAGATTTATCGACTTCCAAGCCTTTAGAAGATATTATATGGCCTAAAACTATGCCATGAGTTACCATGAAATGGCACTTCTCCCAATTTAGCACAAGATTTGTTTCAACACATCGTTCAAGGATTAATGATAAATTGTGCAAGCAAAGGTCAAATGAATCACCAAAGACACTAAAGTCATCCATGAAGACTTCGATTATGTTTTTAACATATTCTGAAAAAATACTTACCATACACCTTTGGAAGGTAGCTGGAGCATTGCATAAGACAAAAGGCATCCTTCTATAAGCAAAAGTACCGAAAGGACAAGTGAAAGTGGTTTTCTCTTGATCCTCCGGCGCTATCACAATCTGATTGTAACCTGAATAGCCATCAAGGAAGCAATAGTAAGAATGTCCAGCTAAACGTTTAAGCATTTGATCAATAAAAGGTAATGGAAAGTGATCATTCCTAGTGGTGGCATTCAATTTTCTATAATAAATACAAACCCTCCAACCGGTTTGCACACGAGTTGGGACAAGTTCATTCCTATCATTCTCCATCACCGTCACACCTGATTTCTTTGGTACTACTTGTACCGGGCTTACCCACTTGCTATCGGATATGGGGTAGATAACACCCACATCCAAAAGCTTGAGTATCTCCTTTTTCACAACTTCCATCATGGGAGGGTTCAAACGACGTTGTGCTTCCCTTGTAGGCTTTGCATCATCCTCCAAACGGATCTTGTGCATACAAACGGCAGGGCTTATACCCTTGATATCGGCAATTGTCCATCCTATGACCGTCTTGTACGTCCTTAGCACCCTTAGAAGTTTTTGCTCCTGTAATTCACTAAGCTCATTAGAAACAATCACAGGTAAGTGTTCCTTGTCACCCAAATATAAGTACTTTAAATGACTTGGAAGAGGTTTCAATTCTAACTTTGGAGATTTAACAATAGAAGGCACAAGTTTCTCTTCATTTCAAGGTAAAGAAGCATATGAAATATTCTTAAGTGCAGATTTTTCCGGTAATGAGTCAAGAGAACCAATGGTTTCTTTAATCTTATCACCGTACTCCAAACCATTATCAATAGGTGTAGTGAGCACGGTTTCCAAAGTATCAACACCATTCAACTCAAACATTTGTTGCGCCAATGTATCCATCACATCAATGGAGAAACAAGAGTGGACATCACTAGGATATCTCATCGTCTCGAAAATGTTGAAACGTATTATTTATCCATCAAACTCCATAGTTAGCGTTCCCGTGTCAATATCGATAATGGTTTTCGCCGTTTTCATGAAGGGATGCCCAAGTAGCAGTGGAATAGATGAGTCCGATGAACCTTCATCCATCTCTAACACGCAAAAGTCAGCTGGAAATACTAGTTGATTAACCTGCACAAGAACATCCTCAACAATACCCATTGGGTAAACATTAGAGCGATCGGCTAATTGCAATACAATTCCAGCCTTTTTAAGAGGACCAAGATCGAGTGAGTTATACATAGATGCAGGCATAACATTAACGGATGCACCTAAGTCCAACATAGCTTTGTTAAATGTGGTGTTACCAATTGTGACTGGAATGTCAAAGCTACCGGGATCCTTGCATTTCCGTGGAAGTTTGTGTTGTAAGATTGCCGAAGCATTCTCCCCCACACTTAGCACTTCATTACCTTTGAGCCTTTGCTTATTGGTACACAAGTCCTTCAACACCTTTGCATACTCTGGAACTTGCTTGATTGCATCTATGAGTGGTATGTTCACATGGATCTTCTGGAGAACGTCTAAAATCTCCTTTTCTAGTTCCGCCTTCTTGGAATTTGCAAATCTACGAGGAAAAGGTATAGGAGGAACATAAGTAGAAACCGGAGTTTAGAGTTAGAAATAGGTACCTCAGAAGTTTGGGGAGAATCCTCATTTTTCTCCTCCAAAACAGGTTCCTTTGGTGTTTCCACCTTGCCCGAATCAGTAACTTCGGGTTGCACAAGTTGTGTACCACTTCTCAAAGTAATTGCATTGACACCCTCTTTTGGGTTGATAGCTTGAGAAGGGAGTTTCCCACCATTTTGTGCCTTCTACTGGTTCAACTCAATAGCCATAGAACCAACTTGAGTTTGCAACTCCTTAATCGTACTCTCCGTTCTTTGCATAAAAGATTTCAGCAACTTTTCCATACTTGACCCCTGATTTTGAGGTTGTTGTTGTTGTTGTCGAAATTGTTGTTGCTGAAATTGTTGTTGTTGTGGTTGAAATCCACTCGGACGGTTGAAAGTAGGTTGCTGAACCGCTCCTTGGTTGTTGGCATAGCTAAAATTAGGGTGATCTCTCCATCCCGGATTGTAAGTGTTGGAGTAGGGATCATACCGTCTTTGTTGATTTGGAAAGACCGCATTAGCTTGTTCATTGGCGTCTTCATACCCTTGAAGAGAACTTGGTATCACGCGGCTGCAACTTGTTGCATCATTGCTGTCATGTTATCCATTTTTTGACGAAGTTCCTCGACCTCGCTCACTTCATTTACTCTCCTAAGAAGCACATCTGATCCACGACCTGAAAATTGTTGCGAGTTCGCTGCCATGTTCTCAATCAACTCTCTAGCTTGTGCCACCGTTTTGTTCACTAGTGCACCACCACCTGATGTGTGCCAAATATTGTATATATTTATCCCTTTTTGTTGGCATTTAACTCATCTTTTGTGCATTAATTCTACATTTTATCCCATAGTCTGTATTTTCATTGTTTTCAAGAATAAATATTTTTTCTTACTTAATTTTGCATTTTTAGGTAATAAATAAAGTTTGGATGAATTGCGGAGCGAAAAGAGAAGAAAAGTAGTGAAAAGCCGGGAGGAATTACACAAGGAAGCCGCGAAGAATGTCGTGCACAAGACCAAAAGGCTAGAAGTGGGCTTGAAGAGGAAGAATTGTTCTTAAAGAAGACATGGGCCTGGCATACCCAAGGCCCAAAACCGTCACCCAAAACCCTCACCCAAACCCATTTTCTATATCCAAGCCCGTCTCGGATTTCAGCCGTCAGATCGAAGCATTTCAGCATCCTACGGTCGCTCCTATGCCTGTGCATCAAATCCCGATGATTCCGCTAAACACTACAACACCTAACCTAATCTCGCACCGTATACTTCGTTGTATTTTACATCCTACGGTCGCTACAAGCTGCTTCTTTCTTAGCCGTCCGATCCACCTACCATCTCCATATCCAGCGGCTTCAGCTCGTGGTACACACATCTTGATACACCCGCCTAACACACTAATACTCGAACCCTATGACCTAGCCAAACAGCTCCCTACCCTAACCCATATCGACCTCCACCTTCTTCTTCCTCTCCCCCTCTCTGCAACAGAACCACCATACCATGGCGTACCACCACCTATTCCACTACCTACACCAACTACCACCAACTCCACCATCTCCATCATTACCCGACACGACCCATCCCCCTAAATTCGAAGCGCTTTAACCTCTCTCACCAACTGACCTAGGTGAGGGTTGATAAAACACCTCAAATTAGGGAGCAATTGTAGCGATTGGGAGCATGAGAAGAACCGAGAGAGGCAGAGAAGACATGGGGCGACGTCAATTCAAAGTTTTGGTGAGTAAATTTCGGAGATTGAAGACCCTAATTTCAATTCTAGGGTTTCGGAAAAATTGGGTATTTGGTGATATAAATAGGGGGAGTATAAATTTGTAATGTTTTGTTGTGTGTGAGAGGGGGGGGCATCAATAGGATCTCTGGACTAGCCAGGAGAGAATTGAAACAAAATTTTATGCAATTCCAATTTCTGTTCTTCTTATGCAGTTAACAGTTGAATGTTATGTGTATGTTGTGTTTGAATTATTTTGTATGATGAATGCTTGTGTTTGTAATATGTTGAGCATGAGCTAAGTAGCATTAAGTTAAGGCTCAGTTGAAGCCTTATGCACTGTCAAATGGTGAATTGCTAGGATAGTTATCCTGATGTATGTTTTGATTGAGCAATGGGAAGAGATTAATGCTTATAGTGCCTGTGATTGATTGTTCTGTCAAAAGACAGTCAATGCTAGGGGCAAACTAGTGAGCAAGTTAGTTTTCCTCCCATTCTAGATGTATGCATAGGATTTTTAACTCAACCTAGAAATATGTTGTTTGATTAGGACACAAGGTGGATACTAAGCCTTAGCTTAGCCACAATCCCTATTACTGTCACTTACTTGTTTAGTCCTTACCTGTTTAATCTTTGCCTGTTTAATCTCCTTACCTGTTTTATCTCCTTGCCTGTTTTACTTGTTGAATTTCTTGCAATCTGTAGCTGTTGTGCACTGAAATCAGTGCACAAACTCACCTCTGCCCTTGGCTCACAGCCTTGGTTCCTTGCTGTTTTGTCATTTGCTTTGCTTTGCTAACTGTTTTAGTGTTATTCACTGCCTTCATCCATCACTGCTCACTGCCATAGTGCTTTGCACTCATTGATAGCTTAGGAAAACTTCTTGTATGCTCCCACTCCCTGTGGACAAACCCCTACTCATCCCTATACTATAAAACTTGGCCTTGTATACTTGCAAGTTTTGTGTGCAACCCCATTTCCACACCAAGTTTTTGGGCCCGCTGCCGGGGAGTAGTGCTGCCATCTGCTGATTTCCTTTGATGTCTTTCATATACCATTGCATCTCTGTCAAGATCATTGCATGCCATTCATTCCTGCCCTGCAATCATTGCACTTGTAGCCAATTTCTGAGTTGTTGCTGATGTTGCTGCTGCTGCTGCTGCTGCTGTTGCTGGAGCTGGTGAACCAAGCCTGCTGCTGCCAAGCCAAAGCAACTGGGCTGCCAACTGAAGCTGCTGGGCTCTGCCTTCTACTGGTGGGCTTGTACTTCTCTGAACTGGGCTTCACCAACTTCAACTGAACTGGGCTTGCCAAGTGCTGCTGGGATCTGCATTCTTCTGTTGCTGGGCTTGAGCGTGAGCTGCTAAGGACGATCCTAAAGCCCAACTGGGCTGTGCAACTAAAGGGAACAGAAGCCTAACTGGGCTTCCCTCCTTAACCAAGTAAGCCTAAATCATGAGTAACCCACTTGGGCCCCATTAAATATTCAATTTGGGTATGTAATAATTAATTTATTTTTAATTTGGGCTTGTAATAACTATTTTTATTTTTATTTTTCTTTTATTTTCTTTTATTTTTCTTTTATGGGCTTGTAATTATTATTATTGTTTTTATTTTCTTTTATGGGTTGTGCTAATTTATGCTAGGTTTAGTTCAAAAACTTTTCCAAAGCCCAATTTTAAACCAAAAACAAAATCCCTTATTAAAACCAAAACCCACTCAAAAACCAAATCTTCGTAACCCTTGTGGGCCAAATTGTTTCCGATTGCTCTGTCTGACCAACATGTTAGTTGAGGTACCTACAAGGATATGATTGTGACCTATAGAGACCAAACAAACAGACTTGTTAGAATTAATCAAGAAGAACCTATCGAAATTCTGAGTTCTGAGGTAGACAGCCCAGATCAATCCGAAACAATGGGAGAACCCCGTACCCTCAAGGATTATATGTACCCAACTAGAGCCAGTCAACCTTCTTGTATTGTGCTACCCAAGGCTAATGGCCATTATGAGCTGAAATCAAGCACAATACAGATGCTTCCTATTTTTAGAGGTGTTGAGAATGAAAACCCGTACCACCACGTGAGAGAATTCGAGGAAATTTGTGGAACTCTGCGTTTCACTCAAATGTCCGACGAAACCCTAAAGTTAAGGCTTTTTCCTTTCTCCCTGAAAGATAAAGCAAAGGCCTGGCTTTATGCTTTACAGCCTCAATCCATCATGACATGGGATGACCTCATAAAGGAATTTTTCAAAAAGTTTTTCCCGAATCACAAGGCTGCGACAATTCGTCAAAGTCTAAATAGCTTTGTGCAATTAGAGGGTGAGACCTTAGCTAGATACTTGGAGAGATTCAATGAATTATTGCTCCAATGTCCCCATCATGGTTTTGAAAAATGGAGACTTGTGCAAATTTTGTATGAAGGTCTAGATGTGTCCACCCGAACAACGGTTGAGTCGATGTGTAATGGTCTATTCGTAGACAAAACTGCTGATGCGTCTTGGGACTTCTTGATTGAAGTAGCTGAAAAGACGCAACAGTGGGAATCCATCCGTGAACCCAGAAAGACTACATCCGAAGCGAAGGCTTTTAGGATTGAAGCAGATTTCGAGGGAAGAGCAAACATGGCATCAATAGTTAGGAGATTAGAAGAGTTAGAACTACATAAAAATTCAAAACCTTCCACCACTACTCTCCGAGAACATGTCGCTTCGTCTGTATGTGCCGCTTGTAACGATCCCAACCATCAATTCCAAAATTGTCCCGATTTGCTTGCAGTCCAGGAATCTAGGCTTGAACAGGCACATGCCATGTTTCAAAAACAAGAACATAACCCTATTCACAGACCTACAATCCAGGATGGAGAAACCACCCTAACTTTTCATGGTCAAAGGACCCACTCAGGGAGGACCATCTCAACCCAATCAGAGCTATCAAAACAATCAGGGATATCAGAACAATCAAGGTTATCAACACCCGAGAAACCCTCAACAACAATCAAACTCTCAACAACAATCATATCCTCAACACAATACCGACAAGAGATTATCCACCCTAGAGGAAATGTTCCAGAGTTTGATGCAAAGTCAGAAAAATCTAGATCAAAAGATGGATCAAATGTGTGAGAGAGAAAAGGGTAAACTTCCGAGCCAACCCCAACAAAATCCAAAGAGGATATTTCAAACAGGCACAACATCCTGCACTGAAACCTCACCCGATCAAGTCCATGCCATTACCACCCTCCGAAGTGGTAAAGTCATCGAGAACAACGTGGGCGAACCTAATGAATCTGATACAAATTCCACGCTGTCTCCACAACCCCAGAAAACCAAAGAATCTGAGCAAGTTGGAAAATCTGACAATTCTACTGCTGTGAATGTCCCTTTGCCAACTCATTCTCCTGTTGCCCCATTTCCTCAAAGATTGATCTATCAACAGAAAAGTACCCATTACATGAGATGTTAGATCTGTTCAAGAGAGTCAACATCAACATTCCTTTTCTTGAAGCAATCAAGCAAATCCCTGCTTATGCCAAATTCCTCAAAGACTTGTGTACTCAAAAGCGCAAGCTCAATGTGCAAAACGTGCTTTCTTAGCTGAGCAGGTGAGTTCCATCATTCTGAACAAAACTCCACCCAAGTTTAGGGATCCAGGATGTCCAACAATTTCTTGCACTATAGGAGAACACACGGTCAATAAAGCGTTATTAGACCTAGGTGCAAGTGTTAACCTACTGCCATATTCTGTTTATGAGCAGTTAGGTCTTGGGGAGTTGAAACCAACATCTATCACTCTACAACTGGCAGACCGATCTGTCAAGATTCCTCGTGGAGTGGTCGAAGACGTTTTGATCAAGGTTGACAAATTCTATTTTCCCGTAGACTTCATTGTCTTAGACACTCAACCTGTACAAAACCCAGACTGTCACATTCCTGTCATCTTAGGACGTCCTTTCTTGGCTACGTCCAACGCGATCATTAATTGTCGTAATGGAGTGTTGAAACTGTCTTTTGGTAACATGACGGTAGAATTGAATGTGTTCGATATTAGTCAACAACCTGTGAATCTTGATGATGATGATGTGCATGAAGTTAATATGATTGAAGGATTAATGCAAGATTCGTTGACTAACATTCTATCCGTCGACCCCTTTCAAGCATGTATGGAGAACTTTAACTCAGATTCCTATGATGATGCATACTGTAGTGACGTCCTATCTCTGCTCGAATCTGTACCTCAAATGGACATCACTGAAAGGAAATATGAAGTGGAACCACCCTTACTCTGATTCCAAGCTATTCCATCCATTGTTGAGCCACCCAAGCTTGAATTGAAAACATTGCCTAGTACGTTGAAGTACGCATTCCTAGGTTCTTCTGATACTTTACCCGTCATTATTTCATCATGTTTAGACACGGAACAGGAAAGTAAGCTTTTAGAAGTACTTAAGGAACACAAAGAGGCCTTAGGATGGACCATCTCAGATCTCAAAGGAATTAGTCCCACCATTTGCATGCACCACATTAACCTTGAAGAGAATGCCAAACCATCTAGGGAAATGCAAAGGAGACTTAATCCTAACATGAGAGATGTAGTCAAAGGAGAGATCCTGAAACTACTTGATGCGGGTATCATATACCCAATACCTGATAGCAAATGGGTTAGTCCCATTCAAGTTGTGCCTAAGAAGTCAGGCATTACTGTAGTTCAGAACGACAAGAATGAATTAGTCCCTACTCGTACAACCACAGGATGGCGAGTATGCATCGACTACAGGAAGTTGAACACAGTAACAAGGAAGGATCACTTCCCGCTCCCTTTCATTGACCAAATGCTAGAACGTGTGTCTGGACACAGTCACTACTGTTTTCTAGATGGCTTTTCCGGTTATAACCAAATTCACATTGCTCCAGAAGATCAGGAAAAAACTACATTCACGTGTCCATTTGGGACGTTTGCTTATAGACGTATGCCCTTCGGGTTGTGTAATGCACCTGCTACTTTTCAGCGTTGCATGATGAGCATTTTTTCTGACATGATAGATAGTTTTCTCGAGATCTTTATGGATGATTTCTCTGTTTTTGGTTCCTCGTTTGACGAATGTTTGAAGCATCTTGCCCTCGTGATATCCAGATGTAAAGAAAAGAACCTTGTTCTAAATTGGGAAAAATGCCATTTTATGGTGAATTCAGGAATAGTTCTAGGACACATCATCTCAGAAAAAGGAATTGAAGTGGATAAAGCTAAAGTTGACCTCATTCAACATCTACCACAACCTCGCTCTGTGAAGGAGATCAGATCATTTCTAGGTCATGCTGGTTTTTACCGGCGATTCATCAAAGATTTCAGCAAAATCTCCAGACCTCTGTGCAGTCTTCTCTCCAAAGATGTTGCCTTCAATTTCGATGCTGCTTGTGTGAAGGCATGGGAGGAATTAAAAACCCTTCTCACCACCGCTCCTATAGTCCGACCACCCGATTGGAAGCTTCCGTTCGAACTTATGTGTGATGCCTCTGATTATGCTGTTGGTGCTGTTTTAGGACAGCGAGTTGATAGACTACCATATGTGATATACTATGCTAGCAAAACCCTTAATGATGCCCAACTCAATTATTCAACTACCGAGAAGGAATTGCTTGCCGTCGTTTTCGCATTAGACAAGTTTAGATCTTATCTGATAGGGTCTAAGATCATCATATACACAGACCATGCGGCTTTGAAGTATCTTCTTTCCAAGAAGGATGCTAAAGCTCGCCTTATTCGATGGATACTCTTATTACAGGAATTCGATCTCGAAATCCGTGATAAGAAAGGTTGTGAGAATGTGGTTGCTGATCATTTGTCTAGATTAACTTTAGAGTCTATTGATGAATTTGAGCTGATTAGAGAATCATTCCCAGATGAACAGCTGATGTCTATCTCAGACCTTCCTTGGTTTGCTGATATTGTTAACTACCTCGCTACAGGTAGGATGCCCTCACGTTGGTCGAGACAAGACCGCTCTAAATTCTGGCTGAAGTTAAACATTTCCTTTGGGATGACCCATATTTGTTTAAGTACTGCCCAGACCAAATCATTAGGAGATGTGTCCCCAACACTGAACAGAAAGATGTGATATCTTTCTGTCATGACCAAGCATGTGGAGGCCATTTCAGTGCCAAGAAAACCGCTGCAAAGATCTTGCAGTGTGGATTCTATTGGCCATCATTGTTCAAGGATTGCCATGATTATTGTGTTGCTTGTGAACGCTGTCAAAAGCTAGGAAGCATTTCGAGGAGAAACATGATGCCATTGAACCCCATTTTGATTGTGGAGATTTTTGATGTTTGGGGGATAGACTTCATGGGTCCATTTCCCATGTCTGACAGCAAGTTGTACATCCTAGTCGCAGTTGATTACGTTTCTAAGTGGGTAGAAGCCATAGCAACCAGAACAAATGACCACAAGGTGGTACTTTCATTTCTAAAGGAAAACATATTTGCACGTTTTGGTACCCCTAGAGCTATCATCAGTGACGGCGGTTCACATTTTCGTAACAAGTACTTTGAGTCTTTAGTACGCAAGTATGGCATAACTCACAAGGTTGCTACTCCGTACCACCCTCAGACGTGGACAAGTGAAGTTTCTAATAGGGAAATTAAGCACATTCTGAGAAGAGACGGTTAACCCGTCTAGGAAAGATTGGTCATTAAGATTGAATGATGCTTTGTGGGCCTATAGAACAGCTTATAAGACACCAATTGGCATGTCCCCCTATCGTCTAGTGTATGGAAAGCCGTGCCATCTACCTGTGGAATTAGAACATCGTGCTACTGGGCAATCAAGCTGAACTTTCTCTGGACGAAGCTGGAATTCAAAGGAAACTTCAACTCAACGAGTTGGAAGAATTGAGAAATGAGGCTTATGATAGTGCCAAGTTATATAAGCAGAAGATGAAGATGTTTCATGACAAGCGTATTCTACGCAAATCCTTCACTCCTGGTCAGAAAGTCTTGCTGTATGACTCCCGATACATCTTTTTCCAGGAAAACTGCGTTCCAGATGGAAGGGTCCGTACCTAGTACGCACAGTTTTTCCTCATGGAGCTGTAGAGCTGGAGGATGTTCCAACAAGAACGTTTTCAAAGTCAACGGGCAGAGATTAAAGCCATTCCTTGAGCCATTTCCACCCGACATTGAAACAACCAACCTGGAGGACCCAGTCTATGTGGACTAAACTGGTCCACTCTTTCCCTAAATAACCAAAAAGTTTTCCAAATCTTTCCCTAAAAACCAAAATTTTCTTTTTCCCATCAAAACCAAATGTCTCCCAACAAACCAAATTTTTCCAAAAAGTCCAATCCCATTAAAAACCAAATTTTCTTGTAGATAATGTGTTAGTTAAATTTCCTTTTGTATATTTTGTGCTCATCCATTGTGACTCCTAATATGATGGATTTTTGCCTTGAATAACGGAGCTTTCGCCGTACAATCGGGTATTCTCTCTCCTTTTACTCTACTCAGCATGTTCCTCTTCATATATTGTTTTATAATTCTTTCCATATTTTGAAACATTGAGGACAATGTTTAGTTTAGGTTTGGGGGTATAGAGTAGATACCATGATAATATGCTATAATTGAAAACAAACTCCTTCTTTTTGAAAAAATTAAAAATTCCAAAAAAAAAAATTGAAAAATCAAAAAAAAAAATTAAAAAATTGAAAAAATCATAAAAATGGAGCTCATTTACCTTGAAATGTTGACTCTTGTGCAAATATGTAATATTAGGAGTCTTAGTCTAGATATTTAGGCACCCTGATTCTAGCACAATTCACATAGTGATAAGAAATTTGCACGCGCACGATCTACCAATACATGTATGGCCTCGATCTTCAAGGTGTTTGATAGGAAGTTACGATTGCCAATCACTTTAGAATACTGAACGAAACTTGACTAGCTTGTTCTTTGGTTGGTTGGGATAGAAGGTGGAGGTTACATTAAGAAAGACAACCATCGAATTTAACTGGGTGCATCAAAAAGGGCTACCTCTTGCAAAGTGTCATGTAATTTTGTTTCCTTTTGTATATGTATCAAAAGTGTTTCCTTCTTAAAAAAAAAAAAAAAAAAAAAAAAAAAAAAAAAAAATCAAGTATTTATCAATTCCATCTCTCTTGTTCCAAAAATAAAAGAGAGTAGTCAATGTAAATAAGAGTCATGTAAATAGTCATTTTGTTGTTTCATTGTAATAAGCAAGGAGGGTGTATGCCATTGATGTACAACGCGAGTAATTGTGAAATACCTCCAACTCATTCACAATTCTCGTAAAGTCCGGACAGCTAGCTAGATTTCGACCTTGGTTCTTAGCCTGAGAAACTATCTCTTGGTGATTAGTAGTCATAACTTCGATCTTTCTTTACACATGTGTAGATACACTTTACACTCTTATCACATGTCTTTTTTGTTATCAGTGCTAGGATTGTGCCTTGATAGCTAGATTGACATCTCCATTTTGCTGTGAGCTTAAACTGTTTGCACATGTCACATTTGATGGAATCTGAGCTTATATTTTGACCTAGAACTTTGTAGGTACGTTCTAAGCAAACCTTCACGAGACTTCAACTCGTCCACTAGGGACACTTAGTGGTTTAAAAGGCTTAGTGCATACGCTAAATGCATTCGAGAGACCAGCGACAGTGGTATAGGTAGGATTTCCTTAGTTTTGTTTTACTTGAGGACAAGTAAAATTCAGGTTTGGGGGTATTTGATGAGTGCCAAATATTGTATATATTTATCCCTTTTTGTTGGCATTTAACTCATCTTTTGTGCATTAATTCTACATTTTATCCCATATTCTGTATTTTCATTGTTTTCAAGAATAAATATTTTTCTTACTTAATTTTGCATTTTTAGGTAATAAATAAAGTTTGGATGAATTGCGGAGCGAAAAGAGAGAAAAGTAGTGAAAAGCCGGGAGGAATTACACAAGGAAGCCGCGAAGAATGTCGTGCACAAGACCAAAAGGCTAGAAGTGGGCTTGAAGAGGAAGAATTGTTCTTAAAGAAGACATGGGCCTGGCATACCCAAGGCCCAAAACCCTCACCCAAAACCCTCACCCAAACCCATTTTCTATATCCAAGCCCGTCTCGGATTTCAGCCGTCAGATCGAAGCATTTCAGCATCCTACGGTCGCTCCTATGCCTGTGCATCAAATCCCGATGATTCCGCTAAACACTACAACACCTAACCTAATCTCGCACCGTAGACTTCGTTGTATTTTACATCCTACGGTCGCTACAAGCTACTTCTTCCTTATCCGTCCGATCCACCTACCATCTCCATATCCAGCGGCTTCAGCTCGTGGTACACACATCTTGATACACCCGCCTAACACACTAATACTCGAACCCTATGACCTAGCCAAACAGCTCCCTACCCTAACCCATATCGACCTCCACCTTCTTCTTCCTCTCCCCCTCTCTGCAACAGAACCACCATACCCTGCCGTACCACCACCTATTCCACTACCTACACCAACTACCACCAACTCCACCATCTCCATCATTACCCGACACGACCCATCCCCCTAATTCGAAGCGCTTTAACCTCTCTCACCAACTGACCTAGGTGAGGGTTGATAAAACACCTCAAATTAGGGAGCAATTGTAGCGATTGGGAGCAGGAGAAGAACCGAGAGAGGCAGAGAAGACATGGGGCGACGTCAATTCAAAGTTTTGGTGAGTAAATTTCGGAGATTGAAGACCCTAATTTCAATTCTAGGGTTTCGGAAAAATTGGGTATTTGGTGATATAAATAGGGGGAGTATAAATTTGTAATGTTTTGTTGTGTGTGAGAGGGGGGGGGGGCATCAATAGGATCTCTGGACTAGCCAGGAGAGAATTGAAACAAAATTTTATGCAATTCCAATTTCTGTTCTTCTTATGCAGTTAACAGTTGAATGTTATGTGTATGTTGTGTTTGAATTATTTTGTATGATGAATGCTTGTGTTTGTAATATGTTGAGCATGAGCTAAGTAGCATTAAGTTAAGGCTCAGTTGAAGCCTTATGCACTGTCAAATGGTGAATTGCTAGGATAGTTATCCTGATGTATGTTTTGATTGAGCAATGGGAAGAGATTAATGCTTATAGTGCCTGTGATTGATTGTTCTGTCAAAAGACAGTCAATGCTAGGGGCAAACTAGTGAGCAAGTTAGTTTTCCTCCCATTCTAGATGTATGCATAGGATTTTTAACTCAACCTAGAAATATGTTGTTTGATTAGGACACAAGGTGGATACTAAGCCTTAGCTTAGCCACAATCCCTATTACTGTCACTTATTTGTTTAGTCCTTACCTGTTTAATCTTTGCCTGTTTAATCTCCTTACCTGTTTTACTTGTTGAATTTCTTGCAATCTGTAGCTGTTGTGCACTGAAATCAGTGCACAAACTCACCTCTGCCCTTGGCTCACAGCCTTGGTTCCTTGCTGTTTTGTCATTTGCTTTGCTTTGCTAACTGTTTTAGTGCTATTCACTGCCTTCATCCATCACTGCTCACTGCCATAGTGCTTTGCACTCATTGATAGCTTAGGAAAACTTCTTGTATGCTCCCACTCCCTGTGGACAAACCCCTACTCATCCCTATACTATAAAACTTGGCCTTGTATACTTGCAAGTTTTGTGTGCAACCCCATTTCCACACCACCACCCGCAGCGTCAAGAGATTCATATCACTTGTTTGGAGTCCTTCATAGAAGTATTGGATTATCATAGCGTCACTGAATTGGTGGTGAGGACAGCTTGCCACCAATCACTTGTATCGTTCCCAACATTCATATAAAGATTCTCCCATATTTTGCTTCATCCCGCAAATCTCCTTACGAATTTGAGTAGCCTTTGATGCTGGAAAATATCTCTCTAAAAAGAGTTTCTTCAACCCATTCCATGTTGTGACACTTCTGGAGGGCAAGTAATACAACCAATCCTTAGCACTATCCGCCAAAGAGAATCGGAAAACTTTCAACATTGCACCATCCGCATCAGTATCCGCTGGAAGCATGGCCGTGACAATGGTGTGGAAGTCCATAATATACTTGTTTGGGTCTTCATTCACCATGCCATAGAACTTTGGTAATTCTCTAAGCAACCCCGGATTGATCTCAAAAGTAGAGTTTGTTTGAATACACCATTGCTGTGTATCCAGCTTGTGAGAAGCCAAGTCCTTGAGTGTACGATTTGCATCACCCATTGCTTATTCTTTTTCTTCAAAAGGTGGTCTTGTTCAACCGGAACCTCTTGTTCTTCTTCTAGTTGCAACTCTTCTTCCACTTCTAACTCTTGTTCTTCCGTCGTGTCTTGATTTGGTTGGAGTATTGTGCCTCTTCGAGTAGCTATCCCGCACCTTGGATAGTTCCAATCTTTAAAAGCCAGGGATTAGGTACCTGAAAAACAATTCTCACAAACAAGTAAGAAAAACGAAACAAGAAACAAAAAGCAAATACGGAAGCAGAAATGATGATAAGAAACTAAAAACTTAATAACTAGTCGTATGCCTCCCCGGCAACGGCGCCAAAATTTTGATCGTTGTCGTATGCGTCAAAAATAAATTCACTTTCCTAAAGTATATGATAAGAAAGAGTTCGTTTCCACAGAGAGCCGATTGTAGCTATTAAGTATTCAATTTCCTAAGTAACCAATTAGGGGATTTCTGATTTTATAAAGCAATATGAATTAAATTAAAAGCAAAGTAAAAAGTAGAATGTAATCAATGAGAGAAAGATATTGGTCAAGGAGTTCATCTTCTATCTTAAACAAGTTCTTTCATACATGATTAGAATTACAATTTAATCTCTTTTATTATCAAAAGTCTAGAGAATCAAGAGAGCAAGATAATCTATTAATTTCCTAAGTTCATCAACATACACATTAGAGCTGCGTATGTGAATTCTACCTAAAGAATAACCTAACGCCTTGCGCTAATTAAGTTCAATTCCCATGAGCATTAAGTTTTGGAAATAGGCTAATCAATGCAACTGTCATACATTGTGCATGACAATTCGGACAAAGGTCAATCTCTACATATGATTACAAGAGTGTATCACTACAAACCGTAATCATATCATGCTCTTGTATTCGGGGTTATCGCTTGATGAAAAACCCTAAAATAGTTATGGACAAGGATGCAAGTTCAATTAATTGGCCACTTAACTAACCAAACATCTAAATCCTATCACAATACATCAATCATGTGATTATTAAAACAATAGAGATTTGAACGATAATCAAGAGAGAAAACTAATGCATTAATCAAGCACAAGTTGTAGATATAGGACTACGTCCTTAACCAATAATATAAGATTTAGCTACTCATAGCTATGGAGTTCATCATACTCAATAATCAAATAAAGAAGATGAAAAATAAATACGAAAGCAAACCCTAGTTGTGTAATCAAAAGTGGCTATCTCCTTAGCTTCAAATAGAATACGTCATCTTAAAAGTTGTAGAAGTCTTCTCTTTTATAGCTCCTCTTGTTCCAAAATTAGGTCCAAGTCTTCAAAGTCCATTAGATGAAAATCCACGTGGTCCAAAAGTGAGAAAAAACCATGTAAAAACTCTGCCAAATCGTCGTCGGAAATGGCCGGAAGTTGGACGGAAAAGGGTCTCAGGTGACCGTCAAAGTCCGCCCGGTCACCGGTCAAACGGATCAACTCGGTCAAGGTCAGACGGGTCAACTCGATTACAGTCAGACCGACTCAGAGGCTGAGTCAAACAACTCAGCTGAGTCAGAGTCTAACTGGTCTGACTTGTCAGGCCATAGTCTTGCACTGGCCATATCTTCTGATGCACAATCATTGTGCATAATAGCTCCTTAGCCAGCCATCTTGGTTGTGTATAACTTTGCTGCCATCTTGGCTCTTCCATTCTCAGTTAAACTCAAAATTGACAAAAACCCATTCATCTGAACTCATCTCCCACATCCACTGGTACATCACCTTGCTGCTTGAATTCATCATCAACTTCCTACAAATTGGTCTCAATTCCTTCACCACAGTAAACCCATTTCCAAAATCAACAGCAAACCCCCAACATTTCCATCTCAAATTCAACCAATTTCTCTTCTGCTCTTCTCGATTCCATGTACAGCTGCAATAATTTCTCAATCTCTCATCAAGAACCCTCACCCATCTTTCGATTTCAGACTCATTTCCATCTCTGATTTAGCCACAAATTCATCACAGATTCAATCAATTTCTCTGCATCTCGACTCGTCTCTTTCGAGAACAACAGCAGCAGTGGCTGCTTTCTTTTTTCGATTTCAGCTGCTAATGATTTGGGGAGAGAAATGTTAGGGTTGGGATATAGAAGATGGATTTGGATCTGGGTAATATGGGCCAGATTCAGACACCCCAGTACTTTAGATAAGGGTCACCCAGATGATAACCCCTTAACCTCGGCTCGAGTGTATTTAGTACTCCTCCAAATAGAGTTGCCCCTTAACTTTAACTGGGCTCCAGATAGTGTTCGCCAAGGGATGACAACTATGCTCTTTTGCTCAAATCGGGTGAACGCTCTTTTCTTCTCTTGAATTCTTCCACCAACAGCAGCCGTCTCTTACTTCTCATATCCACTTCTTCTCTACAATTTCTCTTCATCACTAAAGAAGTCGTGCTTTTCAGACATAAATTTGCATCACTAAAGCCGACATGCTTTTCAGACAAAAATTAAGAAATAGAAGCAAATAATGAGAAATAGTTTGTCTCCAACAGCATTTGCATCTTTTTGTTCCAAATGACTCCAAAGTACCTAAATACTCAAAAAAAAAACATAAGATACATAATTTACAAGAAAACTTAGCAAAGAAAGCATAAATACTAGATATAAAATTAGGTGTTTTAGACACCTATCAAATTCCTCCACACTTAGACTTTGCTAGTCCTCGAGCAAATCAAACAAAATAATTGTAAGACATACATACAACTCCGTGTCGCTGAGGATACGGTTACTCTTAGCATGAATAACAGGCCTTTGAACCTCTAGGTGTCCCTAGTGGACGAGTTATAGTCTCGTGAAGGTTTACAAGAGGTGTACCTACAAAACCTTTTCTTCCAAATTCCAACTACCTGTGAAAAGTCTATAAGTGACAATAAACATTTTGTACTTGGCATACTATCAATGATCACAAGAGGAAGTACCCACTTTCAAATCCAATTCATAAATTAGTAGTAAAGCTTTATCAGAAAGTTAACACAACCACAATACTCGGAATCGAATCAACCACAATCACATGAAAAGATTAAGAAGATGGATATAGAAAGTAGATGGTGGCGAACTGTTGACTAAGGTGAACGGTGTTTCCCATATCTGTCTGAAGGTCACTGCCAAAACAAACCTAAAAACCCAATTGGATTGAGCTACTGGTCCGAATACTAATATCAACACAGCTGGCATATACAAGGGAACCAGCGGTCGACAAACTTAATTTTAGATCAATTCACTGGCATATACAAGGGAACCAACGATTGATTTTATTAAACACAATAATAATTTTTTTTTTTTTTTATAAACATCATGATTGGATCTTGTGGATCCAAGCGCATGTTTCTTGTCAGCAGATTACATGATAGTTCCCTTGGATCCTGCACTCCACGCTTGCTTAGGCGACGGAGACAGGAAGAACACACACATAATGCTTTATCAAATTCATTGTCGTTCACTTAAGCTACAGTTATGAACCAAAAGAAAATATCAAATTCATTGTCGTTCATTGAAGTCGTGATCAACACAACAAGAGGTCGCTATCTAATAAATACTAACCCAAAAACAAAATACTGATTGAAAAGCTCTTGAAAAATACTAGTACTACATGCAAAGGAGTTTCTATTTTGTCTTTGTAAAGTTAGTAGGAATTTCATTTTCGGGAGAGATCGCATTCACACGTTAGTTTTGATATGGGTACGTGGAAGATTTATGTACCGGAAATGTTAACAGTGATTAAACAAGTCCAAGGACGTAATCAACAAATGATGAGTCCAAAATTCTTGAACGAATTGAATTTGCTTGAAGCTACTGTGTGCTTTAACATTTAAACAAAATCATCTTCAAAAGTCATTAGATCTCTCCATTACTTTGCGGCTAGGCTGCCGATGTTGAATGTCATTTGAACAAGTCAGACTCAGCGTGCGCATCATTCTTTGCATGTATGACAATTTATCAATTCACTAGAGAAGTTTCAGTCTATTTTGTATCATTCTGAGAAGAAAAATGGTAAACTCAAACAAGTCATTTACGTGAAAGCTCCTGCATCAGATTTTCAATGTAGTGAATTTGTGGGCGTTTAAAAACATTATACTATTTACAGTGGTCGACAATATACATAGCATAAATTCCACAAGATTATCCATACAGATTATATAAAAAAACATTTGAAACCATGATCCTGAATTAAACAAAGTCACGTTATTCTTTATGCCCCCACTGAAATTTGATCTAGTGGCTTGATCCTTGAACAGGCAAGAAAAATTGCTTGCAATCTTATCTGTCTCCTTGTCTTGTGTACATTATGACGACCGCTTCCATATCCACACGGACAATACATACATTATCTCCAATAATTTTCAAGCATGCCCATTTGACAAAAGAAACTTCGATAACATAATGTTACCCCATGCTGTCACCGTTCACATCTAGCTTCTTGGTGCAGAGCTCTTTGGCACCGTGAAACCGATTTTAAACCTTTTGGCCAGAACATGGTTGTTGCATAAGTTATCAAATTTCATGAAAAATATAAAATCAAGTGAAATCCCAAACCTATTTATTATGGGTAGGAAAATATAAAATCAAGTGAAATCCCAAACCTATTTATCATGGGTAGGAACAATACAGCCGTCAAAAGGGATTTGTATACATACTGTTTTGTCCAACCGGGGACGATTTTTTGGGGGGAAATAAACGTTTGGTACTTTTTTAGACGGTCTCAAGTCTGCTTGGTCCTTTGGGAAAACGCGCTTTATGTTTGGTCCATAATTATTTTAAAATATAAAACGGACAAAAATATTCATCTGTGTTAATTCCTACTTATATTCGTACAGGAGTTCATTCTGTTTGATGAACTAGGAGTTCATTCTTTCAAATGAACACCTAATAAAACCAAACTAAATCACTTATAAAACAGAGTTCATTCTGTGAAATGAACACAACGCAAAACTTTATTATTTTGACAAAAAAAAAACATAGTTCATTCTTTCAAATGAATACACAACAAGAACAAACCAAATTCAAACTAAAATAGAGTTCGTTCTAATTAAAATGAACACATAACAAAAAATTTGTTATTATGAATAAAAACCAGAGTTCATTCTTTCAAATGAACAACTAATCAAAACAAACTAAATCAAGACTAGGATAGAGTTCATTCTTAAAAATGAATACATAACAAAAAACAGAGTTCATTCTTTCGAATGAACACATAACAAAAATTATGTTATTATGAATAAAAAATAGAGTTCATTCTTTCAAATGAATACCTATACCTAATCAAAACAAACTAAATCAAGACTAGAATAGAGTTCATTCTTAAAAATGAATACATAACAAAAACAGAGTTCATTCTTTCGAATGAACACATAATATAACATTCATTATTATGAAGAAAAACAAGAGTTCATTTTCCGAATGAACACCTAATAAAAAATACAGATCTACAAATTCATCATCTTCATCGTCTTCAACAACAAACAGAGAAGAAGAATACAGATCTACAAATTCATCATCTTCGACGTCTTCAACATCATCTTTATAAGCAGCAACATCAAACAGAGAAAGAAAAACACACAAATCTTCATCTCAAATCTTCGTCTTCATCATCTTTATATGATTCAACAGAAAGAAATCTCATCGTCTTCCATAATCAACCTTCATCATCTTCATAAAACCACATCAACAACAACATTAACAAAAAGAAATCTCATTGTCTTCCATAATCAACCTTTTTTTTTGATACGCTAGACGCATCTAGCAACTAAGAACTTACTCTTCTAACTCGACGCGAATAGGCTCTACCAGCACTATCCTCAAGAAAATGACAATTTATTACATCAAGTGCAGTATGAAACCACTGACCCTCAAGAACCCTCTTACCAGCCACTCCATTTACTTCTCTGTATTGGTGGGTGAAAACAATACTTTTGAACTTAGTCTTCAGTGAGTTTATATCTTCAATAAGCCTTTGCAATCTCCATGGTGGCTTGATCTTTGGATCACAAAGTTGAATGGTATAAGTGGATCACTTTCGACCTTCAACTTTTGAATACCCAAAGCAACAACAATTTTGAGACCGTCACGAACATCCCATACCTCAGCATCATTATTCCCATTGAAGTATATGTGTTTGCAATAACAGGCTACAAATCTCCCATCATTAGCTCTAATAACTCCTCCAGTCCCTGCAATAACACCACCAGCGGAAGCACCATCAATGTTTATTTTATGAAAACCATTACTAGGGAACCTCCAAGGGATGTTAATTTCCTCATAACCATGAGTATCTCCTTCCATGCCGTTAACAACATAATAATACTCCCTGGCACACCTTAAAGCCCTCGCAAGAACTTCCTGGGCATGAAATTTTTCTTGTTCAAACACAAACTTGTTCCTGGCAATCCAAGTACTCCAAAGCAAAAAAGGAAATATAAAACACCATTTTATACCTCCTATTCTACCTTTAAATGAACACACGGATTTAAATGAGGACTGGGACAAAGTAACATTTACTGGTCTAAAACCAATCCAACTCAAACATTTACTCCGCACAGGCCAAACAGCGCTGCAATTAAAGAAAAGATGATAGGTGGTTTCAAAATCCTGATCACAAAGTAAACACCCTGGATGATTACACATACCTTTCCTGTAAAGAGACTCATGCAAATTAAGTTTATTGTGACACAGTTGACACAGAAAGAATTTAATCTTATGTGGGCATTTAAGCTTTCACAAATACTTCCAGTCTGGATTCCTGGCAGGAAAAGAAGGGGTTTTGGAGTTCAAATAATGATAAGCATCTCTAACACTCACCGCACCGTCACTACTACCAGCCCAAATAAGCATGTCCTTAGTATTTTCACAAACAGTCAATGGAATTGACTTGATTTGCTCAAACATCTGGGAAGACACCAAGTTCTCAATCTTACTTAAATCCCAATCATTAGAGTTAGTATCAATAATGTCACTAACTCTGATGTTTGGATTAAAAACATTACTCAAATCGACTATAGCAGAGATGGGTAAGTTTCCAATCCAAGAATCATCCCAAAGGTTCACATCCTTACCATTACCAATACTCCACCTTAGACTCTCTCTAATAGAATTCTTACCTTTAATGATGCTTTTCCAACTGGTTGAGCTACCATTGCTAGTTGTAGAAGACCAGAAATCACCTTCCTTAACATATTTGGCCTGCAACAATCTAGACACAATAGTTGTGGGGTTATCAAAAATCCTTCAGGCCATTTTAGCTAATAAAGCCAAGTTATTAGTCTCCAAATCCCTCAAGACGATACCACCATGCTCAATGGGACTGCAAGCATTTTAGTACTTTCTTTATCACCACCCCACAGAAAATCCCTCTTATATCTGTTTAGCTTATTATATAAGCCTTTTGGTAACTTTAACAAGGACATGACATAATTAGTTACAGGGTCCAAAACAGATTTAAGTAGTGTTATTCTACCAGCAATATTTAGGTCCCTAGCTTTCCAACCATGCAGCCTATTTTCAATCTTTTCAACGATCTCTAAATAAGTTTTCGCACTAATCCTACCCCACTGCATATGAATTCCCAAATATTTCCCTGGGTTAGTGGCCACTTGAACATTAAGAGCTCTAGCCATACCTTTAGTGAAACTCCTACCCAAATTAGAAGAAGTAATAAGGGTGAATTTGGTCTTACTTATAATCTGGCCAGACCACCTACAAAACTTATCCAAAATCTTCCTAAGATTACAAGCATTTTTGTAGTTGGCCTTCACAAAAATGACATTATCATCAGCATATAACGAATGGGTAATTTTAGGAGCACCTCTAGATATAGCAAACCCATCAATAGACTTATTATTGATACCCCGTTGGATTAACCTTGACAAAGCTTCAAGACACAAAATAAAGATAAAAGGGGACAAAGAGTCCCCTTGTCTAATCCCATTTGAAGGTTGAAAGCTTATACTCGGAGATCCATTAACAAGTACCTGAAAAGAAACAGTCTCAATATTTTTCATCACCCAATTGATGTATCTCGAATCAATACCAATACTAGAAAGGACTTGATGAATGAAAGACCAATTAAGCCTATGATAAGCTTTGTCAAAATCAAGCTTCAAGGCCATCCAACCCTTAGCACCTTTTTTGTTTTTGAAAGAATGAAAATTTCATTACAAATAACAGCAGAATCAAAAATCGATCTACCAAAAACAAAAGCATGCTGATTGACCGAAATCAACTTATCAAGAAGAGGCCTAATTATGTTCACTAGAATTTTAGTGATAATCTTCATAGAGAAATTGCACAAACTAATTGGTCTATACACCTTAATGGAGACGGGGCTAGATCTTTAGGAATCAAAGCAATGAAAGTCTTATTAAGACTTGGGTCCAGCTGACCAGTTTGAAATAAATCTTTCACAAGACCAATAACATTTTTACTTACCTCCTTCCAGTACCTTATGAAGAACAGACCTTGTAATCCGTCGGGACCCGACGCCTTTAGGGATTCAAGTTGCTTCACAACTAGCTTAATTTCTTCCACAGAAACATCTTTAACCGGAGTTAAATTATCCTCATGAGCTATCACATTAGGAAACAACTGACCAATTTCCTGACAATCTAAATCATTAGTAGATGAATTAAATAACTCATTAAAATGACTCATAACGTGTTGTTCGATGTCCTTGATATTATCCAACCATCTTCCTTCACTATCCTTGATTCTAATGATAGAGTTCTTAGATCTTCTAACAATCGTAGAAGTATGAAAGAATTTGGTATTAAGGTCACCCTCCCTCAGCCACCTAACTCTAGACTTTTGTTTCCAAAACATTTCCTCCATTTTAAGAAGTCTTAAATATTCAATTAAACAATCTGTCATATAACTTTTGTGCTCAAGGGAAGGATTTAAACCGAAAGTATTTTGGGCGAGCACGAGGTTTTGGTGCGCCATCCCGATTTGGGAATCCAGCGAACCAAAAACAGACTTGTTCCATTTTTTAGACTCCGATTGAAGTTTCTCAACACTGTTGCGAAACTGGGCTGAGTTACTAGCATACTCATTATTATTCCAAACCTTTTTGACCACATCTCTATATCTAGGATCCTCGGTCCATATGGCTTCTAACCTAAATGGTCTGGGTCTAAACATATGCTTAGGGTCAAGGTCAATCAAAATAGCCCTATGGTTAGAATTCTAATAGGGAAGATGAATTACCTGGGATTTATCAAATCTGGAGCACTACTGTGAGTTAGCAAGAACTCTGTCAAACCGCTCCTTGATATTAGCCAAACCACTTCTCTTCATCGTGTGCAAATAACAGCAGCAGAAAAGAAGAAAAAAAAAAGAGAAAAAGTATATCTAAAACTAAAGAAAAGAGAAAAAGTGAATCTGAAAATAAGATATTTTCTTCCACTATAAAAGGAAAATTACATCGTCCATGACATCATCCTGCGTGAGTATTATCCACCTTAGGACCAACAATAATATCTAGGACCAAACAACAATATATATTTTAAAAAAGGACCAAACAGACAGTTGACTCAACTGGACCAAACTAACTCTAATATATTATTATTATGACTAATTGGTATTTCCTATATTTTTTTAATAGTTAAAGAGGCTTGTTTTTTGTTTAAGCTTTTTGGGTCTTCGGTATTTTTGTTTTCCGGGTGTTGTGGACTAATAGCGCGCTTGGATACAAATTTGTTTTTGACTTTGACTTATGGAGAAATCGAAGTCAAAAGCAAAACTATTTTGCTTCACAAAAAGTTAACTTCTCGACTTTCAAAAGTTGTTTTGAAATTTGACAGCTAAACTGATTACTGACTTTTCGACTTCTAGAAACCGAAAAGCTATTTCTGATATGCTATCCAAACAGACTATAAGTGATCATCTCTATTTTTATTCTTGGGTTTTTTTATAATATGCTTACTTATCGTAAGCTTTTTCAATATATTTTCTTATCTCTGTCGTGGAAAAAAAAATAGATCAAATAGTTAGAATTATTTTGTTCTACAGTGTAGCAGCCCTGGGCCAAAACACTGGTTTAAACCATCTAGGAAATATCCTAGGTTGTGTCTTTCATATAAATTCAGGATAGTGAAACTTTTAGAAAGGGTTTGACATGAAAGAATCAAACAAACATGAAGATTTCTATTAGTGCATCCAAAAGTTAAAAAGAGAAGATGATCATAGAGATATATGATTCATCATTGAAGATAAATATCACACACTAAAATCAAAAGAAAACAACAACAACTCAAGGTAGAAATGAACAATTCTCAATGAAAAAATCCCACTTAAAAATCTTTTGGAGGTCCCATATATCATTTGACTATATATGCTTTATTTTGTGCTTTAATAAAATCATAAAAATTCAAGAACAATAGACAAAGAGAGAATCCAATGTTTAAAGTGATAATCAATGAAATTTGAGATCTTGTATTTAATCTGCTTCTTCCCATCTGATTGTTGTATTATGTTTAACAGTAGACAAATTAAATACAATTATCCTTAAGTCAAAGAATTTTGGTGATTGTGATATACTAATTTAATCATCATGCTTAATTTGAAGATTTGTGAGTGCATTATCCTGTATTTATTATTTATAATTATAAGAAGAAGAATGGGGGGATTAGGTACATAATGAAGTTGACAATGACAAATATTTCGTGCATTAAAATGGAAAACAACCACAGATATTTGACAACAGTTAAAACAATTAACATAGTGTCCAAGTCAAGCAACTACCCCAAACTGCCACACTTTTAAGTGTTTGACTTTAAGGCTTCCCTAGTTGGCTAGTATGCTCAGCTGGTGCTTTAAATGACAACGCAAGTCCTATATATATGCTGCTATATGGACTGTCTCCGATTCTCCACTGGTCGGTGCTGTGGGGCTCTAGGACGGTACCGCTCTAGCCAAGTTTTAAAATTAAAAGCCGACAATTAAATTTTTCAGTCACCACTGTGGAAATCATTTCCGTCCCTCTACGGATTGAGCAGTTAAAGACGATAAATCGGTCATTGAAAATCGATTGGTAATAAGGTTCTTCCTGCGACTATAAACTACTACTATGAACTTCTTCAATTAATGTGGAATATTGCATCCAAAGACAGTAGGTAGTAGGCTTTATGGGCCTGATAAATCAGCTCAATACGTTAGGCCCATTTCGAAATTCTATCACAACTTACAATTCTTCGACGTGAAAACTACAGGGAGACCCATTCTTACACATTTTCCTACTGTGAAACCCACCCTCACAAAATCTCACGGGGGCACCCAAAAGCAGCCAACAAATTATTTGCAGGCCCAGAGTTTTCAAAATTCGTTTATTTTCTTTTTTATTTCCCAGTTTAGCCTCACTTTCAGTTTCAGTATATCCTGTTTATTTTCGAGAGATTGATTATCGAGAGAGATTACCGAGAGAGATTCAATTTACTCAGCAAAGCTTTAGCCTCACTTGTCCTTGATTACCGAGAGAGATTCAATTTACTCAGCAAAGCTTCAGGTTCGTTCATTTTTATTCCAATCATTGATTCTGATTTTTATTTAATCTTGATTCGATTCTATGTTTTAGTTTATGTAAGATTAGGATCTATTATTTTATGTTTCCGAAGCTTAATTTAGTTTTTCGAATCGTTTTTTAGATCTTTTAAGCTTGTTTTTGAATTTTTTTTTATTTTCTAGGTTTTGAATTTGTTAACATCAATGTAGATCTTTTCGATTAAATTTTTTTGTTTCGATTTCATGTTCCGATGTTGACATACCAATTTTCTAGGTTTTGCTTCTGTTCTGTTGGATTTTTTATTTGATTTGTTTTTCCATTCTTATTTTTGATCTGTTATCTGTTATTGATTTTGATATCCTGTTGATTTCTCATCTGATTATGGTTAATGTAGATTGTTTGCTGTTGTTGATTTGATCTTTTAATTTTGAGTAAGAATTTTTGTGAAGCAATATGCAGGATAGATATGTTTGGTTTTTTCTCTTTTGTGTTTTGCAGGGTGAAAATGCCTGTTGGTAGTGCACTAGCTGTAATTCACTACTTCAGTGAATTCTTAGCACATCCTGTTGATGTCAACACAACTTTGGAGTCTTTGAAGACAACCGTTTGCCAGAACTGGACTCGTTTATTACCGCATCATGTCAGATTTTCCTTTAATGATGGAAGCAAGTTTGTGCGAGTTGATTCTGATATTCTGCTTCAATGTTTTGTATCTCGTTGCCACTGTAAAGGTCAGAAGAGCTTTGATTTACTTGTCGAAGTTGGTTGTAATTCTTCCAGAAGTCGTAGTAGAGCTTCAAGTAGTTGTGTAATAGAACCTGAACCCGAACAAGCTATGGTGAATTTCCTTGAAGATGGTTCTGTGCCTGTTAACAAGGTTCTTAGGACTGAAGGTTGGGATAAATTACTTGGTGAAGTTGGTAAAGTGTTTTTTGGAGGTGTAGTAGAGGTACGTATCGTAGTGAAGAAATACGAGTTAAAAGCTGGGCGTGTTCTTGTATATAAGAAGAATGAACCTAGCAGGTTCTATGCAAAATGCTCAAAAGAAAATTTCCCTTGGGAGTATAAGGTTTGTGATGTTGATGTTGAAAACAGGATGCTTAAGGTTAAGAAATATGAGAGCAGTCATACCTGTGGTGTTGGAACTGAAAGGTTTTTCCACAGGCTCAGCAGTAAATTTGTTTCTAGTCTGATCAAGGATGAAATCCGAAGGGATCCGAGTTTTAAAGCATCTGATTTGGCAAAGTTTTTCAAAACTAGCTACGGGATCAATGTGAAATATTACCAAGCTTACAACGGAAGAGAGAAAGTGTATGAGGATATATTTGGTGATGAAGCCATGTCGTATTCGCATCTTTCATGGTATGTAGATTCCATTCGCAGCACAAATCCTGGGAGTTGGATTGATTTTCAAGTTCAAACGGATGAACATGAAGCGAACGAGGATAGTTCAGCTGAATTAGAAGATGAGGCACCTTCAAATAAGTTTGTGCATCTTTTTATTGCTTTCGAGGCATGCATCCATGGTTACCGTTACCTTCGCCCCATGGTTTATGTCGATGCTACCTTTCTTACAGGGACATATAGAGGATGCCTCATGGCTGCAACCGCTATCAATGCTGAAAATGGTAATTTTTCTGATAATGCATCCTTTTTATATATGTGCATAATGTCTCATGCATTATTTATTTTTGCTTCATAATGTCTTATGCATTATTGTTTTCACTTTTCTGGTTATGCATCATTTCTGTTTTATATGCATAAGACATTATACATTTTTTGTTTTAGGTGCATAATGTCTTATGCATTATGGCTTTCACTTATTGATTTTATGCATCCTTTTTTATGCATCATGTGTTTTCACTTTTCTGGTTATGCATCATTTCTGTTTTAGATGCATAATATCTTATGCATTGTTTAGTTTAGATGCATAATGTCTTATGCATTATGGTTTTCACTTATTGATTTTATGCATCCTTTTTATGCACATGCATAATGTCTTATGCATCATTTAGTTTAGATGCATAAGACATTATGCATTATTTGTTTTCACTTTTCTGGTTATGCATCATTTCTGTTTTAGATGCATAATGTCTTATGCATTGTTTAGTTTAGATGCATGATCAATTATGCATTTTTTAAGCTGCACATACTTCATGTAGACGCTGGCTTGATTTTATATTTTTTTTTTCTGTGCAGGCTTCTTCCCACTAGCCATGGCCCTGGTACCTGGTGAAGATAATGATAACTGGGAATGGTTCATGAGGAATTTGAGTAATGTTCTTGATCATGATCAAAGGCCAATCACATTTTTATCTGATCGTGCAGAAGGATTAAAGAGAGCGATTCCATTTTAATTTCCTGGAGCCTTCCATAGTTTCTGCTATTATCATCTTAAGATGAACTTACCTATTAATGCATCTGACGAAAGGTATGGTGCAGTTATTGATTCATTTCAAGATGCTGCTTATGCTCTTAGTCGCGAAGGTTTCCAAACTGCCGTCGCTACTATTAGGGGTCTTGGTTGTGGTTGGGTTGCCGACTATATTGAATATATCCCTCCAGAGAAGTGGTAAAATGCCTTTTTCCAGGGTTGTAGGTATGGTAGGACATCTTCTACTCTTGCTGAATCCTTCAATAGTTGGATGAAGGTACACAAGAAGCTCCCTGCAAATGCTCTTCTGGATCAGATAAGGAAGGATGTGATGAGTATGATGTCAGAAAGGCGGAATACGGGTAATAGTTTCATAACAATTCTCACACCGAAGAATGAAAATAAGATGAAGGCTCTTATTGATGGGGGTTTAACCTGGCTGGTTATACAGTCCGATACTCATGTTTATGAAGTGGAAGGAGGGGACAGTTCTCATAGTGTTAACCTTGTGGAAAGGACATGTACCTGTCAGAGGTGGCGCGTCTATGGGTTTCCATGTGTGCATGCTTTCGCATCAATAACAATGTCTGGTTCTAATCCATATGATTTTGTTGAACCTTATTTCAGTACTTCATACTTCAATAATGCCTACAGTCATGCAATTCATCCTATTCCGAACTATAACAGGACTGAAGTTTATGAAGGTAATGATATTATCGATGTACCTGATGTTAGGAGGCCGCCAGGGAGACCACAAGCTAATAGGCATTTGAGCAGATATGAGAAGTCGCCCAGGAGAGCTATTCGCTGTGGTAATTGTTTTGAGCTTGGTCATCATTACAAGCAAACATGTACGAATCCTACCTGTTACAAGAAGCCTCCGAAGCCTCCGAAGCAGCCTAAGGGAAGTTAAAGAAGAGCAATTATCTTGTTTGTTTCTTCAGACTATTACTTTTATGTTTAAACCTTATTCATTTTTCTTTCATTAGTTTCTGTATTAGTTTTTATGAACAAGTACTTTTTCTGTACTTAGTTTCTTTTTTGTATTGGTTTTATGAAAAATGCTTTTTGTTTCACTGTGTGTTTTTCCTGCTTCTATCAGATAATGTTTTCATTTTTATTCTTAAATGCATAATGGATTATGCTTTAGTTTTTGATGATGCATAACTTGTTATGCATTAGTTTTTATGATGCATAACATATTATGCTTTATTGTTTTGTAGATGCATAATCTCTTATGCATTGTTTTTCGACGATGCACGATCTGTTATGCATTTATTCTTTTAAAGATGGCGTCATAACGACTCATGCAAATGTGGTTCCTTCATGCATCTGCATCTGCATAACAAGTCATGCGTCTGCATAACAAGTCATGCACATTTATTTTATTAGGAATAACATGTTATTCAGGTTTATTTTGTTTCATTAGTTTCTATATTAGTTTTTATGAACAAGTACTTTTTCTGTACTTAGTTTCTTTTTTGTATTGGTTTTATGAAAAATACTTTTTTTTCACTGTGTGTTTTTCTGCTTCTATCAGATAATGTTTTCATTTTTATTCTTAAATGCATAATGGATTATGCTTTAGTTTTTGATGATGCATAACTTGTTATGCATTAGTTTTTATGATGCATAATGTATTATGCGTTATTGTTTTGAAGATGCATAATATCTTATGCATTGTTTTTCGACGATGCACGATCTGTTATGCATTTATTCTTTTAAAGATGGCGTCATAACGACTCATGCAAATGTGGTTCCTTCATGCATCTGCATCTGCATAACAAGTCATGCGTCTGCATAATAAGCCATACACATTTATTTTACTAGGAATAACATGTTATTCAGGTTTATTTTGTTGCATAACTTGTTATTTAGATGTTTATATGTCACATGTTGTTCCTTCATTTTCCTTGTAAGATTTATATCATAGTACAGTTAAATGAAATAAGATTGCAGCAAATAGAAGCACTAAAACCAGCATTGATATATAATAAATATATTTATAAACATCTACAAGATAACATAAGTTGTTCTGACAAGAACTACTAACTACTTTCCCATTAGTTTTCACTCCCAAGTTAAATTTCTCAACCTACCAACAACACACAGGTTGTTAAAACAAAGTTATGTTTGAGCCTTTCTATTATGCACAGCTTCACATTTGACGCTCATCTTCATCACATTGACGCGCAATATCATCCCAGATGTCTTCATTGGCATCTATCGCCCAACTGTTTCTAAGATCCGTCAGCATTTTCAATACCAGACTTACTCTTTTCTTGTTGGCTTTTTCTACTGCATCTTCCTTTCCCAACTTCATCCATTTGTTCCTGACTTGAGACTTCATGCTCATCTTCATATAATAGCATACAAATATGAGGCATTCGGGGTGATGACCTTGTTCAGGAACAATCTTGGTAAAAATATCCTTGTATACAAGCGGTTCCCGCTTTATATCCACGATTTGTGGTGATAGATTCAGTTCATCATATCTTTGGATCAAATACGGCATACAAGCCTTTGCCATTATGAGAGCTTGTTTCTTGCAGTTAGATTTATAGCCTTCAACACTGTTATAGTAGTTCCACTCACCCTCTGAAAAGTCATACTCTAACAATGTCCAATGTGTACCAGCAGGGTTTTCCTTTGTCATATAGTTCATTAGAATGAACATTCTCTCAACTTCAATAGGGAGATTCAAGATGAATTCTCCAACAAATTTGGAAATCCCATCTTTCTCCTTTGTTTTAACAAAGAACTGCCAAAGAAATATTTTTTAGGAAAAAAAAAGTTAGTGGATACAATTGAAAGGGTGCACAACAGGTGTAGAAAACAATGTTGAATAACTTGTTATGCAGTTCAATCTAGTTGCATAACATTTTATGCTGAAGTAATTATATGGGAATAAGATAATATGCAGGAATGACTTGTTATGCAGCAAAATGATTTTATTTTCTTGACTTACCCAAGCATCTGGCATCATGAATGCAGACTCCGCATACCTATGTTCAACACTATCAGCCATCTTTTCATTTTCCCGCTTCTTGAACAACCTATAACTGTAGTAGCGTACTACTTGGTCTTCTAAGTAGCTGCCTTATTATATCTCCGTGAATCCGAATATTCCACAAGTACGGGTCTTCTCCTTCTCTGATACTCCAAGCCGAATTTCTGCAGATGACATAAGACACAATTGGTGAGATGTTTTATTCAAGTGACATGCGGCAGAACCATAAACTAGAGGGTTGTGTTGTGCATGGGTTTTTTTTAAGCATAACTTGTTATGCATTTATTTCATCAGAAGCATAACCTATAATGCATTGATTTCTTAAACAAGCATGATAAATATAACAACATTTTTTGCATAAATGAACATGCATAAAACATTGGAGCTTCATAACATGTGATGTAGATATTTTAAACAATGCATAACTAACCATGCATTAAACATTGGGAGATGCATGACATATTATGCAAACAAGCATAAAGGTAATTTTGATGTACTTACAGGCTGTTGGCATTCTCAAAGTATGTCTTCAGTACTTCCATCATGGCTGGTTCTATTGTATCCTTGTAATCTTGAAAGCATTCCATTGTTTCCAGCGGAGGTAATTTTCTGAACAGCAAGCCAGTAGACGTACGGGGATTTTCTTCTTCAACTTTATTCTCATCAGGCTTGTCTTTTTGCTTCTTCTGCTTCCCTAGCTCACAATCTTTGAGTAGTACACTGGTTGTCCTTTCCTTGATTCTTCTTACCTTGCTTCCTGGTTGCTTCCCATCCTCTTCTTCCTTGTTTGCTTTTCGCTTCAGTACTGACTTTTTCAATGGTGACCTCTTCAAAAATTATGTTCTTGGTACAAACTCCCCTCATACGTCTTCTTCCTAGAGATTCATGTAACCAAAATGTGTTAGATATAAAAAATTTATTATGAAATTAAGTAAATAGTTGATTAAACAACAAAACAACAATATAGTAAACAGTTTATAATAAAAGAAGAGGTACCAGGTTTTTTGAAACGGTCTCCATCTCAGCATCTTCATTATAGCCTTTTTCTTTTTCAGCATCTTGTGTGGCACCAGGAGTTAAAGGATTCTCAACCACCATCTCCTTCTCTGCATCAACAACCATCTCAACAGCTACTTGTTGTAGCTTTTCAGCCACTGGCTCTTCTGGTTGTTGTGGTTCTTCAGTTTGATGTTGTGGTATCTCAACAACGGGTTGTTGCAGATTTTCAGCTTGCTCTTGTGGTCCACCAACATCATCTTTAATTACAGCAGCAGGTTGTGATAAATGCAGATTAAATGTGGGCACCACATATTCTTCTGCTTTCTTCTGAGTTTTTGGAAGAATGTCATCATCACCACCGGCCAAAAAGTCTCTTTCCTGTGCTTCAAGTCTTTCTTGTGTTGTTGCTATATTTGGTGTTGTCTCCAATTCCACTTGAGTTTCTGTTTCCTTGTCGTCTCTGGAGAGATTAACAGCTTTTTCCATGTCCATGAACTTGAAAGGTGAAGACTGGATACCTTGACTAGACGTTTGGTCTTAGCTATCGAGTCTGATAACTTCTGGCACTGATTCTTATGTAGGTGGTTCAGTTGAATATAATAGTTCAACAAGAGTCTCATTCCTTGGCAAGTTTTGGCTCAGTGGGTCGCTTGGCTCAGCTGATGATACATTGACACTAGGTACACATGACGACTCCTCCTGCACTTCTATGTTGCCACAATCAACAAGCAATTATTTCACGTAATTATACAACTTTTCATTGAAGTCTACTCCACTCTGTCTATTCCTCTCCTGAGTCTGCTTCATGTCTTTCAGCTTTGCTTCAATGATCTGCAACCTTGCTTCAGCACTATCGGGGGGACACGTTTCTTGTTCAATGATCTTAATCGCATCCAGAAATGCTTCTTCATACTTGTCCCTGTTCTCTTCAAGATTCATTGCGACGAGATCATATATCTCTTTCCTTTTTCTTGGTTTTCTTGGTTCACAGAATTCCATCTCCATTGCACTGTACTCATCTCTAAATTTCTCATTATACTGCAACATGATTAATGACACTCATCTCTAAATTTCACAGAATTCCATCTCCATTGCACTATACTCATCTCTAAATTTCTCATTATACTGCAACATGATTCATTGCGACGAGATTATATATCTCTTTCCTTTTTCTTGGTTTTCTTGATTTTTAGGGTTTGATCAACTTCAATAATCAATCATCCGTTACAGTGTTTATGGAGGAATAGGAATAGAAAAACGGATGAAGAAAAAATGAGAAGAACGGATGAAGAAAAAATGAGAAGAAGAGAAAACAACTGGTTCCGACCGTTTTTGGGAGTTAATAAAACCGCTGAAGGGTAATTGAGGAACTCTGCACGTTTTTAATGATTTTAAATAATTTTGGGCGCGACCGTAGGGAAAAGTAATTCTGGGCCTGGCGGTAAGAAAAAAAAAAGAATTTTGGGACTGCGCCTAAGTTCCCCTTCTTCGATCAGAGACTCAGTTGCAAGAGCAACTTCAACCTTACTAGACACTCCCCACCGAGAACTTTACTAGATGGGGAGGGCAATTTTTTTGTTGAACGATTTTTTGGGGACCATGGTTTTTTTTTGGGACCATGGTTTTATTTTGGGTAAAGACATTAGAAGTAATTCTAGGTCACCCCATATCTAGTTATTTATTTAACACCTAATTCACCCTCTTAATTAATTTTAAGTTATGATTAGTGAAATGATTTAGTTAAAAATAATTAATGAGATTAAATTAAAAGATGGGTTTATTATTAGTTGAGTAGAATTATTGTGAGAGTAGAGTTAGAGAAGATGAAGGAGAAAAACATGGAAAATAAAAATCTTTTCCAATTCACCCCCTTTGAGTATTCAAGTGATGAAAACTCATCTGATTCTTCATCTCCATCCTCTCCTAGAATATTTGTTAATATTCAAAATGATCCGGATTTGGCTTATTTCTTAGATGGTGATTGTATTCTTCCCCAAAATGAAACTCAAAATGATGGATTTTATCAACCACAACCGGAGGAAGAGTATTTGGGTGAACAGGTATGCTCCAAACTTAGATAATGTATGTTGAATTGGTAAAAACTTCCCCAAAAATGTAAATTTTTGAACTGGATTTTGCACAGTTCGGTTACATTATATGAAGAACATGTAACCGAACTGTTCTGAAGGTGTAGTTCGGTTATTTTATCCAAACACGCAGGTTACCGAACTCCATATTAATGGAAGTTCTGAGATGCAGTGTTATGCTCGGTTGGTTCGCAACTAACCGAACTTTACGTAAAAATAAAGTTTAACTAAGTGTATACAGTTCGGTTGGTTCGCAAACTGCATGTACCAACTATCTAACCGAACTATGTTTAATAAGTTCGGTTGTTTCGCAAACTTGAACCTAACAGCATAACCAATCGAACTTAACAAATAAAAAAAAAATCTGAAGTTCCAGTGTCTAGTTCGGTTATCTACATAAAATACAAAGTAACCGAACTCTGTTCCTTTTATTAGTTCGATTGTTGCGATAAAATTCACATGTTACCGAACTCTATTCGTTTTATTTTTTCGGTTGCTTTGAAACTTGCTTAACCAACCGAACAATGAGTTCGGTTTTCCCGATAAAATTATTATGTGACCGAACTTATTTGTGATTGCATTGATGTTGTTACATTTCTTGTATATGGAATCCCAACCTATACCTATGCATGATCAACCTTCTCCGATTGGTATGTTGTTCGAAGATACATCTCATCACTATGCGAATGAGTTGGTATTTGACTTACCTATTGATGCGAAGAATCGGGCTAGAGAACATGCCAAGAGAGTCAATTGCGTCTTGGTTTTCAATGGAAAAGAAAGCAATACTCGTTTTGAAATGGTTTGTGAGAGAAGTGGAGATCCCGATGTTAGTCACAAGAGGAAGGGTTATGAGTATAAAGGAAAGACGACGAGGAAGAACACAACGTGCTCAAAGAAAATCAAATGTCTGTTCAAGCTAGTATTTAGCAAGAGCAAATTAACGACGAAATGGTTTCTAGCTATGGATAAGGTGGTAGGTCGTCATAACCACCCTCGTCCGGATGATCTTGAAGGGCATGCAATGGCCGCAAGGCTCACTCCTCGAGAAATGGAAAAAATAGTCGAGTATAGGAAATTGTGTATTTCACCTTCCACAATGCTTCGCTTATTAAAGCAAGATAACCCGGGTAACGTATCATCTTTGTACACCATTTACAATGCAATTGAGACGATTAAAAGGAATGAATGGAAGGATAGAAAAGTAATGCAAAAATTATTTTTTTTGGCTCAAGAGAAAGGCTACGCGGTTCAAAAGAAGGTAGGTCCGGAAGAAGAAATAACTCATCTCTTCATTGCCCATCCGAAGAGTGTTCAATTGGCTCAATCATTCAATGAAGTTCTTATAATGGATTGCACTTACAAGACAAACAAATACGAGATTCCATTGTTGAACATTGTTGGTCGTACGTCGACGAAGTCACCGTTTACCGTTGCTTTTTGTTTTCTAAAGGACGAGCAAGAACCAAGTTACACTTGGGCGCTACAACAAGTGAAGGCAATCTACCGAGATGATGAGATCCCCAGGGTTATCGTGACGGACAATGACGTAGCATTGATGAACGCAATAGAGAAAGTCTTCCCATTAGCACATAATAGGCTTTGTACATTTCATATATGGTGCAATGTGATGAATAGGTGCAAGCCTCAACTTTGTCCACCTAGGAGGAAAGGATTGGAAGAGATTAGTAAGCTATCAGAAGATGAACAAGCGGATGCAAAAGAGGAATTCGATAAACCATACGCCATAAATCATGCTAAGTGGGTTGCCTTCTCCGGGGAATGGGAGGCATTGACTTGGTCTCTCACCGAAGAAGAGTATTATCTAAATCTTGCCGAATTTAGAGAACATTGGTCTAGCCCCGAATATCCGGAGGATATAATAACGTATGTGGTGGAGAAATGGTTGGAACCGCACAAAGAGCGCTTCGTTTATGCTTTTACCAACAACTATAAACACTTTGGGAATCAAGTGACAAGTTTGGTAGAATTGGCTCACCACCGGTTGAAGAAAAATCTCTTTGGATGTGTCGATAATTTTGTGGTGGTTTTTAACGCAATAGAGAGTTACTTCAAACGCGATATTGAGAGAATTAAAGAGAAGTTCCAAAAAAGACGCATCATGAAGTACACAAAGATTGTAGACAAAGGTGGTAACATCAATAACTTCGGTTTTTTAAGGGACTCCACTATAATGTTTCACATGCTTGCATCAAGAGGTTAATGGTTGAGGTGAATTTTATTGACATATGGGGAACCAAGCCGGACAAGGTGTGTGTTTGCAACATGATGAAGTCTATGGGACTCCCTTGTCGCTACATGATAGCTAAGTATGAACATGGCATAATCCCTTTAAGCGATATTGATCCACATTGGCAACAATTAAGTTTTGTCCCTCCTCCAAAGGGCGATGTCGGTGAAGAGTTTGGTGACAATGAAATGGGAAGAGCGGTTATCGAAATGTACCGGAACATGAACAAACTCGAAAGGCAAATCTTTTGGGATGACATGTGGCCAATCGTTTTTCCGCATACTTCGGAGAATGTGCAAGAACCGGATAAAGGCAAGGGCAAAGGTAGGCCAAAAACCAAAGAAACAAAAAAACAAGTTAGAGAATATGCAAAGGTGTTGGCTAAAAGAAAAAGTGAAATTACTCATTTTACTAGAGATCCTTCGGGGCATGAGTATACCGCGGCGAAGTACCAAGAAGATTCTAAGAAAAAGGGAAGGAAAATTATTGAAAAAGGCGAGTCAAGTGAACGGGATATGAAGAAAAAAGGACCGAAGTTACACTCTCAACCTACTCCGTCTGAACCGAGCCAACCAAGTCAATGAGACATGAATCTAAAGGATCCAATTGATACACCACCTCTTGATGATAAAAGGTACTTGGAAGAGCTACCTCCTTACATTAGAGATTACGTCATATCCACCCATGACGTCTCTTCGAATGGCAATTGCGGTTTCCATGTAGTCGTACAACAAATAGGGACTTTCACTCAAGGTGCCAAGCTATATGATGATAATCAAATCACTTATGTCCGTCAAAGGATGTTGATGAAGCTAAAGGAGAAACCGGAATTTTACAAGACAATGTTGTCCGATGGTGATGTTAGTCTCAATATTCAATTTGTTAGGTTTCAAATGCGTCTCCACGGGGCCCATCCAATCACAAGTGATCATTGGATGGCCATGCCGATATGCGGGCACTTAATCGCCGACGCATTCAATTGCGTGAACCTTCACTATTTCTCAAAAGGTGCTAGTTTCACATATACTCCCAAAACAACCATATGTGTCGAGAAACTTAGACGTAGGAGAGTGGTGATTGCGCTCGTTAACCACAACCATTTTATAGGCCTTCGGTTAGAAGACAATTGTCCATTTCCTCCGATATGCGGATGCTCTTATTGGAATGGATTTAACCCCGACACAATGTTGGGTTGGTGCATTATGTATAAACATAACATGGAGATGTGGAAAGCTTTGGAGGAATCAGACAAAATTATACACGAAGGTTCAATTTCCCTTGGGGATGATTAAATGTACCCTTAGCTAGAATATGTATGCTTTGAACACCATCATAAGAATTAAAAATTGTGTTTTTTGGAATTTGGGTGTATTATAGTGTGTTTGCATAATTTGCTTTTATACAAAAAGTCTCTCTTGGTTTACAGTGATAGGTTCGGTTACCTATCAAATTTATGGTGGTAAACGAACAGATAGTTCGGTGGCATACATATATTTGAGATACTACCGAACTAGAAGGTCGGTTGATCCCGCAGAATAACGAACAAACCGAACTTCTTATGGACAGAGCATTTTCACTAATTCGGGTACTTAAAAGTTCAATAATTAATTAAAATACAACACCAAAATAACACACAAAAGTTGTGGGTGATACTAAAGATAAAATTGCATAACATTTAATATCTGAAACGCGTTACGAAAAAGTGCACAAGGATGCGAAAATGATCTTCATATTTGAAATTCTTTGTCTTCCATCTTCGCCATTCATTTTTTGTTGTTAAAAGAATTTCCTCGCCTGTTTCACCCCTAAGTCTATACCGCCTTACAATCCGAAACAAAGCCATAAATTCCACAACTCTCTCTTTAATCTTATCAAATCGAAGTAACAAAGCTATATGATCACGGTTATGAGGGTTTCCTGTGTCGGAGCAAAATTTCTCATGAATTTTTCCCCAATAACTTTGACTCATAATACCATTCATTCTTCGTTCTTCACCCCTATTTGGATAGTATAGTTTGTAGTTTCTGCAAAGAGAGACATCTTCATCTAGATTAAATTTAGCACTATTAGCTGCCATTTTTAGAAGATTTTGAGACAAAATGTTAACTATGAGACACATATTTATAACCAAAGAGGTGTATAACGGCAAGAAAAATAGTCGTTACTTGAAATTTGTGTCATTCAAATTTCAAAATACAGAATTCAGTTACATAGGAAATGCATAGACAAAACCGAACAGGGCAGTCTAAAAGTTTGGTTGTTTCGCAGATTTGGTCAACTAACCGAACTAAGCAACAACAATATTTCAAAAGTTACAGTGTAATGTTCGGTTACCTGGTATTATTTTGCAGGTAATCGAACTTAGAAAAATTTTCACTAATTTTTGAGCTCCGTAGTTCGGTTACCTGGTATTATTTCACAGGTAACCGAACATTATACTGTAACTTTTGAAATTTGTTGTTAATGAGTTCGGTTAGTTGATTAAATCTGTGAAACAGCCGAACTTGTTGTTTATCAAGTTCGGTTGTTTACCAAATTTAATCAACTAACCGAACTTCCTAATAATTTTTTTAAAAATTTGAGTTTAATGGAACACATATGAGTCAAATAGCCAAAATAACTAATAATTTCTTAAAATTTTGAATTTAACGAAACACATATGAGTCAAATAGCCAAACTAATCCCTTAAAACACAAATTAAAAACCAAATTATGAAATTCATTTAGTAATCCATATAACTAAATGTTGGAAGCAAACATAATAAAACAAACTACCAAATCCGCAAAACAAAAGTCTTCCAAACATAAGGAAACAAACTACCAAATCCGCAATAAAAAAGTCTTCCAAACATAAGAAAACAAAGTACTAATTGTTGCAATCACTCATTTACCACGACTACTACGAGAAACTTTTCTACTCTTGCGTTTAGGAGCTTTAGGTCGTCCTTCGTCACTAGGAGTGTCATCTCCACTGCTTTGTTGTTGAACCATCCGACTTGAACCTTCCCCTTCTCGGCGACTCCTCTTCGACGACATGGTCTGGTTTGGATCAACCTGGCTTGTATCGATAAGGTTGGGACTAAAAACATTAGTTATTTGGTTGTAGTGATTTGTTTGTTCTCGAGTGTTCATCGACTCTCCACTCCGTATTTTTTCCATCATTTTCTTCAAAAATTTAGCACTTGCCTTCACCTTTTCTCATCAAAAACATAAGTAACTATCATTTTTCAATACTTTATAACATTTTGAAAAACAAAAATAAGAGTAAATATCTTACCGCCGAATTCCACAAGATCAAGGCCTCATCACCACACATAGGGGTATGCTTCATAATCTTCTGAGCCTCTTTCTCCATTGTCGTCGCTTTTGCTTTATCAGCACGGGCTTGTTGGACACTGTTTATTACACGAGGATGAGAAAAATGTTCATACCATTCAATATATCCATCGTCAGCGGCATTTGGCTCATCAAACGAATCTTGTAACTCTTCGTCTGGAACAAGATAATCCCCAAAGTTCTTCCAGTGGTCCACTGATGGAGCATGATCATATTTGGGGATGAAATTCTTCTCGTTGTTCTTAGTTCCGACCTTCTTTACCTTGAAGTTGAAGTTTTCCACTTGTGGGACACTTTGGACACAAGAAAGTTGTCTAAGTACTCTTCGAGGATTATACATTGTACAACCCCCAGGATGAAACAACGGTCCATTATAACCCGCAACAGGTGAGAAATTAATAACATCAACATCCTCCTGGTCTTCATCTGATGCAATGCTGTAAGGATGGAAAACCACATCTTTCACTGTTAACTTATCCAATGTCTCCCTCAACTCCAACACCTTTTTTTCCTTATTCTTTTCCTGTGAGTTTAAAAATTCATATTTACCAGCTGTAGGCTTCCCATAAGGCCAAGGAGTGCGAGCATGAGACAATTGCAGTTTAGGGAAGTGGTCGTACACCCAAACCTATGAGAAGAAACAAAAAATAATATATTCGTAATATGATTAGTAACAATACACATTCATTCACTTATATATTCAAACACACAAACGATAATTTAACGGGGTACCTGAACAAGGGTGTATAAGCCTCCAAAATATAGACTCCTAAGCCTCGAAGCTTTTCAGAGTTCCACTTGAACGAATGAAAGAACCGCAATCCCCCAAAAGTAGTTGTTCACCTCATCCAAGGGTTCCAATAGCTGGAGGTAATGAGCATTTACCACGTGGCCTGAAGTGTCAGGGAAGAAGATGGTTCCAAGTTGATATAACAAATAAGCAGTCACATGGTGCTTAGTTTTCTCCTCTATCATCACCAACTTTCCTTGAGCAACCAAATCTTTCGTCCCTGAAAACTCATCAAACAAGGTTTTGAGCTTGATCTTTTTCAACTTCTTCTTGTACGTGCGGTCTTCCTCAAACTCATTACTCATCACCTTTCTTAGGCTCTTTGTTAGCTCGCCTAAACTCACATTGTGCCTTTTTATCGCTCCATCCTAGACACCTTTCGACTAGTTTTTCAAGAACTTCATAACTCACCGAGGGATCGTATCCATATCGAACACTTGTTCCTGTAATTGGTAGGGCTATGATTCTAAAAAAATCATCCGGAGTTATTGCCAGTCACCAAAAGGTAGATGAAAGGTATCGTTCTGGATAAGCCTCTCGGCAATGAGTAGAGTCAGTAGTAGTGTAGGAAGAGAGGAACAGTGTTAAACATCAAATTTTGGTGCGCAGGTTGTATCCCGTCCATAGTACACAATCCAAATACCGCCAAGCGGACTCATCATACTCATTTTATATATTCCATACTTGGTCTTTTGACTTTCAAAACACGAACAACATTTTTATGATCCTAAAAAAAAAAACATCATATCTTATATATTAAATATATAGAAAAGAAAATATATGTAAAAATATATAATGACTGCGAAATCTAAATCTTGATGGTAAGATTGAACCATACCTTGTCGCAAAGATCTGGAAAGGCCCAGAGTTTTGTGTAGCCCAGCAATACCTCCCCGCCATCGCTTGGAGTACCATATGTGGATTCTTGGCGGCAAACACAAATCCTTATGAGGAATGTATGAATATCTAGCACAAGGCTTTTAGGCGTCTTTCTAGGTCTCTTTACCACTATGTCTGCTTGTTTCTCTCTTCTTCCTCTTCATCCGAGTCCTCCTCTTGATCCATCATCATCCTTATCTCCATCCTTGTCTCCGTTTCCTCATCTTTTTTCACCCTAATATCGCAACCCTCATTTCCTCCTCCTTGAGCTAGTTCATATTCTCCACCTTGATTATGTTCTTGGACTGCCCATCTCTTCCACAAACTCTCATTAACTTGTGGCTTACGTTGTCAACATATCTCTATTGACACCATCTGGATGACAACACTCGGTAATGACCCACCTCCCATACTAGCATTTGGTTCCACGCTTACCGGCACCACAATGTACTTGCCCTCGAGGCGTGGGAGTTCTCAGATCTTCCATTAAATGTTGTTTTCCTCTAATCAAGAAAACAAAATATATTAGCTTAACCGATAAATGATTGACTAAATCAGATGCAACATAAGGGTTCTCAGCGTAAGGTTCGGTTTGAATAGGTTTTTTGCGAACACACCGAACTCGTAAGGCCTTATGCTCGTGAATGTCAACAATGAAAGAAACAAAAGAAAAATGAGGCGAATATAGTCGAAGACAAACTTGTAATTGTAGTGTAATCCGCCAATGTTGTTGCTGATAATAGTAGTGGATGGTACGATAGTGGTTTAGCCATTCATATCTGTAAGGATAAAAATATTTATAAGACATACGAACCGGTTATTGGAGAAGGAAACGAAGTTACTTCAGCGAACAACCTACATAGCAAAGTAATTGTCAAAGGCACTGTTGAACTCTCGTTTACTTCGGGAAAGACTGTGAATCTTACTAATGTTTTACGATTAGGACATGTGAATTATAGTTCTCTTAAAAACATGAAAAAAATAGGGTTAATCTCTGATTGCAATTTTGATAATGTTTCTAAATGTGAAATATGTGTGCAAGCAAAGATACATAGAATATATTTTAAATCTGTAGTAAGAATTTATGCCTTGCTTGAATTAGTACATAGTAGTGTTAGTGATCTTAAAAATCACATGACTAGTGGTGAAAACAAATACTTTGTCACTTTTATTGATGGTCGCAATAGGTATGTTTATACTTACTTGATGAAATCTAAGGATTGATGTCTTTGATATATTTAAGATATACAAAGCGGAAGTAGAGACACAATTAGGACCGAAAATTAAGATTTTACGTTCTGATCGTGGTGGTGATTATTTTCCTAATGAATTTAATTACTTTTGTCAAGAGCATGGTTTAATTCATCAATTTACTTCACCTTATATACCCCAAAAAAAATGGTGTTGCTGAAAGGAAAAATAGAACTTTAGTTGAGATGGTTAATATAAGGACCCTCAAACTCGTCAACGTTATTGGACCAGTCAAGAGACGATTAAGCCGCTAATGACTCGATTAATTAGAGATGAACCTTAATTCATATATATTAATCTAACAACGATATATATATGAAACTGGTACCGCTGGATAGATCTCGAAAAGTTATGCGGAATGGGCTACTCGAACGTGTCATTCGGATACCGGATGAAGAAGATATCATCGGATTTGTATGAAGGGAAAATCAATTATTTTTACCTTAGACCAACCTGGAAGTCCTTATCCGTTTCGTGGGTGCTTTCATAAGTTTTATTGGTCTTATCCCTTTGTCGATCATAGAGAAACTCATTTCTTTTTTATTCTTCTCTTTCCTTCTTCTTTCTTTTTCTCCTCTGGTTCTTGTCTTCTCCTCTCCGTTGATTTCAATCTCAGAGATTTGAGATTCTTCTGTTCGAGAAATTCTCGTAGACCTTGTTAGCTTGATGATATGAGGAAGGAGGTCATGTTACTGAAGCCGATTGAGTTCTGGAAACAACAGATTTTTGGGTAAGTTAAATTAGGGTTTTATAATTGGTTGAAATTTCTTTATGAAATTGTTTTCATTTAATCGATTATAGAGTGGGATTGCTGTTAATTGAAGTATAGATAGATTTATGGGGTTTAATTTTAGTTTCATAGTAAATCAAATCAGAAATTAGGGCTCACGGGATTGAGCTGTTGATGTAGAATCACAGATGAAGAAGATGAATTAAATGGTGATTGAAATTGAATTGTTAATTTAGAGTGTTGCTGTGAAGAAGGGGTTATGTGTATGATGTTAGGGTTTGAGTTTGAGAAGATGAAGATGAATTGAATTGCAAGAGTTTGTGTTGCTGCTTAAGTGATTGGGTTTGGATGATACATGATTTGTAGCTTTGTGGAGTTGAGTTTCAGATGAAGGTGGTGGTGTTACAATGGTGGCTCATATAAATTAGCGTTGTGGAAGTTACCAGTGGAGCTGCAGATTATAATGGTGCTGGTGGTTTTGATTATATGTGTGTGTGAATTGAGGGAATGTGTAGAGTTGGGTCTGGTACTGGTACTGCAGGTATTGATGAAGAAGTTTTGTTGGTGGTGGTGGCCTTAACTGAAGTTATGCAAGTGATGAAGAATGGGATTAACTGAGTAACGGTGGTGCTAATGCAATGAGAGTTGTAGTTGAGCTTTAGGTGTTGTTGAATGAGATAGTCTGGATGTGTGTCACAAAGGTTATGACTGAAAAAGTTGTTGGTGATCAATTACAGGGTAACTGGTAGAAGTATGAATTATGGATGCTTAGATTGAAACTGAAGCTGAGACTACAGATGGAGCAAAGGTTGTGCAAGGTTCAAGTGATGTAGGTAGTATGACTGAAATGGAGCAGAGTCGCCAATGAGTATTGCAGCTGGCTTTGTGATGAATTCTGGACTTACAATTCATGAAGTAGTGTATGTATATGATGATTATGGACCTAAAATGGATTGTTCCAATGGTGGTGCTGACACTGGTGGTTAGGATGTTGCAGGAATGAAGGTGCTGGCGAAGTTAAATGCTATGAGTTAGAATTGCAGGGTAATGTTTGGTTAGCACAAGGCTTTTCAGAATGGTGATGGACAATGGAAATTTGGGTTGATGTGGATGTTACGTATATTGAGCTGAACTTATAGATGTAATGAAGTTGTAGTTCATGGAGTCATGGGAATATAATATTGATTTGAATCAATGAAGAGATGATTAAACTATGTATTTTGGAAAGAGGAGTTAGAAATGCATCATTTGAGTCTTGTTTTGTTTTTGTGTTGCATTAGAAATATGCCTGATAGTCATTCCTGTCAGTCTAGATAACTTATCTGACTTAGATCATCTGACTGAGTTGAATCAATCTAACCCTGAGTTGACTCTTTTGACTTAACCATTGACTGGACCTTGACTTGACATTGGACTTTGACTGTCAAGTGACCATTTGACTGTTAGTTTGACAGTTAGTTTACCATAATGGGCCAGATTGTTGGGCTTAGGGCCAGCTTTCCTACTATGATGATTTGGACCCTTAAGGTCCGAATTAGCTTTCGATTCTTTCTATAAAGTTGTAGATATTCATAAGACATATCTAATGGACTATAGAACCAATCTAATTGGGTTAGTAAACTTTAAGATAAATTAAAGGTATAGAATAATAAGATGTAGAACCATAAATGGGCTTAAATCCATTAGATAGATCACTTAGCCTATAATTAGAGAATTGTATGAGATTATTGTTGTGAGCCTTTTGGCTAATGTGATTAACAATTAGTCTTTATTAACACCGATCGATTCAAAGGATGAACCAGTGGATTGAGAATCTCAAGGTAGGCGAGGATTGTCATCAATCAGGTGGGAACTCTGTAACCTTCTTGTAATCATTGAGATTTCTTTCTATCTGCGAGCATGATGTGTTTTAATATCAGTATGTACAATGTTTTCAATGAATGTAAATATGTGTGTAATATGTGTTGTGTGAATCCCTAGCAAGGAGTGACCGTGTTTCCCCACGGCTTCTTGCTATGTTCTATGTAGGCCGGGGAAAGTCGGTTGAATATTACGCACTTTACATTTTTAGTAGACCGGGGAAAGCCGGTTAAATATTACGCACTTTACTTTTATATCTTAGTAGACCGGGGAAAGCCAGTTAAATATTATGCACTTTACTTTTTATATCTATAGTAGGTCGGGGTAAGCCGGTCCCACATTATATAGTAGGTCAGGGTAAGCCGGTTGAATATTAATATATTATATATACTATTTTATTTTGGGGAATTCACTCGTGTGCATATTATGTTTGTTTGTAGAAACTATCTGGTTTTGATGGTAAGAACTGTGATGCATGTTAGTGATTACTTTGAAGTTATTTGTTTCCTTTGGGCACCCCTTTGGGATGATGTGCTCACTCGTTCCCACTTCAGTTTCAGTAATCAGAAGAAATGGTGCACGTGAAGATATTCGTTCTTTCGTAGCGTAAAGTTTTAGTGAACTGAAGATGTGTATTTATCTTTATTATATGTATTCTTTCTTTCTCTGCAAACAACACATTATTATATTCATAGTACTCGAGATACTTTCATTTATATAACACCAGAGAGAGTTTGTTTTCTTTTTCTTGTTGTTAGTGTTATATGTAATTATGATTCTTAAAATCGGTAAACTAGGTTTGATGCTTCAATTAGGTTGTAATCCTATTAGCTAAGCAGGTGATTAGGTTTGGGCGTCACAGTTAATTCTATACTTATTAGTTCTAATTTGCCTAATTCTTTGTGGGGTGAAGCTATGTTATCTGCATTTTGTATTTTGAATGGAGTTCCTTTGAAAAATAAGAATGTTTCTCCTAACGAATTGTGATTTAACAGAAAACCAAACCTTGAAAAGACTTAAAGTCTAGGGTTGTTTAGCATATGTTAGGAAGCCTGATCCTAACATACCTAAGTTAGGAAATAGGGTTTATAAATGTGATTTTGTAGGTTATTCACTTAATAGTATCACTTATAGATTTTTGATCCTTGACACTTTTGAGATTATAGAATTTTTAGACGTAAATTTTTTTGAGAACTTAAATAGGAATAGTTCCCAAATACAACCTACAGAAAACCCATAGTTACCTAGTCTAGAATCTGTGGAGACTAATGATAATGATGAACATTCTGCTCCTACTCGAGACATGGAAGATACTTCTAAACCTATTGAAGATATCGAAACTAGAAGGAGTAAGAGAGCAAGAAAAGAGAAAACCTATGGTCCAGAATTTACAACATATCTTCTAGAAGGTAGTAAGAATGAAATTCTTATGTTATGCATGTTGATGATGATCCTAAAACTTATGCTGAGGCAATGAGGTCCAGAGATGCTATTTTCTGGAAAGAGTCAATCAATTATGAAAAGCATTCACTTTGCCTAACGGTACTTGAATATATTGTGATTTACCTCCTGATGTCAAGCCTATGATATATAAATGGGTATTCAAGAAAAAAAATGAATGTCGATGGTTCAATGAGTTCAAAGCCAGATTAATTGCTAAGGGTTATAAACAAAGACATGGTATTGATTACTTTGACACATATGCTCTTGTTGCTCGCATCTTATCTGTTCATTGTTTAATTACACTTGCATCTATTCACAGGTTAATTATACATCGAATGGATGTCAAAACTGTCGTTCTAAATAGTGATTTAGAAGAAGATACATATATGAAACAACCTGAAGGTTTCATATTACCAGGTCAAGAAAGGAAATATTGCAAGTTGGTAAACTCTCTTTACGTCTTGAAAGCAAGCTCCCATGCAATGCCATGAGAAGTTTGACAAAGTAGCTTTGTCATATGGTTTTGTTGTTAATGATGCTGATAAACGTATCTATAGTAAGCATGATAGTTCTGGATGTGTCATTCTGTGCTTATATGTTGATGATATGCTTATTTTTTGATCTGATATATCTCGTGTAGAAGAAACAAATAAGTTTCTTAACTCTAACTGAAAAAGCGGGGGTATAACAGCCACACCCAATATTTAGTTCGGCAATCTGTATGGACTAAACTCCAATATAATTCCGAGAGCGCCAACTTAAAAGTGAGACTCAATTAATAAAGTATCAAAGAGCTTTATCTCTTTCTCAATACAATCAGTAAATCAACTAGATAGAAATCCATGAGACTGATTGATATGAGAATAACTCGGATGGTACCAAATACCAATGTTCGAGAGTCAATCAAGTTTTATCCAACAAACAAGGTCGGATTTATCAAATGTGATCGAACTACGTACAACCTGTGATATTTCAATTATATAAAAAAAATATAATGCGGAAAAGAAATAACACAGACACCAGAAATTTTGTTAACGAGGAAACTGCAAATGCAGAGAAACCCCGGGACCTAGTCCAAATTTGAACACCACACTGTATTAAGCCGCTACAGACTCTAGCCTACTACAAGTTAACTTCGTACTGGAATGTAGTTGAGCCCTAACCAAGTCTCACACCGATTAAGGTACATTCGCGTTCCTTACGCCTCTGGAATCCCAGCAGAACTCTGCACACGTGATTTCCTTAGCTGATCTCACCCACAACTAAGAGTTGATACGATCTAAAGTCGAAGACTTATAAACAAATCTGTCTCCCACAAATATGTTTATTCTGATTTTTTTTCCGTCTTTAGATAAATCAAGGTGAACAGGAAACTCAACTAATAATCCGGTTTTATATATTCCCGAAGAGCAGCCTAGAAATATTAGTCACCGCACAATAACCTAACTGATTAACATAAGAAGTTATTGCAGAATCACAAAAGTCTGAGACGAAGAACCGTTGTGATTAGTTTTTATATCTTACCTATCAGAGATGGATCTCGAGTAAATCTTAGAGAAGATAAAACTCAATACGATAGAAGAAGTAAGATCAGAATACACAACTATAGAGAAAATAGTTGGATCTGGCTTCATGAATCCCAAATGAAGTCTTCAAGTCGTTAACCTAATAATGATTTTGGAAAACCTAGGTTAAAGGAGAATCGACTATAGTTTTCAACTAGGACACACGAGGTTGTCGGCTTTAGGTTTCCCAGATGTTAGAGTTCTCCTTTATATAGCCTTTAAAATCAGGGTTGCTTACAATCAAAGCTAAGATAACTTAGTGACAATGCAATTGATATTCACCGTTAGATGAAATCCTGATTTAAGATTCAAGCTAAGTCTGCTTAGAAACTAAGCAATTAATCTTCATTGTTAGATGGTATTAGCTTGATACACACAAATGAAATATACTTATATTAAGATATGTATGAACCGTACCCAAACATGTATACCTTGTTGGTTCAATAATAGTTAACCGAAGTTAGCCACATGAATACTTATACCTTAGCCACATTCATCTAACACTTCTAGATCAAATTTGATGATCAATCAATCATGATAGATAATCAAATGAATCTAAATGTGTTTCAGTAGAGTTGTTCAAATTTTCACTATTTCATAGAAATATATATGAACCATTTGAAACAAAATCGGTTTGGTTTGTAATTGTACAAAGTACTCATACAAGAACCAATTCATTGAACATAATGCCGCGGTTTGTAAAACAAGTTCACAGACCTTATATCATTAAAGTTGCAGTGACTTTAGTTCGCAAACTGAGTTCGCATACGAACCTGAGTTCATGAGTATGTATTTCATACTTACCGATTTTAGAACCTTACCATTGTGTTCGCAACAGAGTACGCGAACAACAGCTCCATACCTTTTCACAGGTAAATCCTTCGCAAATGCAAACAAGAGTTCCGGACCCGAACTAGAGCTACACAATGCACATACAAAGTATACATGTTGTGTTATATCCAGACATTGGTAGTCGTTCTAAACTCTCATTTAATCATTGAAACATCCTTAGAAGACAACAATGGTAATCTTACACATACCACTAGCTGCAAGTAATTTTCAAGTGATTAATCGATCAATACGAAACTTCTCAAGTTAACATCAAACGATTGTCTCACACAAATCATGTAAGATGTTCAAGGTAATTTTTACATGATTTTCTTGACTTAATATTTAGTTTCCAACAAATAAATTGTTTCCAACTAAACTCGTCAAGTAGATGATGAACTTTAGCTAAAGCTAAAAGCTTCCAACACGTATTTCGAAAAATATATGAACGAGATAAACTCAGCTCGAAATATCAAATGTGTATAATATAAAAGTCTATATAGCTATACGACTTAGTCTCCTTATAAGATAAAATAGAATAGAATAGACTTCTGAGTGATAGATAAGTTTAAGTCTCCACATACCTTTTGTTGATGAAGTTCCTCCAAGCTCTTCAGTAGATCTTCTTCTTCAATTGGTGAACGCCGTGAAGTCTAAAGCTCAACTACATACATATATCATAATCCAAGACATAGCTATAAGTAGACTAGAAATCAAGTATATAGTTTTGATCAACTAAACTTGACAAACAAGCTTGAGATATCAACGATTGCGAGTTCGACCGAGCAGTGCTCTAACAATCTCCCCCTTTGTCAATTTTAGTGACAAAGCTATCAATACATATGGATTACCAAATAAATAAAATTTGTAGCTTATGATCCATTATGTTTGATTCCCTTGGCTCTTCAACTTCCTTGAATTCTTTGTTACTTCAAGTTCTCCATCGATTCTGAATGTGTTCAACTCAGCATCATTGTTGTTGAAGATCCGTAGCCATAACAATATGAAAACGAAAGTTCTCAAACATTTTTATACATTGTGATAGTATTATTATATAGAATCAAATCCCAACTGTATCACAACTTTGAAAAATACTACGGTGATATGTATCACTCCCCCTTAGTCAATACTTATATCTTATAATGAAAACCACTCCCTCTTACATAATGATTCATAAACCATATGTATGTAGTGTGAACTACCAAATAATTCTCCCCCTTTTTGTCAATATAAATTGGCAAAGGTACGAAAAACTATGGTACCAAATGAAATTCTCAAAAGATAATTGATGACTAAAAGAGAAAACATATCAACTTTGTTTCGATGATTTCACATAGTCGAAACTTAGTGTATTCATCAAGGAGTTTATTAAGATACAAGTTAACCCCATCAAATTCCACAACCGCTCTCCGCACAAGGATATGGAAATTAAGCACAAGTTCATTTAAGAACTCTCTCCCGTTTGATGTCATTCTCAAGAGAACAACATGAGCTACCTTACTTTTACGAGAAAAAAAAGGATTTCTTTGGACATTAACAAATTACATAGATTTGTATCCAGTAAACTCGAGTAAATTAACCACAAGAAGATCTTATTGATTAATTTAATCGGAAATCACACAACATAAGAAAACTTACGGAGTAAATACGGTACTTTCACATTAAAGTAGATTAGGGAAAGATCAATACTGCGGAATTTTCTCAAAAATTTCATTCTATCTTTTATCAATATTTGCATAAAGACATAATATACTTAACTTTTGAGCATATATGAGATAACAACACGATTCACAAACGTAAAGGCATATACATCTCATAAGCCATTTGCAATATATAAAACCAATAAGATTAAATACTGCAAGTTCATCTTCCAAAATAACTTAGAATTTATATAAATAAATCTGGAAACATTGCAAGATGAAAAATGTTGGAAATAGCTTGTGTAATCACAATATATGCTATACCAAACCCTAGTTATCCTTCTCGAAGATAAGAATAAATTCTCACAAGAAGTTTCATATACATCTGCATTGTTTTTTCAAACCTGATCATTTAAGAATCTTAAATACAAATCAAGTTAGGTACACAAGAACGACACACAAGGTACATGGATTATTAGCCGCATTAGTATGTATATCATAAGTACTTCACCTAAAATCTATTATCTCTAAGATAATGGTGAAAGATTAAATTCTCACAAGAAGTTTCATATACATCTGCATTGTTTTTTCAAACCTGATCATTTAAGAATCTTAAATACAAATCAAGTTAGGTACACAAGAACGACACACAAGGTACATGGATTATTAGCCGCATTAGTATGTATATCATAAGTACTTCACCTAAAATCTATTATCTCTAAGATAATGGTGAAAGATGTACCTGAAATCATTATGGTTATCATGTATTGAGAGCTTTACCCAGATCATCAAGTCATTACAACTTGGACTCACAAGTGGAGTGAAAGAAGTGTGACGAAACGGAGCAAAAGTGCACAAAAACAAGAGATGGGCCAAAGAAAAAACTTAACTCATTTAAATTAAGAATTTTTCATCACCATCTTGAATATAATTTAAAGACAAAGAGAATGCAAAAATAATGAGGTCATTCAAAGTTCATATGAAGAAGTTATGGCCAAAACAAATTTACCCGAATATCGACGTCTACAGGCCAGTTCGCAAACTGGGTTCGCAAACTAGAAATTTCGTGAACTTGAGGAGTTTGCAAACTGGGACAGCAAACAAAAATCCCTAGATTTTATTTTAAAGCATGGCATGCATACCCGGTATGTGAACCATGAGGACAAAAAATCACGAACTCTTTTTACGTCTTTCTTGACATTATATCATCTCTTTGGAGTGTGGGCTCAACAAGGTAGATATAAAAATTCTTGTCTTCCAAAACATTGGTATTGAACTTCAAGGTATGTATTTTTCAATCAATCAAGACGATACTCGGGATCTGTTAGAGCACTGCTCGGTCGAACTCGCAAGCGTTGCTATCTCAAGCTTGTTTGTCAAGTTTAGTTGATCAAAACTATATACATGATTTCTAGTCTACTTATATGTCTCGGATTAGGATAGAAGTGTGTAGTTGACCTTTAGACTTCACGACATTCACCAATTGAAGAAAAAGATCTACTGAAGAGCTTGGAGGAACTTCATCACAAAAGGTATGTGGAGACTAAAACTTATCTATCACTCATAAGTATATTCTATTCTATCTTCTAATGAGACTAAGTCGTATAGATATATAGACATTTACATTATACACATTTGATATTTCGGGACGAGCTTATCTCGCTTATCTATTTCTCGAAATATGTTGGAAGCTTTTAGCTTTAGCTAATTAAGTTCATCATATTCTTGACGAGTTTAGTTGGAGACAATTTATTTGTTGGAAACTAAATATTAAGTCAAAATATGATCATGTGAAAATTACGTTGAAACATCTTATATGATTTGTGTGAGACAATCATTTGATGTCGACTTGGAAGTTTCATATTGATCGATTAATCACTTGAAAATTACTTGAAGCTAGTGGTATGTGTAAGATTACCATTGTTGTCTTCCAAGGATGTTTCAATTATTAAATGAGAGGTTTAGAACAACTACCATGTATGGATATAATACAGGTTGTATACTTTGTATACTAACTATGTAAGTCTAGTTCAGGCCCGGAACTATTGTTCGCGAACTCTGTTTGCAAACTGGTTTATCTGTGAAAAGGTCCGGAGCTTGTGTTCGCGTACCCTATTTGCGAACGGACTAGACAAGGCCAAGTCCGGAACTCCTGTTCGCGTACGCTGTTTGTGACGACTGGACAAAGCCAAAGTCCATAACTCTGGTTCGCGTACTCAGTTTGCGAACATAGCGGTTATGTTCTAAAATCGGTAAAGTGTGACTTTTATAGCAGGAAAACATATTGTCGAACGAATTATTGGGTGTGGTTGTTATACCCCCGCTTGTTCAACTGGTATCAGAGTAGACAAACACGTTAAGACCTCATAAGTCTGTGTTTGAAGCAATCTGGTTATTATGGACGAGTCTATCTCTAACAACGTACCCGTTCAGAAATTACCAGATGATTTTCAAAGCTTGGATTCACTTGAAAGAACTGTCACATCTAAGTCAATATCTAAATATTCTCTTGTAGAAACTGTTGATAACTGGGAAACACGCCTAGAAGAACAGTTGGATGAACTTTCTGACGAAGGTGACTCAGATATTGACAGAGATGTTGATAAGGAAGTCTCAGAGTATGTTAATCTATTGGATTTGTTGGAAAAGAAAAAGATGACAACTTCTCATGTGACACCTTTTCTGACTAATCTCTCTTGCAAAAAAATCGTGAGAATGACCTTATATATGGAATTCCAGTAACGATTCGATCCTCAAAGATTGTGAGAATGACCTAAGTAAAAAATCACTTGAATGTGATAATCCTCCTAGATATTTCATTAAGTTGGAAGAAAAACTTGCAGCAACTGAAGCAAGGATTAACTCCCAGCAAACAAGTTTTGATGACAGAGAAAGCGCTTATCTCATTCGATAAAAACGCCTTGAGGATGATTTAACTGCTTCTCTTGATAAAATCAAGATATTGGAAGATGACTTGAAAAAGTTCAATACTAGTTAAACCAAATTAACCAAAATGCTAGGAGCAAGTAAAAATCATCGTGATACACGAGGATTGGGCTATAAGGAAATAAATACTCCAGGTATTAGCAAAGAGGTAAAATGACGCGAACAACAGCTCCGGACCTTTTCACAGGTAAATCCGTCCGCAAACATAGTTTGCAAACAAGAGTTCCAAACCTGAACTAGAGTTACACAGTGCACATACAAAGTATACATGATGTGTTATATCCAGGCATTGGTAGTCGTTCCAAACTCTCATTTAATCACTGAAACATCCTTAGAAGACAACAATGGTAATTTTACATATACCACTAGCTTCAAGTAATTTTCAAGTGATTAATCGATAAATACGAAACTTCCCAAGTTAACATCAAATGATTGTCTCACACAAATCATCTAAGATGTTCAAGGTAATTTTCACATGATCATCTTGACTTAATATTTATTTTCCAACAAATAAATTGTTTCCAACTAAACTCGTCAAGTAGATGATGAACTTTAGCTAAAGCTAAAAGCTTCCAACACGTATTTCGAGAAGTATATAAACGAGATAAACTCAGCTTGAAATATAAAATATGTATTATGTAAAAGTCTATATATCTATACGACTTAGTCCCTTTAGAAGATAGAATAGAATAGACTTCTGAGTGGTAGATAAGTTTTAGTATACACATACCTTTTGTTAATAAAGTTCCTCCAAGCTCTTCATTAGATCTTCTTCTTCAATTGGTGAACGACGTGAAGTCTAAGGCTCAACTACACACTTCTATCCTAATCCGAGACATAACTATAAGTAGACTAGAAATCAAGTGTATAGTTTTGATCAACTAAACTTGACAAAGAAGCTTGAGATAGCAACGCTTGCGGTTCGACCGAGCAGTACTCTAACACAACTCACATCGAAAATTACTCTTATATATCATTTTTATCTATTTAAATTTCTTCTGATTCGTATAATATTTCTTCTAAAGTTTTCAGGAGAAATGTCTCAAATTGCATCCCAAGTTCCCAATCAGTAACAATGTTGTGATTTTTTTAAAGCCAAACTTGAAGTTGTTGTTGATAAGAGATGTACTAGTTTTTTAAAAAATATAGATTGATAGAAAAAGAAATAAGAGTTCAAGGACCAAGGTTTACAAGCTAACCCAGGAAAATTCGGTACTACAAGGCAGAGAAAATGTCTAGTTTTGAAACTTAACAACCGGAGCTACAAAAACGAAAGAAAACGTTATCAAGAGAGCATCAGATAGAAGTTAAATGTAGATAAATAGGAAACTAAATAATGTCTAAGAATTTTATTTAAGCTCTTATATAAGAACAAGAAGCTTGTAAAATATGTTATATGGATAATTATAGTCTGATGTAATGCCTTTGATGTATTCTAAAGGTCCACATGAAGTTGTTCTGGGATCAAAATGGTCATTGTATTATAACCGAAAAAGATTAGGTATTTGAAATGATAATATCCTTACAGTCTTGAAGAAGAAAAATTGCTAGATGATATTGTGAAAGCTAAAGAGATGAAAAGGTAGTAGCATTATGCTAAAACTTGAAATTTAAGGCCAAATTGAAGAAGTTACAGTGCGACCAATGTGGAGAAAAAAATCACCAAGAAAAAATGTAGTTCATTGAGAATTGTTGAATGCTCAATTCCTGATTGGAATGCTTGTATGCACATTAACACTTCTACTGAAAAAGACGCACATGAAAAGCATTTCTGGAAATGTCCTATGTGAAAAATGTAGGAGTAGACTCATTATGATCTGATTAAGTGTCGTTTTATGTTTCATTTTAGTATTATGTTGTATTATGTTTAATCAATAAAAACGTCTCTGTTTTGCACTATCAGTGTACTATCATAAATAATTTGAACTTATCTTATTTAAAAGCAAACTACATTCGGTTAAAGCAAACTACAAATATATTTAAACTATTCCATTAATTTTATTAGAATCAAGATTATACTAATCCATTACATTCTATTTTAAACTAAATTATAACTCATCAATGAATATCCTCATTTAGCTAGAGGTGGTGTAACATCTTGGAATAAAAATTGATTGAATACGTGAAGCATTGTAGAGTTGAAACAAGTAACATAAGCAAAAGGTTTGGCTTTAGATAACTATCGTACCTATAGAGTTTTTTGTAGCTGCAACTTCACAAACACAAAAAATAATAATAATCAGTATAAGTTAAAAGTATCGATTCCATTAAAAAGGCTCAATGTTTTCAAATCACTTTCTCATCAATTTCATCGTTCAATATATGGTCAGTGTGCACTGCGAGAGTAGGGAATTGTGTGACTTCCTTGTTAAAAACTTGAAACCGGTGCGAAATTCTTAAGCATCATGCATTCTCGTGGAACCCGCTTTTTCTGCGAACGTAACAAATATGTTGTGCCAACACACTAATTCGACACGACTTAGTCATCATGGATAGTTTTTTTGTTTGAAAACATAAGCTCTACAAATAGTTGAATCCTCTTCTTGAACTCCAAGAGACATTTTTCATAATTAGAGTGAGATTATAAAAAAAAAGATGAAATTATAAAAGAAAAAACTATGGGCGTAAAAGGTGGGAAGCTGTTATTTTGGAACTGAAAAGAGTTGAATTTAAAGATGATGAAATTAAAGCCATTGGATGAGGTAGTTTTTATTCGCACAGTCTAGGCAGATCATCTCAAGTTAATCCGATCAACAAAGATTGAATCGATCTTATCTTACCGATTGACTCAACTTAAAATGGAATGTGTTAGAGCACTTCTCTGTCGAACTCGCAAGCGTTGCTATCTCAAGCTTGTTTGTCAATGTTAGTGATCAAAACTATAAGTCTTGAATTCTAGTCTACTTATGGTGATGTCTTGGACTAGGATAGATTGCGTAGTTGAGCATTAGATTTCACGACGTTCATCAACTGAAGACGACGAACTACTAAGGAGAGCATGTGGAACTTTATCAACAAAAGGTATGTGGATACTAAAAATCATTTACCACTTGGAAAGTCTATTTTTACTCTATCTCCTATACTCGCTTACATATTTCTCGAAATATGTGTTGGTAAGCTTTCACTTCAACCAAGTTCATCTTATATTCTTGGCAAAAGTCAAAAGATGATCATGTGAAAATCACCGAGTAACATCTTACATGGTTTGTGTGATACAATCATTTGGTGTAAACTTGGAATGTTTTGTTATGATTATTTCAATAACTTGAAAATTTCTTTGATGCTAATAGTTTATGAAAACAACTATTGCCATCCTCTAAGAATATTGCAATGATTGAAATAGAGTTTAGAACACTTAACCATCATTGGATTATAAACATAGTATGTATTCTTGCATATATGTGATCCATGACCGGAACTATAGTATGCATACACGTATGCGTACCTGTTAGTTGTGAAATTTCGAGTACCTAAGTAAACATACCCGTACGCGTACTGGCGAAGGGTTTGGGTCCGGGAATTTCTGCTGTGTTTGGAAGTATGCGTACCCGTTTGCATAATGGCGAAACCAAACTCAGACCAGCTACTTTAAGTATGCGTACCCATTTGCATACTTGAGTGGTAAAAGTTCTAAAATCGGTTTGTTCATGAACTAATACATTTATATAATAAGGAATGCATTCTTTGCAAACCATGGCTATAATGTTCGTGAATTGATTCGAGTGAATCAAACCGATTTTGCTTCAATTGTGTTCTTGTATACTTCTATGAGAATATAACAATTGAACAACTCTATAACTAGTTTCATTTGAGTCATTTGAACTAGTTGTGTTTAAGATGAATAAGGTTGATATGAGAGTGTTCATATAGCTAACATCGGTTAACTACTGTTGATCCAACCTAGTGTACACGTTTAGGTGCGGTTACTCAAAACTAAATGAAGGTACATTTCATTTGTGTATAACAAGCTAAGTTCGATCTAACGGTTGAAATATATTATCTTGAGTCTAATAAGGTTTTCATCTAACGGTGAATATTGAATGCTTTGTTACCAAGGTAACTTAGATTGCATACTCTGATTTGAAAATTATATAAGGGAGAACTTTAGAAACTGGGAAACCTAATCCCCACACCTCATGTGTGATACTAGTTGCGACTAGAGTCGATTCTCCTTTAACCTTAGGTTTTTCACGAAACTTGTAGGTTAACGACTTAAAGACTTCATTGGGATTGTGAAGTCAGACCCAACTATTTTCTCTGTAGTTGCATGTTCTGATCTTGCTTCTACTATCGTGATTGAGTATTATCTTTGCTAAGATTTGCTTGAGATTTTATCTCCGATAGGAAAGATTAAAATTAGTCACAAACATCTTCGTCTCATCGTTTGTGATTCCACAATGTCTTGTTTCGCCTCCATACAATTAAGTTTATTGTGAGGTGATTGATAATACTAGGTTGTTCTTCTGGAATATAAGTCTGGTTTATCAATTGGTTCCTGTGCACCTTGATTTATCAAAAGATAGAATAAAACTCGTAGGTATTTCTGTGGGAGACAGATTTATCTATTTCAATAGACTTTTCTGTGTGAGACAGATTTGTTTATCAAGTCTTCGACTTTGGGTCGTAGCAACTCTTGGTTGTGGGTGAGATCAGCTAAGGGAATCAAGTGCATAGAATCCTTCTGGGGTTCAGAGACGTAAGGAGCGCGACTGTACCTTGATCAGCGTGAGATTGATTAGGGCTCAACTACATTCAGGTTCGAAGTTCATTGGTAGTAGGCTAGTGTCTGTAGTGGCTTAATACAGTGTGGTGTTCAAATCTGGACTAGGTCCCGGGATTTTTCTGCATTTGCGGTTTTCCTCGTTAACAAAATTTCTGGTGTTTGTGTTATTTATTTTCCCCATTATATTTTGTTATATAATAGAAATATCACAGGTTGGGTGTTAAGTTCAATCAGTTCTTGAATCCGACCTTTGGGTTGTTGATTGAATTGATTGATACTTGGGTATTGGTTTGTGATACCGTCCAAGTCATTTCTCTTATTCAATCGGTCTCGCAAATTCCTATTTGTTTGATTGCAGATTGAATTGAGAAGTTGAGATATAACTCTTTGATATACTTTTCTATAGATTGAGTCTGACTGTCTAGTTGATTCTCTTGAAAGTATATTGGAGTTTGTCTATTCAGATTGTCAAACGAAATATTGGGTGTGGTTGTTAGACCCCCGTTTTTCCAGAATGGTTAAATGATCAGTTGAAGCCTTTACATGCCCCAGTTTGTCAATTTTCCCGTTCCATTGTGGGTTGGACAAATTTACTCATTTGCCCGGCCAACTGCCTTAGTTATAGTACTGTGAAAATAATCAATCCATAATAATCTTTTTAAGGAACAATTTCTTTGTATCAAGTCTTCACATAGTGTTAAACCATTGTATTCAAGCTTTCAACATTGAAACATGGCCTCCTTATCAAATTCTCAAGTATCATCTATCACAAACAAGATGCAAAATTCAAAAAATATGGATAGTTGTGCAAGAAAGATGAGTAGAGTTGTAGGAGCCAAATCAACAATTTATGAAGCCTCTGATGAATGGAGCACTACTCTTATAGGAGAGTTATTCACCAAGGCTCCCATTGAAACTGATGTAATAAAAAAAGAAATCAAAATCCATATGGAATGGTTATAGAACTAAAGAGGTTAGACGTCTAGATAGAAATATATTCTCTTCAAGTTCAATACAGTGGAAGTTATGAATGCAGTTTTGAAGAAGGGACCATGGAATCTTCTCAAGTCCCACTTAAACTTGAAAAAGTATGATGCAGCTATTCAGGTGAAGGACTGGATTTTTGATGAACATAAATGGACAGTGCAATTCCAACATATACTTCTTGAACATCAGTCATTGGCAGTTGTAAATGAAGCTATAGAGGAACCTGGCACCAAGATTTGGACAGATCCGGAAAACTGCAAACCAACTTATGGCAGTACGATTTCCGCGAGAATCAAAATCAAGTTGTCTAAACCTCTTTATAGAGGAGGATGTTGGAACACTGCAGCAGGTGGTCAAACATGGATTTGTTTTCATTGGGAAAGACAACCCTATAGTCTATTGATAGACACATTTTTGTGTCTGATATAATCTCAATTGTATATATTGTTAGTGCTCGATTTTGTATTTATTATGGCTTCTTGTGTCTTTGTAGGTGTTTTTGGAGAAATAAACATGTGTGGAAAAATCGGCTCAGAAAGTTATGCGGGGAATCCCGGAGGACAGTTGCTAAACGGACACCCAGAATTGGCTAAGGAACACCCAGGCTATGTATAGCCCAAATTTATCCTCACCACCCATATTTTTCCACAGCACCCAAGGCAATGCTATTCGCACCCCATCAGAGAATAAGGGGAGGTCATCTTCAACAATTCAAAAACGAGATTTGGCGGGAAAATTATTGGCAGCGCTGTTGCAGATTAGGGTTGGATTATTGAATGGGTATTAACGAGATTCAATCACCAGATTTTAATGGCATGGACTTTAATTACCTAAACAGGACTGGTATAGTCGTTTAATTGAACTCAAATTGGCTAGAACTCGGGTTGGAGCAAAACAGAAGCGGAAGAAGTTCACGGGTCCCTGTTTGATTTATTTGTGGAATTTCGGGGAGACTAAAGGCAAGATATTCTTTCCTAAGATACGCTTATTTTTAAGGAAGAGTTTGGGATTTGTTGGAAAGCTCAGAAACGCGTCAAACAATTGTGGGAAGAAATTATTGTCGTGACTTGCACGGAAGGAAAACAGAGAATTAATCGGCTTCTAGAAGGTTTGGAAGTGTATAAAAGGCGTGCTCGAGTCCCAAATAAGGATATGAAAGTTTCGGAGAAGTTAGGGGAAGTTTAGAAAACCACAAAGATCAACAGGAGGAGTTGCAGGAAATCGAGTTCTGGTGGTGTAGAAGGAAGAACAAGAAGAACATTAGACTCCCCAGGACAGTCTTTTATCCTACAACATACGCCTTCTGTCGTTTCCTGTAACAGTTTATTGCAACAGTTCTCTGTAACAGTCATATTGTAACGCCCATAAACCGTTGCAAACTGTCTGCTTAACTAGTTTTCTCTTGTTTTTCACCCTTTTGGGCTATGAAAACCTATTTTGAGTATGTGAATAATATGAGGAGCTAAACCCCTTAGCCGAGGCGACGGAGGAATCCATTGTTCCATGAAAAGTGGTATATTTCTATTTTAATTAATTCTTGCAATTTCTTTTATGATTATTTGCATGGAACTAATATTGGAAAATTTATTTTTATTTAATGATTGTGATCCGTTTTGATGGAGCATGCTTAGTTTAAGATTTTTGATGTTTCATGCTTGATGTATACAATTGTTACTTCAAAAATCTACTAGAGGCAATATATTAGAATCACTTTAAACGCAAAGAATTGCATGAATATTGATTAGATTAAATCACTTAATTGGTCAATGGTGGAATCCTGAGTCTCGGTGCTTTTTATAATCTTGATAACAACTTCATCTTGAGTTTTTATTTTAATTCAATTCTAAAACAAATCTTCACAAGTCTGAGTGAACGACAACTTTACTACCACTTTCTACAACAACATAAAAACCACATCAATTTTTGGCGCCGGCGACGCGGATTTGTGTTTAGGTTAGGGTTTTAGATTTATTTTAGGTTTTGTTTTTGTTTTTAGTTTTATTCTTCTTGTTCTATTTTACGTTTTTGGGTATTTGTCTATTTATTGCAGGTTTTGAATCAAAAAGAAATTGGAGACTAAAGACCTTGGGGATTGAAACAAGAGACAAAGCGAAAAGAACTGAAAAGAAGACAATTTTATTTTTGTTTAATTTTTAGGATTTTTTTTATTTTTTCCCTTTTTAGAAAAAAACTGTATTAGGGTTTATTTTTAATTTTTGTAATTTAAACTGTATTAGGGTTTATTTTTTCTTTTATTTTTGGACACTTTGGACTTTAAACTTTGGGACATTATTTTAAACCCTACGGGAGGGTAGTTTAAATATAAACTGTGTGCAGATAAGGACGGCGATTACGATATCGCCTCAGCCCTTCGGGTTCGTACATGACATAGGAGTTGTGGCCCGAGTCGACTACAACCGACTCATCCCCCGTCTGGAACGGGAGGTAAGATTCTAAACACCCGCGAATCTCCTGTCAGCGGGTTTACTGTATTCCTTCGGTTGCATATATGATGAGGACTTGAAAACGGCTGCTTTAATTTCCTAGTAAAGGGCAAGCACTGACCATACAAGATAAGGGTTCGGATTTCATCACCGTTCTCTTCTTGCCCGCCTTAGGAAAACAAAACCAAACGCGAAGCTAAGCCTAAAATTTTGACTAGAACGAGACCTATAGGGTAACGAGCTTAATAGGAAAGTCGTTCGAAAAATATTGGTTACTCTTTTGAGCATACTTCGAAGTTCATGATGGTTTCTGTGAGTTGAATGCGTGACTGCGCCGCCCTGTAATACCGGTGAGGCCTTGGGTATCAAAGCTCCACCGAGCTTCCCTCGCCTCTATTCAACTTACTTTGACTCGGATTGATTCCAGAGGGGTTTTCTCAGATTGTAACGAGTTCCTTTTCGAAAGAATATAAGTTGGTCTAGAAACAATCTAAGTGGAGCCATCATGCTTTTTGTTTGCTAGAAATTAATAGGTTTGATTTGGTTGAGTCAGCCTTGTTTTGTGATTGCATAGAATTCCCTACCTTATTCTTTTGCATGCCTGAACGTAAAAGAGATGCCCTAGGTAGATTTGCTAAAGATAAACCTAGTAGTTCTAAGCGTCTCGATTGCCTCAATTTAGAAAGCCCGATTCTTGAAGATTCCGTTTTTGAACGTCCGTTTGAGGAGAAAATCCCTGATATTCCAATAGTGCCAGAAATGGAAACTTTGAAAGCTTTGTTGAACCCTACTAGGACTACTCGTCCCTCGTGTATCAGGTTATCTGAAACTGAAGCAAATTATGAACTTAAGCCTGGAACCTTATAGTTGCTCCCAATATTTTTAGGGAAAGAAAATGAAAACCCCTATTTCCATGTTAGGGACTTTGAGGAAATTTATAGTACCCTAAAAATTAGAAACCTTGATGATGATGCTTTGAAACTCAGGTTATTCCCCTTTTCCTTGAAAGATAAAGCCAAATCGTGGCTATATAGTTTGGATTCCTGATCAATTGAAACATAAGAACAACTTACATCTGCCTTTTTGAACAAGTTTTTCCCTAGGCACAAAATATCGTCTATTAGGACGCAAATCTGCACATTTTCTCAACAGGAGGGAGAATCCTTGTATAGGTATTTGGAAAGGTTCAATGATCTATTAACCCAATGTCCTCATCATGGTTTAGAAAAGGTTAGGTTAGTTCAGATCCTTTATGAGGGTTTAGATTATCCCACTACAACCACAGTAGAATCTATGTGTATAGGTGGATTTGAAAACCAAACAGTTGATGATGCGATGACATATTTGCATGAAATTTCCGAAAAGACCCAACAATGATAAAGTAATAGGGGACACCCAGAAAACAATTCTTCTAGGCAGAGGAAACATTAATAGGGTAGAAGGAAACTTTGAATCAGATGCCAAAATTGCTGCTATAGCGAAAAGGTTAGAAGCTTTAGAAGTGGGTCACACTAGTGGTACATTAGAGCCTTTCTGGGAATGCCAAAATAATGAAGAGCAAGCCAATGCTCTCTATAATAACACTAGAGTCGATAACCGTCATAAGTTTGACCCATATTCAGAAACCTATAATCCTGGTTGGAGAAACCATCCGAAACTTTCGAGGTCTAAAGGCCAGAGTCAAGGTCAGTTTAACAATTCTAATGCTCCCCCAGGTTTTGGTTCAGATAAGAACTCTTCAGGTCAGTTTCAGAACTCTTCAGAGAATAGAATAACGAGCTTAGAGGAATCTCTTGGTATATTAAGAAAGAGCCAGGATATGTTAGCACAGAGCCAGGACATGTTATTAAAGAGCCAAGTTAGTTTTCAACTGGAGACCAAGCAGAACTTTCAAACTAATGCTCAGACTCTTGTTAAGTTAGAACTTCAAGTCGGCCAAATAGCTAAGACCTTAAGTGAGAGAGATAACGGAAGGTTCCCTAGTCAGACTAATCCCAATCCTAGAGGAGTTCATAAAGTAGGTGCAAAACCATCAAATTAATTGAATGTTGTTATAATCCTTAGGATTGGCAGAGTAGTAGACAATCAGGTAACCATGCCCGATAGTGAACGTACTGTAGTTCACCCCTCAGGACCAACCATAGCTGAGGAGACTGATAAAGTTTCTGATGATGTCAATTCTTCTCCTGAGAGGCCCTATTTTATGCCTAGATCCCCATTTCCACAGCTATTAGTACCAACAAAGAGTGAATCCAACTTTAATGACATAATGGAGGTTTTTAGGAAAGTTACCATAAACCTTCCGTTACTAGAAGCAATTAGGCAACTTCTATGCCAAGTTTCTTAAGGATATGTGTACGCGAAAGTGAAAGCTTAGTGTCCCTAAAAAAGCCTTTTTAGCTAGTCATGTAAGTTCGATCATTCAGAACCCCACAACTCCTAAATATAAAGACCCAGGTGCGCCTACCATTGCCTGTACGATAAGAAAACACAGGGTACACAAAGCTTTACTTGACTTAGGAGCCAGTGTGAACTTACTCCCATACTATGTGTACTTAAAGCTAGGGCTCGGTGAATTGAAACCTACCAAGATAACATTGCAGTTAGCTAATAGGTCTGTCAAGATTCCTCGTGGTATGATAGAAGATGTTCTTATTGAGGTCGAAAAGTTTATTTATCCTGTGGATTTCGTGGTCTTAGATACCCAACCTGTCCCTGACCCAGAGAACTAGATACCTGTGATTTTAGGTCGCCCATTTTTAGCTACGTCTAATGCGATCATAAATTGTCGAAATGGTATTATGAATATATCTTTTGGTAATATGACTCTTGAGTTGAATATCTTTAATGTCAATAAGCTACATTCTGAGCTAGATGACACGTTCATTAAAGAGGTGAACATGATAGGAACCTTAATTCAGGAGTCATTACCAAACCTTATAACGGAAGATCCATTAGAGAGTTGTCTAGCCCACTTTAACATGGATTTCGACGAAGACAGCAACATTGAACAAGTGAATGCTATGTTGGATTCTATTCCTATGTTAGATACTGATAAATGGAAAGCTAGGTTCGAACCATTACTAGCTTTTGAGTCTACCTTGATCCCTTGTTTAGAGTTCCTCCTAAGTTGGACCTTAAATCTGCATTCTTAGGGACATCTAAGACTTTGCCTGTGATTATAGCATCCGATCAGGACAGCAGGCCAGAAATCGTGCGTCAAGACAGTAAGGAAACTCTAGGGTTGACCATACAGGATATGAAACATATAAGTCCTACAGCTAGTATACCTCAAAAGAATTTAGAGGATGAACCACCTGATTATAACTCAGAGAAAGCAATTGACCTTTTTCAGAAACCTGATGGTCTAGAAATTAGGAATATTGTGACTAGTCTATCTAGAAACACCCAAAATTCTAAGTTTGGGGGTAGTGATCGTCAATTGTCCCTAGTAAAAGTACCTAACTTGGGACTCGATCCTAGTGCATATGAGGTATCACTTGAGTCTATTCAGACTCCTCAACCCGATCCTCCTGATACTGTCCAGGAGGAAATCCAGCTATTAAAGTCCCGTTTTTCGGATGAATCTGTTTTTCAAGACACTCATATGAAGCCCAATTGGGTGCCCCAAATAAATCCAGTTGTCTTGCAAGAAACTTTCAATGAGGTTGTGCTCCTAATGTTATTTTTTCTGATCATGTGAAGTCGTTTCATATTAGTGGCAGTTTTATTTGGTTTTGATGACCCGCAGTTATTTCGACTACTGATATATGATTTGAAAGGTAACTAGCCATTTTATGAAACTTGATGTCTGGATGAAGACTTTAAACTTAGCACTTCTTGGGAGGTAACCCAATCTCATGCAACACGGTAATATCTTTCCTTAACTCTTTTGCTTCAATGGTAACAGTTTCTCCTTGTTCATGCTTTTAATTTCATCTTTAGAACATTGAGGACAATGTTAGATTTAAGTTTGGGGGTATGGGAGAAACTTTTTAGTTGCATTAATAAACTCCAAAGCCTAGAAATTTATGTTTATTAAGGATCGCACTAACACTAACTAATCTAAGTGGATGGAAGCATTTTGGTTGTAGGAGTTGAGGAACCAATCTGATTAGATGGAAACATCTAAAGAGTCTATTCATAAAAGCTCAGAGCTCAGTTTTTAGGAATAACATGATAGTTTCACCATATCTCGTTGAGTCCTTTTCACTTCTTTTTGATGTTTTTTTGTTTTTAAACTATGTTTCTCTAAGTGATTAGGTGGGGCTCACGATTCAAGTTGTTACCAATGCTAGGGTGAATTAGAGTGATTGAGATACCATAAAAAAAAATTGAAAAAAAAAGTTGAAAATAAAAGGAAAGAAATTGAGACCAGACCATTTGACCAAAAGGAATAAATTCAATAAAGTCGACCACTGGTACCCTTGTATATACTAGTTGTGTTGACCTAGAGTTAGGTTATCGACCACTGGTACCCTTGTATATGCCAGTGTGTTGATATTAGTCAGGCTAGTATCTCAATCCATTAGGATAGGTTCATTTTGGCGGAGGCCTTCAGACAGATATGGGAAACTCCGTTCACTTAGTAAACATCAAAACCATCTATGTTTTTCTCTATATCCATCTTCTTGATCTATCCATGTGATTAGTTTTGACTCCGGATATTGATGTCCATAGTGCGACTATCTGAGTAGAGCTATGTCACTTATATATGAATTTTAGTATCCTTGAGTGCAAACTCGTGTACAACAATTGGAATTTCGCATCAGGGTACTTCCTCTTGTAGTCAATAAGTATGCCAACCAAGGAGATTCTTTAGTGCTTTCCAAGGTTCTGCGCAGATAGCTAGGATCTGGAGTATAAAGGTTTTGTGGGTATACCTCTGGTAAGCCCTCCCGAGACTATAACTCGACCATTAGGGCCACCTAGGGGTTTAAAGTCTTATTGCATACGCTAAATGCAATTGACGATGCCTGCGTCAGTGAGTTAGGATTTTATTTTTCAATCTTATCTTTGCTCGAGGACTAGCAAATAATAAGTTTGGGGGTATTTGATAGATACATTTTTTTGTCTGATATAATCTCAATTGTATTTATTGTTAGTGCTCTATTTTGTATTTATTATGGCTTCTTGTGTCTTTGTAGGTGTTTTTGGAGAAATAAACATGTGTGGAAAAATCGGCTCAAACAGTTGTGCGGGGAATCCCGGAGGACAGTTGCTAAACGGATACCCAGAATTGGCTAAGGAACACCCAGGCTATGTATAGCCCAAATTTATCCTCAGCACCCATATTTTTCCACATCACCCAAGGCAATGTTATTCGCACCCCATCAGAGGATAAGGAGAGGTCATCTTCAACAATTCAAAAACGAGATTTGGTGGGAAAATTATTGGCAGCGCTGTTGCAGATTAGGGTTGGATTATTGAATGGGTATTAACGAGATTCAATCACCAGATTTTAATGGCATGGACTTGAATTACCTAAACAGGCCTGGTATAGTCGTTTAATTGAACTCAAATTGGCTAGAACTCGGGTTGGAGCAAAACAGAAGCGGAAGAAGTTCGCGGGTCCCTATTTGATTTATTTGTGGAAATTCGGGGAGATTAAAGGCATGATATTCTTTCCTAAGATACGCTTATATGTAAGGAAGAGTTTGGGATTTGTTGGAAAGCTCAGAAACGCGTCAAACAATTGTGGGAAGAAATTATTGCCGTGACTTGCACGGAAGGAAAACAGAGAATTAATCGGGTTCTAGAGGGTTTGGAAGTGTATAAAAGGCGTGCTCGAGTCCTAAATAAGGATATGAAAGTTTCGGAGAAGTTAGGGGAAGTTTAGAACACCACAAAGATCAATAGGAGGAGTTGCAGCAAATCGAGTTCTGTTGGTGTAGAAGGAAGAACAAGAAGAACATTAGACTCCCCATGACAGTCTTTTATCCTACAACATACGCCTTCTGTCGTTTCCTGTAACAGTTTATTGCAACAGTTCTCTGTAACAGTCATATTGTAACGCCCATAAACCGTTGCAAACTGTCTGCTTAACTAGTTTTCTCTTGTTTTTCACCCTTTTGAGCTATGAAAACCTATATTGAGTATGTGAATAATATGAGGAGCTAAACCCCTTAGCCGAGGCGACGGAGGAATCCATTGTTCCATGAAAAGTGGTATATTTCTATTTTAATTAATTCTTGCAATTTCTTTTATGATTATTTGCATGGAACTAATATTGGAAAATTTATTTTTATTTAATGATTGTGATCCGTTTTGATGGAGCATGCTTAGTTTAAGACTTTTGATGTTTCATGCTTGACGTATACAATTGTTACTTCAAAAATCTACTAGAGGCAATATATTAGAATCACTTTAAACGCAAAGAATTGCATTAATATTGATTAGATTAAATCACTTAATTGGTCAATGGTGGAATCCTGAGTCTCGGTGCTTTTTATAATCTTGATAACAACTTCATCTTGAGTTTTTATTTTAATTCAAGTCTAAAACAAATCTTCACAAGTCTGAGTGAACGAATACTTTACTACCACTTTCTACAACAACATAAAAACCACATCATCTATGCGCAAAATGTTTTACTGTCGATCATAATGATGAGGAATGTCTAAATACAGCGGATGACCCGATGATTATAAAGTTCATAAACGAATAATATATCTCCTGTATTCATGAACTAGCCAAGCCTTATGGAGTGGAGATTATAGATGATTTGGACCTTTTGTTAAAACAAATTTGTGAGGCAAGCTTGAAGAAGCAGGAAACTCAGTCTGAAGATGAAGAAGCTAGCAGAAGTCATAAGAGAACTAGGATAGATGACCAAGAAACTATCATTGAGAGTAATACTGAAAACCCACCCATTATAAATGACTTTGATGGTATGGAACATGACTTGATTGAAGAAGGACGAGCTTATGAAAGGGAGAATTCTCATGAGATGAATGAGGATACTGTTCCTTTGGTAATATCTTTTCCCTACTGCTTTAATTCGTCTCTTATTTTTCATATGTTATTACCTGATTTTTCTATTAATACTGCTTCTAAAGTCACTGACTTGAGTTTTTTCCCATCAGTATTAATTCAAGTTATCTTATTTCCTACATAATTATAATATGAAACTGATCAGTTGGAACTGTCAAGGCTTTCTAGGAAAATCTACTAGAGATCATCTAAATCATTCAAACAGCTTGCATCCGCCAGATATAGTCTTCCTATGTGAGACCAAAATAAACGACGATAGAATTGTTCATCTTACAAATTTTCTTGGTCGTCCAAATAAATGTTTTGTGCCTTCAATTGGTCAGGCCGGTGGCATTATTCTTTTATAGAAGGATGGATTCAAGCTAGATATAATGAATTCTTCTGAGAAAGCGATTCATCTGATAGTGAATAATGACTTTGCCTTAGGTGATTGGTTCTTTTCTTGTGTGTATGGTTCTCCTTATATAGATGAACAACCAGCCCAATGGGAATATATTAAAAATCTCAGCTCTTCAGTTTCTATTCCTTAGGTTCTTATAGGGGACTTAAACATAACCATGCATGCATTAGATAGAAATACCAGATCAAACCTTACTCCCTTTGAAGTTCTAGAACTCATTAGACAACCTGACTTGCAAGACATGGGTTTTATTGGAAATCCATATACTTGGACTAGTAATTGTCATGGCACTGGTAAGATAAAGTCTAGACTGGACAGAGCTCTAGTTAATAGTGAGTTTATCATCACTTATCCTGAGGCTACCATTAAACATCTTACTCAATTAGGATTTGATCATGTCCCTATTATATTATCTCTTTACTCTTCAGCTAGTAACACTAATAAAAACTGGAAGTTCTTTGAGCACTGGCTTCACAATGAATCATGTGAAAATGAAATCATAAATGCATGGAGTTCTAACATTTCAGGTTCACATGTTTATGTCTTTACTGATAAACAAGCCAACACTAGACACTTGTTGTCAAAGTGGAGTAAATAAACTTTTGGGTATATTCAAAACAAAATTTCTGATCTTCAACAAGATTTATCTAGACTTCAAGATGTTGATACTCAAGGAAATCATACTTCCCAAGTCTTACTTCTGGAGAAAGAAATTAACGCTCTCAATGAACCTCAAGCTAGTTCAAACATGCAGAAAGCTAGAGACAAATTTTACAATTACATGGACAAGAATGCAAAATATTTTCATATCAGGGCAAATCAAAGAAGAATTAGAAACAGAGTTGATTCTTTAAATATCCTTAGGGAAATTGGTGTCAAGATAGGCAATCTATGGAGCAGTTGCTTGTCTCTCATTTTAAAAACATCAGTTCTACTTCAAATCCAGGTGGCACTTTTCAGTTTCTTCAACACATTCCCATTGTCATTAATCAACAATATAATGATGATTTAATAGCTATCCCAAGTGATAGAGAGATTCATTGTGCACTAATGACAATGTACACATGGACTTCACCAGGACCAGATGGTTTTCCTCTAGGTTTTTATCAATCACAATGGAAGGTGGTAGGTGAAGATGTGTGCAAAATGGTTAAAGCTTTCTTTCATTCTGGTTTTCTTCTAAAGAAACTTAATAATACTAGAGTCACTATGATTCCTAAATCTACTTCATCTCAAAAGACAGAAGATTTTTGCTCTATGCAGCATAGTTTATAAGTTAATCTCAAAGATTATAGCTTTAAGACTAAAGAAACACATGGCTCATATTATCTCTCAAATGCAATCAGCATATGTACCTGGAGGATGATCTCTTAAAATATATGTATGGTCCAAGAACTAGTTTAAGCTATGAAAAAAAAGGAGGGAAGATCTGGTCACCTAGGACTAAAAATGGATATGTCAAAGGCTTTTGACAGATTAGAGTGGTTGTTTCAGGCCAACTTATAAACTTCAGCAAATCTGCAGTTTACTTCAGTAAAAATATGAGTCCAAGTTTATGTTAGATTATATGTGGTATTCTCCAAGTCAGACAACCAAATTTAAATGAGGAAAAATACTTAGGTTTGCCTTTCTTTGTTGGAAGAAACAGGAAAATACATTTCTCTGTCCTTGTTGATAAAATGCACTCAAGACTCACAAGATGGAGGTGTATTAATATGTCTGAAGCTGGTAGATCTGTGATGGTCAGGAATGTTACAAATGCAATCCCAGTTTATCATATGACAAGCTTCAAGCTCCCAGATTCCACTATTAGAAAGATGAACTCATCACAACAACAAAATTGGAGGAAAAATAATTCTAACAAAGGTAAACAACTCATTACATGGAAAAAATGTAAATGTACCTAAAGAGGAGGGTGGTTTGGGATTTAGAGACCTACATTTTTTTAACAGAGCTCTTTTAGCAAAATCTGCCTAGAGATTATGCACATACAACACCTCTATTTGTGCTAAATCTCTTCAAGCTAAATACTACCCAGATGGTCAAATATTTAATAGTAAGAAGAAAGCAAACATAACTTGGTCCTGGACAAGCATCAATTCTGAGTTGAACTTCATTAACAGATACAGTTGTTGGTGTGTTGGTAATGGCAAAAAGATCCTGATATGGGAACATAAATGGGTACTTGGTTTGAATGAGCCTCCAGTTCCAAAGGTTAGAGTCGTTAACCATCTCCAATACAAGTGTGTAAACCAACTATTCTCTTCAGATTTTTCCAGATGGAACCATGTTCTAGTATACTCTCTCTTTGAAGTTGAAACTGCAAACCTTATTCTCAAAATTTGGATACATCCAAATTATGAGGACAAAATGGTTTGGACTCTAGAGAAAAATGGCTCATTCTCTGTCAAGTCAGCGTACAAGAAGATGTTTTAAGAGCAAAACACAAATCCTCCAGTTACTACAAGGATGAAAAGTATCTTCAAGAGACTATGGAAGATGCCACTGCTTCCAGGAATTAATCAATTTCTTTGGAAGTGTGTGAAGGACATTCTTCCATCTAGAGACAAGCTAGCTCTTATAATTCAGAATGGAGATTACAGCTGCCCTTTCTGTGCTTAAGGAATTGAAACTTCCTCTCATTGCATATTGGAGTGTTCTTTTGTTCAATCAGTCTGGTTTGCGGTGCTGGACATTCATATTCAACCTAATACCAATCTGGTGGAATGGATTTGTAGCCGTTTCGACAAGCTGCTTAGTGGCTTTTTTCAAGAAGAAATTAAATGTAAAATAACTATCGTGGCATGGTGCATCTGGACAGAAAGATGTGAAAAAGTCTTCAAGAGAGTACATACAACTCTAGATTCCCTAATTCACAAGTGTAGGAAATATATATCTGAATTTCTAGAGATGTCTCACAGGAAACCTATTAACACTCTTAGGCAGAGTAGATCCAATTTACATTGGCAGCCACCTCCAAGAGGATCTTTTACTATCAATGCATATGGTTCACATCTTAATACTAATAATACAGGTGGCATTGGACTAATCATTCGCGATTTTACAGGTACCCACAAAGGATCTCGGTGCATCCATCTATCTGAATCATTTGGACCAGAGCATGTAGAGCGTAGCAGTTTATGGGAGGCAGTAAAATGCGCTAAGGATTTGAAAATGATGGATGAATACTTTGAACTAGACTCCATGCCGGTTGTTGATGCAGTTAACAAAGATTCATTCAACATTGATCGGAGGCTTTATAATTTAATTAGAGATATCAAAGAACTTCTTAAGCTTTTTAACTCTTGGCCTAAATAGATGAGTAAGGCGGCAGATGTTCTGTCAAAAATAGCTAGAGTTGATAGGTTAAACAAAGTATGGTTATCTGCTCCTCCTATTAACATTACTTTACAACTAGCGGAGGATGCTAGCCATGTAATTTCTTATCAATCAATCTATTCTCTTCCGTTTTCAAAAAAAAACAAAAAAAAAACAACCCATTCCGAGAGTTGGACTCTACTAACGTATGGCCTTTGCAACCCATATCACAACAGAGAGAGAACTCTCGATTCCTCTCGGTCGGGTACATATCCCCGTAAGCAAAAATTTGCATATCTCAGTACCGACACAAGTTTTTTCCAAAGCAAAAGTCCCAATGGGTAAATCAGTCTTTCTCGAAAACAAGTACACCCCTACCCTACAAAAGGGACATTTTGGAAGTAAAATCGGTTTTAAGACACAGAAAAGAATAACATTTTAAGAAAACTCTCTGTTGTTTTTCACTGCATAAATTGAATTCATAACCAGAGGTAGTCAGTCAGAGACAACTTGAATATCACTCTCAAACTCCCCCATAATACACCAAAAACTATAATAAAATTTAATTTTCCCACAGAAAATATAAATAAAGAATTATATCTTTATGGTAAAGAATAAAAAAATAGGCCCAGATTTTGTTTTTAGTAGTGACCTTACAAAAACAGTATTAACTAGAAAAACATTACACTTCTTCAAACTTCTTCCGTTGCTTTCTTCTTCTTCTTCTCTCTTTTGAAATTACATAATTTTTTAATTGAATCCGAGTCTCGAAAACCTTGATTCACCCAAGGTTCGAATCTTCAATGCTTTTGTCTCTTAATCTTTGTTTAATTCTATAAACCCTAGATCCCCTCTTCTTTCTGTTGTTTCTGTTTTCTTTTGTTATTACTATTCAAGATCTCCAATTAGATCCATTACAGTCGATTTTGATCTATCACAGTTGATTTTTCTATTCAAATTTTGTTAATCGTAGGTAAATTTGGTGTTTCTGATCATGAGGTCGAAATTCTTGTTTTGTTGATAATGATGATTGATTTGATTGGTTGATAATGAAGTGTAGTTGTGAATAAATGCGTATAACTTAGTTTGAACTGATATAAATGTGATTGATTCCATATTTTTTTGAGTTATTGAATACTAAATCTGAATGAGAGAACTCTGTCTGTCTGTCTTGCTCTGTGTTTTTCACTATGAACACTACTTAAACCCATGTTGTAAGCAATTAGATTAGAACATTTTGATTCTTAGGTTCTTACTAAATGAATGTGTTGAGAATTAGAACATTTGATTCGTAATCGATGTTATTGGTGATGAATGTGTTAGTTTGAATAATGTGCATGTTTATGGAAGTTGCATTAGAGGCAATACTTTCCAGATTTGGTTAGCATTGAATAATGTCCAGATTTTGAGGTTAGGGAAAGTAATGTTTGACAGGATGATCTGTTTTGAGTGTTGAATCTGATTTGTGTTTTTTTTTATTAGGTACTGTTTTGTGATTTACAGATTTGTTCTTAGGATGTCCTATTCGAGTTGGATGTCGTGGTATAAAAAGTGTTGATAAATCGGCAGCTGTGCTAATCTGTAAGGTGTAGATTGGAGCTAGGTGTAGTCGCCTTGGTGATAAGCCAAGATGATAAGATCCAAAATTAAATGGGCAGCACTTGGTGGACTTATCTTATCTTTGCTTTCTTTGCTGGTGCATCTTCTTCTTGCTAATAATTCAACTTCAACCGCTGTTTTAAGACGGTCCAATGCATGGCAGGGTAATACTGAAGCTGTTACTCTCATAATTAACAGAGAGGTAGAGTTTAATCTCGCTATTCTTTGCAGTTCTCTAGGTAGCAACTGTCTTCACTTATTATTTTTCTAGTCAATTGATGTACTGCTTTTATCTTTTCCAATTCGTAATTTTAAAGAGCCCACGATTCAGAAGGTTATGGGGGAACGTCAAACCTCTGGAGTCTTTGCAGCCATATGCCAACCCAAGAATCAAATATCCTGGTAAGATTATGTTGAACAACTCACCTTAGGATTTACTATCTGCTTATCTTGCAGTATGTAACACAAAATCTCTTCATCATCAAATTTTTAAAGGATATGGCGTATTCATTATTATCTGTGTCTTTTGTGCCTACATTTTGTGCATAGCAATACAGTCATGTCTTCATATTCTAACACGTGTCTTGAATACTATCATGATGCTACAACTGTTGGCTCCTTTGTTAGTCACGTTCAACAATGATACACAGTTCTTGGAAAATCATTATCAGTCTATTCATGTTTGTAATGATTCTACGTGTAGAATCTTCAGGATTTGCTTACTTCTTTAAGAAGAAGCTTAACATATGTATGTAGATAAAGACATGTTTTTTTAATCCTTCAAGAAACCAGTAATAACAAAGAGAAACATTGTGGAATCGTTTGCTTAACCCATCTACTAGTTCGATCAAGTTCCCCTAGTGTTTGGAGAAAAGTGCATTAGCCACCTTATTTCGTTCACTGCCAGAGTAAAATCAGATAAAGAATCTTACTCTATCTTTGTAATATTGGCTAATTAAGAAGTTTAGGTCTTCAATAGCTGATCTGTGTATGTTTACAGAAATATTAACTTGTATGGTATCAGAATATGCTAATTTTACTCAGAAACATAGTTTCAGTTACGTTTTTCCCCAAACTTGTTTTATCTTTTGATAATATATAATGTTTTAGCATTTTAAGTTACTAAGTCGTGAAGTTGCAACATAACAGATATCTTGTTTTACTTGTTGCAGAGGCAAATGAGCATAATAATGGTTTTATATATGCTAAGATTTTTGGTGGCTTCGAGAAGATAAGATCCTCGGTAGGTTTCTATTCATACATATTCACAAGTTCAATATCTCGTAATTGCTATCGAGAGTTTGTAACATGTTTGTTAATTTGCTAGATTTGTGATCTTGTCAGCATATCCAGGCTTCTTAATGCTACTCTTGTGCTTCCAGAGATTCAAGAAAGTACTCGTTCTAAAGGCATCAGGTTGCTTTTCATAGTTTCTTTTGTTGATTCTTCATGCTTTTTGTTTGAGTTACTAGAATAAATATGAGTAAAACTTTCAAGCTTATAACCAGTTGCTTTCAACTCCTCTTTCATGCAGTTCCAAATTCAAGAGCTTTTCTTATCTCTACGATGAGGATCAATTCATTGCAGCTCTTGCAAAAGATGTAATTGTTGTGAAGAGCCTGCCAAATAATCTGAAGGACGCAAGAAAAAGCAACAAGTTTCCTATATTCAAACCAAAAAGTTCTGCCACTCCAAATTTCTATATCAAAGATGTCTTACCCAAATTAAGGAAAAACAAAGTTGTAGGGCTGGTGCTTACTGATGGTGGAGGCTTACAAGTACGCTCAAATGCAGAATATCATAGTTTACATTCAAATTATGTTACCTTTTGTGCAATGTCTTTCATTCTTCTTCTTTTTCTGCACATTTCAACACTCATTAGCTAGACATAATACCCAGGCACTTTTTGAGATGTTGTTTTAGCTTCAGCTATCACATATTTTGAGTTGAAGAACAATTCAAGTGGAAGTTCTCCCTAATAGTGTGTTTATTCTCTTCAGTCCATCCTCCCACCTAGCATGGCCGAGTATCAGCGACTACGATGCAGAGTAGCTTTCCATGCACTTCATTTCCGGCCAGAAATACAGGCTCTTGGGCACCGGATGGTGGAAAGGTATGTGTCATGTTCTTTAGAAACTCTTACTGGCGGTAATATATGGTAGCATGCTCTCTATCCCAATTTATACCACCTATGTTATGTGTATTTGCAATCCTTTTTGCCTGGTGGTAGTGTGGGTTGTGTCCGTAACAGTTCTCCTCTCATGAATAGGTTAAGAGCTTGGGGCCAACCTTACCTTTCTTTACATCCTGGTCTAACACGAGATGCCTTAGCATATCATGGCTGTGCAGAACTTTTTCAGGTTAGTCTTGTATTTCTTCATAGATTATGGCATCTTTGTTGCTCACTGTTATCATTCCTCTATCTTCTAGTTTTCCTTCTGTACTTGTTTGTTGAGAAGAGATTGCTTTTGTCATACCTTGTTTTTTGATCATCTAGGACATACCTTGTTTTTGGCGCTGCTTGTTTTGTATGAATTTGAAAACATCATCTGTCGTTTGTCTTCTTTTCACCTTTCCTAACTCCAGCTTTTACCTTCGTATTTTGTCTAGGATATTCATACTGAACTTATACAGTACCGAAGAGCACAGATGATTAATCAAGGGATTTTAAAAGATGATCTAATTGTGGATTCACATATGAAAAGAGCAAATGGTTCATGCCCCCTCATGCCTGAAGAGGTAAACGAAGCAAATACCTGGAAAATTTATAAGACATTTGCATCCTTGTATGAGTTCCTGATTCATTTTTTTTTTCTTTTACATCTAATACCATAAAATCTGCTGAAACGTATTTCTATGTCAGTCTGATTAAAAGATTCACTCTCCGAAAGCTGCTACAAACCACTCAAACTTTTTTTAACTTTTACAGGTGGGACTTCTCCTTCGTGCAATGAGCTATTCTCCTAGAACAATAATATACGTGTCGGGTTCTGAAATATTTGGAGGACAACGGGTTTTAATCCCTTTGCGTGCCATGTATTCCAACATAGCTGACCGTACTTCCTTGTGTAGTAAGGAAGAGCTGTCCAGCCTGATCGGCCCTGAAACTTCTCTTCCTTCAGATGAATTCCAGCCCCCTCCAAGGAAAAGTAAGAAACAACTTGAAGAAGAGTGGAAAAAGGCTGGTCCTCGGCCTCGACCTCTTCCTCCACCACCAGATAGACCTATTTATAAGCATGAAAAAGAAGGTTGGTATGGGTGGATTACTGAGAGAGACACAGAACCAGACCCTTCACTTTCAGATCTGAGGTCGCAGGCCCACAGGCTACTTTGGGATGCCCTTGATTACATTGTCTCACTAGAAGCAGATGCATTCTTTCCTGGTTTTAATAATGACGGTACTGGCTCGCCAGAATTTTCAAGTTTAGTGATGGGGCACCGGCTGTATGAGATGGCATCAGTTAGAACTTATCGACCTGACAGGTAAATTTACCTGCTAATCTTTAGTTTATATTTTGCTATTGGCAACTGAATCAATTATAGTTCATCTCTTTTAATTTCTAGTTCAATCTCAAAGACAAAGTGAAAGATAACAAGAGAAAATAAGAGAAAGTAAAATTACATTTTCTGCATCTGCAGCTTAAACTATAGTAAGGTTGAGAAATTAGACATAGAGCAGTTTCATTTTTTTTTTTTTGGTTATTCTGTCATTCTTTGATCTATAAATCTTTTCTGATTTTCTTTTTATGTTCTGTTGGGCAGAAAAGTTCTTATTGACCTATTAAGTAACATCAGTGATCATTTGTACCATCCAAGGCGCAATTGGACCATTGCAGTGCAAGAACATCTTAACAGGAGCTTGACGGAGGAAGGCCTTGTAAAGCAATCCCGCCTGTCTAAACCAACCTCCTTCCTTTCTCACCCACTTCCAGAGTGTTCGTGTAGAACCTCAGAATCCGCTGAGATTCCAATTCCAGTAAAGGACAAAGGTGAGCGGTTACTATATGGAGGTGAAGATGAGTGTCCTAAATGGATGAAGCATAGTCTTGCAACAGTCTCGAAAACAACTATTTCAAAAGAAAGTGCTAATGCAGGTGAAAGTGAGTCGCAGGAAGATGATACAGATTTGGATGGGCAGCAAGAATCCGATGAAACTGGAACAGATTCAAGCCCACCTTCAACTCAAGATGAGGAAATGGATCCAGATGACTAAGAGTGATATACATGTACAGAAATTACCAAATTTTCTTTCCACCAGGTTTTGTTTTCCTGAGATGGCAATCAAAAGTTATTTAGGCTGCAGCAACCTGTTCATTGGATGAAATTAGTTGCTGAATTGTGACTGCCGTCTCGAAGTTTTGATTTGAGGGTGAGATACATTTCTTTCTCTTGGAGATATACAAGCAGGTCAGTTTCCTGACTCCTGAGGCAAAGGCATCAAAGGCTTTCTTCGGGGAGAGGGTTGTAAGGGGGGATCAAAAGCCCATTTATAACATAGGGGGGATTATGAGTAAAGAAAAAGAAAAAACATACGGAGTATTTGTCTAAAGAGGATTTTGTTGAATTTATTCAGAAATAAATGAAAGTAAAGAGTCAGAAAAGGTATTTACAGAACACTGCAAGGGATTGTAAATAGTTTTATCAAAGAAACATCGAGGTTTAAAGCCGATATTAGATACCAGATTATTTGTGATTCTTTATATGATTTCATTTGTTTTAGGAATTGGATTTCATCTTGTTGCTTCCGAGAATCCTGAGTTCATGTGCCACTACAATTCTTCAATATACTTGTTCACACCTATTGAAAATTTGTTTTCAGAGTAATGCTTTGATCTGTCCCAAAAATCAGAATTTAGAAAGAGGAATGAAAAAACCTCTGAAAATTTCCTAAAACCACTCGGATTGAAATCCTATTGCATTTCGAATTCCTAACACAACACTACTTATTCGTTCCAGGTTATATATAGAACTACTGTCTTCTCTTGTCAGAGACTTTGTGTTCCTTAAAGGTTTTCTTTTGTATTACTTTAAAGAGGGTGTGCCTCTACGATTTTGAAACTTGCCGTTATGGCGATACCACTGCAGAGGTTTGCTTCTTATGAATCAGTAGAAACTTCATCGCCAATCAGTAGAGACATAAGTTTTTTCAACAGAGACAGTAAAAAAACTACATGGTTTCGTGATGACAGGTTCGTCTACAATGTTCGCGAAACCAAGATTACCACACAAAACATTAATGGTGCAATTTTTAAGTTCAATCCTATAACTGGAACACTATATTTGAATGTCATTCATTGGAGTGAATGGTTGGGGCAAGAGGAAAATTTTACTTGGCAAGCTCAGTGGAAAATTGCAAAAGTACAAGCTTTTGTAGAATCTCTTTACCTGGATGTACAACAAAACCAAATCATAGTGCTGAGCAGTAATGTTTTTGACTCTTTAGCCGTGCACTTCTCCGGTGATCTTTGCGAATTAGTTTTCAAGGGTACTGAGGACTCTGATTTGCAACAACAACATCAGTTACCATACCTTCACGCTTGCATAAAGATTAGGAAATTTGATGAGTTGATTATGAATGCTACTGAATCTAAATTGTATATGTTTAATCTCTATGACGATTGGTTAATGACGAATACTAGTGTATCATCTTACATGCGTTTGAGCTTGATTTTACGTGCGCTTCTGGTAGATGCTGAGAAGGTTAAAGCGTTACTAAAGCTCGATAAGGACACGACAAGTATTAGCACTAAATCAAGCAATATTTGGCCTTCTTTTACTTATAATCAATGGAATGAGATAGAAGCTGCTTTAAGAGATCTTCTACTCGACGAGTACATCAATATGAAGACTAATGCAATGAGCAAATCATCGGCCACCAAAGAGAATCGACGACATTCTTCCCCTTCTTCCGACTCTAGGGATGATTGGTGGGGATTTGACTTCCTAGTGCAGTAACAAACTTAGAAAGCTTTCATATTTTTGATAGGAGCAAGTTTGCTCTTTTTCATATTTTGAAACAATTTTTTTGTTTTCATAATTTCAACAACCTTAGTGGCTTAGTGTAATATTGGTGTATTTATGATATTCGCCACAGTTTCTGCGTCAGGGAGATTGCTCCTTTGTTGCGCACAGCATGAGCATTGTTGTCACTAAGAATTGAGGGATTTTGCAGGAGACGCTTAAAACAAGGGAGGCCTATTCTGCTCCAGTAACGGTAAAGCCTAAGATTTCATGAAACCAATTAAAACAAGGAAAATAAATCCATTCTGGACATTCTGGATATCGTAAGGAATATATAGGCTGTCACACCCCTTGCTCTAAGTCGCAATGCAGATTGTGAGTCAATCAATAATGTCCCTCTTATAATTTTTTAGCATTCCAAATTCATAAAGATTTAAGAAAAAATCTATTTATTACACTAGCCATGTCTGAAACACTCATTATTACCTCGTAGATTACTCCATAGTACAATTACATTACATTGGCATACGCCCAAAGTATGTGTCGATAACTTAAATTTATTGATAAACTTTAAAGCACTAGTGTACACACACGAAAACCCTACCAGAATAAGGAAATCTAAAGACTCAAAAGGACCACAAACAAACACACACTCAACCAAAAAGGTTCATATGGTGATCGTTTTTTTTAAACTCTTACAAAACCTTCATTAGTTTCTGCAATGTGAGCAAGTGAAAGTTCTCATCTATAGGAAGAACTGTATTTGTTGTCAGCTCACGATTTACAAAATCCATGGTTGGTCTAGAATTTGGAGATATACGCGTACATGCCAAAGCAAGGGTAACTATTAACACCAATTCATCTGCAGTTATTCCAGTCGGGAGAGTTAGGTGCTTGTCTAATGCATCCACTAGAAATAGATCATGTCCTTCAGATTGCAACTGCAAAAGGAATTCCCCAGGGTGTTTCCCGAATAAGACTTCCAGTGCAACAACTCCAAAACTGTATACGTCGCATTTCTCTGTCACCTTCATTGTAGATGCAAACTCTGAAAACAGTAGCCGGGGAATTGATTCAATGAGATAAACTGTCACCTTATATATATATATATATATATATGTAATGACTAGAATACTCTTTTGGCATGCAGATCTAGGCACACAAAGGTTTAATTGACGAATATGTGGAATTTGTCGGAATCAAGTAAGTACTAAGTTAGATAAATGGAGAAGAATAAATGTACCTGGAGCTATGTACCCATAGGAGCCGACTGGTACTGTCCAGTTAGACTCATCTGGTTTTAGCAACCTTGCGGTCCCAAAGTCTGAGACCTTAGCTTCATATTCCGGGTTCAGTAAAATGTTATTTCCGGTTATGTCTCTGTGCACAATAGGCGGGGTGCAGTCATGGTGCAAGTAAGACAAGGCCTGCGCCACACCTCTGATGATCTTTAACCTCATTGACCAGTCCAACATCATTGCCTGATTCTCATTATACAACACATTTGCCAAACTACCCCTCTCCACATATTCATATACCAAAAACATGCATCCCTTTGTCGAAGAGAAACCGTACATTTTCACAATATTTCGATGCCGTATGTTTGTCAGTGCATTTACTTCAGATTCAAAACTCTTGTAGCGCGTAGCCTCTGAGGATGCATATTCACTGGATGATGACGATGCATCATGGAGGCGCTTTACAGCAAGAATTCTGTCATTTTGAAGTGTTGCTTTGTATACACTTCCTTGTCCACCTTTGCCTATGCAGTACTTCTCATCGAAATTCTCTGTTGCCTTTACAATATCCTTGAACACCACGTTTCCATTGTAGTTCCATACTGAGAATAATCTTCCACCACCTGAATCTAGTTTTTCTTCGTCTGAGCCAACTTTGCGGTTACGGCAGCAGCAGAAAATTCCAAACAGAATCAGTAGAAGAACCAGTGATACCGCAACTGGAACAACTACCGAAATTATATATTTCCATTTATTGATTTTTCTGCGGTTATCGGATGATGGTGTACCTCTACAAGGGCTCAATCCCATCAGTTCATTGCTGCACAGACCTTGATTACCTCCTAAGGCTCTGACAGGATCTTTTTCGATTGCCTTCACATCTGGAACTGGGCCCTCGAGTTCGTTATTCGAAAGATCAATAGATGCAAGACTTAGCATACCCTGTAGAGAAGAGGGTATTGAACCAGATAGCTTGTTGTTAGAAAGATTCAAGCTCTCCAAATTTCTTAAATTCCCAAGCTGTGGTGATATCTCTCCATCGAGTTCGTTTTGGCTGAGATCAAATTCAGACTGCAAAGCCTCCAGATTTCCAACCTGGTATGGAATTTTTCCATTTAACTTGTTGTCGTTTAGTTTCAAGGTTACCATGTCTTTGCATTCCCCAATTTCCCCGGGTATATGCCCACGGAGGTTGTTTACGGACAAATCCAAATTTCGCAGACGTGCTAATTTCCCAACCTCTATGGGTATCTTACCTGAGAATTGATTTCTGCTCAAATTTAGATTGAATATAACGGAATCTGAATTAAACATATCCACTGGAATATGACCTGACAATTTATTTGAAGAAAGGCTAATGTCTTCCAGAGATTTTAAGCTTGCGATAGCTGGTGGAATTTCACCTGAAATCATGTTCTCCGAGATTCTGAAGAACGAAAGCTGGGTGCATGCTCCCCAGTTTGGTGACAGTTTACCCGACAACTGATTTCTACTCGTGTCAAAAAAATTCAGAACTGGGTAAACACCAAATGCATCCGTGATGTCTCCTTCAAGATGGTTGTCTTCGAGCCGAACTCTGAATAATTTTGCGCAGTTTCTAAAGCTTTCAGGAATTGGCCCGTCTAGATTATTTTTGTTGGCTGTCAATATTACAAGGTTCCCTCCCATGCAAATGTTGGGAGGAAGCTTTCCGGTGAAATTGTTGTAAGAGAAGCTTGCATTTATTAAAGACCTGGGACCAAACTCTTCCGGGATACTGCCAGTAAATTTGTTCGTTGTGAGATAAAAGAGTTTCAAGTTCTGCAGCTGAGTTATTGATGAAGGCAACTCTCCTTGCAATGTGTTTGTGCTGACGTCAAAATGTATCAAGCTTTCCATGTTACCTATTTGCTGAGGAAGCATTCCACTGAGTCGGTTGTGTTTGAAGTTCACGCGTTCAAGCATAGTTAAGTTTATTATGCTTGATGGAATTGAGCCATCAATAAAATTCTCAGATAAGTCGAGCTCGATCAGATTTGACAAGTTTCCAATCTCTGAAGGTATGGGACCTGATAATTTGTTCTTGTACATGTATAGTAGATTGAGGTTTCTTAACAAACCGACTTCATTAGGAATAGTTCCTGTGAAGGAGTTGTTCTGAAGTTGAAGGGAAATTAGTTGAGTCCAATTGGACAGTAAATATGGTTGAATCTCACCAGATAATTGATTACTTGAAACTCCTAATTCAGTGAGTTGGATTAGAGAAGCCATCGAAGGCGGCAAACTACCTTGTAGATTGGTAGATGCCAGTCCCAAGTACGTAAGATTGGTGCATAAGCCAAGCTCATCCGGAATGCTGGAATTCAAGTTCACATATGCAAGGTCTAGTGTTTGCAGCATCTTAAGGTTTCCTATAGAAGATGGAATTGGCCCTTCCAAAGGATTTTCATACAATTCAAGAATTCTGAGGTTGGCTAACAGACCAATCTCGGATGGTATTGAACCATTTAGCTGATTTCTACTCAGCTTCAGGTCTTGAAGTTTGGTAAGGCTTCCGATTTCTGCTGGAATTGGTCCTTCGAACAGATTACCACTCAGATCAAGAAACTGAATATTCTTCAAAGTCTTCATGCACTGAATTGGAAACGGACCTCCTATATCAAGATTATCTGAAATATCAAGATGCCATACCTTCTGAAGATTGCAAACCTTATACGGGATTGCTCCAGTAAGAGTATTATCGGCTAGTCGAAGAAAACGAAGCTCTACGAGGTTCCCAATTTCTGATGGCATTGTTCCTGTGAAGTTGTTACTTCCCAGATCAAGATAAGTAAGCTTTGGAAGAGACCCGATTAGAGTTGGGATATCGCCAACCAGATTATTGAAATTGAGATTGAGAGAGGCCAGATCGCTAAACAGTGACAAATTGAATTGATCGAGCGTTCCATCGACACCTGACGTATCGAGGTTTATCTCTACAACACTGTTTGAACTGCTGCATTTAATACCAGACCACTTGCAAGGATTGGCGCTTCCATTCCTAAGAGACCATGTGGTAAGAGAATGAGAATTTAAACTGTTTTTCCATTTTATTAGAGCTTCTGCTTCGGTTTGAGCTGAAATTTTGAGAAGAACGCAAGAAAATAACAAGAGGATTATAATTGTAAATGATTCAATAGCCATCATGGTCGTCTCTCACTTGCAGTTAACTGAAACAACTACATGAAAATGAAAACGGAAACGATATCGTATCCCTCGTGGTCTGTGATGATATTTTTGGTTGAAGTAAAAGTCTTAATCTTTAACACGCCCCCTCACGTGTAGTCTCGACGGGTCTTAAATAACCTGTTCTGATATCATATTTAATACCTGTTCTGATATTAAATAACCCAACCATGTGAAAATAATAATCTCAACAAGATATTATGTCGTGTTAATGAGAGGAGGGAAAAGTTTGTTATTAATTTGAAATTCGTACCAAAGACTATTACACGGCTATTTATAGCCAAGAGAAATTTTATAACATGAAGCCGCGAGTTAATTATGGGCAAATGTGTGGGTATCCTGCAGTTCCAAAAAAATTCCTAGCACATGAGATTAATTGATACGAACAGTCTAAGTGTCATTAAACAACAAATTAATACTACCATATAACTTTCTGCTTCTATAATCTTCTAGTCAAAAGTCAATACATTGCTGTCTAAAGAATTTTACTCAAAAGACTTTAGCGCACATGTCTAGAAAAACTTGAGACAGACGAGTGTAACATTGAAGAAATGGATCCGGATGACTAAGAGTGATATACATGTACAAAAACTACCAAATTTTCTTTCCACCAGGTTTTGTTTGCAACCAAAAGTTATGTACGCTGCAGCAACCTCTTCCTTGGATGAAATTAGTTCATACATTGTGACTGCCGTCTCGAAGGCATCAAAGGCTTTCTTCGGGGAGAGGGTTGTAAGGGGGGATCAAAAGCCCATTTTATAACATAGGGGGGATTATCCGTAAAGAAAAAGAAAAAAACATACGGAGTATTTGTCTAAAAGAGGTTATTGTTGAATTTGTTCGGAAAATAAATGAAAGTAAAAGAGTCAGAAAAGGTATTTACAGGAAACTGCAAGGGATTGTAAATAGTTTTATCAAAGAAACACCGAGGTTTGAAGCCGATATTAGATACCAGATTACTTGTGATTCTCTATATGATTTCATTACCTCCGAGAATCTGATTTGCAACACCAACATCAGTTACCATACCTTCATGCTTGCATAAAGATTGGGAAATTTGATGAGTTGATTCTGAATGCTAATGAATCTAAATTGTACACGTTCAATCTTTATGATGATTGGTTAATGACGAACACTAGTGTATCATCTTACATGCGTTTGAGCTTGATCTTACGTGCTCTTCTGGTAGATGCTGAGAAGGTTAAATCGTTACTAAAGCACGATAGTACTACCACTAAATCGAGCAATATTTGGCCTTCTTTTAATTATCATCAATGGAGTGAGATTGAAGCTGCTTTAAGAGATCTTCTACTAGAAACGCTAATTAAGAATTATGCATTAGTCTCATTTGAAAAGGTGTGTATGGAAAAAGAATATGGTGCGCTTGGCATTAGACAGTTGCCCGTTATGAATCAAGACTGCTAATAGGGGCACCAATTTGCTAATAGGTAAATGTTGTTTTGTCTTATTTGTATTTGGTACACCCCAAACAAACCGGCCCCCCTATTAGCAACCTTGGTTATGAATGACGCGTTATTGTACAAATGGTGCTGGAGGTTTACAAATGAAGAAGAATCACAGTGGAGAGTCCTTACGGCAGAGAAGTATGGGCGTACGAAGAATAAGTGGGATATAAAGAGTATTAGATCATCATATGGTAGTTCGGTTTGGAAGGGTGTCAACATGAGATTGCAAAAATTCAAGGAGGGTATCAGATATTGCATTGGCAAGGGAGATAGGACTCTTTTCTGGACATATCAATGGATCGGAAATTACACACTTCAAATAGAATTTCCCAATTTGTTCAGAGTATCAAGAAAAAAAAGACCATAACATTGATAAGTTCTACTCTATAACTGACGACAACATCAATTGGAATAAAGATTTAATAAGAAGACTTACTGATGGGGAGATTCAGGAAGCGGTGTAATGTAGTACGTGTAAGAGAAGAAGGCAATACGGAGATTGCAGGTGATGAGAAGGGAAGAAAAGGATGAGAAAACAGAAGAACAATAGGGTTTAGAGATTAGAATGATAGAAAGCTCTGAAAAGAGTTGTTTCGAATAATCTTGATAATAACAATGTGTTTTACAATAATGTAATAAGCCTGTTTATATAGGCATGATTAGAACCTAAAAATAGTAAAACTCTAAAAGAATAAATAAAGAAACTCTAAAAGCAGAAGTTCTAGACTTGATAAACAAGTAAACTAAAGTAGATGCTATGAATCAACTGTGACAGTTGACACAGCGTAAAGGAATCGACTATGAGAGTTGATACAACATAAAGGGATCAACTGTCATTGTTGATACAAATCAATTGGATCAACTGAAACAGTTGATACATTGAAAACAGGCAGATGTCCTACATTAGTCCCCCAATCTTGAGAAAAACTCGTCCCTGAGCTGCTTGAAACAAATAAACGGTCATTATCACCATGAAAGGTGAAAATCTCTTGAACATTGAACACATTAGAAATGGTCCATTCCTTGGGTAGATCAATGACATATGCATCGTCACTGATTTTCTTCATGATTTTGAAAGGGCCGTACTTCTTCATCTTAGTCTTGTTATAGGTACCAACTGGAAATCTTTCCTTGCGTAGATGAATCATTACTAGCTCTCCATCTTGAAATTTTTTGAATCTTTTATGCTTATCTGCAGCATCCTTGTATTTAGCATTAGACTCCTCAAGCTTTGTTTTGACTTCATGATGTAGTTGAGAAGCTTGTTCCAACAGATTATCAGCTTTGACATTGGATTTATGTAACTTAGGAAGCACAACCAAGTCTAATACATGATTAGGTACCTTTGAATAAACAATTTCAAATGGAGTTTTACCTGTAGATCTGTTTACTGAAGTGTTGAATGAAAACTCCATATGAGGCAGAAAAATATCCCATTGTTTGTTGTTATCAATGCTTTTGGCTCGAATCAAATTTCCCAAAGAACGATTGACAACTTCAGTCTATCCATCTGTTTGAGGATGTGAAGTAGTGCTGAACTGCAAACTAGTTCCCAAACGCATCCATAATGTCTTCCAGAAATAACTCAGAAATTTTGTATCTCTATTAGAAGTAATAGACTTAGGAATGCCATGCAGTCGAACTATCTCTCTGAAAAATAAAGATGCAACATTTGAAGCATATGTAGACTTTTTTCAGGCTATAAAATGAGTCATCTTGGAGTATCTATCCACAACAACCATTACTGAATCATTACCTCTAGCTGTTCTAGGTAAACCTAGAATAAAATCCATGCTAATGTCCACCCATGGAGCTTCTGGTATAGGTAAAGGCGTATAAAGACCGGTGTTCTGAACAGTACCCTTATCTTGTTGGCAAACCATGCATTTCATAACGTATTTTTGTACATCACTTTTAAGTGAAGGCTAATAATAGCGTTCCTCTACAAGTGCAATAGTTTTATCTCTGCCAAAATGGCCACCAAGTCCACTTCCATGCAGTTCACGTATTAAATGAAGACGTAAAGAGCCATTAGGAATGCAAAGACGATTACCTTTAAATAAGAATCCATCTTGAATGAGAAAGTCATCAACTCCATGTACCAAAGAACTGCATTGTTCCCAAAGTGACTTAAAGTCATCATCCTCAGCATAAATCTCTTTGATATAATTAAAAGCAAAACTCTCGTTTCGAATGGTTGCCAAAAGATGTCGCCGTCGACTCAGAGCATCTGTAACTTGATTAAACTTTCCACTTTTATGTTTGACAGAAAAGTATACTTATTAATTGTGGATAACCACCTATCATGTATACGGCTAACTTTAGATGAAGTCTAGAGATATTTCAAGGCATGATTATCAGTATTAATCACAAATTCTTGATGAACCAAATAAGTATGCCACTTTTTGAGTGCTTGTACAAGTGCAAGCAATTCCAATTCATATGTAGACCATTTTTTCTGAGTATCGGAATTCTTTTCACTATGTTAAGCAACTGGATGTCCTTTCTGAGACAAAACTGCTCCAATTCCAACAAGAGAAGCATCACAGTCAACTTGAAAAGGTTTTGGAAAAGTCAGGCAGTGCAAGTATAGGAGCTGAACATAGTTTTTCTTTAATAACATTAAAACTTTTATCAGCCTCTTCAGTCCATATGAACTTTTCTTTCTTCAAACAATCAGTAAGAGGTGCAACAATGGTGCTGAAATTTCTTACAAAACGCCTATAAAAATAAGTTAATCCATGAAAACTTCTCACCTCTTTGATGAATTAGGAACAGACCAATCCATAATAGCTTGAACTTTAGAAGGATCCACATGAATACCCTTGGAAGAGATAACATATCCCAAGAAAGTAACTTTAGATGACATAAATGTGCACTTCTTCAAGTTCACAAACAAAGAATTGTCATATAAAACTTTGAACACCTGAGAAAGATGATTGATATGCTCTTTTGTACTTCTGCTGAAAATTAATATGTCATCAAAGTACACAATGAGAAACTTACTCAGAAAGGGTTGTAAGACCTAATTCATGAGTCTCATAAAGGTTCTAGGAGCATTAGACAAACCAAAAGGCCTAACAAGCCATTCATATAATCCTTCTCTCGTTTTGAAGGAAATTTTCCATTCATCTCCAACTCTGATTCTAATCTGATGATAACCACTGCGAAGATCAAGTTTAGTGAAAATGATAGACCCTGCTAAAAGATCAATCATATCCTCAATACGTGGAATAGGAAACCTATTAGGAATAATGATACGGTTCAGGGCTCTGCAATCTATACATATTCTCCATCAATTATCCTTTTTAGGCACCAGAAAAGCAGGACAAGCACAATGGCTATTACTATGTCTAATTAACCCCTTAGTCAATAAGTCATTAACTTGCCCCTGTAATATTTCATGTTCAGTTGGACTTAACCTATAATGAGCTTGATTAGGTAAAGAAGCTCCAGGTATAAGATCAATGCAATGCTGAACATCTCTAAAAGGTGGTAAACTCACAGGTAATTCTTCAGGAAATAATGCATGAAATTTTGATAATAAAGGTTGTACCTGAGTAGGAATTGTTACCATAGGTTTGGCGTCTTCATGAGAACTCAAAGTGCGAGATGAACGTAAAGACCGAGAGATAATAGCCACCAAAGCAGTAGTCTTGCAATCACTACGTTCTTTAATTATTGAAGAAGACTTGGAAGGAAACAGAGTTACTTTTTTACCATCTTTGTAAAAGTATAAGTATTCTCAAAACAGTTATGAACTTCTCTAACGTCATACTTCCATGGTCTTCCAAGTAGGAGATGTGTTGCAGTCATATCGATAACATCACATAGCACAGATTCTTCATATCCAACAAAAGAGAACTTAGTAACACACTGATGAGTAATTCTCTGTGTAGAGGAACTATTCACCCAACCTACAGAATAAGGAGTAGCAGATGCAATGTAATTGTCGACACTGCCGCTGTCAATTATCATATCACAGACTTTGCCACCAATAAAGCACTTGGTTTTTAAAATATTATGTCTTTGAGAATAACATGGTTCAGTAAGCATGAGTGGTCAAATCATTCCAACAAAGTGTTCACGATAAGTCTCATGTAAATCAATATTTTCATCTTCTTTACCTTCATCCTCATCAAAAACTTCAACATCCTTTGATTCAGTATGTACTGGATTATCTCCAATGAAACCATTAAAGCGTCTACAGTCAGCTGAAGAATGACCAGGTTGATTGCATTTATTGCATTTATCTCCACGATATTTCGAATAAATATTAGTTGGTTTATTTGGGGGTGGAAACTGATTTTGCATCCTGTTGGAAAATCTGATGCTTGCTGGTTTAGGTTGATGTTGCTGAACGGATTGAGGCTCAATAGGAGATGGTAATATAGGTGACGTATTTGTGGTAAAAGTTGGCTGAGCAAAAGAAAAACTCACTGGTTGTTCCTGGTATGGCTGGCTTGCACTTCTGTCATGTGGATGAACAAAGACAGTTGATCCCTGTGATTATGGATCAACAACGACTGTTGATTTTCACTCTGATAACTATAAGAATAGTTATATGGTCTGGCAGATTTGTAAAAATGTTGATAACGATCTTGTCTTGGATTTACTTGGCGATAAGTACTGAGCACGCGCCTTTCAACTTTAAGAGCTTGTTGTATAGCTTCAACCATTGTAAACGCTGATTGTGTCATCCCTTGTTGAATTAAATTGTTCAAACCATCTATAAAATGTGCAACTAATTGTTATTCAGTTTCTTTCAATTGGTTATGAGAAACCAAACCATATAACTCAACTACATATTCTTCAACCAGTCTAGCTCCTTGTCGACAGTTTTGCAGCTTGATAAACAATTGTTGCTTATAATCTTTTGGTAAAAACTTTTCTCTTAATAAAGTTCTCATGCGAATCCAAGTGCGTATAGGGGGTTTGTCATACTTATCTCGATCTTCACATAATGTTTCCCACCAAGCTGCAGCTCCGCCTTTCAATTTATAGGCGACCAGTTTTACCTTAGAAGAGTCAGGGACTTCCATGAATTTGAAAAAAGATTCGACTTCATAAAACCAGTCCAGTAATCCTTCAATCTGTAAACCACCATGAAAACTAGGTATATCAGCCTTCAATTTGTATTCTGGTAGATTTCCATGAGAATTCATAGTAGAGTTTAATCTCTTTTCATCAATCCACTTTTGTTCTTCTTTGTCCTCGACTTTGTCATCTTCATCAAGGTTGATAGTCACATTAACTTGTTTTTTTGGAGTGTTAAGAAAACCCTCTACCGGCTCTTTGTGTTGAAGGATATGAGAAACATCGTCAGGAATAGAAGTGTTCTGAAAAAAGAACCAGTTTTTGCATCCTCATCTTCTTTTTCTCATGTCTTCTTTTCTCCTGCTTCCTTATTGACGTCCTTATCATCGACTAACTTAGGCATCTCCAAGTCACCAAAACCAGCTGTTGATGGTGGTTTTTAGCTTAGGGTTAAAATCGTAAAACCGTATATCTGACATGACATCACTATGACCAATAACGCATTTATTGAATCAATCAGTGTGCTTGCATAAGAATTACCAGGGTACCTTTTTTTTTTATATGTGTCATGTTCCACGGCAGAACCCTTAAGTATTAACTGACATCACCTTTGTATATGCCTAACCTTAATTCTCTCACCGTGCCAGTGGAAAACCATGCCAGCCACGTCTCTACGCCAAGGCATGCCAACCATGCCAGCTTCACCACCGTGCCAATGGCAAACCATGCCAGCCACGTCTCTGCGCCAAGGCATGCCAGCCGCACCACCGTGCTGATGGCAAACCATGCCATCCACGTCTCTGCGCCAAGGCATGCCAACCATGCCAGACGCACCACCGTGCCAATGGAAAACCATGCTAGCCACGTCTCTGCGCCAAGGCATGCCAACCACGCCATCCGTACCAACGTGCCAATGTCAAACCATGCCAGCCGCACCACCGTGCCAATGGCAAACCATGCCAGCCACGTCTCTGCACCAAGGCATGCCAACCATGCCAGCCGCCCCAACGTGCCAATGGCAAACCATGCCAGCCACATCTCTGCGCCAAGGCATGCCAACCATGTCAGTCGTGCCACTATGCCAATGGCAAACCATGCCAGCCACGTCTCTTCGCCAAGGCATGCCAACCATGCTAGCCGCTCCACCGTGCCAATGGCAAATCATGTCAGCCACTTCTCCACGCCAAAACGAAGGTTTCAATAATCAGCGGCTACCCTTCTCTTTGAGATGCATCATCTCGACCACACAAGTTCGCCATCTGACGCATCGCAACTTGCGGCCCAAAGCCAAACATTACGGTTTGCACTTAAACCCTAATTTTGGCCGCGCCTACTCTATGACCAAGCCATGCTCAACGACGGATGCTACAAACGAAGGGTTGCAATAATCAACGGCTACCCTTCTCTTTGAGATGCAGATCTAGACCATCCAAGTTCGCCCCCTAACGCATGGAAACTTGCGGCCCAAAGCCAAAACATCACGGTTTGCACCTAAACCTTAATTTTGGCCGCGCCTATTCTATGGCAAAGCCATGCTCAACGCTGGCTGCTAAAACGGAGTGTTGAAATAATCAACGGCTATCCTTCCCTCTGAGATGAAGATCTCGACCGTTCAAGTTCGCCACCTAACGCATGGCAACTTTCCGCCCAAATCCAAACACCACGGTTTGCACTAAACCCTAGTTTTGGTCGCGCCTATACCATGCCAGCCTTTCCTTCACGTCACTGGTTGCCAAAACGAAGGGTTTCAACGATCAACGGCCACCCTTCCATCTAAGATGCAGATCTTATTCGTCCAAGGTCACCAGCTAACGTATGGCAACTTGTTTCCCAACGCCAAGCCTTAATTGTGGTCGCACCCAAACTACGCCAAGACCCTAGATTTTGGCCGCGCCTAAATCCTAACTTGTCGGCCATACTTTCATGCCGCCAGCTACCAAACGAGGGGTTGCAATAATCAACGACTACCCTTCTCTTTGAGATTCGGATCTCGACCACACAAGTTCGCCACCTGACGCATGGCAACTTGCGGCCCAAAGCCAAACATCACGGTTTGCACCTAAACCCTAAATTTGGCCGCACCTACTCTATGACCAAGCCATGCTCAACGCTGGATGCTACAAGCGAAGGGTTGCAATAATCAACGGCTACCCTTCTCTTTGAGATGCAGATCTCGACCATCCAAGTTCGCCACCTAACGCATGGCAACTTGCGGCCCAAAGCCAAAACATCATGGTTTGCACCTAAACCCTAATTTTGGCCGCGCCTGCTCTATGGCAAATCCATGCTCAACGCTGGCTGCTAAAACGGATGTTTGCAATAATCAACGGCTGTCCTTCCCTCTGAGATGCAGATCTCGACCGTTCAAGTTCACCACCTAACTTGCGGCCCAAAGCCAAAACATCACGGTTTGCACCCAAACCCTAATTTTGGCCGCGCCTATTCTATGGCTAAGCCATACCGACTCTACCATGGCCACTGGAACGCCACCGTGCCACACGTAACACCATGCTACACGTTTTCCCATGAAAACACTCGAGACATCTAACAAAAGTCACAAACTGGGGGATGCTCATAAAGGGTTTTGGTTTGGCGGTTTACAGCGTGCGGTGTACACTACGCCCGTTACATGAAAGTGTCATAAGAATAAGGCGGTTAGTAAATACAGGGAGTAATGGTGAAACTCTTTCCTTCATTATGGAACATCAATTCCAGGCGTTACCAGTTACCACCTCCTCCCATTTACTCATCTGTTTCTATTTCTTACGAGACCAGAGTATGTTTCACTTCGACTTGTATAATAGGTCTTACCTATTTCCACTGAATGACAGTTTTTGGTCAGGAGCATACAACACTCAGAAATCACTTGCTAGCTTTCACTTTCTGATATAAGTCAAGCAACTACTCTTCCAGAATCAACTATTCTGGTCTCAACACTTTCTTCGCTTCCCTCCCTGAAACCAACCCTTCTCCTTCACTTTGTGACCGAAGCAAATCTGGAACAACCATTTCTTGGTTTAGGCCGGATTTGTACAGATTGATCTCTCGAATCTAAAGTACTCCCTTGCAGTACATTGTTTAGGGTTTAGACTCAGTTTCTCACCCACTCACACGAAATTACCGAAATCAGCAGAAACCGTTTTCACCCTTAAACACCAGCATGTTTCCATAATTTGTCTTAACATTCTCCATGCATGTCAAGTCTTGTTTTCAGTGAATTTGTAGCTGAATCAATCTTGGTTTCTAAAGAACTAAAGGAAGCTTTAAATTTGGTTTCAAGGGTTTTGACGTTTGTTGAGTTTCAAGTTTAGCGTCAAGGAGTCTTTCAACTACTTTTTCAATATCAGCTAAGGTAAAAGTTTTATCTGCCATTGAAAACTACAGAAGAAAAGAAATAAGGTTGATGAAATCTGTAGGGTTGTTAAAATTTTGCGGAAGCTGTGTAAGGATCTGTTTCTAGATAAAAACTAAAAAACGATGTATCTGATACCAACTAATGTAGTACGTGTAAGAGAAGAAGGCAATACAGAGATTGCAGGTGATGAGAATGGAATAAAAGGATGAGAAAACAGAAGAACAATAGGGTTTAGAGATTAGAATGATAGAAAGCTCTGAAAAAGAGTTGTTTTGAATAATCTTGATAATAATAATGTGTTTTACAAGAACGTAATAAGCCTGTTTATATAGGCATTATTAGAACCTAAAAATAGTAAAACTCTAAAAGAATAAATAAAGAAACTCTAAAAGCAGAAGTTCTAGACTTGATAAACAAGTAAACTAAAGTAGATGCTATGAATCAACCGTGACAGTTGACACAACGTAAAGGGATCAACTATGAGAGTTGATACAGCATAAAGGGATCAACTGTCATTGTTGATACAAATCAATTGGATCAACTGGAACAGTAAATACATCGAAAACAGGCAGATGTCCTACATCACGGTGAGACTTACGGCACTTCTGGAAATAGTAGTCATCAATAGCAATGAAGATACAAGGGTCTGGAAATACACGAAAGATGGGACTTTCAATGTTCGATCTTGTTACAAAGTATTGTCTCATAAAGAAAATATGGTGTTTCCACCTAGGGTTGTATGGAATAGTAAGGTACCATCTAAAGTAACTTTTTTCACTTGGTTGGTACACCACAATTCCATTCTTACCCAGGATGTACTCAAAAAGAGAGGTCAATGCTTGGTAAATAGATGCAACATGTGCAAAATGGAGGAAGAATCTATTAACCATCTATTCTTGCATTGTACTGAGGCTACCAAAGTGTGGAGATACTTTTACAAAGATTTCGGAGTGGACTGGGTTCAGGGAAGAGAGTCTAGGGCTGTCCATGGTCGGTTTTGGCTCGGTTTCCAACCAAACCAAAACTGAAACCAATACTATTAGTTTCTAAAAATCTAAACCAAACCAATCCATTAACCATTGGTTCGGTTTCTAAATGGTTTTAACCGGTTTCGGTTTTTTCCATTGGGTTAATGGAAAACCGACTGTATGTCAGTTTTCTGAAACTGACAGTTCAAATCTTTTAAAAAAATAACAGTTGAATTTTTTTAACCTACCTGCAGAATGTAATTAACACACAAGTGTAGTTCATAAATCAAGTTTATAAGCATAGTTCAAAACATAAACATTACAGATTCAAAATACATAAACTCCAAGTTCTGCATGCTCCAAATTCATAAATCAGTTGAAGATTCTGGCGAATGCCTACTGGAGACGATGAAAAGAAGAAGAGAGAAAATGAACTCGTCTGAGGTAAGGGTAGAACTTAGGTTTACAAAAAGTGAGATGGACGGGGTAGATTAAATCTATTTGATTTTAATCAACGGCCTATACTTATCGGTTTTCTATTGGTTTTTGGTTCTGTTTTCAGGTCAAACCAAAACCGAACCAGTAATGACGGTTTCAAATTTTTTTACCATAACCAATCCATTAGTAAATGGTTTGGTTCGGTTCGGTTTCTTCCTAATCGGTTTGGTTCGGTCCGGTTCCGGCGGAAAACCGAAACCATGTTCAGTCCTAGAAAAGACATTAGCTTGGTATTTCTTGAAACAAAAACTAGGATCTTCACAAGAAAAGGAAATTTCATATGGAATTTGCTTCCATTCGCTATCTGTTGGGGAATTTGGAAGGAGAGGAACCAAAGAACTTTTAATGATAAGGAAATCCTTGTATCCAATCTCATTTTGGAAATCAAAGCCGATATCCTATACTGGGCTCAGCCATCAGGAGTGTTAGATGGAGTGCACTTTGAAGACCTTGTTCTTAGATGGGAGGAACTAGTAAGAGATTGAAGAGTTGATTGTTTGTAATGGACTACACTGCGGATCGTTCTTTTGATCGTGGTATTTGTTTTCTTTGTTGTATTATTCTTTATTCTTTTATCAATATAATTATCTATTTTTGCTGATCAGAAAAACAGAAACGCACATTAAGATGAAGAATAATGCAATAAGCAAGTCAGCGGACACGAAAGGGAAGACGTTCTTCACCTTCTTCGGACACGACGGATGATTGGTGGGGATTTGAGTTTCTAATACAGTACTAAACTTAGAACAAGCTTTCATATTTTCCATAGGACCAATGGTTTACTCTTCTTTATATTTTCATACTCCCTTTGTTTCTAGAAAAGAGTTACTATTAATTTTTCAGTTCGGCTTTTTTTCCAGAAACGGAGGTAGCTAGTGTTTTTTTTGTTTTCACAATTTCAACCTTAGTTGTAAAACTGGTGTATTTATGATATTCACATTTCTATTCATTCCTAGGATTTTAGCTAAATAAGGCCTCAATCTCTTGCTTTATTCTTCTTTTGTTGTTGTCAGATTTTCTTTATAAGATTACGCACTCAGAGCCGTCATATAAACCAGGCCAGCTAGGCTATTTTCTAGAGCATCACATTATTAGGGCCCAAAATTTTTAATTTTTCTTACAACTTTTTTTTCTTTCTATTTTCGACAGTATTTTTTGTTATATTATACTCCGTAAAAGTTTAAGATTCGTACAATGAGTTGGTTGGTAACCTAGCTACAAGCTGGGCACCAACACCCTTTTGAATAGTAACACCTAATCTATAAAAAAATAAAACTATCTACACCACTACTGGCATCATTATTAACTAGGAAATTCTTCAATCTTTTAAAAAGGCACAATGTAACTGCACCAAGTTCCCCCAATGTAGAGAAAACTAGCACACCCAGACCATAACTATGTGAAATGCATTTGTCCAAATATTTATTACGTTTGGGAGAAACGACGTTCGAAATATCTTGGTCGGGGATGAAAGTACGTGTACCTTCCCCTGTGAAGGGTGAGATGCCTGTGACATCCATGCAAACATCTTGACCATTTTCTCAGTTATAAGCGAGAATATTTGCAGGACGCAAATCTCTATTATTATCTGAAAAGAATCCCAAAGTAACTTCTTTACACACAGGCACACCATCCTTGTAACAAATATCAGCAATTACATCGCGTACAAAGTCATGTCGGATCTTGAGCCCAACATCTTTGGCACAATGACGTGCGTGATCACCAAAAATATCCATATTGCAGCTTGAACATAGACCCTCTTCGACAAACAAGGGAATGCCGAGGCGGTAACAAACTACATCCGTAAACTGTCTTGGCCCCATACACTGATTCATCCCACTAAGGGGGACAATCAATAAGTAATCATGTGCATGTTTAACACAGTTGCATTGCCACATAATGGAATCTCTTCCCATCATTGAAATTTGGGTGGGAACTTACTTCTTTACTACATCAAAATAAGTAACTGCCGAAAAGTGCATTGGGGTGTGGGGGGGGTGTGGGTGGGTTGGGGTAGTCGTTGGTGGTGGTGGAAGTATAAGTAGAAGGTAATGTACATACCTGGATGAAATTCGGAAGAGCCAACTGATAAGCAACACCTTTGTTCGTTAAGAATAAGCCGCCAAGAATCACCTTTCTTTTTGTTTTTATTTTTTTTCCTCTAAAGCATTATAATGTCATTTGTTATGTAAATACAACCTTCAATTGGGTTAAATGCAACCCTAACTAAATAATAACTCCTTTTTTGTGTAATTAGCTAAATGCAACCGTGATTGCTTTTGACAATCTTTTTTATACATCCCAAGATCATGTGGACTAATCGATCGTTTGAATTGAAATATTATTAATGAACCTTCCAATATTTTTGATTATATCACGATAGGCAGTCACCTTCGCAATATAATCATTTGGTTTTTATAGGTTCATGACTTTGCAACCTGCCAAACTTGTGGATGAGATGGTAAAACATAGATCCCTCTACACTTCTGTGCTCTACTTGAACCCCATATATTTTAATCATCAAGTTGGTATCTTTGTGGTGCGTTAATTAACCTTGTCCAACAACTTCAGTACTTGAAGATTATATGTTCCCTGAACTTGCCCACACCTTGTTAAATGGGTTTGTCGTAGATTTTGTTTTTTATTCATCTAAAGGTTTAGCCTAGATCTTCTTGGATCACTCACGAAATAATTATTATGATTAGGGTTTGTATAATATGTGATTTAGTAAAGAAAAAAAATAAATTCTAATTAAAATCTTACGGTTATGGTAACCATAAAAAATGATTATGGTGAGTTTGGTTGTATAATTCAAAACTCTAAGGAATTTATAATCCAGTAGGTTTAAAAAACCCGGGATTCATGCAAATCCCTCATGCGTCTGGTAACTCAGTTTAAATACCTAGGATTCATATAATTTCCTTGTTTTCAATCTGTGTACTATTGGAATTAACCTCATAATATTAAAATTATATATATATATATATATATATATATATATATATATATTACGACTAAAAAAATGGGTCCACAACTCCCTTGATAAGTTTCCTAGCAAAAATTAGGGGGGAGGGATCAGACTCCGTACGGAGGGTTTGCTGGAGAACCGACTCCGGTAGTTTCCTTAGATACAAAAATTCATTTCTTTGGTAAGAGTTAGACTTGCAATGAGGTTATTTCCATAGTTTGAAGTTGTACATTATTGTTAGCACAGGTACAATCTATTAAAAAAATTACTACCAAAGATAACTTCAAACTACTAAGAATATACAAAATGTACAAAGAGGCAGTTGTCTAAAAGAAGATCTAAAATCTTGAATCTCAAGCTAGATAAATTCTTATAAAGAACTTAATACTTTCCATACAAAAAAATTAGTTAAGAAAAAGCAATTCTTAAGCGCGTGAAAAGTTTTCCTTGAAAGTTAAAGAAGATTAAATGAGTCCAAAGCCTAGGTTAACCTGTTATCTTTTAAGTCCATGAACTCAGGTGGTGACTTCGTAAACTCATAAGAGAGAAAATATAATTCATAATCTTTATAGGTTCGAAAACTCAAACACAAATGAACTTATAGGAAACATTCAAGTCTTTAGGTTCGTGAACTCAATAGGTTAGGTTTGCGAACTCAAATGCTCAAAAAGTTGCAGGAGTATTTTTCTTGTACTAGGTTCGCGAACTCACCCTTTTAGGTTTACAAACTCAAATCGCATTAATCCTTAAGAGATTATCTTCACTAGGTTCGCAAACTTAAATGTTAAAAAAGTCTCAAAAGAAATTCATACATGGGTTAGTGAACTTACTTATTTAGGTTTGCGAACATAATTGACTTATTAACTTTAGTTTTTGAATTCTACAGTCAACAGAATCAAAAACTCAAACTTTTGAGTTCGTGAACTCAAGTGAGTGAAAATTCTTAGTAGTAAACTACCAAGAAGGCAGAAACAAAATTTTACAAAATCAAATGAATTTCAAAGTCTTGATATTTACATTAAAACACTTGTGCTTTGTCTCAAGTGTAGGATCAGAATCTCGCAGCAATAATACCTCAGCGAAATTATTAACAACACAACACAGCAGTTTCGCAGAATGATGGGCCCGGAGATGTGTATAGAAATGATGCGATGGAAACGGGCCTACAGTAATACCGCAAGTGCACGGTCGTCAGTTGTAGCTCGTGCAAGTACGGGTCGATCCACAGAGATCGGGTGTGTTTCGGAAGTGTTTTAGCTAAATGGGTTCCTAGATTTGCTTTGGGCTTAGAAACCCTTTGGAAGTGTTGGGCTTAATGTACTATTGGGTTTGTTCTCAATAAAAGGAACTGAGCTTGGGCTCAGTATGTTCTTTGAAGTGCAAATGGGCTTAGGACTTAAACTTAAGCTTTTGATTAAGCCCACAGTGGAATTGGATTGGGTCTTAACCTTAACCTAAACTGGGCTTTGAGCCTTAGTGAAATGGGCCTTAGTGAACTAAACCTTGGGCTTTGTTTCAGTCAAGAATCTGGGCCTTTGGGTTCAGTTGGCTTGGTTTAGCTAGGCCTTTGGGCTTCACTAGATTGAATTTGGGTTCAGTTGAACTTTGGACTGGGCTGAACTGTGGACTTGGCTTGGCAGGCAGCAGCAGTAGTAGTGGTTTGATGCAGGAACTGCAGCTTTGGCAGCAGCCTTGGCAGGAGAAATATCAAATAAGGCAGCAACAGTGCAGCAGATGAAAGTGCACAGCAAGGCAAGTGCACTACAAGAAAAGAAGTAGCAGCACAAGCAGCAGAGGAGAAGCAGCAGACAGTACTGCAGGTCTGCACAGCAGCTGCACAAGCAGTGCAAGTAGCAGCAGCAGTCTGCAAGGCCAAGAGAAAAAAGCAGTACTGCTGCAGCAGCAGCACAAGGATGAGGCAGCAAGAATAACAAGTAACAGCAGCACAAGGCCAAGAGAAAAAGAAAAGGGAGCAATTAACAGGAAGAGAAATAGCAGCGGGGAAACAAACAATGAAAGTGCAAAACAGAAAATGCAGGAAAACCAAACAAATGAAAGAAAACAATACTAACAGTTGAAGATGGATGGCAAACTAGGGCATTGATTCCACCTCTTAACCTAGACTAAGTTGGATATTCCAATTGCAACCAAAATGTCCTCCCAAGGTACTAGTTATCTGATTAAAGCATAACTAGTCTGAGGTTTGGACCATAAGCAATTCACATGGGTTGCTGCACTTTCAGTCACAGGGGGATCCTAACTACACTATATGCATGACATACAATGTGAGAGCAATGTGATGAGAGGCCAGAATTGTAGTCTCCTACACAGTGGCATTAAGGTTTCATCTTCACCCTAGTGGTGAATTTAGAACATTAAACTAACAAACATCAAACAGATACACACAACAACATCATACACAGCACAATAAAAACATATGCAAATGGTTAACAGTGCAAGAACAATTGAAATTAGGCTAACCCAAATTGGGTGGAAACTTGGCTAGTCCAAGAACAGTTTTTACATCCCTAACACTTCCCTTTTATAGTTTACAAAAAATCCCCAAATTTAAGAAACCCTAAATTGAAATTAGGGTTTTTTCAATTTTCAAAATTACTCACCAAATTTCCTTGTTTGTTGTTCCTTGTCCTTCTTGTCGATGACCCATGCTCTCTTCTGCTCCTCTGCTACGAATTCAGTTCCCATCAACCTAGTTCTCTCATGTCAGAACCCTAACAGTGGGTAGGGTTAATGAAATGGGTGAAATAGGATGATGGGTTTTGTTGTCGGTTGATGGAGATGGTGGTGTTGTCGGGTGTTTGTGGTTGTGGTGGAGCTCGAGGTCTGGGTGGAGTTGCAGAGGGTTGCAGGAGATGGTGGTTCTGCAACTGATTTTGGGAGAAGGGGAGGGTGGTCGACTGATTTGGGAAGAGGGGGGCGTTTGGTAGAGGTGTAGGGTGTTTGGTACTGTAGTGTTGAGCGGTTGCAGCGAGGGATGATGTTTCGCGATCTGGTCCGTAGGATGTGACGATGGTAGGTGGATCGGACGGTGATGCGGAGGCAAGCGAGGAGCGACCGTCGGATGAAGGGATACAACGAAGTTAACGGCTCTAGATGGGGTTAGGTGTTGTAGTGTAAGGCGGGGATATCAAACTTTGATGAACAGCAAGGGAGCAACCGTTGGATTCAGCTACCATCTAATCTGAAGGCTTGGAATTTCAGCGCTGTGGTGCTTGGCAGAGACATCAGATTTTGATGCTCAGCAAGGAGCGACCGTCGGATGCTTCTGAGAAATGATCTGATGGCTGAGGTCGGAGGCGCTTTTGTGTGTAGAAAATGAGGTTGTGCGCACCATTCTTCGCGGCTTCCTTGCGTAATTTCTCCCGGCTTTTCACTACTTTTCTGCTCTTTTCGCTCCGCGACTCATCCGAACTTTATTTATTACCTAAAAATGCAAAATTAATTAATAAAAATATTTATTCTTGAAAACAATGAAAATACAGAATATGGGATAAAATGTAGAATTAACGCACAAAAGATGAGTTAAATGCCAAGAATAATATATAGAAATATGCACTTTTTAGCACTCATCAAATACCCCCAAACCTGAATTTTACTTGTCCTCAAGTAAAACAAAACTAAGGAAATCCTACCTATACCACTGTCGCTGGTCTCTCGAATGCATTTAGCGTATGCACTAAGCCTTTTAAACCACTAAGTGTCCCTAGTGGACGAGTTGAAGTCTCGTGAAGGTTTACCAGAGGTGTGCCTACAAAACCTAATGACAAAATATAAGCTCATATTCCGTCAAATGTGACATGTGCAAAACAGTTTAAGCTCACAGCAAAATGGAGATGTCAATCTAGCTATCGAAGGCACAATCCTAGCACTGATAACAAATAAGGACATGTGATAAGAGTGTAAAGTGTATCTACACATGTGTAAAGAAAGATCTGAAGTTATGACTACTAATCACCAAGAGATAGTTTCTCAGGCTAAGAACTGAGGTCGAAATCTAGCTAGCTGTCCGGACTTTACGAGAATTGTGAATGAGTTGGAGGTATTTCACAATTACTCGCGTTGTACATCAATGGCATACACCCTCCTTGCTTATTACAAAAAAAAACAAAAAGACTATTTACATGACTCTTATTTACATTGACTATTCTCTTTTTATTTTTGGAACAAGAGATGATGGAATTGATAAATACTTGATTTTTTTTTTTTTTTTTTTTTTTTTTTTTTTTTTTTTTTATTTTTCTGATTTTTTTTTTTTTTTTTTTTTTTTTGAATATAACATCGTTTTTTTTTTTTTTTTTTTTTTTTTTTTTTTTTTTTTTTTTTTTTTTTTTTTTAACAAGGAAACACTTTTGATACATAACAAGAAAAACAAAAATTACATGACACTTTGCAAGAGGTAGCCCTTTTTGATGCACCCAGTTAAATTCGATGGTTGTCTTTCTTAATGTAACCTCCACCTTCTATCCCAACCAACCAAAGAACAAGCTAGTCAAGTTTCGTTCAGTATTCTAAAGTGATTGGCAATCGTAACTTCCTATCCAACACCTTGAAGATCGAGGCCATACATGTATTGGTAGATCGTGCGCGTGCAAATTTCTTATCACTATGTGAATTGTGCTAGAATCAGGGTGCCTAAATATCTAGACTAAGACTCCTAATAAAATACATATTTGCACAAGAGTCAACATTTCAAGGTAAATGAGCTCCATTTTTATGATTTTTCATTTTTTTTAATTTTTTTTTTTTTTTAATTTTTTGATTTTTTAATTTTTTTTGAAATTTTTCAATTTTAAGAAGGAGTTTTGTTTTCAATTATAGCATATTATCGTGGTATCTACTCTATACCCCCAAACCTAAACTAAACATTGTCCTCAATGTTTCAAAATATGGAAAGAATTAAAATGCAACATATGGAAAGGGACATGCTGAGTAGAGTAAAAGGAGAGAGAATACCCGATTTCGGCGAAAGCAGAATTAAAACTCCGTTATTCAAGGCAAAAATCCAACATATTTCAGCCGAGATCATATTGGATTAGCAAAATATATACAAAAGGAACAAAAGTTTTTAAAATTTTATCTACTGGATTATATACAAAAAATTCACCATACACTAACAATCTAAAGAGTTGAGGATCAACCCAAAAGACGAAGTGTAGACATTTCAACAGCTTCACACAATAATAACAGGAAAGAAACGCAAGTGAAACTGTGAAACAAAATGAGCTACCCCCAAACCTGGATTTTACAGAAGATATAATTTTGAAAACAAAATCGCGCAGTTTCGGGGGTTCATCATGCAAAAGGTCTAGCTCGAAATGAACTGTGCTAGGGACGGGCAAACATGCAATTTCCAACTGTGGTTCCTCAAATGTATTATATTTGAAGCAAAATAGTCCAAGAGGACTTGGGAAGCACACAGTTCCAAACCTAGGTTAGGAATTTTCAGAAAATTGGTTTTACAATATTGGTACAAACCAAATCTAGGTTGGGTGGAAGGCCAACAGATTGTGACTTAGGAGAAGAATAGCATCATTATCAATCAAATCAAAATCTCTAACATCTACACATGTCACATCATGCTCACAATCATCAACATTGGCAAGACACTTAGAATCATCAACATCATCAACAGATTCATTCTCATGCATCGGCAAATCAGGAGAAATATCACAATGTGACCTAGGTAGAGAATCAGACACATCAAATATATTTTCATGCATATTAGTGTCTACAGAAGATTCAACTATTCCTATGTCATGTCATCTTCACAGAATAATTGTACGAATCCCATGTCAATATCAAAATCATATGAATTACAATGAGTATTAGAAAAAACAACATTCATGAAGGTCGAGGGCGAGAAGCCATATGTTATTGAACCAACAGGTTCCACAATATTTTCATGTTCTTCTAACACATCATCATAATCATCATAATCATCATCATGGTAGCATGCATATTGGTCCTCATTAAAAGTGGTGGTGTCGTTAGTCGATTCATGTTCCTCTAAATTAGGTTCATATTCAACATTATTTATATGAATGGGACTAGACACTTCATTAGGGACAACATACATTTCCTCATGAATTTCCTCCTTTTGTAGGTGAAGCAAAATCTGATCTAAATATGCCTGAATTCGTGATGTAGATCTATCGAAGTTTTGCTCACTAAGTCTGAAAGCTTCTGTGGTGGAGTCTAAATTCATGGGAGTACAAAATTCTTCATGTTCAAATTGTGGTGATGGTACATGTGTGCATGGTCATTAGGGTTTATAAAATATTGATCGCAACCCTCAAAGGATTGATTATGGTCCCAATGACTACCATTCTCACAATTTATGGGCATTTCATACCTTGGATTTTCTCTAGATTGCCTAAAATTATGCAAAATATGACAATGCTCAACAGGGTGGTCTAAACTACCACATGCGGACATGCATAGATTTCAGGTTGCCTAAGAAAATTAGATGTGACAGATTCCTCATGTGATTGCATTTCTAAAGCTGTGATTCGAGCTTCTATTGATCCATAAGTGATGATTGGTGAGTGAGGCACTAGCAAAATGTTCATTTTCACGTTGTGGCGAATGATGCATGTATGAATAGTCATTAGGGTTCATGTATTGCGGCTCGGGACTTTGAAAATGTCCATAATAATTCCTATGACTATTGACATCATGGTCCGTGGAAGGTTCATAACGTGAGTGCCCATAAGCAAGTTCTCTAAGGAGTTTTATTTCCATCCCCAGGAGCAGACCAATATCCAGACATGATTGGCTCAAAAGCTAAGTACTATGTTACAAAGCTCAGAATTTGGTTTTTAAAGGGTTTGGATTTTTGGGAAAAATTTGGTTTTGGTGGGAGACATTTTTTTTTTTGGCAAGTTTGGTTTTAATGGGATAATTTAGAAAAAAAAAAATTTGGTTTTAAAATTGGGAGCAAAAGAATTTTTTTTTTTTTTTTTTTTTTTTTTTTTTTTTTTTAAAGTAAAATAAAATTTGGTTTTTGAATGGGAGCAAGCCCACTGTGCAAGCCTCTATGAAATGGAAGGAAGGCTGCGGCCCACAATCGGTTATCAGCTGGGTTTAAACCCAGAGTCCAAAATACAAGTCCAATGGAAAAATTTAAACAAGCCCACACAAAATAAATACAAGCCCACAAATTAAACAACAAGCCCACATAAATTATTACAAACCCAAAATAGAAAAATAAAAAGCCCAAAAAATTGGGTTAATTATTACAAGCCCACAAATAAAAAATTGGAAGCCCACAGGTTGGGTTCTCTCAATTGAATGGGTTTAGGCTTACCTTTTTAGCACAGCCCAGCTGCTCTGATATTGTTGCAAAAACCCAGTTGGGTTTTGGTTCTTTTCCTTAGTGGCGTCCCAGCAGAGGAAAAACAGGTTCAGAACAGCATGTCCAACAGCAAATGAAGTGAAGCAGATGCAGATGCAAATGCTATGAAATGAAATACAAAATAGCTAAAGAAAAACACAAGAAAAACACAGCACCAATCCCCGGCAGCGGCGCCAAAAACTTGATGGGCCCGGAGATGTGTATAGAAATGATGCGATGGAAACGGGCCTACAGTAATACCGCAAGTGCACGGTCGTCAGTTGTAGCTCGTGCAAGTACGGGTCGATCCACAGAGATCGGGTGTGTTTCGGAAGTGTTTTAGCTAAATGGGTTCCTAGATTTGCTTTGGGCTTAGAAACCCTTTGGAAGTGTTGGGCTTAATGTACTATTGGGTTTGTTCTCAATAAAAGGAACTGAGCTTGGGCTCAGTATGTTCTTTGAAGTGCAAATGGGCTTAGGACTTAAACTTAAGCTTTTGATTAAGCCCACAGTGGAATTGGATTGGGTCTTAACCTTAACCTAAACTGGGCTTTGAGCCTTAGTGAAATGGGCCTTAGTGAACTAAACCTTGGGCTTTTGTTTCAGTCAAGAATCTGGGCCTTTGGGTTCAGTTGGCTTGGTTTAGCTAGGCCTTTGGGCTTCACTAGATTGAATTTGGGTTCAGTTGAACTTTGGACTTGGGCTGAACTGTGGACTTGGCTTGGCAGGCAGCAGCAGTAGTAGTGGTTTGATGCAGGAACTGCAGCTTTGGCAGCAGCCTTGGCAGGAGAAATATCAAATAAGGCAGCAACAGTGCAGCAGATGAAAGTGCACAGCAAGGCAAGTGCACTACAAGAAAAGAAGTAGCAGCACAAGCAGCAGGAGAAGCAGCAGACAGTACTGCAGGTCTGCACAGCAGCTGCACAAGCAGTGCAAGTAGCAGCAGCAGTCTGCAAGGCCAAGAGAAAAAGCAGTACTGCAGCAGCAGCACAAGGATGAGGCAGCAAGAATAACAAGTAACAGCAGCACAAGGCCAAGAGAAAAGAAAAGGGAGCAATTAACAGGAAGAGAAATAGCAGCAGGGGAAACAAACAATGAAAGTGCAAAACAGAAAATGCAGGAAAACCAAACAAATGAAAGAAAACAATACTAACAGTTGAAGATGGATGGCAAACTAGGGCATTGATTCCACCTCTTAACCTAGACTAAGTTGGATATTCCAATTGCAACCAAAATGTCCTCCCAAGGTACTAGTTATCTGATTAAAGCATAACTAGTCTGAGGTTTGGACCATAAGCAATTCACATGGGTTGCTGCACTTTCAGTCACAGGGGGATCCTAACTACACTATATGCATGACATACAATGTGAGAGCAATGTGATGAGAGGCCAGAATTGTAGTCTCCTACACAGTGGCATTAAGGTTTCATCTTCACCCTAGTGGTGAATTTAGAACATTAAACTAACAAACATCAAACAGATACACACAACAACATCATACACAGCACAATAAAAACATATGCAAATGGTTAACAGTGCAAGAACAATTGAAATTAGGCTAACCCAAATTGGGTGGAAACTTGGCTAGTCCAAGAACAGTTTTTACATCCCTAACACTTCCCTTTTATAGTTTACAAAAAATCCCCAAATTTAAGAAACCCTAAATTGAAATTAGGGTTTTTTCAATTTTCAAAATTACTCACCAAATTTCCTTGTTTGTTGTTCCTTGTCCTTCTTGTCGATGACCCATGCTCTCTTCTGCTCCTCTGCTACGAATTCAGTTCCCATCAACCTAGTTCTCTCATGTCAGAACCCTAACAGTGGGTAGGGTTAATGAAATGGGTGAAATAGGATGATGGGTTTTGTTGTCGGTTGATGGAGATGGTGGTGTTGTCGGGTGTTTGTGGTTGTGGTGGAGCTCGAGGTCTGGTGGAGTTGCAGAGGGTTGCAGGAGATGGTGGTTCTGCAACTGATTTTGGGAGAAGGGGAGGGTGGTCGACTGATTTGGGAAGAGGGGGGCGTTTGGTAGAGGTGTAGGGTGTTTGGTACTGTAGTGTTGAGCGGTTTCAGCGAGGGATGATGTTTCGCGATCTGGTCCGTAGGATGTGACGATGGTAGGTGGATCGGACGGTGATGCGGAGGCAAGCGAGGAGCGACCGTCGGATGAAGGGATACAACGAAGTTAACGGCTCTAGATGGGGTTAGGTGTTGTAGTGTAAGGCGGGGATATCAAACTTTGATGAACAGCAAGGGAGCAACCGTTGGATTCAGCTACCATCTAATCTGAAGGCTTGGAATTTCAGCGCTGTGGTGCTTGGCAGAGACATCAGATTTTGATGCTCAGCAAGGAGCGACCGTCGGATGCTTCTGAGAAATGATCTGATGGCTGAGGTCGGAGGCGCTTTTGTGTGTAGAAAATGAGGTTGTGCGCACCATTCTTCGCGGCTTCCTTGCGTAATTTCTCCCGGCTTTTCACTACTTTTCTGCTCTTTTCGCTCCGCGACTCATCCGAACTTTATTTATTACCTAAAAATGCAAAATTAATTAATAAAAATATTTATTCTTGAAAACAATGAAAATACAGAATATGGGATAAAATGTAGAATTAACGCACAAAAGATGAGTTAAATGCCAAGAATAATATATAGAAATATGCACTTTTTAGCACTCATCACAGAATAACTTCAGAAATGAAATAATAAACGACGTCAGCTAAATCATGAGAAAAATGTGATGGTCCTGCGAAAATTAGAGAGTTTGAGAGATTAACATTTGTAAGGTTGCGAGAATGTCGCAATCCATATCCGAAAATAAAGGTTAAATTAGCTGTCATCCACTATGTAAAACTTTATATAAAGAGCCGATCAGCTGTAAGGAAGGGAGAGATCTTTTCTGATGGAGAAGCAAGTAAATAGGAGAGAGAAAATCTAGAGCAGTGGTTATTCTTGATTCCTTTATCTTTTCTTGTAAGATTGTTCAAAGATTCATCAATAAAATTAAGATTGTTAATCTAAAATGAGTTGAATGTTAATGAAATCTTGTGAGGGGTGTAGTGTAGGATTTCCTGCAACTACATAAAGCTTAGTTTTGAGTTCTCGACAAAAAAAGAGCTTGGGAAGTTGGTTCATCACTAGACTTAACAAAAACTAATCTGTAACATGATTTTCTTTGAATATGATCATTCACTAAAGTCCTCAACTCTTTTTACGGTAACTATATTATATATATATATATATATATATATAATAAAAAAGAGTCGGAAAGGAAAGACCATTCTTGGTTTCTTACCTCGATGAAGTTTCTTCAAATTGAAGTCTTCATGTGATCTTCAATTTTTTATTAGTAACTTGGAAAATCCTAAGACTTTATTGCCTATTCTATTCCAAAATTAATGAAGCTAACTTTAATAGGCTAAACCAAAAAATAGTTGGCATCCAAACTTGACAACATACTCGACATACCCATGTATATGGGTTCAAACGAACATTCACTCTAACACACCTTCTTGAAAGAGATTGTAAATATATGTTACTATTTTCGCTTGAGTCGATGTTTCGGATATCGTTCAATTACCTATTTATTATCAAGCATATTTTTTTTGATTCGCAACAAAAAGAATTTTAGGTAATAGGTGTTTACCCATATTACAAATTTTAATTCTTCATTACACATTAAAATTGTTTTAATTAGCATTTCCAAAAAATCTAAAGCGATTTTCAAATTTGAGATTTGCAAAACCTCAAAACATACGGATTGCATCACTTTTAAATTGTTAAAGAAAAATGTTATATATTCTTTTAAAAAGTTAGTTTCCACATGCGAAATTTATAGCATGATTTATTCTCTTGCTGAATAGATTTTTTGCATATAAAATTTCATTGAAATATAATACATTTACTATTCGTTGTACTACTAATTTAATTGTCAAAATGTGTCTCACGTGTGAAATATACAAGTTTCGTTATACCAATTTTTGTTTTTGTTTATGAATATCCTTTTACATACACTTTTGTATTTGTTGATGAATATCTTTCACATATTTCTTTCCTATGATTTCTTTTCTTTTCGTATAAATATTTTTTCTCATATAATACATTATGAATTTGGACATTCTAATAATTCTTTTCAAAATGCTAATTCTTTTTTGTAAAACCAAGAAATGAATCCTTTTTTTTAATATTAGATATAGGATAAAAACAAAGAAATGGTGGGGGACTAAAGTGGCAGTGGCCACTAACTTTTGTCTTAAAGTCATCTCCTTTCATAAGGGTTGGAGGACACTGGATATTTTTTCTGAAAGAAAAAAAAAAAGAAAAAGAAAAAATAAGAATCATGGCCGAAACAACACCTCATGTACTCTTCCCATTTTCAATACAAGGACATGTTAACTCCATACTCAAATTAGCGGAAGTTCTCTGCCTATCCCGAATCACTGTGACCTTCGTAAACACTCAGCGAAACCACTCACGGTACCTTAGTTTCGCTGATGTTTAGTCTTGTTTCGGCGGATTTCCAAGATGGTTTTTCTGATCAACCTCACTCCAGTGGTTTCTCTAGTCTCCGAGACTTCCTTGATTTGCTTGATAAAGTAAAAAAAGTTATGAAACCGGGTTTCCGGGACTTGCTTACTTCAAATCACCGGTTTAAATTTGACGCACGAGGTCTAGTTTCTTACATCATAGAAGATGGTATATTGGGTTTTGCCATTGATGTTGCACTTGAGTTGCGGATTCTTTCCATTTCTTTTCACACCTTCAGTGCTTGCGATGCCTTGTGTTACTTATGTCTGCCGAAGCTTATAGATAATGGTGAAATACCATTCAAATGTGAAATTTAACTGTGTACTCCTTGTTTTACTTGATTAGATGTTGTGTGGTGATGTTTAGTTATATTAAATGAAACTGATTACACGACATTGTTGTTGCAGATGAAGATATGGACCAATTGATAAAGAATGTCCAGGGGATGGAAGGCTTTCTCCGGTGTAGAGATCTACCAAGTTTCTGTAGAGCTAAAGATGTAAACGAACCCAAGTTAAATTTCCTCATTACTGAGACAGCCACAGCTCACATTCTTAACACATTCGAGGAAATTGAAGCTCCAATTATCTCGCACTTGAGATCTTCTTACTGGCCAAATTTATATACAATTGGACCTCTGAATACCTTTTTCAGTACCTTAAGAAGTAGTAGTACTAAATCTTCTTCTTCGGTATTGGTTTCTTCAAATGCTAGTTTGTGTCAAGAAGACAGAAGTTGTATAATTTGGCTCGACAAACAGCCGGAGAAATCCGTGGTCTACGTAAGCTTTGGCAGCCTTTCTATGGTGAGCAGAGAACAAATTACCTGCACATATGCAAAATTAAATTGGTTCACTTGAATATGATTTGATTTGCTTCAATATTTGCTGAAAACCATGTCATACAGGGTTCAAACAGACCTAATAAATTTCAGTTCTGAAAACACTTTAAGAACCCATGTAGTAGAGGTTGAGGTCAAATTGAAGCAAACATCAAACATGCATCAATGTAAAAAAAATCAGGTATTTCTTAGCATAAATCAGTAATCATACTTACCTACTGAAAAATATCAAACAATACACATGAATCTTAATACCCTAATTAACCTAACGTACATGTAAAAATCACCACAAATCAACACTATAAAGCACGGGAAAACCAATTACCACACTGTATCACATCAAAATCCAATTGAAACAGTAAAAATAAATGTCAAAATAAAAAAGGAAAAAATCCCTAAAAATCGAGGCAAAGAGATGATCATACATAAACAAAATCAACAAGACACAAACAACAACTGTATAACAACATGCAATCAAAAATTATTCAAATTAATTTCTAAAAAGTCAAGATCCAAACACAAAATTAATCAGAAAAAAAAAAAAAAAAAAAAAAAAAAAAAAAAAAAAGAGAGAGAAAAAGGAATACACCAAACTGTATACATATCTAATAGTATTTCTGATACCCAAAATCCAATCCAGGAATTACCAATAGGTACTATTATGGTAGTCTTAGTTAGTAGCAGGTCCACCCACTAAAGCCTAGTAACCAGAGGTCCATAATAAAAAGAAAAAGAGAAAATTGGACCAAAATTTTTATCCCCTGATCCGGTACACGTGCGGGATGTCATAATACACTTTTAAAAATACCCAAACTACCCATTCCCTGATAATACATATATGTTTCTTAAAAAAATCACCATTTTTTTCCGCTATCCTCCTCTCTTTCTTCATCTTCTCAAATTTTGCTCCTGCTTTTGGATTACGAGCTAGAGTTTTTATGAAGATCTCTTTGAAGATTTACAGGTATGTTATGTAATATCTCTTCTGCTGTTGTTGTTTTTTTTCAACTGAATCTGTGAAGATCAGATCGTTTTGATTACGTTTTCACCTTCTTCTTTCGGTTTTTGTTTGTTTTTTGCATTTATTTTTGTTTTGGTTTGTTTTTTATGAATCTTGATCGTAATTATTTAATTGTTTGGCTAGATTATGATGTTTTTAACATATTTGAAATTCCGATTTGATAATCTTGTTGTTTTCGCTTCTTGATTTTATCAAAATCATGCTTGTTTGTTGTTTCAGGGGTATTATCCAACAGTACATATGTTGAATACTGATACAAATTGCTTTTGATTCTGTTTTGTTCTTAGTTTTATCACTTGTTGTTGTTTGATTCATAAGTAAATATCTTCGATACTGAAATAAGACTCTCTCGATTTATGGTCTTCTTCAATATCTCTCGCTTCTACAAAATCAGATGAAAATTTCTTTGTTGCAATGTTTATATTAGGGTTTTCACGATCTAATCGTGGTTGTATTTGATTTCGTCTTTTATCTCCGTGTCTAATTTGTTGATTATTTTACTAGATCTAGATGAGTAATCAGATTGTTTGTTCATTTCGTTATTAGATCTGATTATACCAGTTCCATTTTTGTTGGTTTTAGATTTATTTCAGTTTGTTGTTGTGTATGAACCAGCAGTACGTATATCCCGTACTGACAGAAACCTATTCTAGTTTTAAAAAGAAGAAGAACAAGATGGTGCATCATTATGATTTACGAGGAGAATATTTGTTTTCTATTTCCAGGTATGCTTTCTAATCATCTTGTTTGATTATTTTGTTCGGTTTTTCTTCTTTTGATTTGTTTTTTTATTGTATTATGATAATCAAATCGATTTGATTGACGCTTTTATGGTTTTTAGGTTTTTTACAGTTGTTTTTCGTGTATGAATTGACAATACATATATGGCGTACTGATACAAAACTCTTCTAATTTTGTTTTATTTGAAGTTTTTCCAATTTTTTTGGTTCGATCCATGAGTATGTATGTATAATACTGATAGGAAACTGAGCTAGTTGATTGTCAACAGTTGTGATTCTTAGTGATCAGAGAATCAGACTAGTTAACCCATTACGCACACCTAATTCCCTTTCCTGCTATGTTTCTTGAAGATTGCAGATTCTGTTGGGGCTTTTCTCATGATGGATATGGCTCACATAAGTGGTCTCGTTGCTGCATCTGTACTTGCCGACCCATTTGAATACTGTGATGTTGTAACAACCACCACTCACAAGGTACACCTAGTCCCATTCATGAAGTCTGCAAGACTGCAACTACTGACACCAACACAAGCAGCATTTGTTTTTATTGGTTTAGGTTCAAGGGTCATGTTGTTTACTATGTCTTCTGTTTCAATTTGCAGTCATTACGAGGTCCCAGAGGTGGCATGATTTTCTTCAAGAAAGATCATGTTCTTTGGGTTGATATGGAATCTGCGATTAACAATGCTGTTTTCCCAGGGTTACAGGTAACTAAAACTGTAGCGGTTATTTGTGATTTATCATTGGTTCAACATTATAACATTTTTTAGGTTTGTTACAGTTGTTTTTCGTGTATGAATTGACAGTACATATATGGCGTACTGATACAAAACTCTTCTAATTTTTTTTTATTTGAAGTTTTTCCAATTTTTTTGGTTCGATCCATGAGTATGTATGTATACTGATAGGAAGTGCTATTTGCTGTGTTTTTGCTCCTTTTTTAGTCTTACCCTTCAGTACTTATGTGAAATACTGTAATATGTCTTTCGATTCTCTTATTTTTCATAGATCTGTCACCTGTTGTTGTCATACTGTTGATTTGTAGTTCATGAATCTTCAGTACATATATCGCATACTCATAGGAAGTGCTCCTTGTTATGTTTGATTCAGTACGTATATGAAATACTGAAATAGATGCTCTTTGTTACGTTTGATTCAGTACTGGAATTGGATATGAAGATGATCTGGAGCTGCAGTTCAGAACTTATTGCAAGAAATGACATATTTTGAATGATAGGAACATGAGTTGTTGTTGGTTCACATTTGCAAGCTTGTGAAATCGGTGGTGGTCTTGATGAAGTTACAAATTGGTTGTGACGTGTGTTTGAAAGAAGGTGTGCTGCAAATGGATTTGGAGGAACATAGAAGGTTGGGTTGCTATATTGTATGATCCTACAATGTATGTGATGTAATACGTTTTCTAATTTATTTATCATTGATTCTTACAGACTTGTACTCTACCTGGAAGCAGTGCAGCAAATATGTACTCGAATTTGTAAGCATTCAGAGATATAATCTGATTTGTAAGCAGTACGACAGATATGTACTCAGACAGATATGTACTCAAATTTGTAAGCAGTGTAGCAAATATGTACTCGAATTTTTAAGCAGTGTACCAGATATGTACTCAAATTTGTAAGAAGTGTAGACACACATGTTTGGTAGTAATGGGCATTATGGACATTTCCATGTTTTAATTAATTTTGGACCTCCGGATAAAAAAAAATTCCGGTTGGACCCTTCTATAAATAACTATATGGGCCTAGGACCAAACAAGAAATTTTCCAAATCCAATATCATGAAAATAAAATCCTTCATGGGAGAAAGAAAGAAAGAAAGAAAAATAAAAGGGTATTTGCAATACCTTTATAATCAACAGTATCTTCTACTCAATCTTACGGGTTCCGTTTATAATGATGTTTGTATTTGATCAACCTTGAAGAAGAAGAAAACGATAAGAAGATGGTGGTGATAGAGAGATGGTGGTGAATCTCTATGTAGAAGAGGAAGGAGCAGCCGCAATGAGAAGAAAGAAAGACTTATCTTCTGGTAGAAAGAAAACTAAACAAAGCTAATAAACCTAGAGTAAACGACCAGGATTAAACTTGTAGAATGAATGGCTACTACTGAACGGTTATTTGGTTATTTCGGTCCGGTTTTGGGAGACAACCGGAACTGAAACCACTTCTATCGGTTTTCTGGAACTGACAACCACGATAAAATCATTGTGTTATGGTTTCGGTTCGGTTCAGTTTAATGGTCGGTTTCGTTTCACGGTTTAGGTTCGGTTTTGTGCAGCCCTAACAACAGCCACAAATTCTTGTGGGTTAGAAGGTCGGATTCGCTTACTGACAAAGACAATGCACAAAGTCAGATACCACTAGCGTTGAGTGAAGCTACAAAAACGAGAGGTTACATGGTGGAGTGGGCGCCACAAGAGGAAGTATTGAACCATTCGGCTGTTGGTGCATTTCTTACACACATCGGATGGAATTCGACTTTAGAGAGCATGGTTGCTGGAGTATACCCGTGATTTGTTGGTCTCATTCGACAGAACAACCAGCAAATAGCAGGTATGTGAGTGAAGTATGGAAAATTGGAATGGACATGAAAGATAATTGTAACAGATCAACTGTGAAGAAGTTCATTAGAGATATGATGGATGGTGAAAAGAGGGAGGAGCTAATGGAATCAACCACCAAAGTCTCAGAAATGGCACAATAAAGTATTAGCTATAACGGGTCCTCTTGCGGAAACTATGAAGCATTGCTGGACTTTATAAGAAAATCGTGTTAAAGCCTTTCTTTTGGGTGTTTATTTGTCTTGCCGTGGGCGGTATCATGAGTCCATTAAATTGAATCGTATTATCTCAGGTGTACTGTTGTTGTGGTGAAAGCTACGCTTCAATATTTGGTTGTCAAAATACACCCTTTTTTTTCTTCTTAAAAAAATTAAAAGAATTATTGAAAACAAAGGAAAAAAAAACTCCACAAACGCTCCTACGGGAATCGAACTCTCGACTTACCTCGCATAAAGATGTGCAACACCATTTAATCCCGAATTCGCCAGAAATGAACTGTTGGAAAAAACTAAATCTCTATCCTAGCCACATCATCACCTTCAGAAGTTGGGATTACTTGTCACTCCATAAGGCCTTTTGACTTCTGGTCTAGAAACAGAATGTCACAAGTTTGGGTATACTATCCTCGCGTTTTTAGGGGCCACTCAAAACGATTTAGGGGCCATCAATTTATACTCAGCCAAAGACTCTAGTTAAGGGGTACCCTATATGATATTGAAGTTACATAAATGCTCTTCTGGTAAAACTGTATAAAAACCAAATCAAAAAAAATTCTACTCATTTCAACTCTTCTTCTTCCAGTTTCATATCTTCCGATTGTGGAAGAAAAAAAAAACTTTCCCTTGTTCAACCGACACATCGCCGCGAATCTAAAATCAAAACATCGTCGATTCGTTTATAAAACAATGGATAAGGGAAATGAAACCCACAGACCTAGAACCAAAAATGTTGCTCGGGGTATCGATCCAAAGATTGGGATTTTAGCAAGAAATAAAGAAATTCTTGCTGCAAATAAAGAAGAACGCGAAGAACGCGAAGAAGAAGTACCCGGCAATGTAGTCGGTGGTGGCGATTCCGATAGTCAAACACTTCGTCAACTTCAAATGGCCCCAATTAGGTAAGAATCTATCATTTTTGGGGTTTATTTCGCTTTAATCCGACGAATCGAGAAAAAAAATCTCTAGGGTTTTCGGTTATTTATCCAGATTCGGGAGATATTCATGCTTATTTACTTCCGAATGTAGTCGTGTTCTTCATTTCTCAAGAACATCGACAGTATTCGAGAAAAATATTTGTTGGTTATCTGCCGAATATTGTTGGCCATATCTTCCTGGATACAAACTGGTAATAATCGGTAGTTTAATGAATTTTTTTGCTCCCGAATATATTTAAGTAGACACACAGTATTCGGAAGTACACTCACTACTGAATATATATATTGAAAAAATCTCAAAATTTCTGATATAGGAAAAATCTCATTTTGGGGCCAGTATTTATTCGGAGTACAATATAATGTTTTATACCTCCGATTGTGTATGATAAAATTTTAGAGTTTCTGAACTCCAGTTGATGAATATTCGGTTCTAAACATGTTTAGTTATATTCCAATTGTTTTTCATTCGGGAAAAATATGTGTCTTCTTACTTCCGAATTTGTTTATTCGGGTTATAGTTGTGTACTTTGTCTTCCGATTGTGTAGGATGAAAAATTTAGAGCTTCTGAACTCCAATTGATGCATATTCGGTTTTCAATATGTTTAGTTAGATTTCGATTGTTTTGTATTCGGGAACAGTATGTGTCTTCTTACTTCCGAATGTGTACATTCGGGTTATATTTCCATACTTTGTCTTCTGATTGTATAGTTTGTAAATATTGTTCCTTTCTTTGTTGCTTAGACAAAGTCGAGAAAGGAGGAAGAAAGTGACAGCTAGTGCTAGAAGGGAAAGGAGTGCCAAAGATAATTCAAGTGCTCAATAAAGCTTACAAGAACAAAGCAGTCAACAAGGAGTGCAACCAAGTGCTGAACAAAGTGTAGAACAACAAGGCAGTGAACAAGGGGTGCAACCAAGTGTTGAACAAGCCGCTCAACAAAGTGCAGAACCAACTGCTCCACAAGTTACACCCCACCATGAAATTGAACCAGTTGATCCAGTGCCAAGAGTAGAAGAAGAAGGACAACCAAGTGGTACCCAAAAAACCAAAAAAGGAAAAGATGGTGTAAAGAAGGATATTGCTAAGAAAACATCACATCTTGTCCCTCAACACTTGAAGAAGAAGGGTATTCCAGCAGGCACAATCCTTGGGCTACCGGCAGATGGAGGAAAATTGCTATTTGGATACAAAGACTCATGGGCCAGAGAAATATACGAAACCGATGTAATAAAATTATTATTTTTTATTAATGTATTGTCTATGTGTTATATCGTAATATTTTTATTAAGGATTTTTGTATGTACTTTAATAGGATCATCAAGATGCGGACCGTCTACTCAAACCTACCGTTGCACCAACAAAAATGCTTGCGTGGACTTTATCCGGTGAATGTGAAAGGTTCAAGTCAATTTTTGCCAACTCGGGGTTAGCTAATGCCGCGGAGAATTCATTGTTGGAACATGATCGTGTGGCCATATCGGCGTTCATGGAAAGAATGTATCCTGAGACTGATACTTTCCATATGCCGTTTGGGGAGATGGCGATTACCCCGGATGATGTTGTGCATATTCTTAACCTTCCCGACCAAGGCACAGCTGTGAAGTTTAACTACACAAAGCAGTTAAGTTGGGCACAACTTTATGCTCTAACTAAAAAGTGCTTAGGTTGGGATGAAGAGACAACAACAGCAGAGTCTGGAGGCATGCAAGTTACAGAACAAGACAGATCAACATTACAGCTTTGATGATTATGTTCCGAGGCACCTTGGAGAAGGAAAAGAATGGAACGTTAACTGATGAGCAAGTGAACCACGCTGCCATCGCATATCTCCTTTGTGTATTGGGATGTGTCATATTCCCCAATACTTCTGGAAACCGGATCGACGCCAACCTTGTACAACTTTTGGATCCTCTCCATGAAGTCGGTGACTATTCTTGGGGAACGGCATGCCTAGCATTCTTGATGGAAGAGTTGACAAAGGCTTCGAGGCTAGGAACCTGCCAAGTTGCCGGGAACGTGGCTCTATTGCAGGTTTTTTCTTTAACTCTATAACTCACTCTATAGTTATTCGGTAGACAATACATATGATGCATATTCATAACTCCAAATGACGCATATTCGGTAGGCAATGATCCATCTCTTTTTCCGAATGTTGGTTATTCGGTGGCTAGGTACTTATTTTTGTTTCCGATTATATGTATTCGGAAATATTCTTTTGATATTAGCACCGAATAAACATGCCAGAAAAACTATAGGTTACTGAACTCCAAATGACGCATATTCGGTAGGAAATGATCCATCTCTTTTCCGAATGTTGGTTATTCGGTGGATAGGTACTCAGTTTTATTTCCGATTATTATAATCGGAAATATTCATTTGATATTAGAACCGAATATACAGGCCAGAAAAACTATAGGTTACTGAACTCCAAATGACGCATATTCGGTAGGAAATGATCCATCTCTTTTTCCGAATGTTGGTTATTCGGTGGCTAGGTACTTTTTTTGTTTCCGATTATATATAATCGGAAATATTCATTTGATATTAGAACCGAATATACAGGCCAGAAAAACTATAGGTTACTGAACTCCAAATGACGCATATTCGGTAGGAAATGATCCATCTCTTTTCCGAATGTTGGTTATTCGGTGGATAGGTACTCAGTTTTATTTCCGATTATATATAATCGGAAATAATGTTTGGAAATTACTACCGAATATACACAATCTATTTACTAAACTTGGTTTCTTATGTATATAGGCATGGATCTATGACCACTTCCCTATCCTGAAGTTGGCCGGAGAGAACCCGGGGTGGTGCAAAGGTACTCCTAGAGGAACAAAGTATACATTTGAAGACAACCGTTCTAGGACAAAAGAGCAGCAGTTGATTCGCATGAGGAGATTTTGGACCAATTGAAGGCCTCGGACGTATGCTTTGATCCATACAAGGAAGATCGAGCCAGTGGGCATATAAATGTTCGGTCGGACTTGTCCCTTTATTTTGGACCATTGTGGCACCCCACAGGATATGTGATGTATAACCCCTCTAGGGTGATGCGACAACACGGGTATATACAACATCAACCTGTGGAGAAAATGGGGGATTACTACAAATTGGAGTTGGAGTTGTGCTCTTCTAGTGGTGATAATCTCACGATTGTTCACACAGGCCCACCTACTGTTCTTGATAACTGGGATAAGAGGAATGACTTCATTATCGACACTGGTAGACGAACCACCCGAGGTGATGAAAATTCTCCAGACTATATGAGTTGGTATAACAAGGTATCACATCCTTTGGTTATCCGTGAAATCAAATCCAACACTACTGCGGCGGGTTCAAGTTATAATTGTATCATCAAAGACAAACCAGCTGGTTATGATAGATGGTGCGTGTTCTTATATTTTTGTTCATTTTATATTATTCCTATAAATCTTAGGTAATTACCGTTTGATGTTATGTCATTACGTATAAAAAACAGGTGAATAGGTTCAAGCGTGTTTCCAAAATGTTAACTGCATGCCTGAAGAGCGGAGATCCCATGCCAGCTGAGAAGATCAAAGAGGCTAGAGATCTAGTTGATAATATGGATAACGAAGATTATGCTGCCCAGTTTGGGGAGAAAGTCACGAAGAGGCATCAGCCCAAGGTGGCAGTATCAAAGACGGGTAAAAGAACTCGAGCTTCATCGAGCGCTGAAGCTGCTCCAACTGAAGGTGCTCAAACCCGTGGTCGTGCAGGACTGGGAGGTAGTCACGGTCGTAAAGTAAAGAGAGCAGATAAATGACAATGATTTGTGTTGTACATTCGGAAGTTTGGGTAACTAAGTTAGACAAGTTCAAATGACAATGATTTGTGTGGTACATTCGAAGTTTTGGTAACTAAGTTAACTTCCGATTATTTCAAGTTCAAAATTTGAAAAGTATCAGTTTTTCCCAAATTCTGATTTTTGGGCCATCGTACATTCGGGACTTTACAAAAAAAATTATCCTCCGAATATTACAAGTTCAAAACAAACCATGCCATGGCTCTAGGTGGTTCCAAGGGCCAATATAGAAGGTTAGACAGCCCATATTCGGAAGTTTTGGTAACTAAGTTAACTTCCGATTATTTCAAGTTCAAAATTTGAAAAGTATCAGTTTTTCCAAATTCTGATTTTTGGGCCATCGTACATTCGGGACTTTACAAAAAAAATTATCCTCCGAATATTACAAGTTCAAAACAAACCATGCCATGGCTCTAGGTGGTTCCAAGGGCCAATATAGAAGGTTAGACAGCCCATATTCGGAAGTTTTGGTAACTAGTTAACTTCCGATTATTTCAAGTTCAAAATTTGAAAAGTATCAGTTTTTCCCAAATTCTGATTTTTGGGCCATCGTACATTCGGACTTTACAAAAAAATTATCCTCCGAATATTACAAGTTCAAAACAAACCATGCCATGGCTCTAGGTGGTTCCAAGGGCCAATATAGAAGGTTAGACACCCATATTCGGAAGTTTTGGTAACTAGTTAACTTCCGATTATTTCAAGTTCAAAATTTGAAAAGTATCAGTTTTTCCCAAATTCTGATTTTTGGGCCATCGTACATTCGGGACTTTACAAAAAAAATTATCCTCCGAATATTACAAGTTCAAAACAAACCATGCCATGGCTCTAGGTGGTTCCAAGGGCCAATATAGAAGGTTAGACAGCCCATATTCGGAAGTTTTGGTAACTAGTTAACTTCCGATTATTTCAAGTTCAAAATTTGAAAAGTATCAGTTTTTCCCAAATTCTGATTTTTGGGCCATCGTACATTCGGGACTTTACAAAAAAATTATCCTCCGAATATTACAAGTTCAAAACAAACCATGCCATGGCTCTAGGTGGTTCCAAGGGCCAATATAGAAGGTTAGACAACCCATATTCGGAAGTTTTGGTAACTAGTTAACTTCCGATTATTTCAAGTTCAAAATTTGAAAAGTATCAGTTTTTCCCAAATTCTGATTTTTGGGCCATCGTACATTCGGGACTTTACAAAAAAAATTATCCTCCGAATAATATAGTCGTGTTTAGAAATACCAACCTAATCGGTAGATAAAAATTTAAGTTCGCTACCGAATGTCTTATTCGGAGGGAATACGTGTATCGTTAGCAACCGATTGTAGTGCATCATTGATACGAAACCTCAACGGCCATATTTTCAAAAATTATAGCCGGTGGAACTCTAATCTATATAAGGAGGGTACCCCTCTCAGTTATTATTGAGTAAAAAATCAGAATGAAAAACCTTTTCAATGGAAAGTCCATCATCAATCGACAACATACTTCGAAGATGCAAGCGAACAACTACATCAATTGCAGCAATGGAAGAAGAAATACAAAAAAGGAACAAACAACCCAAAAAAAATTAAACCATCGTTAGTGACAACGAAGGAGGAGGAAGAGGAAATCAAGGCTAAGAAGCGAGGTGAAGAACAATTCCATCATAGAGAAAGATTGAAACAAGTTGAAGAAGAGACCGAATGGATAAAAAATTATTACATTGTGAAAGATCTACCCAAAGAACAGCATGACGATCGTATATTTTGGATTAACGTTTCATTGGGTCCTTTTGTTGGTAAGTACAAGAAGCCACGCCACAATTATGAACCATCCCATGTTTCTTCAAGGGTGCACCATGTTATAAAATTCTGCACCGAGTACAACCGTATTCTTGCTAGGCACAGAGACGACAGGTTTGCGGCACAAGATGCTTATTCCAAGTGGAGAGGAGAGTCGTTTCTACATTTCGAAGCCGCGTTGATTGTTGCATCTCGGACTGGGAAAAAAGAATAACATGTGATGTTTGAGTGCTGTAAATTCAAATTTTTAATATTAATCGGCGGTTTGATAAAATATGGAATTCCCGAATATGATTAATCGGATTGAAGTGTTATAATACTGTTGTTCTGATTACATAGTTTCAAAAAAAAATTATAGCCGTGCCTCGAAATACCCGCCAAATCGGTAGACAGATATTTAAGAGTTCTACCGATTATTTCCTCGGTCATCGACCAAACGATTTTGTCCCATGCTTTCATGAACATTTTCCAAATAATTCCATCCTCCTTCCACTTTTCTTCAAATAGCCTATCATCTTCCTTACGTTCTTCCACGGTTAATTTACTAATGCGCTCATCCTCTTCCTTTGACCTCTTGGTACCCTTCCTTGGTCTTTTAGCTTGGAAATGATGATGGCTATTGGTTTTGAGATTGCATTGAATGTGCCACGTACATTGCAAGTTTTGGGCTTCCGGAAACACTACCGCTATTTCATGCATTAAGGCTTGATCGTTATCCGTTACAATAACCCTTGGAAAATTATCACCGTTATAAATGGACCTCAACGTCTCCAACATCCAAATGAAACTCACATTGTTCTCATGATCCATTAAACCCCATGCAATCGTAAACGTGTTTTTGTCCGAAGTATGGCAAGCAATGTTCAACAACGGCATGTTATACTTTTTGTCTTATAAGTAGCATCTATCAACAAAATTTGATGAAAGCATTGAGCCAATTGGATCATTTCGGGATGTGCCAAGAAAATACGAACCACTATACCATATCCATCCTTTTCTTCCCTTCTCAAGGTGTAGCCGTGTAACTCCGCTAACCACTCCGATTGTTGCATGACCGTTCTACCATCCCATTCAGTCCTTTTGATCGTAGCTAGGGCCGACTTAATTGTATACAAAGAAGACAAGTTGTCGGGGTCGTCCGCCTTTATTTTACTTAAGATCGCACTCGCTTTTTGGATCCGCATAGACCTCACCGTCTGCATTTGATGTGGTTTTAACTTGGAAACCATTACATGTCCAATTAAATCCAACGGATCATCATGGTTGTGACAACCGTTATCAACTTTATACATTTTATACTCTTTACCTTTAATACCATCGGGCTTATAGAAGACAATCTTAAATGGGCATCCTATCTTCTTGGTATTGCTTCGGTATTTCCTATTCGTCTTCCGTATGTACTTACTATTGTTTCCCTCGTGACTCTTTCGCGTCCCACCTCGCTCACAAATCATTTCAAATCGAGTGTCACTAACATGATTATTTTGAACTACCACGCACATGTTATCTTTTGCCTTGTTCATAAGCCATTCCTTTGCCTCCTTCTTACTTCCAAATGTCTAAACGTGCATAAAACAAAACAAATCTAATAAGCATAACCATTTAACATATAAATTTTGAAGAAAAAAAAAAGGTAGTAATGAGTATACCAAATCGTTTGCATAGTATAGGGAAGTGTCGGGCCTCAAATAGAAATCATCAACAAACTCTTCAACGGCCTGCATATGAAAGCAACAAATTATTATACAATAATCGGAGGTTATTAAATAAGTAAAACTCCCGAATATACTATATTCGGAATCCTATCGGTTACCCAAAACACCCGATTTATGCAAATGAATGTACACAGTTTACTGAGTGCAAAAAATGATATAATCGGAATCTAAAATTTATAGTACAACAGCCGAATATAAATAACCGGGAGATAACTTTAATCGATAAACATCTGATTTTAAAGTTTTCGGAAATTTTATTTTGAGGCCATTGTTATATTCGGCAGTCAAATAATGTTAAACTATTACCGATTGTAAAGGATAAGAATACTGAGTTTTGAAATTTTTTGAGGAATTCGTTTTTGGGGCCATTCGGAGGTAAATAACTCTACCTAACTACTGAATGTAGATTTTTTTGGAAAACCAGTTTGGGTTTTTTTCTCATATTCGGCAGTAAACTACTATCTTGGAACTACCGAATATACATATTTGGTACTCAGTGTGTTATATTCGTAAGTTTATTCGAGAAATTATCTACCGAATCTGGGTAGTTCATGGCATTCAATGCATGCAATAATCGGTTTTTCTTGTTTACAAAAGCACATAAACGCATGCAAATCGAGCATTTGAGTTTCTTAACACAATGCTTGTGTTTTACATGCATCGTTAGCTTAAATATCAGGCGATTCTCCATTTTCTTCCATGAAAGGGTCGTCTAGGTTTTCCTCTCCACAAAAGTTTGGATCATTCAACATATACCCCAAATTGTCTTCTCTAAACGGTCGTGAACCCTCAACATTTTGTTCTTCGCCATGATTCTCACCTTCTTCTTCATATCCATCCATTTTTGTAGTGATAAAATGGGTTTTCCCTTTTTTCCTTCACATTCTTCTCTATAACTCTAACAACTCAAAAATGAAAAAGAAATGGAAAAAATGAAACAGAAATTATTCTAATACTGCACCGACTACAATCGGAAGTCTGGGTAATATTTTGGCTTCCGATTACAATCGGAGGATAACAATGTTATCATATCCTCCGAATATATAAGGGTAATTTCGCCATTACGAATTACGCGAGATAAGGACTGGCTACATTTTTCCTTTGGGTGACCTTTTTTGTTTTATTGTTGGCCCCTAAATCCTTTTGAGTGACCCCTAAAAATACGAGGTATACTATTTCAAAATGACTTCTAAACCTAGAAAAGTTAATATTTTATGAAGCGAAAACATTTTGCTTCTGCCTTCTAGTTTTGGAAAATACCTCTGGTATCCAAACAACCGATTAAACTTGCACTTTCACTCATTGACGCCTGTGGAGGCGGGTCCGGTATGCCTCGTTGCCTTTCCATCAAATCCTGCTTCTTGAACCTACGAATGGAAGCTTACTTGATCAGCTGAGCTGGCAAACTCCAAGGTCCCAACTCCTGATCTCCCAATCTTCACTCGAGTGAGTGCCACGTGTATTCTCAACCTACAATACCGACTGATTCACGAAATTTTCATTTTCACCTTGCTTTCGTCTATAAATAACAGTGAAGCAACACTTTCTCTCAGCTTTATCCCGCCATTTCTCTCTCTACTCAATTCAGATTTCAAATTTTGAATTTCATCCTCATTACGCAAAAATGGTGAAACTCTAGAAACTTTTCTTCTGTGTTTTTTCTTCATCTTCGTTCAGTTCTTCTTCTTCTTCATCGGTCTGCTAATTCGATCTCCGATCTACTTTTTTGATTTAGGTTGTAGCACAGAAACTCAAGGAAGCAGAAATTACAGAACAGGATTCTCTATTACTGGTAATATTTTGCGATTTATCTTTGTTTCTTTGAACTAAGTTCATAGGTCTTTGAACTAATTTATCAGAAGGAAGTTTTTCTAGCTGAAATCGTTGTGAAAACATGATTATATGTTCCCTTTTTGTTTTTCCTAAGTATTATTTTAGATCAAGATTAAAGATCTTGAATCGGTGTTTTTTTCCTACGATGTTTAAGATATTATCATTCGAATTTTATATTATCAGATCTAGGTAGGTTTCCGTGAAATCAAATAGAAATCTATGAAGAATTGCTTTGTTGATTCTAAGATATACAATTTTGTATAGGTTTTCCGCTCAAATTCCTTGTTTATTAGATACTTTAGGGTGTATTTTTGTTGTTGTTTATTAATTTTGATTTGAATCGACCTAAATAGACGAGAAACCTGCTTCGTATTGCGATATTCAACATCAGCTACATCAGAGGGCTTTTCCCTGAAAATTACTTCAATGATAAATCAGTTCCTGCTTTAGGTAAATTAAAGCTTCTTGTCGGATCTACTTCAAACTCTCAGAATTTCTTTGCAAATAATTTTTAGTATTTTATTTCTATTTGAATTTGTCTTTTACATGTATGTGATGAACTTAGTTACTGTGATTTGTAATAGAGATGAAGATCAAGAAGCTCATGCCTATGGATGCTGAATCCAGAAGACTTATTGACTGGATGGAAAAAGGTATTAGGTCTCACATAGAGCACACACAAGAGATTTGTACAAATACCTTAATTGCAAGCAAGATTACCTAAAATTGGATTTTTGTTGTTGTGGTGGTGGTTTTTCAGGTGTTTATGATGCATTACAGAAGAAATACCTTAAGACACTTCTGTTCTGCATATCTGAAGCTATTGATGGACCTATGATAGAAGAATATGCTTGTATGTTAAATCTCGCCTCTTCTTGCATTTGATAAGCTAGATTTTGTCACCGATAAGTTGGAGTTGGATTTTACTTTGTGTACTCTTAAAGTAGCTTTGAATTCTGGATGGAGATTGATAATTGAAGTTTGTACTCATACATGAATGGATTGTGTTGTGCAGTTTCATTTAGCTATTCAAATTCTGACAGTGAAGAGGTGATGATGAACATAAGTCATACTGGAAATAAGAAAAAAGGAGCAACATTCAAGTCTAATGGCAATACAGACATTACACCAAACCAAATGAGGTATAATAGTGAGCATTCGAGGTTGTTAGATTTTAGTTTTGTTTTTTGCTCTTTGTGGTTTGAAATCCAGTGGATAAGTTTGCTTGACTGCCTGACTGTGTTTAAACACTTTTTACTTGGTTTTGGCAGGAGTTCTGCTTGTAAAATGGTCCGAACTCTGGTTCAATTAATGCGAACACTCGACCGTATGCCAGAAGAGGTAGACAAGTTCATTAAGATCTTCATATGGAAGTGTTATTAGGTGATCAAATAAGTTGCATGTCTATAAGTTCATTTTTTTTATTTGTTTCAGCGTACAATTTTGATGAAGCTTCTTTACTATGAGGATGTCACTGTGAGTTTCTTTGGCCTTGTTTAGATCTGCTATTGATTGTTTTTGTTTGTCTTTTACCTGGTTTTGTCTAAATGCTTCTAGTCCGTATTTGCACCATTGTAGAACCCTACCAGTGATCAGTGTCCATCTGAAGTAAAATTACACGATTTATGGCCTAATATATGCAAACAACTGCACAAAAGTGTGGTAGATTAAACATGGGCTAGATTATCTATGTTCTGCTGTAACTAAAATTTTACAGATGCCTTCTGAAACTGAATTCCCCTTGATTATCTTCGTCCAACTCTTATATGTATTGTCTTCTCATCCCGAGTCTGTCCCCAGGGGTCTTGGATGCATGAACAAAAGTATTTGTACTGTTAATATACTTGTTTACTAAATTAAGAGTTTGTAAATACTTTGAATCTTGAATGGAAATACTGCTCTAATGTTCGAGTTATATTTTGGAAAACCTGCAGCCTATTGACTATGAGCCTCCATTCTTCAGAGGCTGCTCAGAACAAGAAGCTAACCATCCATGGTTGAAGAACCCTCTCAAAATGGAAATCGGAAATGTTAACAGCAAACATTTCGTATTAGCTCTCAAGGTAAATTGGTAACACCGAATTGTGCATGAGTGAAATCTGAGGTTTAGTTTTTTTTGATCTTTCAAGTTCAATATGAGTAACCAAGTTTGAAACTGTGCAGGTCAAAAGCATCCTAGATCCATGTCAAGATGAAAACAGTGACATGGAAGATGATGAGGAAATCAGCTTGGGTGTTGATTCAACGCCAACAACTGATCCTTCAGATTCAGATAGCGAGGTACACTTATAGCGCAACTTATTTGTCATGTTACAGCCTCTATTTTCATTCTGTTGGGAAACATGGTTGAAGCTCGAGAATAGAATTTGAAAAACTCTGAAATGTTTTGTCAGATGAGCCATTCAGCAAATGACGACGACCGGTACATTGTAGCTCCTCTAGGTAATTATCTCACATTTCAGCCTTTTCCTCATCCCTGTCCTCTTCCATTTCATTTTCGCCACTTTAAAACCTAATACTTGTGATGACAGATAAAGCTCGATCACGTGAAAACAATTGCATGACGGATCATGAAGGTAGGTTAGATGTTTTGAATGACTAACAGCCAAGGCCTAATATAGTTACAGTGGCATAACTTTAGTCAAAATTCACCTTGATTTAATGGTTTAAATCTATTACAGATGATACACAGGATGCAGAAGAGGATGAACATCAGTTAACACGTGTAAGAGACTGGATTAGCTCTCGCCACATTGACAATGTTGAACTGACTGATGTTCTCTCTAGCTTCCCGGATATATCTGTGGTAAGTAGTACAATCAACTCATCCAAGTGCAGTATGTGGTTGTTAAGTTAGAAAATGTGATGTTCATCCAAGTGACTTTATGGAGTCAGATTTGCAGTGAGCAAGCCAAAGTTGTGGCACCTTTAGCCACAACTTTGACAATTGTAGCAAATCTCAGTCATATTTAACGATCTTGATTCCTAGTACCATAACAGAGCCGTAAATGAACACTTTCCTAAGTGGGATTGTTCCGGTGATTAGGCAATGTTAATCTCTGTCTGATTCTCCAGTAATTTGGTGTAAAGGACTAATTTAAGGGTTTCAACTTGTTCTCGTTTTGCAGGCTCTGACTGAAGGTGAGCAAAGAACTAGAATCCGTATGTACAGTTGAAGCATTGGCAGAAAGCAGTTTTCTTTCAATTTCAGAACATTAATTCTTTTTATTTCCTCAGAAATCATGGATAAACTTGTAAACCAAAACATACTGTCAAGAACAGGAAAGGATTCTTACTCCATCAGCAAGATGAAGGTTAATTCTCTTTCAGTTCATCATTGTTTCCAATGTCTTATTGTCATGGTCTTCATCATTGTCTAAAGCTTATGTTATCACTAACCAAACTACCTCAGAAACCCAATCAGGCAATTGTTGTGAAGGAAGAGATGGATGTACAAGTAAACCAAGTTGATGAGAAAGTTCAGCGAGGGAATGATGAAGACTACTTGTACTTGAAGGTGAGTTGGCTTTCTGTGTAAATCAAAGGTACCTCATCATAGTAACTTAGTAGTTTATCTATCAAGTTAGATAAGGCATAGTTTAAAACCCAAGCCATCCCCCTTACTCCTCCTACTGTGATGTCTAATCTTATTGTGTTTTAAATGTAGTCTCTGTATCATGTCCTTCCACTGGATTATGTTACAATATCTAAACTTCAAAGTAAGCTGGAAGGAGAGGCAAATCAGGCAACTGTGCGTAAACTGCTCGATAAGATGGCTTGTGATGGATATGTGGAAGCCAAGAGCAAACCAAGATTAGGTAACATAATCAACTTCTTGAACCAGGATTACTCAGTTTTCTCAATAAAGCATGTAACTGTAAAGTTGAGTACTGAGAATGCAAGTTTCACTATGATAATCGTATATACTTTCCCCCAGGTAAACGTGTCATTCGATCTGAATTGACTGACAAGAAGCTACTTGAGGTCAAGAATGTTTTGGAGATCAAGTTATCGGTAATAATAAGTCAAATTACGATTTTGCTTTGTTCCTGATTCTGTGGTTGAATTAGACATTTCATAACGTATTATCTTGAATTAAACAGGCAATGGAGATAAGTGAACCTCAAAACATATCAACCTGCGGTGGTCTCCACTCTGTTGGTTCGGATCTTACTAGAACTCGAGAAAGATCAGTTGATACTCAGCAGAATGGATCGTCTAGAATTCAGGAGCAACTTGGAAACAACACACCCATTCGCAGAAATGAGGTTTAACTCCTTCTCTGCCTGCTACCTGTTTTGATTATATATTATAGCTCTTCTAGTACAAACCCCTTTCTAACTTTGTGTCCTATGTTTTGATATGCAGCCTGCAGTGTCAAGGGAGAGTGGTATACCAGGGAGCGATAAGCGAAATGGTGTGGATGGGAGAGGATTCACTAACTGTCCTGAGGGTGATGATACCTTCTGTAGTCGTCCCAGTCAGGAAAAGCGCTCCAGGAAAACTAGCACGGTATATATTCTATCCTAATCTAATAAATCCTCGTTGTTTCGCATATTACTTTCCAACTTAAATTCCCTGGTTTTAACTTGTAAGGTCTTTACTAGACAATTGTGTTAACTAATTAAAATCATATTAAGCCTGATTCTTTTTTTCTGTTTCATATCTATAATCATACTTATTCAGTTGTGATGGTGGTTGCAGGTGAAAGAGCCCATCCATCAAAACATGAAGCGTCAGAAATCTCAAGGTGGTGGCGCATTGGAGTAATAGATTATTGAAATCAAAAAGAGGAATAGCACATAAAGTTCTGGTGAATAAAAATGACCTGATAACTAAGTTGTTTATCTGCTTATTAGACGATGGGTATTACTAGTACTTCTTACAGTTACAGTTTCAGAACCTTTATTGTTAATGTAATACATACATTACATATCTCTATATAATTGCCTGTTTAAGTAAATGAAATGTTTGGCCGCTTCGTAAGTGAAGATGTAAATCTGTTTGAAACCTCAGGGTTGGTTTCAGCTTACAAAATCAGCTAGACAAGCGGCACCCATTTGTAGCTGAACTTGTAATAGCTGCGTATTTTTTTAAAATGGTTGTCTCTAGATACGTAGCATTTCAATTGTATCTTAATGATCTAGAGTTCGAAACGAAGCTTGGCTGGAAGCGTTGTCTATTTCACTAGTCAGAAACTCTGAATTTGATGTTATTTTCGGATAATTCTGATTCTGTGTGGTTGTTGTTTTTCACGTATCATCCCAGAGAAGTCTGTTGTCTATAAAACTGACTTTTCTTTCAGGCGCCCATATATTCTCTTCAAAACCTTCCTTTCAACCTTGAGCTTTTTTGATGTCCTACTCCTATCTCGCTTAAAGAGGTGCAACACCATTTGATCCCGGATTCGCCGGGAATGAACCGTTGGGGAAAACTAAATGACTAAAATACCCTTAGAGGACATCTTATACTACTAGGTATCACCCCGGCCTACGGATGGGGCTCAACCTTTTAGAGTTCTGTTTATTGTTTGGTCGGTCGGCCAGTGTCTTCCCATATTTTAGTCCATCTATGATAGTCGGGAGTATATTTAGTTAGTCCGGTCAATACCACAACTGTCCTGATATTTAGTTGGTCGTGTCATATTAATCTGTGTTAGTTAGTCGGGTCACAATAGCGTGTTCAATTAGGCGGGTCATAGTAGCCGGAAGGGGTCGGGGCCTACGTCCCCGGCCGTGGATTAGAAAATTTAAAGGCAAATATGATATCCGCATTAAAATTAGCCGCGATTAGGTAAAATCTATAGAGTCTTCAAATTAATTTTTTTTTTTTTTGTTGGTAAAATCAGAAAGGATATTTATAGTTAGTGCATGAAAACTTTCAAGGAAACCGACACGCATTAGGAAATGTTGATTCGAGTCACATAAGGAAATGTTGAGTCTCGTTTTGCACCGGGCCGGGGCATAATCCCTGCCGTCTAAAACAAAATATTAAAAGAAGATCATCTCACGAACCAACAGACGTAAATATCTCTCAAAATTATATGTCTAAAACGGACGGATGGATAGAGATCTCACCAACTATCTTTCTCAGCCGTCGGATTGCCGAAATCAAGGGCCGTCTATTACCCAAGACAGACATCACTTCTTTTTATAACAGCCTTATTATTACTTCAAAGTCATATATTCTTATATCGTGGCATCAATCCCGAACGTCCAAAATAATAAAATCTCCGTCATATATACAACAGACGGATTCGCGAACTAACGGTCCAAGAGGCAGAATGACCAAAGTCAATGTTTGGATATGTCTCAAGGCTAATTTATAATATGCGTGAATCTAATATCTCTATACATGATTCTAAAATTGTACATAGAATATTAGTAAACTACACCGAGTTTGTTTGTCCATTTTGTTGTACAACTTTGTCTCCATTCAGCAATTTGTACATTTGCATCCTCAAAGGTCTGATTGACCGAGTCAAACTTTTAGGCTGTTCATTTTTTATGTTTTTGGGCAAGGTTTTATGCTTGTTCCTCGTGCTTTCTTTAAATTGCAAATTAAATTATGTCATTGGGTATTTAATTTGCAAGAGATGATTTCATGGGGTGCTATTCGTGTTTTTGAGTTCGTGTCTATTTGGTAACATTTTCTTTTTGCTTTGTCTTAATTTGCTGCGAAAGGAAGAGAATGAAGCACCAGGTTGCACCCGGGTGAAGCCTCCTGCCCAACAACTTTCTCCAATTCCTTACTTTACCTTACCATAACTTAGTTAGTTTAACTTGATACCTAGTACATATATAGATACTGTGATATTGTGCTAATGTCCTACGGCTGTCTAGATTTTTTTTGAAAAAAAAATTTGCGAAATTTTTCGCATTGGTTTCCTTTTTTGTTTTCCCTTGTAGATGAAACGTAAGTATCTCTCAAAACGTAGTCAGATAAGGAAATTTGAATATATCCCTCTCCCATATTTTTATTAGGAAACGTAGTTAACGTGGTATTTTTTTCCCGATATATAATGGTCAAGACATCGTATTATGGAAGCATAGTCAAATCAGGAAACCCAACAATCCGACGGACGTCTATATATAACATATAACGAATCGATCCACGCCGTGGGATGATGAAATCGATGGTCGGATTTATCAGGCTACACACACAACACTTCTTTTTATAATATAGATTTATTTGTCTCTATATCGATACAAAAACACTATGTTTGTTTACTCCTGACTCATCTGAGTCGTTTGGATCTGAGTGAAATCACCTGACTCATCTGGATTTGACTCGATATGTTTGTTTTGAGTCAGATCTGATTCATCTGACTCAAAAAAATGTGAGTCAGTGGTTTGGTCCCGTGAGTCAGGGGTATCTTGTTACCTGACTCAAATGGGTCCGAGTCAGGAATTATGTTTGAGTCATAGATCGAGTCAGATCTGACTCAATGCAAAACAAACGGTCTGACTGCTGACTCGGCCCGAATCAGAAGTTGACTCAGATCCAGATGCCGACAGCTGCAAACAAACAGGATGTTAAGCCATGTTGATTTTTCCTCTCAAATTAAAAGAGCGTAGGCCTTTTGTGTCTATGGCCTTTTCGTTTCTGTTCTTTTTCTCTTTCTGTCAGTAACTAGGGCTGAACCTTAATGGAAGGAAAGGGTTGCTAAACATCATCATCCAAGTAAGCTTTCATTCTTCAAAACCTCTTTTAAGGTTTAATATATTGATTCTTCAATACATTGTTCAGAGTTGGATTTCCTGAAATTAGGGTTAAATTGGCATGGTATTGGTTTTTAGTTAGGTTTCTTGAAATCTGATGAATGTGGTATAGTTTAAGTGTATATGATTTGAGAAAACCAGGGTTTTAACAAATTATAGTTATTGAGGTTGGCTGAGGTGTTGGAGAAGTTTTACGAATTTGGGTGTTTAATTCTTTGTGATGGTGGAGTGATGACTGAGAGGTGTTTGTTGATTTTACAGGTAGGCTAATAGTGTGAATGGCGAACAAGCGTAAGATTGGTGCAGACGAGGTTATCTCACAGCTCAAAGATGATGGTGATTTTGATAAGATTCGTGTCAAGATCATCCGAACGGTCAAGGAAAATGTGAGTCAAGTTTCTTGTTATGATGTATCTTTGTTAGAACTGTATATTGATTATCTTGTCTGGTAGGCGAAAAGAAAGAAACCGGAAAACTCTTTGGTTATATTGATGTAGATTTTGGTGTCGCCCAAGCTCAAATTACTAGGTCTTTGTTGTGTTGGGTCTATTGTGTTTTTTGGTTCGCTAAATTAAATTTGTTGTTTTCACTTCAAAACTAGCAGGTTATGTCTAGTTTGTAAATAGTTGAATACATATTTATGACTTCATTGCTGCAGGAAGAGTTACGTAACAACATTATTTCAGCTGTGAAGCAATCAGCAACACTCAATCGTCCAGGAGCTGAGAAGTTAAAACCTAGACAACTATCAGATGCTGTTTTTGATGAGATTGGGTAAGCTTGTGATGCTCTGATATCTCTTTAGTTTTCAGCGCTTTTGTGCTCGGAATGACTTAATGAGTATACATTTCAATGTTTTTGATGAGATTGGCTAAGCTTGTGATGCTCTGATATCTCTTTAGTTTTCAGCGCTTTTGTGCTCGGAATGACTTAATGAGTATACATTTCAATGTTATATTGGATCTTGGAGGCACCTCTTTGTCAAACGAACAAACTAAAGTCCGGGAGATTTTGTGTTCTAATTGGTCTACTTTTGATTGACAGGAGTACTGTGATGACCCAGATTTCTGATGCTCTTTGGGGTGTTATTAGATCGCGTGGTGGACTGGAAGATGAAATTAGGGAGACTGTTAAATCTGTATACAGCCGGTTAATGAATCCTAAAGGGAAGGAAGTGGATGAGTCATCTTCTCCCGTTGGCCCAAGAAGTCGTGGCAATGAAGTTGTGAAGCAGAATTCTCTTCCAATCTCTGCCAGTGAAAGAGAAAACATTTTGTCTGAAATTGAACCAGAAGGACCTCCAGGGTTCAATATGTGCAATCCGCAATCAAACAACGGTGAGGCTGAAAACAAGGAGGCACAGCCAGTTGTATCTCAACTTGCTGTAGACGGTGTAAAAGTGAAAGAAGAACCCAACCATGAAAATGATGCATCGCAATTTAACAATGGTCCAAGTGTTCCACCTGGATTTGGGTCGTCAGTAGATAGCAAGGAGCCAAGCTATATTAGCGATGATGATCCTGAGTTCCCCCCTGGTTTCGGTTGACTCACTGTGGAAGTTCGACTTGTCAACCAGTGACGACAAAGGTGTTTGGACAGAAGATATCGCTTTTGTTTTTTTGTGCAGTTTTGGATGACTCAAAAATCCATTTTGCTGAAATGATATCGCCATAAAAGTACTTACATGAAGATATGCGTTAACTTAACCTTAGGTGCTTTAACTATTGTTACCTCGATGTAAGTTTGAATTCAAGTGTCCATAGGAAACTAACTTTATCATCAGAAAGTTTCAAGTGAATTGATTATGTTACTCTGTTTTAGCTGACCATGTCATGAAAATTTGAACTTCAAATGTGGTGTTCTTTTTGTTAACATAGATGTGAGTGAGAATATTGAAAAGTTGCTGCACTGTTTTTTGAAATGAAATGGAATGTATCAGATTTCAGCTTTCCAAAAAAATTTGAGTTTAGGATCCATTTTCATTTTACTTTACGGCGGCGTGGAGGAAGGCGGTTGGAATCAGCAGCCCAGAGTGAGATCTTATTTATATGGGTGTATTTTATGTAGATCTTGTGTCCATACTTGGTAAACGTGAGCAGAAAGAAAAGGGTCTGCTAGTTACCGTAAGTAGAGATCAGGGCCAAGTTGATCCAGAACAACAAGAGCTAGCCTCAAAAGCAATCTGTCGTGCAACAGCAGAGGAACCCTGGTAAACGAAGCCAGAAGAAGAAGAATCGGCAACGCACCATGAGTAAAGATCATCCAGATCAACAAGAGTCTAAAACAATAAGCGAGAATAAAGATCCCCAAGAACAGCAAGAGTCTACAACAATAATTGAGAATAAACAACACCACTTCTTGAAAGAGGGTTTAGGCAGGCCTATAATAAGAGCAACACTAGATAGATTCAGGTTTCCACCAGTAACAGTGTTCCTGACCATGGAGGATCTCGGCTTTGTAATTCCTTACGATGTTGATATGCTGAAAATAGAGGAGATTTCGTATGATCAGCAGCACCGTGTACCTGACATGGAAAGTTATCATCCTCTGAGAGTTTTTGATGACCCTACTATGATTTCAGAAATAGATTGAATCGAGAGGTCAAAGGTTTGGAATCTTCCTGATGATGTTATTAGGTCACGTATAGGATCTGAAAAGGGGGCATTATCTATTCACATATGTGGTATCTCAGGTAAAGGCTATGGGGCAATCTTACGTGATTCCCACTTCCTCCCAATAGTGGCTAGGTCCAAATGCCTCTCTGATGCAGACTCTACATTCTATTCTAGGTTGAATGGAGTTGCACTTGGGGTAAGAATTGCTCTGGCTTATCAGTTGTCGCAATTTTCCATTCATGTCCCTTCTTTTAATCTATGCAATTTTATGAGACACATTTGGCATCCGAATGGAAAAGCGAGGTGGTCTAATCAGATAGGAAAGCGCCTAGTGAGAGGACTTCTGCGTCCGGAAGCCGTGTGTGATCTCGAAAAGATCTGTTCACTCACCAAAACTATAATCATTGATCTCGACATGGTTCGCCATAGGGGTATTACCGCATTCAATGTGAAATCTGAGCTAAGCATATTTAACAAGGCTGCTGAATTCCTTGCTAACCTCAGTTCAGAAGAAAATATGATGTCTGCGGACATCTTTGGGAATGAGCAACTATCTGAGATACTGTATGATGATGCAGTTCGCTGATTTAAGGTCAGATGATAGTTTACTTTCTTGTGTTCTTAGTTGAATATTTTATGTTTTTTCCCCTTCTGTTTCAAGACATTCATTATTATGTTCTTAGTAACAAAAATACTTTTATACCTTGTCTTCAGGATATGTCTTACTTAGATACAGGCATATTGTTCAAAAAAACAAAAAAAAATTGCTTAGATTTGTTAGAGATAGTGCCAATTTAAACAGTGACACTGTCGAAATTCCAGATGGGCAATGATGCGTCCAGATCTCTCTTTCAAGATTACAAGCAGAAGAAAATTTCTATCTTGCATCTTGAAGCAGAGAAGGTCACACTAAACACTGAGAATCTATCTCCGAATTTTCGTAGGTAAAGGTGGAGCCGAAGAAAACCTTTACAATAGACATTGAAGCAGACCTTCAGAAATATCTCTGGCTTTCCAGACTAAACCAAGGTTTTAATTATATGTACCGAAAATAGAAATCTGTAACACACACCTCTGTGTAACCATTCAAAGTAAAAAACTAAATAAGTCGCACTAAAAGGTCTAGTTATATACACGGTTATCACGCTTGTTTTGCATTTCCATTTTCAGCTGTAGGTGTGCTAGATCCGCTCCTCTTAGAAGCACTCGAATTCCCTGTAATGGTCCTGCCCATGAACTTCCCGGCTTTGCTGAGGCTGCTCCCAACAGCACCAAATCCACTCCCTACAACTCCCGCTCCAGCACCAATCCCTGAGCCAACAAGACCAACTCCAGCTCCAATCCCTGTGCCAACAAGACCAACTCCAGCTCCAATACCGCTACCTACCAGCCCAACTCCTGAACCAACTGCATCCATGGTGCTTCCGATGACACCGGCTTCTTTCAGTTTTTTCCTCTCTTCTAGGATCCTCTTTTCTTCCTCCATGGCTGCTATCTGCTCTTCCGGGGTGAATTCCTGGTACTCGACCTGCAAATCATATTCCTTCTCTCAAACTTCTTGAAGGTGCATCAAAATAGAATATAAATTTATTTTCTATTCTTGTTTTCCTTATTTTCTACAGAAAGCATCCTTCTATTATCATGAAAGAGGGTAAATGATGCAACTCCTATAACGGGAAAGCATTGCCATCCTTATTCCTTAACAATTAGGATATTTTCATGTGGCTTCGATAAAATAACTGCTAATGGCACAAAAACAGTCTATATCTTGGAAACCCAAAATGCAGATGAAACCATCTTTTGACATGAATCTCCATGGCAATTCGATCAATGAGAAAAAAGTCTATGAAATGACACAAACAGAAAATGACTCTGATAACAACAACAAAGCAGTACATGACTTGGCCTGTTAGTTTGAAAAGTATATAACACATAGTAATAGACTTCGAATGTTGCTATCCAAGTAGTAGAGCAAATTTGACATACAGAAAATGACTTCTGAAAACATATGTAGTGAACTAACAACAATTTTGATCCAACATAAGTGTACCTTGAGTGTTATTGTTCCTCTATCCTTCTTGTCTTTAATTCTCATCATATCAAGTGCTGGTAGCAGTCTCAGTTCAATCTCTTTTGAACTCCCAGATTCCAAATCAATCAACGGTAGTTTTGCTATGCCCAATCGTGTGTCTTGTCCAACATCCTTATCAAAAACCTGTTACCCAGGTTAACAACAATATCCTCTTGTTAATAATCCAATTGAAGAACTGTTAAAGTTAACAGAGGAAATCAGGAAAAATAGTCATTTCTTGCGCTACAAATTCAACCAGCCGAGAGATTCTCTAAGGGAGACAGCCTGAGAACCAAAATTGCAAGGTAATAATAGACAGGTAACTTGTGAAGGCCGAAATTATATCATGACTACTTTAACCAGAAAGACAGCCATCCTCACTCTGGACTGGGGTTGGGCTAGCCATCCATGGTGCCGTAAGCCCAACCATAAATGCACAAGGAGAAGGGTTCTGCATATAAATAGTAAAATTTACTACGTATGCAAGTTCCGTCCAGCAGGATAAACTGCAACCTAGGCTAAGGCTAATTTACAGACAGACAAAATTGAATGAGTAACACCTAGTTGATCATGGACCCATGGTGCTGATACTTGGCTCATGCCTCATAGCAGTGATGAGGTGATTATATCTGTCAGTCTTGGTGCTAGGCATGGTGGTTTTGGAGTGTGAAGTGGTAGTGATCTGGGTAGCGTTGAGGCACGCTAAGTTGCAATGACAGTGGTGAAATAATAGTATGTGCAAGCATAGTGATCGGTGGGCGCCTCGGTTGGATGGTTATCGGCAAGACGAGAGGCCCTAAAGGGGTGGTAAGCCGCTTGCCAAGGGGATGGAGTGCAAAGCTGAAGGTCGCATATGATGATAACATATATTCTGCATTAACCGTTTGATTAAACTAAATCTGGGACGCAATCATGATGGCCACTAGAAAAATTAAAAGAGTAGGATTAAAAATAAAGGAAGAGAGCAAAAACCTCAATGATAATTGATTGTGTCTCCTTATCTTCAGCAATCAGCTCAAAGCTCTGATCCCACACAGGATTGAGATTGTTGTCGATGGTCTTTGTCTTAACCTTGAATAGAGGCCGAATGTGAACAACAGCATAAGGATCAGATTTACCAATCATTTCCATATTCTTCAGGTTATTTGCTTTAACTACAGTTAGCAAGACCTTTCCGTGTGGTTTAAGCTCCAAATCACTGCATATTGAATAGTAAGTACATATTATTCTTGTGTGAAACACAGATCACTGTACAAAGAACAATAAATACACCCTTTATTTTGAAAAATGCAATTCTCTGCATGTTAACGAAATAAGGATCTAAAGACATGCACATCGACCAAATGAGATACAACAGAAATAAGATGTAGTAATACTTAACTAAAGCCGCAACAGCTTGTAAAAGAAGCTTATAAGATCAGTCTTACCTTGTATCCATAGGACCACCAATTGGAACGACAATCCTATGGGGCCACTGGAGCATGTCTGTGACAATCGTATTAACAGTATCCTACAAGATGAGAATACAAATGGCTTCATATTTGTCAAATGAAAAGCATAAACATTAAATAAATACTCAGAAACCACAGATGGTAAAACCTAAAATCAGAAATAACACTTACATCGATCATGTCTGAAAGTCCAGGAAGTGCTGTTAAGCTTCCTCCAACAGCCTTCAATGTATAATCAATCCTAGGTTTTGGCTGATCAAACATTTAGAACCACTATCAGTTACCTTACATTAAGAGCAATGTATTTTTTTAATATGATTGTCAATTCTCATTCTGCCAAAAGCACCTTAAAATACAGATATAATTTGAGTTATGGCCAAATTTAATATAATCCTTCAGAACTAGAAAACAAATTTTACTAGAGAACCTTGGGTAAGCCGAAAAAAATCTAGATGGCCAAGCATGTCCTTTCTTTCTCAAATATTATGTCCTAGGATATCCCCAAAAAACCTAGATGGCCAAGCATGTCCTCTCGTTCTCAAATATTATGCCAACAAATGTCTTTGATTGATTACTGAATTCTTTTTCCTTCAAGAGCTCGGAGGAACCAGAACCAATGGAAATTTCTATTTAGATGCATTCTCCTTATAAGTTCAAACTAAGATTAGTTATCCAAGTGTTGGAAACAAAAAAAATTCTTGACTATAAGTCAACAAAAATGACCTATGACCACCCGCCAACACAGAAAGTATGACATCTCAGCAAGTGCTGTCTCTGTGTGGAAGAACTGTTCCATACATGACTATACAGTATCACTTCATACCACAATACATACAATTATAAGCTAAAACTCAAAATTTTACTTTCAACATTTTAACTGCAGGTATATTACCATCTAACAATACAAAAAGTATGACACCTCAGCAAGTGTCTGTGTGAAACAACAATTCCATACATCACTATACAATATCATTCCATGCATATCACGTGTAAATATAATACTAGCTATAACTCATGCTGGGACAGCCCCATCGATATATGCAGGATTACGTGCAAAACATGTCTACATGCTAGATGAAAAACACAAATATAAATTACTACTAAAAATGTGCAGAACATCAAAACCTAGCATAGTGTGTGTCTACCTCTGAAAGTAATGCCACAACAACAGCAGAAATACAGGGTATCTCTTCAGAGAGTTGGAAAATAACACGAATAACTGTGAAAATCTGGAGATCCTTCAGCTGCAATAAAAAAAAAAGAGGATGTTTAAGCTGATTGTGTCTCATTACCAACACATCAAATACTGAAATGGAACCAAATACAAACTCCCATTAAAGCAATAAACCAACACTGTCATAACATAAAACGTTGTCAAAAGAGGATGATGCACCAACCTGAATGGGTATTGAAGCGATCATTGCTGCTTCTACAGCAAGAATGATGCTTGAATCACCCCCATAACGAAAATCGATATCCATCGTTATTTGACCTTTCTTAAGGCTCTGAACACGAATCCCTACATCATCATTAATTAAGACGAACAAACGATCATGAGATGCAAAATTTGACTTACTATGACTAGTAGAAATGAATCATACTCATAGTTGAACAAAATAGATGATAGAACTGTTATTGAGAATGACCATATATCAAATTTCTTCCACGTAAAATTTCTAGTGAGTGCAAAACGCCAATACTAGAGACAATCCAGATAAATGCCAACTACCACAACTGGTAGTGTCTTTGATGACAGCTTAGACCACATACCATTCCCGCTACTTATCTCCTCCAAAACTACCTCAACTTAATTACTGAGAAGCAAGAAAAAAAAATATCCTAGGGATAGATAAAGGAGACCATGAACGCTTACGAACGAGTTGTGAATTACAACAACAGAAAAAAGAATATATTAAATAAGTAGAAACAAATCCTATGGACAGTTAAAGAGAATCATGGAGGCATAAGAACAAGGTTGTCGCAATACCTTCAATTTTAGGTGCCACAGATCCAAGGGACAATTTACTAAATTTCATTGAAGTGATTCCTGGGGGACGATATTCTTCAAGTAATGGTTCAACAGATTCTCTTATGAGCATTGTCGCTGCCTGAAATCAAGACATTCTAGTATATTAAAAACAGCAACAAAACACTAATTTATTGGTCGAGAAACATGCACATCTTATAATGGATAAGCAGATGAGCTTACATCTGCTATATATGGCCACATTTTGGTTAGCTCCTTGTTCAGCCATTTCACCTGAATGAATCAACAAGCATAAAAAGAAATATATAAGAAACAGTATATTCACCCGCACCCTCCTCATATATGCTCAATACCAATATCAGATAGGTCAATATTTGTACCCATTTAAGCTGTATACTTAGAGATTCACTCTATGACAGGTCAAAAGATAAAATGAACAAGAAAATAAATCTTAGAGAGAAAATTAACCTGATCATACACAGGGAAAGATATCCATTCAGGATAATTGTCACCACATATCTTCTTTAAATCATCTCTAGTAAGAGATCCAAGAAGTTTTATATCAACTGCCTGCAAAAAGATAGAGCAAGAGAATATTTAAAAAAAGAAATCCCAAGAAAGAAACTGTCACAAGTAAAACGGAACACATTCTTAGCCTTTCTAATTTCTTTTTTTGTTGGTCAAATACTTTTGTCAGCATTTCAACAATGTTTTGCCATCCATTAGGTAATTGCTGAGACCTACTGACCAAGTGTACATCCTTCCATAGTATCGTGAAAATGATAGTTAAACCTATTACAAAGTTAAGTAGACTTCCACATTAAAGTTCATGCCCTACCCTCCCATCTTTCAGGTTATTCTAACAGCTATCACGTAATTCCATTGTACATTTATCACATCATCCTAATATAAGAACAGACAAAAAGTAAACTAAAACAAAATCAACAACCCTAAGAGACATTTTATACAAGATCCATCAGCAAATTGAAGCTCCATCAAAAATCTAACAAACATGAAAACAGTCGAGAGTCAATTCTAGTTCATATCTGAGTACATCCATTACACAATCCCTAAAACCTACTGACAAAGTGAGCATCCTCAGAAACCAAGCGGACAAACTATCAGAAAATGATAGTTAGACCTACAATCTGAAATCTACAAAGTTCAAATAGACTCATCCACATTACAGTTGAGCTACTGCAGTCACAAGCTTCAGCTTGTTGTAACAAACATCATTCACCTAATTCTAAGGTACATTTAACAATATCAAAACTTATGTAAGAAGAGAGAAAAACCAAAAACATAATTCACCAGCAAAATCAAGTTCCATCAAAAACCTAACAAACAAGAAAATCTTCAGAGTCAATTCTAGGTCACACCGAGTCCTCAATTTTAAAACTAGAACTCCTAAATTTCAGCCAGGGAGTCAAAAATTAGGTCAAAACCTTCCAACAGATTCAACAACACAGCATAAAAATAGCACTATCAATCAAGTCGCATTTCTACAACAAAATCAGAGAGTCTCAGAAGGAGAAAGAAACAACAAACCTTAGCAATACGGCTAACACTTCTCTTCCGCATCATATAAGACCAACCAACCATCAAACCGATCCCAACTAACATTCCCATTATCATCCCTGTAATCAACCCCATCGTACTTTCTCCTCCTCCTCCTTTCAATCAATCAATCGATCAAATTATCTCTTCCTCAAAAATTACTTCCAACCTACAGAAGAACCTAGGGTTTTCAAGAAACAAAAAGAAATAGAAAATGAAAATGGAGTAAGTAGGGAGAATATGGGAAGTCGAATCGTAACGTCTGTTAGCAGTGATGAGTACTTAAGAATGAATGAGTAAACAGCTTTAATTACTTACCATTTCCTCTTCTTCTTCTCTCTCCCTAGGAATCTGTGAATAACAAGGACGGAGGACCCTCTCTTATTATCCTTTCTTCGTGTGTCGGTTTATGGTTTTATGTGTCTACTGGTTATTCTTTCTTCTTCTTCTTGTTCTTTGCTCCTTTTTATTTATTGATGATGAAACCCCAAAAATAAATATCAATTCATGATTACAGAGTGGTGGGGCAGTTCAAAGGGCCTCCCTGTTCGAATTTTTTTTTAATTACTAATTTTTTTCCTTCTTACTTATTTTGTTTTTTAATAGTAATCTAAATTAGAAAGAAAAGATCTAAATAAGCCTCCAATGCACGTCAGTTTCATATCCGTTTTCCTTTTTCTTTTTTTAATATTCAAATTTGATTGTGATCGGAAAGCTGTTGTGTGTGTCCTATTGACTAGTGTGATGTTTACAACATGACTGTAGATATGGTGCGAGGCTCCGGAGCCCAGATTCATGGATTCTATGGTATCGGAAAAAATGCAATATCGGTACTTATCGATCAGTTATAGGGGTTGCTCAATTTCACGAGGTCAGAATTTTATTGTGAAAATTGATTTGGCCATAAAATAATTTAGCAAAATTTGATAGGCTAGCGTTGAGTGAGCCGACTTGTGAAATGGTTGACGGTCCCCATCGTATTCAAGGTATTTACGGGGTTGCATTAAAGTTACTTTTGGAAAATGGGAGCTACATACAACTTGCAAGGGCAAGCATGTGGGACATGAAGTCTTTGGCTTCACGAGTGTAAAAATTGGCCCACGGTCAGGTTCTTGGAATCAAATCTTTGCGCTGTCTTTGTGCTTGGCTTGATGGTAATAAAGATTGGGGGATAACGTGCATACTAGACCGTGCAACGACATGCTTCACTTACATTTTAATATTCTGCTGAGACTATGGGGTTGAAGGTTGGAGAAAGAAATGTTTTATTCCAATAGTAAATGTACGGTTCATGCTTCAACAACAAAAAATGTACTGTCTGTAAAAGAGCCTAACAACGCCCCAATGACGACACTTTTTCTCTCTTGACCTTATATCTGAAAGTCAAACAGAAAGTCAACCTTAGTCGACCCTAATCAGAACTAGTTTCTCTTTCTTTCTTTGCATCAATCACTGCTTGATTCAATTAGCTTGTCTTCTTTTGTTCATTTTGTTGTTGTTTTCCGCTTCAATTTTTAACCTGTTTTACTCTTCAATTCTAACCCTTTTTTTAATGTAATCGAACCTTACAATTTTGGGTTTTCTTCTCATCTCATTGTTGTTTGATTCTGATTCCTTGTTTATTGATTTTAATTTGTTTTTTATTTCTTTGTTGTCTTCCTCAGAATTATGCAACCTTAAAGCTTGGATGTCAGCATATGTGGTTGCATCAATAAATGTGATATTCAGTTGGCTCAAATTTATTTGGTTACAAGTTTGTTGGCTTATCCTATATGCAGTGGTGCATCTCTATTATCATATTAAATGACTTTTATCTCAATTGATACATGGTATTTCCAGAATGATCCTGCAAAATTTAATTATTTCCATTACACAATAACTTAAATTGCAACAACACATGTTCATCCTTTATATTACTCACCTTCTCTTTTATCAATATTTTTTAACACTTATCATCGAACCCTCATCAACATCTTTACACCTACATGCTTTGTTTTTTCTTTAAACACCTTCTCAGACTTCATTCTCCAGTCACCTTTTAGTTATCTATATCCGTGATTTTTGTTTCACCTTCTTGCAATGTCTGATCATATTAATAATATCTCTCGACATGTGGAAGGTACAATTTAGCAGATCATCCTGAAAAGGCTAGAGTTCTAACTCACTGTACTGCGACTCTATCTCAAAGTATTAAAGATTGGAAAATTTGTCTAGCTGGTAAACTATCTACCCCTGGCATCATGTTGTGGAAAAATGCTGAAAAAGCCGCTCGATTTATATGGCCTCATCTTAAACGGGATAACCAGGGGCAGTTTATGGTGAGATCTCTTGAACATAATATTTTCGCTATTAGATTTTTTTTCAACAGAAGATAAAAGATGTTATCTTGTTTGGTGGAGCTTGGAATTTTGATGGATATCTCACTGTTCTTAGAGACTGGTATCCCTCTTATTCATATCAAAAAATTCAACTTTAGACACCTCCCCTTTTGGTTGAATACAAATATCTTTTCCCTGAATTCACATACCCAGAAATCCTTAGTTTATTTGGTAATATTATTGGAGAAATTGTTGTAGTTGAACCTGATGGTGTCCACCCCACTACTTCCAACAAATTTAGACCACTGGTTATGCTCAGAGTAACTGCCCCAATTATAAAAGGTATTCATGCTGCTAATGCTGCAGGAGTTACAAGATGGGTTGGTTTCTTTTTTGAAAAACAACCTTACAAGCTATGTGATGAGTGTAAAGTTCCAACTCATTATACAAAATTATGTGCAGACTGGAAGAATCGAAGACTTAATACGAGAAGAACTGTGAGGGATTTTGGTCCTGCCTTGGAACCAATTATTTTACCTGATGGAAACCATTAAGAATTTGTTAATCTGTTTATGCAGCATGGTCATCAAAGAAGATCTTCTTACAAGAATCTACTTTTTCTAAGCTTGGTCCTTTAGATGGAATGCATATCTCCTACTTTACTGCTACAAATTCTGAATCTGATTCTTCAATGGCACTAGCTGACAGAGTAATGTCTTATATTCACAACGCTTTGGTTTGTGCAAGCTATAATTTTGGAGTTAGTTGTTCGTACTTTCACTCGTCGTAAAAGAAGCAGAAACATGAATAATGTTGTTCTCTCCAATGAAGATTCTGATCAGGATACTACTAGTAATCATGCTTCTAAAAGTCATCATCACAATGTAGTTGCACAAGCTTTAACTAGTCATCAATCTGATGAGCAGTCTTTTTTTGAGCCCATGAGAGGAAATCGTTATTGGGAAGCATAAACTAATAATAATTTTGAGCCAACTGCTTTGGACATTGATGCAAGGACTGGATTTCTTAATCGTAGCCTCACTTTGATGATCAACAAGTATTCTCTGTCACTTTTAGTCTTTGTTTTCGTCTGGATTTTGATTTTAATCACTTTCGTTTTAACTCTTGTTTTACTCTGTTTTCATATATTTCTTATCATAAAACTCCTCTCATGGAATTTTCAGGGTTTTGGGAACTCTTATACTCGTGACTACCTTTACTTTTGCATTAGTAAATATAACCCCGATATTTTCTTTTTATCTGAAACTAAAACTCAGGATTCTAAAATGCATTTTATTTACAACAATTCAAATATCCTAATATCGGGCATGCACCTTCTGTTGGCTTTTCTGGTGGTATATCAATTGCATGAAAACTAAGTATTGACCTTGAAATAATGCACACAACTAGGCATATCATACATGCCATTTTGCTTATTCATCCGCATCATCCTGATATTTTAATAAGTTGTATGTATGAAGCTCATGATCCGGCTGAAAAATCAAGAACAATAACAATACTTACTAGACATGCAGCCTCATGTAGATTTGTCGTGGGTTTTAGTTGGTGATCTTAACATCACACTGAATGATTCAGAATTTCAGAGCTCTCATCAACACTCTAGATTAGTTAGGTCTATTATTCAGCAATTGGGTTTTTTTATTTAGGGCTCTCATGATCTACTACAACTTGGTATAATCACAGAACCGATAATGCTTATACTACCGCTATACTTGACAGAGTTTTAGTCATTATTTTATGTATGAACATATCTACAACCTCTTTTCACCATATCTCACATGTTGCTTCAGATCACTCACTGATTCTATTATCAAGTGGTCGAAATTTTGGTCCTAGACAGGTACTCTTTCGCCTTTATAGATGTTGGTTTTCTCAAGCTTCATGTTCTGATACAATCAACAGTAGTTGGACTTGAAACTTTTTAGGATATCAATCATATCAGTTCAATTTTAAACTCAATTATACCAAGTACATGCTACAACTTTAGAAAAACATTACTTTAGCAACATTGAATCTAGAATCCCGTCAATACATCAAGAACTTCAATATTTTACCAGCTTAAACTTACCCACTTCTCATCCTATTATTACCAATCTGACTAACTCTCTTGAGAACTGGTTATCAATACAGAAAGATTTTTTTCTTACAAAAATTTGGAACTCATGTACGTGATGCATACATAAATACTTATTACTTTCATTCTACTGCAAATTACAACAAGAAAAAAAAAATCAAATAGATGCAGTTCAATATTCATTTGGTATTTGGCATGATTATAAAGATGAAACTGAAAATACTATTCTTCAACACTTCTCCAGTATATTGACAACTACCAATCATCTTATTGATACTTCTATTTTATCTCAGTTTCAGACTTGTATACAGATGAAGATAACAAATCTCTTCTCCAAGCACCTTCTGAACAAGAAATAAATGAAGTGGTTTTCCAGATTAGGTCATGGGATTCACCGTGAGCAGATGGATTTCAAGCAGCTTTTTACCAACGATGTTGGTCTACTGTAGGTACAAATGTAACTTTAATGGTTCGGCATTTATTTCTCGTAAATTTATGCTTCGAGATATTAACATAACTTTTCAAGTTCTTATACCTAAAACATTACATCCTCACACACCAAATGAATACAGGCCCATACATTTATGCAATGTTAGTTATAAGATCATTTCGAAAATCATCTCCAACAGATTGAAATCTTTTCTCACAAACCTCATATCACCTACTTAATGTGTTTATGTACCTGGTAGACATATTCAAAACAATGTTATGATTGCAGATGAACTCACTCATACCATGAAGAAGAAAATAAAATGAAAAGTTTCTTATATTGGCCTCAAGTTATATATGTAAAAAGCTTTCAACATACTTGAATGTACCTTTGTTTTTGATATCTTTTGCAACTTGAATTTCATCGTGACTGGATTCATCTAGTTGAACAATGTATTACTACAACAAGAATTTCTCTTCTCATCAATGGAAAACCATCTGCTTCTTTCATTCAATCACGAGGAATTCGACAAGGTGATCTGTTATCACTTTATCTCTTCCTTATCATTATGGAAGCATTCTCAAAAATTATTTAATCACAAATATTACAAAGTAACTTGAAAGGAATCATAATTACGAAAAACATCCCTAAGGTGAGTCATGTTTTTCACTGATGAGTTCTTATTATTTCTCGAAGCCTCTCTGACTTATCTTAGAAAATCTTCAGCATATTCTAGATCAATATAGTAAGGCATATGTACAAGTAGTGAATCTTCAAAAATCAACCATTTTCTTTATTAAAAAGGTTTTTCCTTATCTCAGAAACCATTTTACTAACATTCTTCATATGAAAATTATGGGTCTTGGTCAAAAGTATTTAGGAATACCTTTAGTTTTGCATCATCCAAGGGAAAAGAACTGTCAGCCTATCTTGTAGCATATGTCTGCGAAACTTCATGGTTGGAGTAGTAAAATTATCAACCAAGCTGGTAAGACAACTCAACAGAATTCTGTTCTTAGTACAATGAGCATGTATCAAGTGCTGAAACTTCTGTATACAATTATGCATCAAATGGATCAAATCCAAAGAAATTATTGGTGGAACAGCTCCTCAAATCATAAGAATAGACACTTTATTTCTTAGTCTAAGATGAATCTCCCTAAAAGATTAAGAGGTTTAGGATTGAAACAAATACATTATTATAACTCTGCTATGTTATCTAAATTAGCCTGGAATATCATTCACAATCCAAATGATCCATATGCCCAATTATTAAAGTCCAAATATTTTCCTTATCATGATCTTAAATATGAACCTCCTCCTGATAATAAAAACTCATTTGGATTTGGCAGAGTATTGTACATGGTATTTAGATTGTTCAGCAATTTGGTAAGTGGCAAGTTGGTGATGGCACAAGCATAAACATATGGAAGCACAATTGGATTCTAAGTGAAACATCAGCTTTATATTCTTGGGATAATCTCAATAGAAATATATCCAATGGATATCTCAGTTAATCAATTCAGATACAACTCAATGGAATGTCCAGCTTCTTCATCAACTGTTTGCTCCTCTTCAGGTGCACTCTATCTTAAATATCCCTTTAAATTTCCAATCACAAGATAGGTTGATCTGGTCACTTACTTCAACTGGTCAATTCTCAACTGCTTCAACTTATCATCATTTATGCAATGTTAACTCTCCATCAACACCTCTTTCCCTAAACACTACTTTTTGGTTGAAATTCTAGAAGTTAGAAATACCTTTCAAGTTGCAGATTTTTATGTGGAAAGTTATACATATATAATGCACTACATGTTAAAGCTAATCTACATTATGCAACAGATAATGGTGATATTTGTGTGCTCTGCAATATTCATCAGATAGAAGATATAAATCATTTATTTTTTACCTGCCTGTTTGCTACTGCAATATGGAAAGCTTGTTTACCATAATATTTTACTGATCTTCAACAATTTACTACACTTCAAGACTGGATTACTTCTTTGACAACAGATTTCATCATCAACTAATTCAAAGTCTCCTTATTTACATGGAATGATTGCAACTATTTGGTATATTTGGAAATACGGGTGTATAGTTCGTTTTCAACAGGAAACAGTTAATCCTAATTCTTATTTACATCCTATTTTTAAGTATATGGCTGATATGATTCATACTTATCATGCATCATATAATAGTCATTCTATAGCGCATGAACATCATTGGACTCCTCCACCACCAAACACTTTAAAAATTAATATAGATAATTATTTTCACAAACCTTTTCATTTTGTTGGAATTGCTATATTAACTAAAAATTCAACAGGGTCATATATATATATATATATATTGGAGGAAAGAAAGTTCTTAGAAGGGTAACTCATGTTCATCAAGCAGAAAGTTGGGCTCTACTAGAAGTTATGCAATGGGCAATAAAGCACAACTGGATAGGGTAATCTTTGAGTCTGATTGTAAAATTGTAATTTTATCTGTCAATAAAGGCTTACTCCCTTCTTGGAAATCTTCTCCTTTGTTAAATAAGTGTGCTCAACTTTGTAATCTTCATAATAACTGGTCTTGTGTTTACATTCCTAGAGTTTGTAATAAGGTGGTAGATTATTTATCTAAATATGTTTGTAAAGCTTGTAATCCAGGAGAGTGGTGGCGAGTTCCATCAGATGATCTACATGTAAAACTTGCCGATGATGTATCCTCTATTTAATACTTAACATATTCCCCTTTGTCAAAAAAAAATGTATTGTTCGGCAACTATATCGGCAACGTTTGTTCATGGTATTCCAACTATCTTTAAATTTCTTGAAATTGATGGTAGGAGAAAGAAAAAATCTTGTGAAAAAGACCAAGTAGAAACTATTCAACTGGTTCTCCTTATACCAGAATTTGATATGATAAGAATAGATTTTTCCAGCGATCCTTTTCTTCCTTCAGATGAAATGCTTGTAGAAAAGTGTCGCATTGAGACTCCATAGCAGGACTTCATCAGTGAAATTATGCTTTTATAGAAAATTCCTTTGGTTAAGGATGAATGGAGAGCTAGATGATGGTAAGTTAAGTGGGATTAAACGATTAGAATTATTCGTGGCTCAACATAGGTTGGTATTATTTAACGAGTTCTTTAGGGAAAAAAATATCTTAACATGTTATTATCGTAATTATAGTCAATACTGAATATGCATGTATTAGGGGCACATAAATGTACAACTTCTCTTGTGTCTTGAATCGAATTGTTGTTGACGAAAATTTTACTGATAGTCCACACCTTTGTTGAGTAAAAAACTTTTATCCCCTCAGAATGAATTCACGAAACAATTAATGGCTGTAAAATCGAGTTTTGTACGGGCTCGTTTGATTTTTCAGAGTAGATTGTTTAACTAACAAATTAAATTAGTTCTAATTTCTTAATATGACATTTACAATTTATTTCTTTTTCCAAACCTGAAACTGAAACATCTCGGAATTAAGCTAAAAATTTCTAACACAAAAGTAGGATATATGGTGTACAAATACAACCCTCACATTCCATATCCAGTGCATCTTTTAGGGCATCCAAAAGGGGGGTCAAACGAATGTGAACCAAGAAATTTATGGGAATTATGCATGTTAAATTTAACTTTGTTGAACAAGAAAAGATATAACTTTGTCAAATCAACAAACATAGAGACAAACATATGTATAACAACTAATAACAATACTACTAAATGTTCCTAATGCAATAAAACCATTGATGTCAGTTACAACTAGTTTATAACGAGATACTAAATCTCCAGAACTTTGTCTTTGAAACCTTAGTGACCTACAAAAGTCATAAAAAATAAAACACAAGCTACAAGTCTAAAATTACTTGATCTATTTCCATGTAACGATATGCATGCTCCAAACATTTGTTCCAAAAATCTGGTATATCAACATCTAAGTATTTATACGTACCTAACTTTGCCCGGACATCACATAATGCACAATCTTCTTTGGGTTGTCCACTATGTATGCAAGGTAGGCAGCTAAATCACCATGTCAGCATTTGATTTAGTAAGTAAAGATGGATTTTCCCCGTGAATTAAGAGTAATGTAGTTGCACCTTGCCTGAATATACAGTTTTGAGTTTATAATAATAATGTAAGAATTATCGAAAGAGTTAGGTAACTAATAAATATTAAAGACAGTGTAATAAGGTTGAATAGAATATGAACCTTCCGTAGAATTCTGCCCAATGCCAGGGGCGAACACAAAGGGGGGAATATGGGGTTGCAGTCCCCCATAGGATTTTGAGATCAATAAATACTTGTATATATTCTTTGTGATTTGTAGTATTGAACAATTATTGTTGGCCCTTATAAAAATCTTGAGAATAAATGAAGATACTCGTATATGTTTTATAGTTTTAATACTAATTTTATTTTATCGGACTATTAAAACCGAAATAAAATTATGGATCTTTATTATATTTTAATTCATATTTTCCTAAAAAAACAAAATTTCCATAATTTTAGTTTTCAGTAAGTTTTTTTTTTATGGTGGTTTCCAGTTTCCAATTTGTATGAACTATATAGAGTATTTAATTTACTTTCAACTCGGTGCATGTATGAGATTCTTCCTTGTCATGTATCCGTTTTTGATGTGAAAAGGGCAAAATTTATTAAAACAAATATGTCATCAAGAAGGAAAAAGAAGGAAGGAAAAAAAATAGAAATAATAAATGAAAAGAAAAAGCCCGATAAGAAGCAATTCAGAACCTTCGGAAAAAAAAACAAAAAAAACTCAAATCAAGATCTACCTAAATTCTTGCATTTTCAAGAAACCCCGAAGGTACTAGAAGAAATAAAAAGCAACTCGCCTTCCAAATCTATATTTTCATCCTGAACCGAGAATTTGACAACATTAATTCATTAATCATTATCAGAATCAGGGCCGAAATCTCCAACACTATCATTATACTCAATCAAAGGTGTTTTTTTGTCTCTGCGCGAGGTTTTGTATTCATACCAATAAGATTTCTACGTATAGATTTCATGGGATGGTCAGAGATATCCACCATCTTACTAAAAACAGTTTGAGAATATATTCGAGCATAAATTTCGACCTCACTAACAGATATAGTAGCTCAGCCTCTTGGTCTTGCTTCAACTGTCTAGAAATAGCGGAAATAGAATTTGAAGGAAAACCCAAATCTTTTCTCATAATTTTCTTTTCCCATACAGTCCAACTCAAATCCATTTGAGCTGGAAGATCCACTTCCTAATTCTCATTCTCATTAGAATTAAAAGCTAAATTTGGAATTGAAAATCCATTAACCACTATATTGGATTTGATTGCACTAAGACTCCATCAAAATCATTTATCCTACTTCCAAACTCTCATTATCTGTTTGATAATCTGATTCTCTATCAGAATCATCAGTACTCTTCCATACTTTTTCATACCTTTTTTTCTTTGTCAATGCCAACTTCTTTTCCAGCTTCCTCTCCTCCGATATTCTCGGTTTATATTTATGATTTTTGTTGGTACATGATTGAAAAATTCTAGATTTAGTATTTTCAACAATATGCCCAGATGGAATTCGATCGAGAATCAATACGACTGACAAGTACTTCACAATTTCGGTCTTACGGTCTAGGTCGTGACTATTTGGTAAGCCCCAATCTAACGACCTAGTTTATAGTCCACTCTTTCATGTGGCTATTTGTTAAGGGTGCCACTTCATATAGACACATACAAAATAAGTCTAGTTTGAAACCAAGAGCCGAAGACAACTTGCATAAAAAAACCTAAGTTATTCTGTTTTTCGAGTAACCAAAAAATTTCACCATTGAATTCATTTTCTAGAACAAGAGGGTTTTGTTCTTCATCTTGTGTTCACCGCTTTTGAAATATTCAACTACAGTGTTACTTTGAGAGGAATTGTTATATCATGTGAAACCATCACCATTAACTGTTAAGCAAAAGTATATAGGGCCAGGAAATTGCGTTTCAAGGATATAACGATCATCACATCAGTTAGTTGACTGATTCATTCTTTTTCTATTCATCTAATTTATTGTTTGATTCATTATTGTCGTTTTATAGAGCATGTGGAAGAGAATATACTTACGTGCACAAATGGTTATTCAATTGCATCAGTTGGTTTTAAATATTTGAGCATATGTATGTATCTTCAATTATTGATCTTTTCTTATGGTTGTGTCATGCTTTTCTTAATGAATACGTGGGCCTTGTGTTCGAATTTATACTAATCTAAGTTAAATTGATTTGGACCATATCGTGTGTGTAAAATTTCTACTACGAATTATTATATAACTATATAGTTATATATAAACTTTTATCCAATTTTAGTATCACAAGATACTTGTATGAATAACTAGTTGAAATTTTGTTTTAGGCAATTAATAAGTTTGTGAGCGGATTTTATATCCACCATTTTCTTAATTCAGACACATAGGATTTTTATATCATTATTTTATATATTTGAATTTTCCCGTATCAATAACACGTAATGAGAAAAGAAATCTTCATAATTTTTTTTGCCAAAATAAAAAAGCTATTATAACATATATATGTCTCAGCAACTAGTTTTGCTGTCAATTTATCACGGCGAACGACTTGTAATTTGCTTTGCCATATATAGGTTTGAGATATATAGTAACTTAATTAGATCCAACACAACTTTTTTTTTTCTTTTTTGCATATAATATTTATTTTATGATATAAAAATTCTTTTTTACATATAAATATTTGCTAGTAGTATATCCGTAAACGTATAAGCATTACAAAAAAAAATCAAAACAATCATAAAATCTCGTTAACGTATTTATTTAATACACATATTACGTACATTAATACTAACTTAATCACAAAAATGTGTCTTCTATGTTAAAAATGCAATTTCTTACACTATGATGAGTTTTTATTTTTACATATAAATATTCATAATCTGACTAATTGAATGATACCATCAAAACTCACAAAAAATTTAATCGATCTAGGGAGATTAGGAAGTAAAACAACATTATATGCACTTTCAGATAGGCGTTCCTCATGAACTACTACATCACCGAATACAAAACACAAATCTCTTTTAACATGGTGAGGATATTTTTCATTGAAATGCACAATTACAGTAACCTAAAAAGTAAAGTAAAATGTATGTCATTACATGATAACAAATACTAGTCACATTACCGAAGAAGAAAATAAAGAAAAAATTGAGGCTTAATAGATGCATTTTGTGTCTAATTTTTTCTCAATACTATATATTGTTGGCACTTGATTTTGTACTAATTTTGGTGTTTTATGTGTTTGTAGGCATTTTTGGAGAAATACATTTATGTGGAAAAAATTGCTCAAAAATTGCTATTTGGACCCCCGGAGAAAAGTATTAAAGGCACCCTCATTTTGGATAAGGGCACCCCAGGCACCCCATGCTGTTAAAGGCGCCCGCGTTTTGGATCAGGGCACATCTTCTTCTTCATTTCAAATTTCAAATTTGGCGGGAGATATTGCAGACGCAGGCAGAATTAGGGTTGAAGTTTTGATCGTGTTCTAGGGAGATTCAAGGGCTGAAACTCATTGGGTTTGTCTATTTTGATCCAATAGAGATAGTAATGATCGTCGTTTATACCATAGTTGGCTAGAACGGTGGATATAAGGGTTGAACATATTCCCGGGTTTTCTTCCTGCGGAAACTCTATTAAGATTTTGGTCACGTTGGAATGAGACTCGAGCACTGGATTTGGTTTCTTTGGGCATGTTTGGGCCAAACAGGGATGGTATGGTCGATGGTTTCGCTTAGAGTTGGCTGCATCGTGGGATTGAAACAAACAGAGCAACACGTTCGTGGGAGAGTTTTTCACGGGATTTGCTATGAATTTCGTGTGTTGCTGGGACTCTAATTCGTACACTTCTCATGTTTGGAAAGTGCTTGGTCGCTGCAGAGACGTGAAGGAGTTAAGTAAGGAAGTTTCAGCACTATTTGACAGCGTGAGAAGAGAAGAAAGGGAAGAAAATATTCCCAAGGAGATATTCTTTACTGCCTAGTAAATGGAGAATTATATGGAGATATGACAGGATATTTCGGTGTTGTGAGGCTATATAAACTGTTGAGGAGCAATAGAAGAAGGGATGGAGAGTTAGGGGACGAAAAAGGGTGAGAAATTAAAGTTCCAGAGCTTGTCTCTGCTGCTGCCATTGAAGGAAGAGAACGAAGAACTTTAAACCAACTAGGACTGTCGTTCTTAACCGTCACATTTTGTATCTTTAAACGATAGTTCTTCTGCAACCCCAAGAAGCAATAGTTCTTTGTAGCAGTTGTGACAATGAGTCTGTAACAGTCTGTCGGCGTTGCAAACTCGCTGCTTTTTATCCTTTTCACCTTTGTAACACCTTTTTGAGCTATGAATCCATATTTTGAGTGTGTTTCCAACCTAATGAGCTAAAACCCATCACTGGGACAATGGAGGAAGCTGGATTTCATCCTTGGGGTAATTTAATTAATTCCTTATTTACTTTTTGCACCGATTTTAAATGATTTATGATTTCTATTAATCAATTGTTATCTTGTTAGATAGTGTATGCTTAGTCTTAGGTGCTTTAGATACACTATGCTTGTAATTTACAATTGATGTTTTACGAAATCTACTTTGGCAAAGAATAGAGTCATTGTTTCTTTAGTTTTGAGCTATAAATGTCTAGGATAAATTTATGAATCCCATGAACATGAAAAGCAGTGGAATCCCGAGTCCCGGTCCCTCTTCATCCTGTGACTTTATTTTGTATATATATATATTTTTTCTTATTTTTAGTATTTTCTTTTATTAAAACTTAAAATCAATCCGACAAGTCTGAGTGAACGACAACGTTCTTACCACTATATAAAATTCGATCAAAAATTGGTCGAATTTTAGATAGTGGTAAGAAAGGTTGTTGTTCACTCAGACTTGTTGGAATTGATTTTAGGATTTAATAAAGAAAAATAATAAAAATAGAGAAAATATACAAATTATGTCACAAGATGAAGAGAGTTACTGGGACTAGGATTTCGTCGAATTCAAAACATAGAGTTCAATCTATTTATTCTCAACAATTAAAGCTCAATAAATAAAATTAACATAGACTCTGATTTTGCCAAGGTAGATTCTCAAAAGATTAGTTGTAAATCCTAAGCATGATCTATCAAAACATTTAAGCTAAGCATACCTCATCAAATTAAATGACAGCCAATTAATTCAAATTATATTTCAATTAAAATTAATGCAAAAGTCTTAAAAAGAATTAAATAATTTTACCCATGTATGAACTTCGTCTTCCTCCGTCGTCCCAGTGTTGGGGTTTAGATCATTAGGTTGGAAACACTCAAAATTCATTTTTATTGCTCAAAAGGTGTTCACAATAATGAAATGGGAGAAAAATAATTAAAATCGGGTTTGCAACAGTTATATTTGTTACAAACTGAACTGTTACAGAGAACAATAGAAATGAAGTGTCGCAGGTACTGTAGCAATATAACTGTCTTTTATGGTCTTATGTTCTTCATGTTCTTCTTCACCAGCAGAAATGGTTCATCTCTGCAACTCTGATTTCTCTCTCAGTTTCATCCCCTAAATCTCCATACCCCCTCTTTGGTGCCCGAGAAACCTTTTTATACTCGACAACGACAAAATATCTCCTCATAACTGTGCCAAATCTTCTCTCTGTCAAGCCATAAACTCGGGAATATTTTCTTCCCTGATTTATCTTCCCATGCACCTGATTGTGGCTAACTCACTCCAAACATGCAAAAAATATTCTTGCACGCTCCAGGAAGTGTCCCAAGTCCTCCAAACTCGAGCAATGCTCATCTCAAACTCACGGCCAGTCATGCTATCCCGTGAATATCTCAACTGCACACGGACTCCCCTGTTTTCTTCCATTCGATTATTCGGCCAAATCTAGTCAATTCCAAGGACCTTACCAGCCCTGTTTCATCATCACAGGCCCAAACAAAGCCTTTCCCATGAAAATCTCCAAGTAAATCTCTGCCTAAACTTTCCCAGAAAACCCGAGAAAACTAGCCTCTCCTGTTTTGTTGAGAAACAATATCCAGCCAAATTTGATCGCTCAAATTGCCCGTACTAAGTTTGTTATGCTCTATTGAATCATCTCAAAAAGTTTCAGCCATTGAGTCTCTCTAAAACACCTTCAAATATCGAATCTAGATCTGCCTGTGTGTCTGCAAAGTTTTGAAAGGTAGAAGATGGTTAACCCTTATCCAACGTCCTAGGTGCCAAATAACAAATGGGTGCTGTGGACAAATGGGTTACACATAGTCGTGGGTGACACATAGCAAAAGTGGGGGTTCGTATAGCAAATGTCATCCGGAGGTGCTCCGAGCAACTTTTCGAGCCGAATTTTCCAACAATATTTATTTCCAAAAAATACCTACAAACACACAAAACACCATAATAAAGACGAAAACGAGTACCAACAATACGAAACATTGAGGACAAATTAGATACATAAATGCGTCTATCAAGGCTCATGAGATAAAAATCGAGACCAAACAATTCAGAAGGTTTAACAAAACCTTTCTCCACAAAAAAGACAAACTCCTACTGATTATCATTTGATCTTGTTTAAAAAGAAAATTATTGCACATTATTTGGTTTAACTTATAAATTACAGTGCATATATTTAAAAATGCAGTAACTAAACCTGAAAAATGCAGTCCCAATTGAGAATCTTTTGAGTTGCTTTTTGAATGCCTCGAACGTTGCGCTCATCCCTTTAACGACAACCTTTCTTCCCCAGAAGTGGTTGATGAATCATTCTAATTCATTTTTTTCGGAAACCTAGGGTTTGGCCGGCTAGCTCCGGTTTTTTCTCTTTTGTTTTTCTCACGCGTTCTTGATTGTTCTTTGATTTTGCGCCTTTCAATGACGCTTAATCATCCAGTTCCATCAGATCGTGGTGATCATTCACGCGGTTCTGCTAGAAAAAATCAGATTAGGAATAGAAATCGTTCTCAATCACGTACTAGGCAAACCTATGTGCCAAAATCCGCAAACCCTAATCTGCATGAACATGGAAATCCCATTAATGGTACACCTATTGTGCAGACTGAATCAGGAAGTCAGTCTTATGCCAATGTTTTGAAGAAGCGCACCCATGTTATGTCAGGTATTGATGCGGAATCTCTATCACATCCTCCAGTTCGAGCTTCTACAGGTGAGATTGTGATTAAAATCCCAATAGATGTTATTACTAAGTCAAAAGAAATCTGAAAATTCAGTCTTGTTGGCCGTTTTGATTTTAAAACTCTTGGGGTGAAGTTTGATGAAGCTAAACAGATTTTATGCAAGTTATGGAAGCTATCAGGCGAGGTTCAATTCATCCCTTGGGTTAGAGGATATTTTATTATCAAATTGTATAATGAAGCTGATCGTAAGAGAATTAGCTATGAAGGTCCTTGGTAAGTTAAGGAGCAACAGTTGAAGGTGCAACCTTGGACGCCTATGTTCAATCCTGAAGTTGAGTCGATCAAAAGAGCAGATGTTTGGGTTCGTTTTAAGAAGCTACGTCTCGAATATTGGGAAGAGGAAATTCTTTTTAGGGTTGCTCGTGGACTTGGCAAGCCTGTTTGTGTGGATCCAAGAACCCTAAAACATGAATTCGGTTATTTTGCCGCGGTTCTTATCGACATTGATTTCTCTAAGCCACTCGAGAAGCTTGTTGTTGATGATAAGGATTTGGCTGAAGGTTTTCATCTTGATTATGAAGTTTTAAATAAGCCTGATTTTTGCAAGTATTGCAAATCCATTGGGCATGTTGAGACAATTTGATGTTGAAGAAGATGAGGAGAAACGCAAGATCCACCAAGCTAGGATGGATGAATTAAAATATTGGAATTTTAGGAAATACAACAAGGAGGATCCACCAAAGCCTAATGGAGGTGAAAATATGCCAGACAAAGGAGATGGCAAAGATGGCAACGATGGTGGTAAGAAGGATAATGATAAAGAAGAAGATGCGGGTGGTAAGGGTAAGGTGGCGGATAATGGTGTTGTTCATGTCTCAAAGGAAAAACCCGTGAAAATTGGTGGTGTCACTTTTGCTGGCACACACACAATTATTCCAAGTCCACCTACTAGTGTGGCAGGTGACAAGAATGCTCGGAATGACGAAATTGTGTAGCCTGAAGAGTCTGATGCGCAATATATGAAAGCTCCGGCTATTAACTTGGCAGATGAGACATCGCAGAATGGAACTTCTGCTTCAGATGCAACAGACTTGGAACAGGAAGAGGTTGAGCTTTATGCATACTATGATGAGAAAAAACGAATTGCTAATGATTTGGCCAAGTCTGCGGACCTAGCAAAACATGAGCAAGATGTGGCTTTGACGAAACTTCAAAATTTACGCAATTTAATTTTGGAACGGAAAAAGCAAGCTGTGCCTGAGGAGAATCAAACTGAACAACTAGTGGAGGTGCAACATGCTGAGGTACGTATTTATGATACTCAACAAGATAAAATGCAAGGTGAGAATGCCCAATCTGGGGGTAATGGTCGTATTGAATCTTTTGCAACGGGTGATCTGCCTACAAACTATATTATGGAGCCATCTAAGGAAGATGGTTTTAGTTCCCCTACTAAGGCAGCAAGACGAAATGCCCAGGCTAGCATAACGGAGCCTCTTGAGACTTCAAATATGTTTGAGACTGGAACCGAAGAGGTGGAAGAAGAGGTTGAAAACATATTTACTGAAGATGAACCTTTTTCAACTGCATTATCTACTGGAATAGTGGAGATTGAAACAGCTAAATTGGATTGGGATGCTGCTAAAGATGAGGAAGATCGCTTGAAGAAGGAAAAAGCTGAAAAAAAAGAAGTTAGATGCGCTGGCCAAGAAGGGGGATAAGGGTGTTAAAGTTGCGGCTAAAAAGAAGACTACTAATGCAACTTCCAAGCCAGTTGAGGATAAAGGCCAAATAGGTAGAAGAGGTAGAAGTAGGACTCGCAAAGACGATGAAAAGGGTTCGGCAAGCCCTTCTAATAATGCGGTTTCTTAATGCGGGTCTTCTATTGGAATGCTCAAGGCTTGGCTAAAGATGGTGCAAGGGCCAAGTTGACTGAGTTATATCACTTGCGTAATCTTGACATAATTTGTATTGCAGAACCGCATGTTTTCTGCAATTTACGTTTTTTTATGAGCTTAAAATTAGTAAGCTTTTGTGAGGATGTTATTACGAATGGAGTGGATGGAGAAAAGGGCAATCTGTGGGTTTTGTAGAGGAATTCTTTGCCAAGACCGGATGTTTTATCTTCCTCCAGGCAAGCTATTTCTTTGAATGTTGCGCGAGATTTCATCACGGCTGTTCATGCTTCTTGTGATCCTGTTGCAAGGAGGAGACTTTAGCGTCAATTGGGTTTAGGCTTCATATTTATTCCTTGGTTGGTGTTGGGGGATTTTAATTGCAATTTACGCTTGGATGAGAAGAAGGGTGGTAGGCCGATTAAGGAAATTTATGTGAATGAGTTTAGAAGCTGGATTTCTGATAATGGGCTGGTTGAGGCTGATGTCATTGGTAAAAAATATACCTGGTCTAATTATCGTAGTGGTAATGAGCGAATTGTTTCTAAACATGATAGAGTTGTTGTGAATGATGCTTGGCTTTACAAGTATGAGAATTGGAGGTGTAAGGCCTTGCCTAGAGTTTGCTCAGATCATTCTCCTCTTTTTGGGTATGCTTTTGAGAATCCCAGGTCGGCTAGGGCACCTTTTAGAATTCATAAGATGTGGTTATCTCATCCAACTTTCATGCGGCTAATAGAGGAAAATTTGAATTTGCCATTATATGGTGCGCCTCCTTTTGTTTTCTCGGCCAAATTGAAAAGGTTGAAAGAGGCATTGAAGGTTTGGAATAGAACAGTTTTTGGTGAGATTCAATTTCGATTGAAGCAAGCTGAGTTAAAACTTGAATCCGAGAGTGACCTTTTGGATTTGGATCCTGACATTGAGTTGCAGTTTGTCAAGGTTGCGGATGCTAAGAAGGTTGTTGAGGATGTGAGAACAGAGTTGGCTGTTATGCTTAAGATGAAGTCGCGTATAACCCGGTTGGAGGATGGTGACCAAAATACGCGGTTTTTCCACAATAACATTCGCATGAGGAGGAGTCAAAATACCATCTCAGAACTTAAAATTTCATCTAACTCTACTTTGTTTTTGCAGGATGAGATAAAAGATTACATTGTAGATCATTATCATGCAAAATTCAATGGTGGCGAAGTTAATATTGACCCAAGGCTGTTTGATATTGATCATGAGAGCATAAGCGCCACTGAAAGTGCGTTTATGGATGCCATTCCGCCATTGGAGGAAGTTAAAGAAGCGGTGTTTGATTTAGGTGCGGATTTTGCGCCTGGCCCTGATGGATTTTCTGGATCTTTCTACAGGCATTGCTGGAACATTATTTCTAAGGAATGCCATTGTTAATTGTTGGTCTATGCGTAAAATTCCCAATGGCATAAATTCCAGTTTTATAGTTCTCATTCCTAAGAATTGCAAGTCTGATGCTATCGAGGATTATAGGCCAATTGGTTTGAGTAATTTTTTCTTCAAAATCATTACTAATATTTTGGCTACCAGGCTTGGTACGGTGCTTAATAAATTGATTTCTGAAGAGCAAGTGGCTTTTATGAAGGGGAGGAATATCCATGAAAACATAGCTTTGGCGTCTGAGTTGATCAATGAGATTACCACGGAAACAAAGTATGGAAATGTTGGCCTCAAACTCGATATTGCACAAGCTTTTGATACGGTGAGTGGAATTTATCATTGAAGTTTTTAAGCAATATGGTTTCTCTGAAAATTGGTGTTCTTGGATCTTTAGTATTCTCAATTCAGCTCGGATTTCTGTGTTGATAAATGGTAGCCCGGAAGGTTTCTTTAGCATCTCTAGAGGTTTGCGGCAAGGTGATCCTCTTTCACCTTTGATTTTTGTTCTTATTGAAGATGTTTTAAGTCGCAATCTCTCTAAATTGTTTGCAAGGCGAAGTATGCACTCTATGGTTAGCAAGAAAGGTGTGGCTCCTACTCACCTATTATTTGCGGATGATATTCTTATCTTCTGCAGAGGTAATCTACAGAGTTTGCAAAATCTGAATAATATGTTGGGCATGTATCAACGTGCATCTGGCCAGTACGTAAGTTATGCAAAGAGAAAGTTTTATTATGGTGGCGGCACTGGTTCCCGTGCTATTGCAGTTGCTAATTACATGGGTATGGAAATATCTACTTTTCCAGATAAGTATTTGGGAATCCAATTGAAGCCTGGAATTATGCGTCACATTCATGTTCGCAAGGTGGTGGAGAAAATTATGGACAAGTTGGCTGGTTGGAAGGGTAAGCTTCTTTCCTTTCAAGCAAGGCTTGTTTTGATTAGATCAATTATTTATATCTATGTGCTTCATTCCATGGTCGTTTATAAGTGGCCATGTACGGTTATTAAGCAAGTTGAACGGGCCATTAGGAATTTTTATGGTCAGGTGATGCTGAAAAACGTAAGTACTTCACGGTCCTTTATGAGGATTTGTGTTGTTCGCGGCGAGAGGGTGGCCTTGGCCTCAAGAAATTGGTGGATGTTAAATGAGCTATGCTTATGAAGCTGTGGATCTCTATTCGGGATTCAAACAATATTTGGGCTAGATTCTTGCGGGCAAAATACTTAAAATTGAATGGTATTTTGATTGATTATAAATTGGGTTCTTCGGTTTTTCCAGGAATCAGATTGGTTTACAATTTTGTGCAAAAGCACACACACTCAATTATAGGTAATGGTGCTAATACTTCGTTATTTTTTGATAATTGGTGCGGGGACTTCTCTATTGCTAAGCGGCTTGGAATTTTTTCCAAAGGTCCGAATGATTACAAGGCTAAGGTGAGTGAAATAATTGTTGATGGTGCTTGGGCCGTACCTTCGATTTTGAAAGATATGATGATTCGTTGCAACATTGATGTTGATAATCTGCCGCTTATTGCTGGTGGGGATGATTACAAAATTTGGGACTTGGATAGCAAGGGCGTTTTTACAGTCAAGTCTGCAAAGGTTGCTATTAAAATGCCAGCTGAAGTTTTTCCAATTGCAGCTCTCTTTAACAGACAAGTTGTGCACCCTAATTTGAGTGTGCAATATTAGAAAATCTGGCAGAAGCAATGCTGTGCAACTGAGGATAATGTTATCAAGAAGACTGGTAGAAGCATGGCTACTTTTTGTCGGTTGTGTAGGAAGAGTGAAGAAACTATGAGCCATGTCACTTGGCACTGTCGAGTGTCTAAGAAAATTTGGGCTTGGGATGAAATTTTTTTTTAATCTTCGGCCAAAGGAAGATTTGGTAGCCTCTTACAAGGTTGATAAAGGTCGAAGTAGGATGATTAAGGAAATGTGGCTGGTTGCAAACCTTGCAATTACCACAGAGCTCTGGAAGATGCGCAATAAGATTTTCTTTGAAGAATTTCGTCTGCACTGGCTTGGTTTTAAGGGCAGAGTGTATCAGGTTATTCGTGATAACTCGATTCGAATGAGGGGCCATATGTAAAACACGCAAGAAGATTTGCGCATCTTGAATTATTTCAGGGTGCAGCATAGATCTAGCAAGTTTTCCACTCTAAAAGCGGTTATTTGGTTTCCTCCTAATCCTGGAGAAATTTTGATTTGTTGTGATGGAGCTTCTCGTGGAAATCCTGGTCTAGCTGGAGCTGGTGTTACCTTCAGGGATGCTCAGTCTGCGGTTCTTGGAGTGTTTTCAGTTGGCCTGGGCTTTCAAACCAACTATTATGCGGAAGTTTGTGCTGTGATTTATGGCGCTTTGCTTGCTAAGAGATGGAACGTTAAAAACCTTTGCATCCGTTCAGATTCGATGAGTTGCATTCAAGCCTTTCATTCGGGAGAGCTTCCTTGGAAGCTTGTTATGAAGTGGAAGATTGTGAGGAGCTTTTATGATAACTTTCGTTATCTTCATAACTATAGGGAAGTTAATTTCTCGGCTGATGCTTTGGCCAAGCAAGCTTGTTTGTTGGCTGAAGATGTTTTTGAGTTTTATGAGGGTAGGCCAGGCTTTCTCTTTTCTGTGGAATGGCCTGGAGAGGTTTATTTTCGTTTTAAATAGGTTAGGCTAGTGTTGGCCAAACGGCTTACACTAGTTTAATCTCGTCCCCGTACAATTTCCGATTTTTTCTAATTTTTTATTGACCGAGTAAAAAAAAGAATCATTCTAATTCATCCTCATCTTTGAAGTCAAAGTCGTTTCCGATTTCAACTCCATTATTTGTCAAATAGTCATGAAGTAGGTAAAGTACAGTGAATGCATCATATTGGTAATGCTTGAATCATTTCAGCAATATAATTCGAACCTCTGCTTCACTCAGATTTAGATCGTGATCTGGACCAGATTCCTTCATGGATTTTAGAGAATTAGTTTTTGAGAATCAAATTTCTGAGAAATGAAGAAGAAAATGAAGAGTGGAGGCACTCTGAGATCTGGAATAAGAGTTTAAAACTTTTTTGAGGAAGGATTTGAAGGAAATAAAAGAAGACAAGAATATATAAGACCCGTATCTATGTTTATTTTTTCTTTCCATAATCTTAAAGGGTAAGTAAAATATCTGCAATCTCCGTAATTATTAAACTATGTAGTCATCGTTCCCTAGTCCTTCCCTAATAGTCGCAAATTTCGAAGCTTAGTTCTGTGAATTCCCTGCCTAAAACGATACCGAACTATGATAAGCCCAGAATGATTTTGAAGTCAAAAAAAAAAAGAAGGTTTTCCATATTTTTCCTGTTTCTCATCCATATAAATTCTCATATAATCTTACGTATCACCCATACAAATCTTTATGTATCCTAAATACCATCTCTTGACTTTTTATTTACACCCAACAATAAACAAACCTAAAAACTAAACAAGATGACTGAGCCACGTAATGTATTATATCCAAACCTTGAAAAAAATTGTTCCAAGATCATGTCCTTTAATAGTTATCCTTTCATAAACATTAGGCTCCATGAACCTAGAATATACAAAAAAAAGGGATGTGAAGAATAAAAACTAACCTCTTAAGTGACACACTAAACAAAAATTATCATAATTGATACATGAAACCGGTAATTGAAGATATTAATAGGGAAAATCAAACAAAAAATTGCTTACCGATTTTTTTCTCTTTTCTGTAATCGATTTTATCTATGGCTATGCTCTTTAATTATACATCCACAAAAAGGAAAAAAAGTGAGGGAAAAATAGTTTTTCTTCCTGTGCTGAAAAGGGTAAAAGGTTGCTTTTACCTCACACACCATCTTTTTTGTCGTCTAATTTTATTTACCTTTATATTATTTTTTATTTTTTTGAAGGAATAATGAGCATGAAAGCCCCAAAAGTATTGATAATTGATAATAATTACATAATATTCAATTACATCCATAAATCAAAATACATGATTAGTACAAATGTTGAACCAAAAAACAATCGAAAACAAAATTTTGTACCAAATATATTTAAACCGAAAGGCGAATTGAAATCTTCTAATGGTTTATTACCATTTCGTAGGATACTCTCCGAGAAGATATGATGCTTCCATAAAAGAATTAATATGCCAAAATTCCACATCGGATCTCTGATCATCATGTCCGTAAATAGTTGAATGAATGATTGAATAAAATCGAAATCCCTCCAGGAGGTATGAGAAATCGTAATGGCATACACTTGAAATACGTATGAGGATTAAAAAAATACAATAAAACATATTAATCGTTGTTATAATCCAATTTTATTTATTCAAACATTAGAAGAAAAAAAAAAGAAAAACTAAACTACTCTACCCGAATCTTAACAAAATCAAGATTCAGGTAAAAATGGTAAACAAAATTTAGGAAAAAGATGAGGATAACTGATTTTTTGATGAAGATAATCACATGGTGAGATAATACACTTGGAGAGCGGGCCACAACGGAATTGGGTGAGATTCTTAAGAATACCTAGTGAGATAATGCTTAAGGATGCCCATATATTATTAACTTAAGAAGGTGATGTTATTCCACTTATTTATTGGTCAGAATTTAAGAGGTTTACAGTGGTATTGCTCACCCCTTGTCCTTATAATCGAGGAAAAAGAAGGGGTTTTTTAATGAAGTGGCTAATCCCTTTTTTTTTTCTTCCTTAAATGGTTTTATTGTTAGTTTTTCATATTATATTATAGATTTTTTTTTCAGGTGCTTAATCTCTTGCTCCTGGTTACCACGCTGGTTATCAACAGTGTGGTATTATTATTGGAAGCGGAATAATTCTACAAGATCCTTCACTAGAAGATATGGGTACTCCTCCACCTTAAGAGAAGAAGCTACGGGAGTTGACATCTCCATGCATAGATTCACAATCAGTGTGTACTACTATGACTGACACAATGGAGTTGAAGTTGAATCTAATTCACCATTTACCTAAGTTCATGGGACTTCCAGGCGAAGATCCGAACCGACATCTTCAGATATTTCAGAATATGGTAACAAGTCTACGACAGAGTATCGAAGACAAAGAAAAATCTTCTATTATACTAAAATAATTTGATTGAAACCCTTGATTGAAATATCAATTTAAATAAGCACAAGTTCATTTAAGAACTCTCCCCCATTTGATGCCATTACCAAGAGAACAATAAGAGCGACCTTACTTTTACGAGAAAACAAGGATTTCCTTATACTATTAAGAAAAACAATACAACTACTAGAAACAAATACAAAATTTAAAAACACTACACTGGAACTTCAAGCTTTTATTCCACAAAAATATATAGATAAATCCAGGGGCAAAAAGCCAGAAATCTAATGGACCAAAACAACACCAGTAGACTGTCGTAAGTGCTGAAACTTTGCAGTATCTAGAGGTTTGGTGAGAATATCAGCCAATTGTTGTTCGGAAGGCAAAAATTCCATGTTAATAATACCATTTTCATAGAGATCTCTAATAAAATGATACCTTATATCGATGTGCTTATTTCTTGAGTGCTCAACAGGATTCTCAGTGATGCGAATCACGCTTGAGTTATCACAAAAGATCTTCATTATGCCAGTATCAATTCCAGAATCAGCAAGCATTTGTTTCATCCATGAAAGTTGAGTACAACACAAACGTGCAGCAATATATTCTGCTTCGCATGCTGAAAGTGATTGTGAGTTTTGTTTCTTGTTATGCCATGCCACAAGATTCAACCCTACATAGTAAAATCCCCTTGATGTACTCTTTCTGTCTTCCACACATATATCCTAGTCAGCATCTAAATAAGCAGTAAGAACAGTGTTAGTATCAAAAGTATAAGATAGACCATAACCGATAGTATGTTGATTATATCGCATGATCTGTTTTGCAGCATCAAGATGAGATTCCTTCGGATTAGCCTGAAATCTAGTACAACAACCAACACTAAAAGCAATATCAGGTCTAGTAGCTGTAAGATATAAAATACTTCCAGCGATTGATCGATAAACTTTCTGATCCACATTGATTCTTTTCTCATCTCTGTGTAGCTCTCCAGTAGTGGGCATAGGAGTAAGTTTTGGAGTTGACTTATCAAGACCGAACCGTTTTATAAGATCCCTAGCATATTTTTCTCGAGATAAGTAAATTCCATCCTTGTGTTGTTGAATTTGTAATCCCAAAAAGAATTTTAATTCACCAACGTTGCTCATCTCAAATTCCCTTCCAAGAGACTCTTGCAAATCCTTTGCAAGTTTCTCGGAGGTCGATCCATAGATGATATCATCTACATAGACTTGAGCAATAACAACAACCTTCCCACTCCATTTGGTAAAAAACGTCTTATCAGCTCCACCTCTCTAAAAAACTTTCCTAAGAAGAGAAGTGGTGAGTTTTTCGAACCAGGTACGAGGTACTTTTTTAATCCGTATGATGCCTTTCTGATCCTAAATACATGATCAGGAAAATCTGAACTTTCAAATCCTTTAGGTTGAGAAACATATACCTCTTCCTTTAAACATCCATTTAAGAATGCGGATTTTATGTCCATTTGAAATAACTTAATCTTGAGAAAACAAGCATGAGCTAATAGTAATCTAATGGACTCAAGGCATGCCATATGAGCAAAGTGTTAGAGCACTGCTCGGTCGAACTCGCAAGCGTTGCTATCTCAAGTTATTTGTCAAGTTTAGGTGATCAAAACTATAAGTCTTGATTTCTAGTCTACTTATAGCTATGTCTCGGATTAGGATCGAATGTGCAGTTCAGCTTTAGACTTCACGGCGTTCATCGATTGAAGACGAAAATCTACTGAGGAGAGCTTGGAGGAACTTCATCAACAAAAGGTATGTGGAGACTAAAACTTATCTATCACTCAGAAGTCTATTTTATTCTATCTCCTAATGAGACTAAGCCGTATAGCTATATAGACTTTTACATTATACACATTTGATATTTCGAGCTGAGTTTAACTTGCTTATATCTTTCTCGAAATATGTGTTGGAAAGTTTTGTGCTTTAACTACGTTCATCATTATTCTTAACGAGTTTAGTTGGAAACAATTTATTTATTGGAAACTAAATAATGACTCAAAAGATGATCATGTGAAAATTTCCTTGAAACATCTTACATGATTTGTGTGAGACAGTCATTTGATGAAGACTCGGAATATTTCGTATTGATCATTTGATCACTTGAAAATTACTTATAAGCTAACAGTTTGTGTGAAACAACTATTGTCGTCTTCTAAGGATGTTTCAATGATTAAAATGGGAGTTTAGAACAAATAACCATTGTTCGGATATAGCACAATATGCATACCAGTACCCAAACGGTTGTAACGTGATTCGGGTCCAGGAACCAAGTTTGCGTACCAGTATGCGAATGGTTTTAACTGTCTAAGTCCGAGAACCAAGTTTGCATACCAGTATGTGAACGGTTTCACCCGAGTTAGGTCTGGTACGACAGTATGCATACCTGTTTATGAACTGTCGGACATGACCAAAGTCCGGAACTCTAGTTTGCGTACCTGTTTGCAAACTGAGTTGGTTTAAGTTCTAAAATCGGTTAAGTATGATTTCATACTCATGAACAAATACATTTATAAATTAAGGAATGGAATCTTTGCAAACCGTGGCTTAATGTTCATGAATTGATTCTCTTGAATCAAATCCGATTTTGTTTTAATTGTGTCTTGTATAATTCTATGAGAATATAAAAAATTGAAAAACTCTATGAGTAACACAATTAGATTCATTTGATTATCATTTGATCTAGAAGTGTTAGATGAATGTGGCTAATACAAAAGTGTTCATATGGCTAACTTCGGTTAACTGTTATTGAGCCAACTCAATATACACGTTTAGGTACGGTTACCCATATCTAATTGAAGGTATATTTCATTTGTGTGTAACAAACTAAGACCATATAATGATGGAGACATATTTCTTTGTTTTAAGCAAACTTAACTTGAATTTTAAATCAGGTTTTCATCTAACGGTGAATATTGATTGCTTTGTTTCAAAGCTATCAAACCCTGATTTGAAGACTATATAAGGATAACTCTAACAATTGGAAAACCTAATCCCCACACCTCCTGTATGATACTAGTTGCGTACTAGAGTCGATTCTCCTTTAACCTAGGTTTTTCCTAAAACCATTATAGGTTAACGACTTAAAGACTTCATTGGGATTCTGAAGCTAGACCCAACTATTTTCTCTGTAGTTGCGTGTTCTGATCTTACTTGTTCTATCGTATTGAGTACTATCTTCTCTAAGATTTGCTCGAGATTTATCTCCGATAGGTAAGATATAAAAAGTAATCACAAAGCTCTTCGTCTCATTCTTTGTGATTCCACAATAACTTGTTCTACTACCATATAGTTAAGTTATTGTGAGGTGATTGATGTTTCTAGGATGTTCTTCGGGAATATAAGACCGGATTATCAATTGGTTCATGTTCACCTTGATTTATCAAAAGACGGAACAAAAAAATCGTAGGTATTTCTGTGGGAGACAGATTTATCTATCATAATAGACTTTTCTGTGGGAGACAGATTTGTTTATAAAGTCTTCGACTTTGGGTTGTAACAACTCTTGGTTGTGGGTGAGATCATCTAAGGGAATCAAGTGCGTAGAGTCCTGCTGGGATTCATAGGCGTAAGGAACGCGATTGTACCTTAATTGGTGTGAGACTTGGTTATGGCTCAACTACATTCCAGTCCGAAGTTAACTTGTAGTAGGCCAGTGTCTGTAGCGGCTTAATACAGTGTGGTGTTCAAATCTGGACTAGGTCCCGGGGTTTTTCTGCATTTGCGGTTTCCTCGTTAACAGAACTTCTGGTAACTGTGTTATTTCTGAAAATGCGGGGGTCTAACAACCACACCCAATAATTCGTTTGGCAATCTTAGAGGACTTACTCCAATACACTTTCTAGAGAAGCAACTAGACAGTCAGACTCAATCTAGAATAAAGTATATCAAAGAGTTTAATATCTCTAACTCTTAATTCAATCCGCAATCAGCAAATATAAATCTGCGAGCCCGATTAAATATAAGAGGAAGTACTTGAACGGTACCAAAGACCAATGTTCAAGTGTCAATCAATGTAAATCAACAACCCAAGGTTGGATATTCTAATTGATTGATATTAACGCACAACCTTTGATATTTAAATTATATAACAAAATATAATGCGGAAAAGAAATAACACAGACACCGTAATTTTATTAACGAGGAAACCGCAAATGCAGAAAACCCCCAGGACCTAGTCCAGATTGAACACCATACTGTATTAAGCCGCTACAGACATAGCCTACTACCAATTAACTTCGGACTGGACTATAGTTGAACCCTAATCAATCTCACACTGATTCAAGGTACAGTTGCGCTCCTTACGTCTATGATCCAAGTAGGATACTACACACTTGATTCCCTTAGCTGATCTCACCCACTACTAAGAGTTGCTACGACCCAAAGTCGAATACTTGATAAACAAATATGTCTCACGCAGAAAAGTCTATAGGATTGAATAAATCTGTCTCCCACAGAAATACCCAAGAGTTTTTGTTTCGTCTTTTGATAAATCAAGGTGAACAGAAACCAATTGATAAATCAGACTTATATTCCCGAAGGACAGCCTAGTATTATCAATCACCTCACAATAAACTTAATCGACTAGCGAAACAAGTTCTTGTGGAATCACAAACGATGAGAGGAAGGTGTTTGTGATTACTTTTCTATTTTGCCTATCGGAGATATAAATCTCAAGCCAATTTTACAATTGCACTCAATCACGATAGAAACATCAAGATCATATCACGCAACTACAAAGAGAATAGTTGGGTCTGGCTTCACAATCCCAATGAAGTCTTCAAGTCGTTAACCTACAGGTTCTCGAGAAGAAACCTAAGGTTAAAGGAGAATCGACTCTAGTTATGCAACTAGTAGCACACAAGAGGTGTGGGGATTAGGTTTCACAGTTGCAAGAGTTCTCCTTTATATAGTTTTCAAATCAGGGTTTGCAATCCAAGTTATCTTGGTAACAAAGCATTCAATATTCACCGTTAAATGAAAAACCTGATTCAACCAAGCTAATATCTTTCAACAGTTAGATCGAACTTAGATTGTTACACACAAATGAAATGTACCCTCATTTAGGTTTATGTAGCCGTACCCAAACGTGTACACCATGTTGGTTCACAAATAGTTAACCGAGGTTAGCCATATGATTACTCTCATATAAACCTTATTCATCTTAACCATAACTAGTTCAAATGACTCAAATGAAACTATTTAAAGAGTTGTTCAATTGCTATATTCTCATGGATTTATACAAGAACACAATTGAAGCAAAATCGGTTTAATTCACTCGAATCGATACATGAACATTATAGCCACGGTTTGAAAAGATTGCATTCCTTATTGATAAATGTTTAGGTTCATGTACAGCCGATTTTAGAAAGTAACCACTTAAGTATGCGTACTTAAGTAACCGGATTTGAGTTTGATTTGGTTTTCAAACTCAGCAGAAATTCACGGACGTGAACTTTCCGCAAGTATGTGTACGGGTACGCGTACTCTAGGTAACTGGATGAGTTTGGTTTTGGTTTTCAAAATCAGCAGAAATTCACGGAGGTGAACTTCCGCTAGTATGCGTATGGGTATGCATACTTACCCAGTCTCCTGCAACCTTTTTGTATAAACACAAGTATGCATACTTTAGGTTCCCGGTTTTGGACTTATACACTAATGTGCGAACACACTATGCTTATACCCAAAGATGGTTACAAGATTCTAAACTCTTTATTTCAATCATTGAAACATTCTTCTATAATGACAATTGTCATTTTCACACACTATTAGCATCAATGCAATTTTTAAGATATTGAAATAATCATTATCAAAACATTCCAAGTCTTACACCAAATGATTGTATCAGAAAAACCCTGTAGATGTTACTCGGTAATTTTCTCATGATATAAGATGAACTTGGTCTAAGCGAAAGCTTACCAACACATATTTCGAGAAATATGTAAGCGAGATATACTCAGCTCGAAATCTCAAATGTGTATAGAGAAAACTATATCGTAACACAACTTATGTCTCAATATAGGAGATAGAGTAGAAATAGACTTTCCAAGTGATAGATGAGTTTAAGTCTCCACATACCTTTTGTCGATGAAGTTCCACAAGCTCTCCTTAGTAGTTCTTCGTCTTCAAGTGATAAGCACCGCGAAGTCTAAGGTCAACTACACAAACTATGTCCTAGTCCGAGACATCTATAAATAGGCTAGAAATCAAGACTTATAGTTTTGATCACTAACATTGACAAACATGCTTGAGATAACAACGCACGCGAGTTCGACCGAGCAATGCTCTAACAATTTCTTTTCCGCATTATATTTTCTATATAATTGAAATATCACAGGTTGTGTGTAGTTCAATCAATTGGTAAATCCAACCTTTGGTTGTTGATTGAAATTGATTGATACTTGAACATTGGTCTTTGGTACCGTTCAAGTTGTTTCTCATAATAATCAGGCTCACGGACTCTATATGTTTGATTTGATGATTACATTGAGAAACAAAGATATAACTCTTGGATATATTTCTTTGATTGAGTCTAACTGTCTAGTTGATTCTCTTGGAATTATATTGGAGATAGTCCATACAGATTGCCGAACGAAATCTTGGGTGTGGTTGTTAGACCCCCGCTTTTTCACAAAGGTCTCATCAAAGTCGATACCTTCAATCTGTGAATATCCTTGAGCGACAAGTCTAGCTTTGTTTCTGACAATTGTGCCAAATTCATCTGACTTTCTCTTCACTATCCATTTAGTACCAACAATATTTACAGTAGAGGGACAAGGTACTTGTTCCCGTACATCTTTTCTTTGGAATTGATTTAACTCTTCATGCATTGCATTCACCCAGAAGGGATCGCTAAGAGCTTCATCAATGATTTTTGGTTCTACTTGCGATAAAACATCCAAAATTGCAAATATTTTAAAGTTGTCCTCTCATCTTAGTTGTAGAATCTTTACCTACAATAATACTGTTAGTATCATGATTCCTTTGAACCCAGAGATGCTATGGTGGTGAACGTTCACGTTCAACATGAATACCCTGACTAGGGGTTTTCTCCTCGTCACTAGAAATGTCAGGATCTGCAACTGTTGGTACAACTTCTACTGATTTTGATATTTCTTTGACTTTCTCAATTGTCTCCGTTGGAGGCAACTCAACAGGAGGGTCATCATGACGGAAATTTCTCAGATCGTTAATGATAACATTTTTTGGTTCCATCATAACATGGGTTCTGAGATTATATACTCGAAAACCACGACTGTTAGATGCATAGCCAATAAAATCAAATTTGCCTTTCTGTTCTCGATCTTTCAGAATGTAACACTTACTGCCAAACACTCTGAGATAGTGTAAGTTTGGATTCTTACCGTACCACAACTCATAAGGAGTATTTAGGGTCTTGGACCGTAAATAAACACGGTTGATCAAATAACACGCCGTAAAAACAGCTTCTCCCCAAAACTTTAACGGTAAGTTTTTTTTATGAAGCATTACCCTTGCCATTTCCTGATTGTTCTTATTCTTCCTTTCTGCAACTCCATTGGCTTGCGGAGTAATGGGTGGTGAGTATTGTTGAATAATCTCTAGTTTATCACAGAATTCAAATACTTTAGTGTGGTTGAATTTAGTTCCACAATCGCTTATAATTTTCTTTAGCTTGCTCCCCTGTTCGTTCTGGATTCTATTAACAATAATCTTGAATTCACTAAGGGTTTCATTCTTATGAGCCAAGAATGCCACCCAAGTGAATCTGGTGTAATCGTATACCATAACTAAAGCGTACTTTTTCCCCAGCAATAGTAGGTTATTGAATAGGACCGAAGAGATCCATATGAATTAAATCAAGTGGAGCTTTAGTGAGAATATCTCGAGATGATTTATGTGGAACTTTTGTTTGTTTACCCTTTTGAAAGGCACCACAGACACCATCAATCTTAACATTGATTTTAGGAACACCTCTAACAAGTTCTTTGTTAAGGATCTTAGTTAGAAGGCGGTAGTTGATGTGACCAAAACACTCATGCCAAAGATGTAGATTCCACCTTAGTCAAATTGAAACAATTATTAAACTGAGTATGCAAAAGTCAACAGTTATTTTTACCACAAGTTCCCTGGAAAATTACTTTTCCAGTCTTGTCTACAATGTCACATCCATTCGCACTGAAGACAACTTTATGGCCATTGTCACAAATTTGACTAACAGAAAGAAGATTAGTGGTCATACCTTTAATGTATAAGACATCATGGATTTCAGAAACGCCTGGTAGTTTGATCATCCCTTTTTTTATTATCTAGCAACAACTCCCATCTCCGAATGTTACAGGTCCTCCTTCAAAATCGTTCGAGTTCACGAACCAAGAAAGATCACCTGTCATATGCCGTCTACATCCACTATCAAGGAACCATTGAAAGGGTGATGTTGATTTTAGAGCAAAGGCTCCCATACTAACACTACTTTCCCATTTAGGTTTTCTTGTTAGTTTTGTACACCTTTTTAGATTAGTAAACAGTTGTTCATATTTCTTATGAAGATCACTAGCAACCTTTAAACTTTTCTTAAAAGGCATACATGTATGTTGAAAATGGTCATGAGAACCACAAAACGTACATGAACCAATATCTCTAAACTCATCCGAGAATTTCTGAGTCACATCAGGTTTTACAAAGCTTAACCCTCGCTTATCTCCTGACTTACGACAATCCTTCAAAGAGGAATTAAAGGATTTTCTCAAATCCATTGAAGATTCTTTGATAGACTTCAAATCCTTATTCTCTGCAATTTCTACAACAAGATCACTATTGATCCGGATTTGTGCATCTAACTTCTTATGGAGATCAACTACCTTTTCAGAGCATTCTCGAAGATCAGAATCTTTGATGTAAATCTCGCAATGAAGACCATCAAATTTCCTTATCAATCGTTGTTTTTCACGACAAAGATTTTTGATGATTTTCTCTAGATCAAAACACACAGCCTCATCGATGGCTTCTAGAACACACTCAGAGTTGGGTAGGTCAAAAATTGGTGAAGCGTTAACAGAGATTTTATTGTCCATGCACATTGGATTGCTTCAAACACAGACTTGTGAGGTCTTAACGTGTTTACCTGCTCTGATACCAATTGAAAAGGCGGGGGTATAACAACCACACCCAATAATTCGTTCAACAATCTGTATGGACTAAAATCCAATATAATTCCGAGAGCACCAACTTAAAAGTGAGACTCAATCAAGAAATATATCAAAGAGCTTTATCTCTTTCTCAATACAATCAGCAAATCGAACAGATAGAAATTCCTGAGCCTGATTAATATGAGAAATAACATGGACGGTACCAAAGACCAATACCCAAGTGTCAATCAAGTTATATCCAACAAACAAGGTCGGATTTATTAACTTTGATTGAACTACGCACAACTTGTGATATTTCAATTATATAAACAAATATAACGCGGAAAATAAATAACAGAGACACCAGAAAATGCAGAAAAACCTCGGGACCTAGTCCAGCTTTGAACACCACACCGTATTAAGCCGCTACAGACTCTATCCTACTACAAGTTAACTTCAGACTGGAATGTAGTTGAGCCTAACCAAGTCTCACACCGATTAAGGTACAGTCGCGTTCCTTATACCTCTGGAACCACCCCGGATTCTGCGCACTTGATTCTCTTAGCTGATCTCACCCACAACTAAGAGTTTCTACGACCCAAAGCCGAAGACTTATAAACAAATCTGTCTTCCACTGATATGTATATCCTTTATTCTTTTTGTTCCGTATTTTGATACAAAGATCAAGGTGAACAGGAATAAACTAATAATCTGGTCTTATACTCCCGAAGAGCAGCCTAGAAATATTAGTCACCTCATAATAACCCAACTGATTAACATAAAAAGTTATTGCGGAATCACAAGAGTCTGAGACGAAGAACTGTTGTGATTACTTTTTATATCTTACCTATCGGAGATAAATCTAGAGTAAATCTCAAAGAAGATAAAACTCAATAGGTAGAACAAGTAAGATCACAATACACAACTACAGAGAAAAATAGTTGGATCCCAAATGAAGTCTTCAAGTCGTTAACCTAATAATGGTTTTGGAAAACCTAGGTTAAAGGAGAATCGACTCTAGTTTGCAACTAGGACACAAGAAATTGTCGGGATTAGGTTTTCCAGTTTCCGCCACAGACACTAGCCTACTCCAAGTTAACTTCGGACTGGAATGTAGTTGAGCCCTAATCAACCTCATACTGATTGATCAAGGTATAGTTGTTCTTACGTCTCTGAATCCCAACAGGATTCTACGCAGTTGATTCCCTTAGCTGATCTCACCCACAACTAAGAGTTGCTACGACCCAAAGTCGAAGACTTGATAAACAAATTTGTCTCACACAGAAAAGTCTATTGTATAGATAAATCTATCTCCCACAGATAAACCTATGAGTTTTGTTCCGTCTTTTAATAAATCAAGGTGAACAGGAACCAATTGATATACCTGACTTATATTCCCAAAGAAAAGCCTAGAAATATCAATCACATCACAATAATCTTAATCGTATGGTAATGAAACAAGATATCATGGAATCACAAACGATGAGATGAAGATGTTTGTGATTATTTTTTATCTTGCCTATCGGAGAATAAATCTCGAGCCAATCTTAAAGAAGATAATACTCAATAAAGATAGAAGATGTAAGATCAGATCACACAACTATAAAGAAAATAGTTGGGCCTGGCTTCACAATCCCAATGAAGTCTTTAAGTCGTTAACCTACAGGGTTTCGTGAAAACCTAGGGTTAAAGGAGAATCGACTCTAGTCGCAACTAGTATCACACAGGAGGTGTGGGGATTATGTTTCCCAGTTGCTAGAGTTCTCTTTTATATAATCTTTAAATCAGGGTTTCCAATCAATGTTACCTTGGTAACAAAGCATTCAATATTCACTGTTGGATGAAAACCTGATTAGACTCAAGCTAATATTTTTCAACCGTTAGATCGAACTTAGCTTGTTACATACAAATGAAATGTACCTTCATTTAAATATGAGTAATCGTACCTAAACATGTACACTAGGTTGGCTCAACAGTAGTTAACCAAAGTTAGCTATATGAACACTCTCATATCAACCTTATTCATCTTAACCATAACTAGTTCAAATGAACAACTAATTGTACAAGACAAAATTGAATCAAAATCGATTTTGATTCACTCGAATCAAGTCATTAACATTATAGCCACGGTATGCAAAAGATTGCATTCCTTATTATATAAATGTATTAGTTCATGAACAAATCGATTTTAGAACATCATCCACTTAGGTATGCGTACCTAAGTAGCCGGACCAAGTTTGGGTTTCGCCAGTAGGCGAACTGGTACGCATGCCATCCAAACTCATCAGAAATTCTCGGACCTGAACCTTACGCTAGTACGCATACCGGTTTGCATACCAGGTTCCCGGATTTTCTCAAAACCAACAAGTACGCATACGGGTAAGCATACCATGGTTCCCGGACATGGATTACATATATGCAAGTACGCATAATATGCTTAAATCCATTTGTTCTAAACTTTATTTCAATAATTGAAACTTTCTTAGAGGATGACAATAGTTGTTTTCACTAACTATTAACATCAAAGCGATTTTCAAATGACTGTATCACACAAATCATGTAAGATGTTACCAAGCGATTTTCATATGATCATCTTTTGACTTTCGTCAAGAGTATAAGATGAACTTGGTTAAAGCGAAAGGTTACCAACACATATTTCGAGAAATATGTAAGCGAGTTAAACTCAGCACAAAATATCAAACGTGTATAATCGAAGTTTATATAGCTATACGAATTTTGTCTCAAACAGAAGATAGAGTAGATAGACTTTTGAGTGATATATGAGTTCAAGTTTCCACATACCTTTTGTTGATAAAGTTCCACAAGCTCCCCTTAGTAGTTCTTCGTCTTCAATCGATGAACACCGTGAAGTCTAATGCTCAACTACACTTTCTATACTAATCCGAGACTTATCTATAAATAGACTAGAAATCAAGACTTATAGTTTTGGAAACTAAACTTGACAACAAGCTTGAGTTAGCAACGCTTGAGAGTTCGACCGAGCAGTGCTCTAACAATCTCCCCCTTTGTCAATTTTAGTGACAAAACTTTCAATACATATGGAATACAAAATAAATAAACTTTGTAGATCTCAATCCAAATGCTTGATTTCTTTGGTTCTTCAACATTACTCGAAATATTCGCCACTTCCAAGTACTCCAATGATTCTGAACGTGTTCAACTCAGCATCATAGTTTTTGAAGATCCGTAGTTATAACAGTGAGAAACAGTTGCTTTCAATCATTGTTATACAATGTTATAGTATTATTACACAACATCAAAGTTCAATTGTATCACAACTTTGACAACAATACTATGGTGATATGTATCACTCCCCCTTAGTCAATACTTCATCTCACATGAAAACCACTCCCCCTTCCATAATATCCGTAAACCATATGTATTTGTAGTGTGAACTACACATTAATTCTCCCCCTTTTTGTCAATAAAATTTGACAAAGGTACGAAAACTAGTGGGATCCTAATGAAATTTCCACAGAGATACTTCATGACCAAAAGAGAACAACATATCAACTTGTTTAGATGCCATCATATAGACGAAACTAAATGCATTCATCAAGGAGTTTATAAAGATACAAGATAACCCCTACAATATTCCACAGCCGCACTCCTCACAAAGATTTGGAAATTGCGCACAAGTTCAATTAAGAACTCTCCCCCATAAAATGTCATTCCCGAAAGAACAACAAGAGCGACCTTACTTTCACAAGAAAATAAGGATTTAAAAGAATACTTTGATACCTAACAAAAATGTTATCTACGAAGAAACAAATACAAAATTGAAACAACACTACACTGACGTTCTAAGCCTTGATTTCCCAAAAGATATGAGTGAGTCCAGGGGCAAAAATCTAGAAAACTAATGAACCAAAACAACACCAATAGACTGCCGTAAGTGTTGAAATTTAGCAGTATCTAAAGGTTTGGTGAGAATATCAGCCAATTGTTGTTCAGAAGGCACAAATTCCATACTGATGATACCATTTTCGTAGAGATCTCTAATAAAATGATATATTATATCAATGTGGTTTGTTCTTGAGTGCTCAACATGATTCTCAGTGATGCGAATCGCACTTGAGTTATCACAAAATATCTTCATTATTCCAGTGTCAATTCCATAATCAGCAAGCATTTGTTTCATCCATAGAAGTTGAGTACAACACGAACCTGCAACAATGTATTCTACTTCACATGTAGACAGGGATTGTGAGTTTTTTTTATTGCGATGCCAAGCCACAAGATTCAACCCAACATAGTAAAAATCCCCTGAAGTACTCTTTTTGTCTTCCACGCATCCTTCCCAATCTGCATCTGAATAGGTAGTAAGATCAGTGTTAGTATCAGAAGTATAAGACAGACCATACCCGATAGTGTGTTGGATATATCACATGACCCTCTTTGCAGCTGCAAGATGAGATTCCTTTGGATTAGCACAACAACCACCACTAAAAGAAATATCAGGTCTAGTAGCTGTAAGATATAAGAGGCTTCCAATGATAGATCGATAAAGCTTTTGATCCACATTTACTCCTTTCTCATCTCGATGTAGTTTACTAGTAGTGGGCATATGCGTCAGTTTTGGAGTTGACTTATCAAGACTGAATCTTCATACAAGATCCTTACCATATTTTTCTTGAGATAAGTAAATTTCATCCTTATGTTATTGAATTTGTACTCCTAAAAAGAACTTTAGTTCACCAACATTGCTCATTTCAAATTCTTTCCTAAGAGAGACTTGAAAATCTTTTGCAAGTTTCTCAGAAGTTGAACCATAGATGATATCATCTACATAGACTTGAGCAATGAAAACATATTTCCCACTCCATTCGGTAAACAAGGTTCTATCATCTCCACCTCTCGAAAAACCTTTCATAAGAAGAGAAGTAGTAAGTTTTTCGAATCAGGCACGAGGCACTTGTTTTAACCCGTACATGCCTTTTTGAGCTTAAGGACATGATCTGGGAAATCAGGATTTTCAAAACCCTTAGGTTGAGCGACATAGACCTCTTCCTTTTAAGTTCCGTTTAGGAACGCAGATTTTATGTCCATTTGAAACAGCTTAACCTTGAGAATCCAAGCATGATCTAATAACAACAGAATGGACTCAAGGCGTGTCATAGGAGCAAAGGTTTTGTCAAAGTCGATACCTTCAATCAGTGAATATCCCTGAGTGATAAGTCTAGCTTTATTTCTGACAATGGTGCTGAATTCATCAGACTTGTTCCTGAATATCCATTTGGTACCAACAATATTGATATTGGAAGGACAAGGTACGAGCTCCCATACATCTTGTCTTTGAAATTGATTTAACTCTTCATGCATTGCATTCACCCAAAAGGGATCACTAAGAGCTTCATCAATATTTCTCGGTTCTACTTAAATATTTTGAAGTTGTCCTCTTGTCTTAGTTGTAGAATCTCTTTCTCCAATAATACTGTCAGTATCATGATTCCTTTGAACCCAGAGGTTTCATGGAGGGACACGTTCTTGTTCAGTATGAGTATCCTTTTCAGATCTCTTCTCCTCGTCACTAGAAATATCAGGATCAGTAACAGTTGGAACAACTTCAACTGATTCTGGGATTTCTTTGACTTTCTCAATTGTCTCAGTTGGAGGCAATTCAGCAGGAGGATTATCATGGTGAAATTTGCTTAGATCATCGATGATGACATTAGCAGATTCCATCATAACTTGGGTTCTGAGATTAAAGACTCGAAAACCACGACTATCAAAAGCATAGCCAAGAAAGATACCTTCATCGCTTTTAGTAACAAATTTCCCTCTTTGTTCTCGATCTTTCAGAATGTAGCACTTAATTCCGAACACTCTGAGATAATGTAAGTTGGGTTTCCTGCCGTACCACAACTCATAAGGAGTGTTTAGGGTTTTCGGCCGTAAGTAGACACGGTTGATCAAATAGCATGTTGTGAAAACAACTTTTCCCCAAAACCTTAAAGGTAAGTTTTTGTTATGGATCATTACCGTGGCCATTTCCTGAATGTTCTTGTTCTTCCTTTCTGCAACTCCATTATCTTGAGGAGTAATGGGTGGTGAGTATTGTTGAATAATCCCCAGTTTGTCACAGAACTCAAACACATTAGTGTCCTTCAATTCACTTCCACGGTCGCTCCTAATTTTTTTTAGTTTGCGACCTTGTTCATTCTGGATTCTATTAACAATAATCTTGAATTCATCAAGGGTTTCATTTTTATGAGCTAAAAATGCCACCCAAGTGAATCTGGTGTAATCATCTACCATAACTAAAGCATACTTCTTACCAGCAACCGTGGGTTGTTGAATTGATCCGAAGAGATCCATATGAATTAAATCAAGTGGAGCTTTAGTGAGAATATCTCGAGATGATTTATGGTGAACTTTCGTTTGTTTACCCTTTTGACAGGCACCACAGACACCATCAATCTTTGCATTGATTTTGGGAACGCCTCTAACAAATTCTTTGTTAATGATCTTAATTAGAAGACGATAATTGATGTGACCAAAACGCTCATGCAAAGATGTGTAGATTCCACCTTAGTCAAATTGCAACAATTACTAAACTGAGTATCAAGAAGATAAAATTTATTTTTACCACGAGTTCCCTAAAAAATTACTTTTCCAGTTTTGTCTACAATGTCACATCCATTCGCATTGAAGACAACTTTATGGCCTTTGTCATAAATTTGACTAATAAAAATAAGATTTACAGTCATACCTTTAACGCATACTACATCATGGATTTCAGGAACGCCGGGAAGTTTGATCGTCCCCTTCTTGCTTATGTAGTAACAACTCCCATCTCCGAATGTTACAGAGCCTCCGTCAAAGTCGCTTGAATTCACAAAGGACGAGAGATCACCAGTCATATGTCGGCTACATCCACTTTCAAGAAACCATTGAAAGGGTGATGTTGATTTTAGAGCAAAAGCTCCCATACTAACACTACTATCCCATTTAGGATTTCTTGTTAGCTTTGTACACCTTTTTAGAGAAGTAAACTGTTGTTCAGTTTTCTTATGAAGATTACTCGCAACCTTTAAAATTTTCTTGAAAGATGTACATGTATGTTGAAAGTAATTGTGAGAGTCACAGAACATACATGGACCAACATCTTTAATCTTATTTGAGTAGTTCTGAGTCTTATCAGGTTTCACAAAGCCTAAACCTCGTTTATCACCTGACTTGCGACCATTCTTCAAAGAAGAATTATAGGAGTTATTCAAATCCATTAAAGAAACTTTGACAGACTTCAAATCCTTATACTTTCCAATTTTGCAACAAGATCAGAATTGATCCGGATTTGTTCATCTAACCTTTTCTGGAGAATAACTAGCTTTTCAGAACTTTCTCTAAAATCAGAGTTAATTCCTGGTGAAGTGTTTATCGAGACTTTACTGTCTACAGAGTCAGATCGCTACAAACACAAACTTATGAGGTCTTAAACGTGTTTGCCTGCTTTAATACCAATTGAACAAACGGGGTTCTAACAACCATTCCTAATATTTCGCTTAACAATCTGTATGGATAAACTCCAATATAATTCCAAGAGAATCAACTAGACAGTCAGACTCAATCAATTGAAATATATCCAAGAGTTGTATCTTGATTTCTCAATTCAAACCGCAATAAAACAAATAGGTATTTGCGAGACCGATTGCATAAGAGAAATAACTTGGAAGGTATCACAAAACAATATCCAAGTGTCAATCAATTCAATCAACAACCCAAAGGCCGGATTCAATAACTGGTTGAACTTAACGCACAACCTGTGATATTTCTATTATATAACAAAATATAATGCGGAAAAGAAATAACATAGACACCAGAAATTTTGTTAACGAGGAAACCACAAATGCAGAAAAACCCCGGGATCTAGTCCAGATTTGAACATCATGATCGCTGTCGTATGCGTCAAAAATAAATTACTTTCTCACTACTCAAAATATATAATATAGCAAGAGCAAGAAAGGATAGTTCCCACAGAGAGGACTAGGTTGTCAATATATTTTTGGTTTCCTATAAATAACAAGGGGGGATTTTTCTGATTTTTATAAACTAAGTTATACTAAAGACAAATAAAGTAAAGCAAACACGCAAATCAAGATATGAAGATATTGGCCAAGGATCAGTTTTCATTCACAAACATGTATTCGAAACAATAACTAGAATTGATATTTTAATCTCAACTTTTATCAAAGGCCCTTGGATACCTTGATCGCAAGTATATCCCGCAAATCTCCTCTTGTCATCAACAAACACATTAAAAGATGCGAATATGAATTCTATCTAAGAGAACAACCTAACGTGTAAAAACACTAATCAAGTTTAATTCCCTAGATGCATTAAGTTCTATGAAATCAGGCCAATCAAAGCAATCGAACGTGTAAAAGCACTAATCCGATTTAACAAAGGTTATAATCCACTTGTGACTATTAGGATGTATCACTACAAGCAATATCCACAATTATGCTACTTGCAATCAGAAATTTATCACTTTTGCGTATAATAAACTCTAATCTAGCAATAGAGATGAAAACAAACTCAATCGATTCTAGACTCGACCAAACAAGCATTCAAATCATATAAGAATATTAACGATGAATCATAAACGATAAAGTATGGAGACAACCCATGTTTGGAAATCCAACTTATTCCTTAACCAATGATAAAAACTAGGTACTCATATTCATGGAGTTCATAACAAGGAGGAATATAAAAACTATCATGTTGTAAACCCTAGGATAAAAGTAAAGGAAGTGATGATGAGATCTCAGATTCTCCCCCCAAAAGGAGAGGTGTTTCTTTTTATATCTTTATCTGCCTGTAACCCTTTCCAAATCCAAGGCATCCATCTATTTGCTCGGCTGAATCCTGGCCCAATAGTTAGAACAAGCCCACAAATCAATAACCCATTAGGTCCATTACTTGCTAAGCCTGTCAGTTTTGTGGAACTGACAGCGCAAATTCCAGCTGCAACTCTTGCACAAACTCAGGCATCACACAGCTCCTGCAACATACCCCTGCTCAGTGCATCAGCTGCCACTGCCATACTTCCAATCTCAGTTCCACCTGCAATTCAGTTCAGGTCATATGCTCATCACTGCCATCACAGCACCAACTTAGACTGCACACAACCATACTCCATCTGAGCTGCAACTCCAGTTTCACCATGTTCTTCTCATCCCATCTGAAGGCAACAGCGCCACTTCTAACCTGCACTTCTATTTGTTGTAGCTTCTGCACCTGCAATGCCACTACCAGTTCCATAACTGGTTCTCAAAACCATTACAACTGCTCCATTCAGTCCATTATCTCTCAACTGCACTGTCACAGCACTTCTCTGCTACCTTGACACAAACCTATTTATTACTAGTTTCTTAACCTCTGCATCTTTAACACAGAACCACCAATTTCGCTGCATTCTCGCACCGTTTCTGCAGTTTCGAAACTATCTCAGGCCATACTTTCAGCTGCTCGAGTTCTTTCCTGTAATGCAATAGCAAACACCAACTCAACTTCCATTTTGATTCCAGCATCCTCCATTCTTCCCTGTAATGCAATAGAAAATACCTCCACAATCTCCATAATAACAGTAGCAGCAGACAAACTCCGTTGCATTGCCTCGGCTCAGCAAACATCCCATTTAATCGTCAACAGTGAACTTGTAGTTCCCTGCAATTCCATAACCACCAGCAAAACCATTCATTCTTTCATCTCCATTAGTCATATTGAGATCAGAATCATCACCTGATTCAGTTGTTTATCAAGCCCATCAATCAGTGGCAGCAAACACCTATAATACCATGCCAGCAACCACAAGCCAACACCTCTAATATGCAGCTGCAATGTATCAGCTCAACCTCAAAATACCAGTGAACAACATTAACTCCAAACTCTCAGTATCGACACCAAATGTCTTTCAATCTCCGACCCTGTAATACCACTTCTCACTGAACAGCTATTCGCAATCTCAGCTGCAACTCTGCAGAGCCAACCCACGTAAACATATTCACAACACCAGTTGTCTCCCCCGCCAAACTGAACCATACACTGCAGTGACATCCAACTGCACTTTGTGCACAACCAACAGTCCCATAACCTGTAATTCAACCAATCCATGTAACTGCACTTGAACATCACCAAAAACTCCTTTTTCTTGTTTCACATGGAACCTACAATACCCATTTAAGCCCATTCCTACTTCGACCCAGCATCACTTATAACTGCACTTCAATATCTTCCCTGTAAACCACAGTATTACCACTGGATAACTCACTGCACCACCAAATCAATTACTGCTCCTTCAGTTCCATCCTCACAGTTCATACTCAGTATCACCAGCAACTTCACATTGAGCCCAAACCTGTCCTAAGCATTTCAACTTCACATCTGCATCTGTCCAACACACTGTCCTAGCTTCAGTTCAATTGCAGGTTCATACCCATCTGCTACTCATCTTCCTTGTAACCTTCAACATCAGTTCATAACTCAAACCGTTTCAACTCATGCTTGTACTCTGCAACAAATCAATGCACCTGCAATGTCCATTTACTTGCGATTGCAATACCGTCTCCACTGAGCCATAAACTACCCATTATAGTCCCATTCATACCACCAGAGCCATGGAAGCACCACCACAACCATCACTACCTACTCTTTATCATCTGTAGCTGCAACACCTACCCATTACTGCACCAACCAATTCTTGCAGACTAATATGTCACGCAGCTTGAGCTACATACACCACCTGCAACTCCATCCTGCTCAGTGACAGCTGCACTACCCTGTACCAGCCATACATCCCAGTACACCACTTAGAAATCAGCAGTGCCCATATAAAATACCACCTGAACCACTAACAACTTGAACTGCAACTTCAATCTTTCCTTGTACACCCATGCCTGCTGGTCCATCTACTAAACCTGCAATTTCATCTCCATTCGAGTCAAACATACAATGCCACTGCTTCCCTGAATTCATTACCACCACCAGAAATCAACCATTCAATCAGCAGCAAACCTTCATATGCTAGTTCAGCTCAAGAAACTCCACTGCTGTCACAGATACACCACTTCAATTCTCCACTGCCTTGTCCCTCTCAGCTTTCCCTGTAATCTTCACTACAAAACCCTTTGTAAACATCCACCAGTTGTTGCACCAGCTATCACTTCATCTCAGAAACATCAAACTCTTGAATTCTTCCTATTGCTTTCAAAATCAAAGCAAACCCCCTTCAATCTCAAGTCAGTACCATCATTGAACAACATCATCTTCTTCATCTTCTCTATACTCAGCAGCATCGATTCACACAAACCCCCTAATTTCTCAACTGGATCTTCCCCTTTCATCGTCTTCAACAGAATCCATCAGCTCTTCTCGATCTCAATGTCTTCTATACACAGATTGAAACTTCAGCCATTCTTTGCAATGTCCTCGATCCAGACTCAACTGCTGCTGCTCGTTCTTCAATTTCGGAAACAAATCAAAACCCTAACTGCAGTTCTCAATTTCAAATTACAACCTAATTCCTTCCTTGTTTATGAGATTCAGTTCAAAGACCCATTTGATTTTACCCTAATACGAATCAATAAAGCTCATTTCACTGTGAACCTCATCAATCTCTCGATCTCCATTTCCATCTGAATTCTAATGGAGCCGCCATTTCTTTTCTCTCTGAGTTAGGGAATGAATGATTGAGAAATCATTCTCTCAATTCCAGGTGTTGGTAATAGCCAAAATGTCTATAGGCACTCAGTATATCAATATGGGTCATCCAGTACTCTTCTTGTTCTGTCAGTTATGCAAAACTGACAGCTCATTATTCGCCTCCTTGTGCAACCTAGACTGCTCCAAATATCACTCGCCAGTGAATTGAGCTTTTTGCTTTCACGCTCCAAATGGAAATTTTCTCCTTCTTTTGCGCATAATGACTCCGTTGCACCTAATACACTCAAAAGAAAACATAAGATACATAATTTACATGAAAACTCGCAAAGAAAGCATAAACAATAGATAATAATTAAGGTGTTTTAGACACCTATCACACCACACTGTATTAAGCTGCTACAGACACTATCCTACTCCAAGTTAACTTCGGACCGGAATGTAGTTGAGCCTAATCAATCTCACACTGATCAAGGTACAGTTGCGCTCCTTACGTCTCTGAATCCCAGCAGAACTCTACGCACTTGATTCCCTTAGCTGATCTCACCCACAACTAATCATATCACACAACTACAGAGAAAATAGTTGGGTCTGGCTTCACAATCCCATTGAAGTCTTTAAGTCGTTAACCTACAGGGTTTCGTGAAAAACCTAAGGTTAAAGGAGAATCGACTCTAGTCGCAACTAGTATCACACAAGAGGTGTGGGGATTAGGTTTCCCATTTACTAGAGTCTCCTTTATATATCCTTCAAATCAGGGTTTGGGATCAATGTTACCTTGGTAACAAAGCATTCAATATACATCGTTAGATGAAAACCTGATTAGGCTCAAGCTAATATCTTTCAACCATTAGATCAAACTTAGTTTTTTACACATAAATGAAATGTACCTTCATTTAGATATGAGTAACCGTACCTAAACGTGTACACCTTGTTGGCTCAACAATAGTTAACCGAAGTTGTTAGAGCATTGCTCGGTCGAACTCGCATGCGTTGCTATCTCAAGATGTTTGTCAATATTAGTGATCAAAACTATATGTCTTGATTTCTAGTTTACTTATGACTAAGTCTCGGTCTAGGATAGTTAAGTATAGTGGAGCTCCAGACTCCATGACGATTATCTTACGAAGACGAAGAACTACTCAAGGAACCAGTGGAACTTCATCCGACCAAAAGGTATGTGGAGACTTGAACTCATCTGTCACTCAAAAGTCTATCTACTCTATCTCCTACTCTTGAGACAAAAGTCGTATAAGTATGATAGTTTTCATACATACACATTTGCTATTTCGAGACGAGTTTACTCTCCTATCTTTTTCTCTAAATATATGTTGGTAAGCTTTTGCTTTAACCATTTTCATCTTTACATGTGACGAAAGTCATGATGACATTTCAATCTTGAAAATATCTTTGATGACGATAGTCGTGAATAACGATTGTTATAACATTATAGAAGAATGTTTCATTGATTGAAACGCAGAGTTGAGATTACGTAACCAACTATGGATATAAGCATATATAGTGTGTTAGCACATTAGTGTATAAATCCATGTAAATGACATGCCTTTCCATACACAAGACGATAAGGAGACATTCCGATGGGGGTCTTAAACGCAGTACGGTAAGCCCATAAGGCATCAGTAAGCCTAGACGACCAGTCTTTCCGATTAGGATTAACTGTTTTCTCTAATATACGTTTTATTTCCCTATTGGAAACCTCTACCTGACCACTAGTCTGCGGATGATACGGGGTAGCTACCTTATGTGTAATACCATATTTCTTCATCAGAAGCCTAAAAGGTCCACTACAAAAGTGCGACCCTCCATCACTAATTATAGCTCGCGGTGTGCCAAAACGTGTAAGTATATTATTTTTCAAGAACTCAATCACAACCCTACGGTAATTGGTTTTACACGCAACCGCCTCAATCAACTTAGAGACATAGTCTATGGCGACAAGGATGTATAGGTTACCAAAAGAATTAGGAAACGGACCCATAAAGTCAATTCCCCACACATCAAAGACCTCAACAACTAAAATAGGGTTCAAGGGCATCATGTACCTACGGGAAATGGTTTCTAATTTATGGCAACGCTCACAAGTAACACAGTAACTATGGGAGTCTTTAACCAACGAAGGGCAATAGAATCCACACTGCAATATCTTAGCAGCAGTCTTCTTAGCACTAAAGTGACCCCCACAAGCATGATCATGACAAAAGGAAATAATACTGGACTGGTCACTCTCAGGTATACATCTCCTAATAAGCTGGTCTGGACAATACTTAAACAAATAAGGATCATCCCAAAATAAGTGCTTAACCTCGGCTAAAAACCTAGAACGATCTTGTTTACCCCAATGTTAGGTTTCTTCTCGAGACCCTGTAGGTTAACGACTTAAAGACTTCATTGGGATTGTGAAGCCATACGAAACTACTTCTCTTGTAGTTGAGCGGTCTGATCTTGCCATTTTCTATCGTACGAGTTCAATTGAATAATTGGCTTGAGATTATATCTCCGATATGGCAAGATAAAAAGAAATCACAAACATCTTCGTCTCATCGTTTGTGATTCCACAATATCTTGTTTCACTACCATACAATTAATATTATTGTGAGGTGATTGATAATACTAGACTGTTCTTCGGGAATATAAGTACGGGTTATCAATTAGTTCCTGTTCACCTTGATTTATATCAAAAGACACAACAAACTCATAGGTTTATCCGTGGGAGACAGATTTATCTATTATCATAGACTTTGCTGTGTGATACAGATTTGTTTATTAAAGTCTTTGACTTTTGGTGGTAGCAACTCTTGGTTGTGGGTGAGATCAGCTAAGGGAATCAAGTGCGTAGTATCCTGCTGGTATCAGAGACGTAAGGAGCGAACTGTACCTTGAATCAGTGTGAATTTTTTTTTTTTTTGCTGAATCACCAATTTTTATTAATAAAAAGATACTAAAAGGTTTTTACAAATGAGAAGAGCAAAAGAAAACAACAAACGCAATAATTACAGATTAACTAGTAAACTAGCAAACTAGCAAACTCTATAGTATTTCCTATGTGGCATCTCTATTTGAACGAGATGAGCTGGTCTGCCATTGTGGTGAACAATTTCTCCTAGTTGCAAGCTAGCTCCTTTTTTAGCCAAATTATCAGCAGAGAAATTGATTTCTTTGTAGCAATGTTCATAGTGGATCTGAGAAATAGAAGCTTTAGCCCTGAGCCATCTTGATTTGAAGCACCATAGAATTGTACCCTTCTTAAAGTCTTCTACTACTGTCTTTGAATCTGATCTTATTATAATCTTGTCACACTGCAAAACTACAACCCATTCAATAGACCATACAACTGCCAAACACTCAGCAATATAGTCTGAAGCTATTCCCATTCCCCCTGAAATAGTTCCTATGACTCTGCATTCACAGTCTCTTAATATTATTCCAAAACCTTCCAAGCCAGGATTACCAGCTGCAACACCATCACAGCAAAACAACACAAAACCTGTTGGTGGACTCAGCCAAATACATTCTTTAATAGTTGTAAACTTGATTCTTTTTTGAGCCAGCTGAAAAGCATCTAAATTTTTTGAATCATACCCATGGCTCCATATGGTTCCTTTCATTATATATCCTCCATAATGGACTAAATGTGAAATTATACATTTGAATGCATTTTCATTTGGTTGAACATTTTCAAAAAAGATTTTATTTTTAAGAAACCAGAGTTCTCTCATAGTATAGAAAGCTGTTGTCAACCAAATTTCTTTGACTATAGGACTTTGATTTCTTGCACATTGTATGATATTCTCAAAAGATGAAGGAATGGGGAAGTTGAAAATGTTACCTAGCCATTGCCAGATTTTCAAGCTGAAGCTGCAGAACCACAGGAGGTGAATCATACTATCTTGATGTTGCTTGCAAACACAACACATATATATATACCATGGAGTATCCCTGAGAAATTCTTTTTGGATCATCAATAAAAATCCCCTGTTGTATCTTACAAACATTGCTTGAGATTCCAGGGTGAAGAAAAGACTTCCATATATGAGAAGGCCAATGAATTTTGGGCTCTTTATGTCTAATTTTATCTACTGCAGCTGCAGTTGAGAAGTCCCCTTTCATTTCACCACTCCAAATAATATTGTCTTAACCACCACTGATTACTGGGAAAGGCAAATGGATGGAGTCTTGTAACTCAATGGGAATATGCCATTCACCATGAAGAATCAAATCTTTAACTTTCCGGTGCAAATTATTTCTAACATATTCAGTAAAGCCTATTGTTTCTATAATAGGACTTTCACCAGTCCAAATATCAAACCAAACTTAAATATGATCTCCATTACCAACAAGCCATCTGATGTCATTAAAAGACTGCCAGGCCCATTTTAAGCCAGGCCACACTGAGGATAACTTCCATTGAGAAATCCATTGCCCATGCTTATCTTTGAACTTGGCTGCAAAAAACAGTGACCATTCTTTCTTAGAAGTTAAAAGTTTCCACATCATTTTCATCAGTAGAGCTTTATTCGCATCTGTTAGCCTTCTAATACCCAAACCTCCTTTATTAAATGGAGTGCATACTTTTCTCCAAGAAATGGTTTTGAATTTTCTTATTTCTGCATCACCTGACCAAAGGAATTTCTTATAATTTTTTCACCTTCCTTAATAACTGAATTTGGCCATTTATAAATAGCCATATTGTATATAGGAATACTGCTCAACACATGCTTGATCAATATTAATCTATCATGGAAAGATAACAACTTTCCTTTCCAAACAACCAAATATTCTTGTATCATTTCAATCATTGGCTATACAGTTGCAGATTTGATTCTTCCTGGATAAATAATGACTCCCAAGTATTTATCTGGGAAAGATGTAAGCTCTATTTGCAAAAAATCTGATATTTGATGTTTCCTAGCAACAGAGCATCCATCAACAAAACTTTTACTTTTAATCTTATTGATAATATGCCCAGAACACCTTTGATAGTCATCTAACAGCTTCATGAGGTTTTCTAAATTTCTTTTTGAACCATTACTGAAAATAAAGATGTCATCAGCAAAAAGTAGATGTGTAGGAGCAATACCATTTCTCATCACCATTGGTTGTAGCTTTCCTGTCTCTACAAGTTTGGTTAGGCCTTTACTTAAAACCTCTTCCATCAAGAAAAATAAAATGGGAGATAATGGGTCACCTTTCTTGAGCCCTCTGTGCATAGAGAAGAATCCATTTGGTCCACCATTGACCATAAAAGATATTTTGGCAGAAGATAAGAGCACCTGTAACCAGTTACACCAAGCAGCAGAGAAACCATATTTTTGGATAACTTTAAAGAGAAACACCCAACTAACTGAATCATATGCTTGAGAACTATCAAGTTTTAAACTCAAATTACCACCCCTTCTTTTCTTCTTCATCTCATTTACTAATTCAGAAGCTAACAATATTTGTTCATGAATGCTTCTTCCTTTAACATATGCAACTTGTTGAGGAGAAACTAACTTATTCATAAGACTAACCATTATTAGTGAAATGATTTTTGTAAAAACCTTAAAACTAAAATTGTTGAGGCCTATAGGTCTAAAATGATTGGCCTTTTTTGCACCTTGAATTTTAGGAAGTAAGGTTAAAAAGTTAGAATTTAAACCTTTGGGTATGTATTTCCTTCTCCAACAGTATTGGACAGCCTTGATGAAATCATGGTGAATAATATCCCAACATGCCTTGTAAAACATTCCTGAGAAGCTATCTGGTCCAGGTGCACTATCACTATCCATTGCAAAAACTGTTGCTTTTATTTCATCAGCTTCAGGAATAGCTTCAAGCATATGTTGATCAGCTTCAGTTATAACAGTAGGGATGGCATCAAGAATATATTCATTAACTTCAACATCTTGAGCTTGAAATCTGTTCTCAAAAAACTTCACTAATGTATCAGCAATTTGCTTGTGATCAGTTATAATATTTCCATTGTTATCCTCCAATTCACATATAGCATTTCTTGTTTGTCTGATTTTGACATTGGAGTGAAAGAAATTTGTATTTGATGACCCCTCCATGACCCACTTGATTCTAGATTTTTGTTTCATCATTGTGTTGTACTGGGTTTCCCTTGAATTAAGTTTATTTTGAGCATTAACCAAATCATGCAGAGCTTGTTTATCATGAGGACTGGCATCTGAGAGGATCATTTTTTCTTTAACATTCTTCTCTGCTTCTTGAATTTTAACATTCACATCTCCAAAAACCTTCCAATTCCATTCTTTAAGAATGTGTTTGAGATTCTTAAGCTTTGTCATAAAAATATAAGGAACATCACCATGGATTTGTTCTGACCAGCTATCTTGCACCACTTTCATGAATATACGATGATTTAACCACATTTTTTTAAATCTGATAGGAACATCTTTTGGTTTTGGAACACTTGCACAACCACCTAACAATGGTGAATGATCTGAAGCAATTATGAGTCCCACTTTGTATCCCCAATCACTGTATTTTTGCAACCACTGCATATTAAAAACCACTCTATCAAGGTTACATAGAATCCTTTTATTGCCCTGCTGACAGTTGGACCAAGAAAAATCCAAACCAATCTTAGGTGCTTGCACCAGTTCACAAGTGTTAAGACAATCATTAAAATCTATCATGGATCTTCTTGAAGGTGATATGCCTCCCACTTTTTCTTCCATAGATAAAATTGCATTAAAATCACCTAAAATAGCCCAAGGATTTTTTAATTCACTTATAAGTTGCATTTCAGACCATAAGTATCTTCCCTGAACCACATTTACATGAGCATGAACACATGACACTAGTGTATCACCTACAACTACTGTAATCATCTGACTTGAAATAGACACAACAAAAGGAGCATCAATTGATCTACTCCATAATAACCATATATTGCTTTTGTGATTGTTAGTTTCATTATGAATAACCATATATTGCATTCCAGGTAAATTTAATTTACTACAAAAAGAAGAAGAGCACTTGATTTTTGGTTCTGCAATCCAAACAAGAGTTGGACTAAATTGATTAACTAAAGAATATAACTTATGTTGAGCCTTAACCCTCCTAAGGCCCCTTAAATTCCAAAAAAGAACTTTCATGGTTTGGTTTTGGGGTTTTTTAGTTCCCCCTTGCCAACATTTCTTCTAAAAGTGTATTTATGAGCAACTGGATTACTAACTTTTTTAGCAGAGCTATTACCTGGAATAATATTTTTTAACCACTTCACTTGCATTCTTTGAGACAGGAAGATGCTCCTCTAAAATGTTACTTGTGTTGGAATTAGACATATCTACATTTGATTTTTTTCTTTCCCGCAGATGTTTTAACCACTGAAGATCAAGTGGTAAAAGGAACTGGTTCTGCACTTACTTTTCCTGTACCAGCATCAATGAATTTAATAACACTAGTTTCTAATTCTGTAACTTCAGCAAGATGCAGTAATTGTTGTGGAGCAATCTCAACATCTTCTTTATGTAACTGTTCATCTACCATTTATTCTTCAGCATTTAAATCACGAAATCTTCCTCCAACTACATTGGTATTAGAACCATTTTGCTGAGCCATTGAGGTTAACATATTTGTAATGAGAGAGTCTTCTTCTGGTTGTTGAAGCTCATTAGAAGTACTAGCTTGCAGTTTTGATGGAGAGCTCTCAACTGTTGATCTATCACAAATGTCAAATGGAGTATGAGGAATTTCACTACTAGGCCTAGTTTTCTGAGGACCTTTGCTTGTAGTGTAATTTTTATTCTTCTCAATTCTACAATCTGCAGTAAGATGACCAATGATTTTGCAATGGTGGCAGTATTTTGGAAGAACATGAATAGAAATATCTTGAAAGAATCCTCCATATTTAGTACCAATCCATATCTTACTAGGAATTGGTTGAGCAAAGTCCACCTCAACCAAAACATTTGCATAATAACCTACTTCACATTTTGTTGTAGCAGAATCAACCTTAATGGGAGTACCAATATCTTTACATATAGTGAAGAGAATTTTTTCCTTCCGGAATTCTAAACCCAAACCAGGAAAACAAACCCAAACCCGAGCCTTCGAAGTACGCTGGTTTGATGGTCTAAAATTTGATTTCCAATTCCTTACTTGTAGAACCTGATTAAGAACTTCCCACTGACCAGCTTTAATGAAACGACGATCAATCTCATTATCCAGTTTGATAGTGAAAAAACCTCTTCCCAATGGAATGAGCTTACAATCCCCAACCAATGTCCATTTTTGACGCAAAATAACAGCGGCATCAACAAATTTGATACTCTGTAAGTTTAATCTTCCAATAAGTGAAAATTTCCAAGAACGCAATCCCTCTTCAAATAAATCATCAGGCAAATCTATTGATGGAACCTTAACTGAAGCATTTTCTGAAGTAGAACCTAAAGTATGTAAATGATCAGAACAGGTGAAATTTAGACCAGGATCCATGATTCCACCTGAATTAATGACTAGAACACATTAGATTTGATGGAAAACAAGAATTAAAATCTAAGAATTCACCTGAATTAATGAGTGTTTGCTCGAAAAACGAAGATCTGAAAAGAAAAAAAGTCGCCGATTCTATCTCCAAGTCGCAGAACTTGACTCAGACCGTTTCAATTTATTCACAGTGTGATATTGATTAGGGTTCAACTACAGTCCATATCGAAGTTAATTTGTAGTAGGCTAGTGTCTGTAGCGGCTTAATACAGTGTGGTGTTCAATCTGGACTAGATCCCTGGGTTTTTCTAACAAAACTTCTGGTGTCTATGTTATTTCTATTCTGCATTATATTTTGTTATATGATTGAAATATCACATGTTGTGCGTTGTATCTATCAATTATGAAATCCAATCTTTGGTTGTTGATTGGAAATTGATTGATCCTTGGATATTGGTCTTTGGTACCATCCAAGTTTATATCTCTAGTATTTGATAAAGACTCGCAGATTTCCATTTGCTTGAGTATAGATCAAATCGAGAGATCGAGATATTAACTCTTTGATATACTTTTATCTAGATTGAGTCTGACTGTCTAGTTGATTCTCTGGAAAGTATATTGGAGTTAGTCCATACAGATTGCTAATCGAAATATTGGGTGAGGTTGTTAGACCCCCGCTTTTTCAATTGGTATTATAGCAGGCAAACACGCGTAAGACCTCAAAAGTCTGTGTTTGTAGCAATCTGATTCTGTGTACAAAGTAGTATCTCCTATCTATACATAGTCTATGTCTTCCCATACTTTTGACTATGTCAAATGTCTTGGTTTTTCCTCAAAGGATAATTCCTTAGATAATTCTTCTGAATCCATAGAAAGAAACGAGACAATCGACAGGATGTCAGAGGTAGAAAGGAATATCACCAGAACTAAAGAAAATCCAACTGAGACGATTGATTTTCACAATCATTCTCAACTCTTGGATGAATTTGAGAAGTCTCTTAGTAGATAACGTGAACTCTATAAAATTATTGAGTCCTTCTCTAACAATAATAAAAGACTCACTCAGGAGAATATGCTACAACAAGAAAATATTAGTATCCTTGAGAATATTGTTAAAGAGGGAACAATCAGAGAAAAATGTTTGATTGAGACACACTCATCTGATTTGAACAACCTTCGTGTTGAAACAGAGAATATTGCTGCATCTCTTCACCTAGCCCAAAAACAGTCTATCTCCTTGACAAAGGAAAACATTGTAATGAGAAATTCTTCTATGTCACGTACTGATTCTCAATGTGAGTTACCTGACATGAAGAAAAACTCACCAAAGGAAGTTCCTGCAAAATGTAAACGGCATACTTCCAAATGAGACTTGGGTTTGAAACAAATATCTTTCAACAATTCTCTTCCACGAACTTGTTCCTTCTGTGGGAAAAGGAATCATAGTGCTAATCTTTGTTTTGATAGGAAGAAACAGATCTCCGATCTTCGAAATCTTCTTTTATTTACCGTCAACCGAGTTAATCATCTGACGACATCAACAATGGATTTCACTCCCATAGAAAACCAGAACTCTCATAAAAAGATTTTTAATGATCACTCATTTCAGAATCTTTACAGGGATCGTGTTTATTCTCATGGTGCAAACTACACCACAAAAACACAGTTTCCCAGTGTCTATGAGAACAAGACTGGTAAATCTAAGTCTAGAAGGTGGAGACCTATCTCAGTTAATCCCCTAGAACCAATTTCTAGAGGTCCTAGACTTAGTCATCAAAAAGTTCCATTTAATGGACTCTCAAAAAGGGTTGTAAGAAATCTCTATGGATTTGGAAACAGTCAAAGAGAGGTAAGAAATACAAAAGTCAGACTGTCGGATGGCATCCCCAAATCGTCTCTCAATACTCATGGTGAGATCATATCTCATCCTGCTACCTAACTATAGGTATTCTCATCCTTGTGTCTAACTTGAGAGGTGCAAGGATGATTGCAAGAGAGATTCTCAAGTCTTTTGTGGTTTACCATCCATTTTGTAGGTTTGATATCTGTTTTACAGGTTGCGACTTCTGTTTATTATTCTCTCTGTATCTAATGTATCTCTTTTGCTCTATCTATTCTGGTTAGATATTGAGCCCTGTTTAAAAGGGACATTATGAAAAACAATATGTATTTACTTTTGGGTCCTTCTTGATCGATTGGTATCCGTTTCAGGCTTACGATCGTCCAAGTCTTCTATAGGAAAATCTAGGGTTTTCACCTAAAGGTGTTTCTCTCTTGATTGATAACACATATATATACTTCTTGTACGTGTTTATCCTCTTCCCAGAAATTTATTTTTATGGGAACCTCTGTTGAGCCTCAAGAAGAAGTGAACACTATAATGGAAGAAGACTTCAAAGGATGTGATTCATCTCAAGATCTAATCTTGAAAAAGATGTTTGAAAGAAAAGAGTATAACTCTTGGATAGGAGAATCTGTCAAGGATTTAATTCTCGTTCAGAATGAGGTGACGAACGAACTTGCTAACCTTTAATTGCAGATAAACCAACTTATTTATGGACAAGCAAAGATTCTTGATAATCAGAACATCCTGATCAGGAACCAGAAGAATGTCATCCTTGATTGCATCAAAGCCAGGCACCTTGCCCGCATCGTTGACCGAAAAACTAATGTTCTGACTCATGAGCATGGTATTTCTACGGTCAAGAAAATCAAGGATATCAGTGATACTTTTTATGATGGACCATTTCATAGGTATGAAATCATCAAAGAAAATTGATTTTCTTCTTTTCTAGTAAAACTTATTAAGAGAATTTTTATTCTTGTTTTTTTTTAAGAAGGATAACTAGGGTTTGGAATAGCCATTATTGTGAGTACACATAGCTACGTCCAAACGTTTTCATCTTGCAATGTTTTTAGATTTATTTATTTAAATTCTAAATTTGATTTGGAAGATGATGTTTGTAGTATTAATCTTTATGGTTTTATATATTGCAATATGATATGGGATATGTGTGTTTGCGTCTGTGAACTATTATTGTCCCATACGATGTCAAAAGTTATCTCTTTCATATGTCGATATGCATGTATTGATACAAGATCGATGAACTTTTGACAAACAAAAGTTAAGCCTATTATGTCAATTCATTGATGGAAGATAGGTTAAATCTTTTGTTTACAAATATTATGTCTATTATATGTCGTTATGCAAATGTGATGAAGATAGAATGAATCTTTGTATATGCCGAAGTATTGATCTTCCCTGATCCATATTTTATGTATATACTGTGTGGCTCCATAAGTCTTCTTGTGTGAATATTTCCAACTAAACTAATCATAGATTCGTTTGTGGTTATTTTGGTTGTGTATTCCAATTAAATTAATCATGGGTTCTCTTGTGATTGGTTTAATTGAGAATTTTGGATACAAAATCATTTTTGTGGTTTTTGGTGTCCAAAGATATCCTTCTTTTCTCATAAAAGTAAGGTCGCTCTTGTTGTTTTTTCGGGAATGACATCAAATGGGGGAAAGTTCTTTTGAACTTGCGCTTAATTTCCATATCTTTGTGGGGAGTGCGGCTGTGGAATTTTTTCAGGGGTTATCATGTATCTTTATAAACTCCTTGATGAATGCATTTAGCTTCGGCTTTATGATTGCATCTAAACAAAATTGATATGTACTTTTCTTTGGTCTTGAAGCGTCTCGGTGGAAATTTCATCAGGATCCCGTTCACATACCTTTGCCAATTTTATTAACAAAAAGGGGGAGAATTAATATGTAGTTCACACTACAAATACATATGGTTTTTGGATCATTATGTAAGAGGGAGTGGTTTTCGTGTTGAGACGAAGTATTGACTAAGGGGGAGTGATACATATCACCATAGTATTGTTGTCGAAGTTGTGATATAAGAAATTTGATACTGTATAATAATACTATGACACTGTATAACAATGATCGGGAGCTTCTGTTTTCTCATTGTTATGGCTACGGATCTTCAACAACTATGATGTTGAACTGAACATCTTTAGAATCATGGGAGTTGTAGGATCCAAATATCGCACAATAGTAAAGCTTGCGAGAATGTAGCAGAGCCTGCGAAATTGTAATGAGAGCCTGAGAGAACGTAGCACGGGATCCAAAAATGGGGGAATATGAGCTGTATTCCACTACATATGAGCTGTCATCCACTATGTAATATCCTATATAAAGAGAAAGGCAAGAGAGAGAAAGAATAATAATCAGAAAGGGATACACATTTTAGGATGAGAGAGGGAGATAGAATTAGAGAGAGAGAAAACATAATTTGTATTATTATTATCTCCTTCTTCTTCCTTCTTCAACCAAGAGCTCCAAATACTCATTAATGGAGTCTCAATTGTAATTCATATGTAATTACAAACAATCATAGTGAAACCTAACCCCGTGGATGTAGATCACATTGATCGAACCACGTAAATCTTGCGTCTCTATTTATAATTTTAGCACTTTTATCTTTATTTTCATATCAAATAAGTTTAGATCTAGAAATCATAGTCATGATAGTACAAGGGGTGTGTTGTAGGATTTCCTGCAACTACATTTTGGCGCTAGAAACAGGGATCAATTCTTGCACAGTTGGTCAGGAGGCATGAATGCAAGCAGCAGGTCGCGGGATCAATTCTTGCTTCTCACATGTTTATTTTTGTTATACGAAATTTATACAAAATTGCCTCTCACACGGTTGGAATTTGATTACTTCTCAAGACCTTTGATTATTTCGCAAGAGAGGCTTAGCACAATTGGTATGGTGCGAGAAAATCCAAGAAGCAGGTCAAGGGTTCAAGTCTCACTCCTCACACTTCTTTTTCCTGCGCGAAATTCATATATTTCAAGGAATTTATTCACTTCTTTAACAACAACAGTGACTCACATGAAAGATAAGTACCACTTCCTTGAACATTTTACTTTATACTAAGAACGAATAAAAAGATTTTAGATTTGATTTACAAAAAGCGATTCAATCGCACGATAACAAAAATTTCAAGATTTCAAAAATTACAAAAATTACTAAGATTTTAAGATTTCAAAATTACAAAAAAAAAAACCCGAAAAAATTCGATTTATATATATTTCTAGAATATTTCTTTTACGGAAAATAAAAGATTTTTGGTTTGATTTACAAAAGGCGATATAATCGCAGAATTACAGAAATTTCAGAATTAAAAAGATTCCTCAATTACAAAAGAAACCGAGAAAAATCTCGCACATATCAATTTATATGTTTCTCTTGAAAATTTGCTTTGTTTCAAATGAGAATGATATCTAACATGAAGAGTAGTAGGAGGAAAAATAAGACCTTCCATCAACAGGCTAGTAAGACCTTCCATCAACAGGCTGCATAAGACCTCATTAGGATCATTTCCATGAAAGATGTTTATCGGATGAGACGAAACAAGTTATACAAAGGAAATCAAAACAAAGAAAAACGATTTGAACTTGCAATTAAATGAAAATTTTTGATAAAAGAAATGTTGAATACTACTCTAAATTCTTATTTGCATTACAACATTGCATGAGGCAGAGAACGTGGAGTATAATTTCGCAATACTACTTATTCTCATTCAAGGACGGATACTTCTTATATTTCGAGGATTGAGTACTTCTTATACTTCTTCAAGGATACTTCATACTTCGCATACTTCTTCAAGGATACTTCATACTTCTTATACTTCAAGGGTTAATACTTCTTATTTACTTCGCAACATTCCGGAACTTCACAAAAGAATAGAGGCAAGTACGTACTTTTCAAGTCCAGTATTCTTTCGCTCGTTCCTTCATCAACAAAGATCAAAGACTACTCCAACAACACGTATCTCGCTCCAACAACTACTACTACAAAGTGGATTTTTCCTTAAAGATCGCTCCTCAAGCAATATTCAAGGAAAAAGAGGCAAGATGTAGGATCCAAATATCGCAAAATAGTAAAGCTTGCGAGAATGTAGCAGAGCCCTGCGAAATTGTAATGAGAGCCTGATAGAACGTAGCACGGGATCCGAAAATGGCGGAATATGAGCTGTACTCCACTACATATGAGCTGTCATCCACTATGTAATATCCTATATAAATAGAAAGGCAAGAGAGAGAAAGAATAATAATCAGAAAGGGATACACATTTTAGGATGAGAGAGGGAGACACAATTAGAGAGAGAGAAAACAGATTTGTATTATTATTATCTCCTTCTTCTTCCTTCTTCAACCAAGAGCTCCAAATACTCATTAATGGAGTCTCAATTGTAATTCATATGTAATTACAAACAATCATAGTGAAACCTAACCCCGTGGATGTAGATCACATTGATCGAACCACGTAAATCTTGCGTCTCTCTTTATAATTTTAGCACTTTTATCTTTATTTTCATATCAAATAAGTTTAGATCTAGAAATCATAGTCATGATAGTACAAGGGGTGTGTTGTAGGATTTCCTGCAACTACAGGAGTACTTGGAAAAGACGAAGTTTTCGAGTAGTGTTGAAGCACCAAGGAGATCAAGCATGTGGACGAGAAGCTACAAATTTTTATCTATTTTCTAATCCATATGTATTGATAGTTTTGTTACTAAAATTGACAAAGGGGGAGATTGTTAGAGCATTGCTCGGTCGAACTCGCATGCGTTGCTATCTCAAGCATGTTTGTCAATATTAGTGATCAAAACTATATGTCTTGATTTCTAGTTTACTTATGACTAAGTCTCGCTCTAGGATAGTTAAGTATAGTTGAGCTCCAGACTCCATGGCGATTATCTTACGAAGACGAAGAACTACTCAAGGAACCAGTGGAACTTCATCCGACCAAAAGGTATGTGGAGACTTGAACTCATCTGTCACTCAAAAGTCTATCTACTCTATCTCCTACTCTTGAGACAAAAGTCGTATAAGTATGATAGTTTTCATACATACACATTTGCTATTTCGAGCCGAGTTTACCCGCCTAACTTTTTCTCGAAATATGTGTTGGTAAGATTTTGCTTTAACCATTTTCATCTTTACCCGTGACGAAATTCATGATGATGTTTCAATCTTGAAAACAGCTTTGATGAAGATAGTCGTGAATAACGATTGTTATAACATTATAGAAGAATGTTTCAATGATTGAAATGTAGAGTTGAGATTACGTAACCAACTATGGATATTGTAGTTGAAGGAAATCCTACACTACACCCATCACAAGATTTCATTAACATTCAACTCATTTTAGATTAACAATCTTAGTTTTATTGATGAATCTTTGAACAATCTTACAAGAAAAGATAAAGGAATCAATAACCACTGCTCTAGATTTTCTCTCTCCTATTTACTTGCTTCTCACTCAGAAAAAGATCTCTCCCTTTCCTTTACAACCGAACGACTATTTATAGGGAAGTACATAGTAGATGACAGCTAATATGTCATTTGTTTTCGGATATGGCTTGCGATATTCTCGCAACCTTACAAATGTTAATCTCGCAAACTCTCTTACTTTCGCAGGACCATCACATTTTTCTCTTGATTTTAGCTGACGTCGTTTATTATTTCATTTCTGAAATTGTTCTGCGACGCTGTTGTGTTGTGTTGTTGATAATTTCGCTGAGGCATTATTGCTGCGAGATTCTGATCCTACATCTTTCCTATTCTCATATCTTCTCTGCGAAGTAGAGAATGATGTGAGAAATGCCGCAGCTGTCCATCTCTTCATATTCTGCATTTATCACATGTATTCTTTCTTCTATCTATTTCTTGACACGTCTTCTGTAACCGCTGCTTTTCAACCGCTCATGTATTTTCGCATTAATGGTGTTTATTTCTTCGAGTAAAAAATCTTCTTTATATATTCTTCTTAATTTTCTTCCTATTTTCTTTTTACTTTCTCTTCTCTTTTTACTCTCTCATCTCTGCAACTCTATTGTTCTTCCGTAAGTTCTACTACTGTAATTCTTCCTTCCTCAATCTTTTTTATTTTTCATTCATTCCCATACTCTATATTCAGATATGCCTCCAAGTGGTCAAAAACATGAGAAAACTTTTAAGGAAACCCAAAAAGATCTTGTCGAGAAAGTTTTCACACTTTCTACCATTCCTGGTGAAAGTTCCAAATCAATTCTTTCTATCAAACTTTTCTCTGATCAATATTGTGATGATCAATCAATCATAGTTTCGCTGGGTCAAATTCTCGCAGGTCTCCCCATTCCTCTTTATGACCCAGATATTCCTTTATTCTATGAAATTCTCGCCCACTCGGGATTTTCGCGAGCTATCTTCCAATTGAGTGAGGATTGAATCCGTCTGATGCTGGAGTTCGCTAAACGTGGTGCTGGTAAATGATCTCTTTACTCTAAAGAACTTAGGGATCTTAAATTCGCAGATTTAGAGATAATCGCTGAAAAATACACAATAGCGAGCTTCTTTGAGAATTATGAATTGATCTCCATGAAGAAAGAGAATACTCGCTGGGGTATTCACTTGAAAAGGAAAGATAATATTGATGAAGGTAAAATACTCATGCAAGACATTGATTGGCATTCTGGTAAGAACACAACTCCTCGCCAATCCAAAGATGATAAATGGTGTGTTTTTCCCTTGATGCTGAAAGGACCTTACATTGCTGGGTCAAATGTTCTTCCTGAAAATCTCGTTACTTATCAACCCTGGGTATTCTCTTGGCACGAGAAGGATAAAGAGGTATGTTTCTTCAAGTTTCGCCCACTTTACATTTCTTTATTTATCTTTATTCTTTTGTTCGCTGATTCTTGCGAAATTCTACAGATCCAGAAATTGAAAGATAACTATCACAGGACTGGGAAGGCTAGTACCTTGTTAGCTCTTCGCTCATACATAGATGAGGTAAGAAATATTCTCTTATGATTTTAAACAGTATACTGTTGCCTCTATTTCTTATTTCTATCTATGTGTGAAGATTATTGTTGAAATAGAAGAGCCTGCCAATGTTGCGAAGACTGGTGATAAAGGAAAAGGTGCTCTTCGCAGGTAAAAACCAACTGCTCCTCCTTCAAAGAAGAGAAAAATCCGTTCTTCCTCTCCTTCAAATATTCCTTCTCATTAGAACTCCGAGAGTGATGAGGATGATGAGGATAATGATCATCTTGCTGCAAATGAAGATTCTCCATCTGAATCTTCTATGGCTAAGCTCTCTGTCCTCTTTTCTGATTCTTTGCAAGGAATGGGAGATAGTCAATTCGCTAATACCTGCAAAGCTCTCGCTACGATTTGCGATGTTCCTTTATTGGATGGTGATAATTCTCTTCGTGGAGTTTTTAGATCAGTGACTCCCAATTTCTTGCATTCTCTTAATAGTCTGGTATGCTTTCGTCCTTTTACTTCTTCATTATTGTAACTCAAAATCTCTTTTTATTTTAATACTTTTTACATTTTCACGCAGGCTGGAAAGGCTTCTTTCGCTGTTACCTCAGATTTGGAGAGGAGCCGCGAAATTCTTGAAAAGAAGAATTTTCAATTTCGTACAAAGAATGAGGAACTGGAAGCTGAAGTCAAATGTCTTCGCGAGAAGAACAAACAACTAGAAATTGATTCTTCTTCGTACAAGAACAAAATCTCTAGTCTTCAGCAAGCTAATAATCAACTTTATGGTATGTTACTTTTATCCTTTCCCTTCATTCATTCATCCTGTTGTTTTATCTTCTTTAATTGATCCTTTTTGCAGACATTTATGGTCTTTCTGATGAGGCTACCATTCTTCGTTCATTTCCTAATGCCTTGGATAATGATACCCTTCTTGAGCGTCTTAATAAATCTTTAAATAGTTTCTCAAATGATAAAATTTCATCTCTTTCTCTGAATGAACTCAGATCCAAATTTCGCCTCTTAGAGATTGACCATAGATCTAGTTTAGGCTTAGCCAACCGATTTAAGCATCTCTTTCTTAATTCTAAAGAGAAAATCAATGAACTAAGAACCAAAATTAGCAGTCTCATAGATGATAAGGATCGCATCTCTGATCAAGGTTCTAAGGCTTTGGCGAAATTCCAAGAGACCCTTCTTGAAGTTAAACTTGAACGAGATGAAGCTAACCGCAAGAACATCGAGCTCTGCGAAAGATAAAACCAAATTCGTTCTCGTCTTCTTATAAATAATGAGAATGAATTCGCTTGGGCTGCGAAAATCTTAGACGATGCCAGAAAAGATTTAGGTGTAAATGTTAGTCTCCAAGTTGAGCATACAGCCTTGATTAGAGATATGATTTCTGACAGAGAAGGTTATTAACTGTTCTTCTTCACTAATCTTTTGTTTCTTATGAATTTTCATCAAGTTATTAATTGATTGCCTTTTGCTCGCAGATTCTGAAAGTAAATATCGCGAAAGAATTGAGGAACTTGAAACTGAAAAAGAGGAACTCGCAAAGAATCTTTCTTCTCGCAACGACAAGTATTCTAGATTAAAGAATCAAATCAAGATCACTGTTGCGAACTTAGAGACCGACGCTCTTCATTTTCGCAATCAAACTATTCAAATGGTTTGTGATGACCATAGTATTCCTCACTCTGATTATCATTGTCTCTTGGAGGAGATCCCAAAGAACATTCCTAGTCTAACTATCTCTGATAGCGAAGCTGATGATGAAGACTCTGATGGTGATGAAAGTTCTGATGCAGACGAAGAAGGGAACAATTCTGATGAAGATGATGAAGGATCAAATACGATGTAGTCTTTGTTTCTTTCTTTGATCTTCTGTAATATTTGTACATTTATTCCTTCCTTCTGTATATTTGCGAATTCTTTTGGTTCCCCATATTCCTTAATGTATGAGTTTCTTTCATTTTGACCTGCATTCATTAAAACAATTCTTCCTTGCAATATAGTTAATCAACATAATCATTAATTTTTGAATTTTTGCATAAATATATCATATGGAGACAAGTAACATTTTCTAATTTCATTCATTCCCATACTTGCCTCTGTTATTTGTATCCAAATGAGAGATTTTGCAGATTTTTCTTATTTTGTGCCTCAACTTCTCAGTTGTTTATGTATAATTTCGCAATCATATGCCAAGTGAATTTTGATTCTTTTCAAAATCTCATTCCTGTGTGGTCTTATTTTTCCTTCCTAGTTAAAGGTCTTATTATGCCACCTCTTGTCATTGCGACAAAATCGCAGGACGTTCTTGCACTTTTATGCAAAAACCCCTTGGTCTTGCCTTAGCTTTTTCTTTTGTATTATGGCCTCTTCAGGAATGTTGCGACAATATGACAGGCCTAAAAATTCTTGCGAAATAAAGCCCCATGACATTGCCGTCTTGCGACGAAATCGCAGGACGTCTTCGCACTTTCATGCGAAAACCCATTGATCTCGTCTTATCTTTTTCTCTAGTATTATTGCCTCTTCAGGATTGTTGCACAAATATGACAAGCCTTAATACCCTTGCGAGTAAAAATCCCATGACATTTGCGTCTTAAGACACTTATCATCTTCCTAATGGAGGGTGCCTCCCTTATCTCCCCCTGGTTGCCCTTTCAAGGAGGCGTACTTCTACCATACAAGGTTAGCTCCTCCCATCCAGTCTTAACAACAACCAGTTGTTTTCGCAGCCTCTTATCCCTTTTTCTTATAGGGTTTATGGTTACGAGACTGCACCCTAAGTGGGGTTTTCTTCAGGCCGAGTGCAGTATAAGCCAAGACTTGTCAAGAATGGCAAGGTACGCTCCAGATGCCCCTGGCACTCTTGACTCGACCGTGTACCTCGGCGCCTTGATCTCCTTGGGAGAGTCCTTATTACCTTAGTCTCCCAACCTAAGTCATATGCTTAAGCTGAGAATCCAAGGTGCCTCTCCCAGATGGGATTTATTGACCCCAAATCTCCATGACTCAGGTGTAGCCTTTCCCTGAGCCATGCAACAGGTACCCCCTTATATGACGTACTTTAGGTCTTACATTTTCCTCTTGCGAAATTTTATTCGCGAACTAGGGTGTACGCCATAAAGGTTCGCCCCTTTCTCTTTTGTCATTGTTCTCTGATTGTCTTATGTAGAATGCATTATCTCTGCGAGATTCTCGCACATCATCATATTGTATTTGCATTTCGCAATCTCAATTTTGTCATTCAATAAAATGTATTTTTGAGAATTTTATTTATTGCGAGAGTGTCGCAACAAATTAATCATTCATACATTTCTTATTTTTATTACCTTTATGATGGAATTTTCAAAATTGTTGTAGTGATAGTGGTAAAAAGATTCGTTTCAGACTTGTGAAGGAAATGGAATTTTAGATTTAATAAAATTATATATACAAAAATATTAACAATGGGAGAGAGGTACTGGGACTAAGGATTTGGCCGAATTCACTACACAGGTTCATTCATATATTCTTTGACAATTTAAAACTCAATAAAATTAACATGGACTCTGATTTTGCCAAGATAGATTCTCAAAACATCGATTGTAAGTCCTAAGCATGATGTATCAAAACACCTAAGCTAAGCATACATCATCAAATTAAATAACAACCAATTAATTCAAATTATATTTCAATTTTAAATTAATGCAAAAGTCATAAAAAAGAATAAAATAAATTTACCCGTGTATGAAATTCACCCTCCTCCGTCGTCCCAGTGTTGGGTTTAGCTCATCATGATAAAAACACGCTCAAAATATTTATTTATTGCTCAAATGGTGTTTACAATGAAGAGAAGAAGAGAAAATGGTGTAAACAGCTAATGTGCGACCCACAGGAAGCGTCACAAAAGAACGATAAAAGAGAAGTGCTATTGTCGCTGTGGTTCTAAGACCCACACCTATGACCCACGCTGACCTGTAGTTGTCACTGTTGAAGAACGACGGTTCCTGGACGTCCGTTCTTCATGTTCTTCGCGTTCTTCAGCAGCAGCAGCAGGAACCGAGTTTCTGCAACTCGTGATTTCTGCTTCCTGAGCTCTCCTCTCAACCCCAAACTCTCGACCCCCTTATCTGACTCTCGAGAATCCTTTTTATACCCAACAGCCTCATAAAATCTTGCTCAATCACTCCAAATATTCTCCCATTACTCGGCAGTAAACGATATATTTTTCTTTCCTTTTTTTTTTATCTCGATCACGTATCTGCAGCTGTCAATTACGTGAAAACTATCCCTGTTTATCTTTGTCACGCTCCAACAAGTCGTTCAAGTCATTACACATCATCTGAACACGTACAAATTCTTCCAGAACCCGTGGATATCTTATCCCTGTACGTGTTTTCCCTGTTTGCAACTCGTGGATTGCCTAGCCGATTCTAGCTAATTCTGATCGAACAAAAATCCCACAACGTGTTTGCTAGGCCATATCACAACTTCCTACCAAAAATCAGCCATTGAATCTCCCTAAAACACGTTCAAAACTTCGATAAAAAATCTTCCAGTGAAGAAGGAAATTTTCCCGGCAAAAATGAAATTTGAATTTTAGAAGAAGGACACCCCTTATCCAGTGGTCTCCCCTTATCCGTTGCTGGAGTCCGAATAACACATGTCCTTTGGGTGCCTTAAGTAATTTTTCTGGGGTGTTTCCAGCATTTTTTCTGGGTTCCTCCGGCGCATTTCTGGGGTGTTTTTAGTCTCTATCCTGGGGTGTAAAACACCACTTTTCGAGCCAATTTCGCCGCAAGAGCTTATTTTTCCAAAAACATCTACAAAAACATAAAATAACACAATAAGTATTTAATCGAGTCTAACAATACAGAACATTGAGAACAAAATAGACACATAAATGCGTCTATCAAATACCCCCAAACTTATTATTTGCTAGTCCTCGAGCAAAATAAAAAATAAAACTGAGTTAATCTCGGGAGGGTTTACCAGAGGTGTACCCACAAAAACCATGACTTATGATTGGTAACAAGTATCTAAAGAGCTATGAGGACATACATATTCTCAACCTATCTCCAAGTAACTAGAATGCTAGAGAAATTAAAGGTGTCATCTCTAAAGCTGACTGAAGAAAAGGGGAGACACATCCACACCACTTCTAGATAAAGAGATATCCGCTACACAGCTAGATAAACATTGTAAGATGCGTCCGCTGCTTTACAGCTGGATAAGATTAGGAGAGAGATAAAAATAAGAGGGACATCTGCTACACAACTGAACTAATTACGTGTGATGAGTTAAACCAGTGCTAGAAAGATCTTGTGCCAGATTGAAAGCAGACTAACAAAGCAACCAAAATGCATCTTTCTTCGACTCTCTCACAGTGCTCAGTAGAAACAACGCCTTCTTCGGTCTTCAACTCTCGAACCTCATAGAACCTTGAAAATTAACTCTTCTCTTCGATTTCTTGCTTGACTTATAAATTTCTTCTTCCCTATGGCCTTATTGAACAAAAAGAACGTAATGATGTTTCATTTTTTTTTTCATTTTTCATTTTTTTTTTTTTGAAAACAAAAAATTACAAGACAAAAATTTACATGGCCATGAGAGAAGGACTTTCAAAACTTGGATCTTCGCAACTTGTGATGTTTTGGTATCATGGATTCTAGCAACTTATATCATTTGCTCTTATAACTTCAACTTTGATTTTTTGAATTATTCTCTTCTATTGTTGCTTCTAAACCTAAAACGTCTTCAACTTTCTTCATAGATTTTGATGTCGCTCCGCTTGTTGATGATGATAAGTTTCTACTGAGAGAGAGTCGCAATCAAGTAACTAAGACTACATTGTGAGGTTGCTTTGTCTTTCTGGCATTTCCCTGACCTACTTGCCTTCCCATCATGTATGGTTAGGTCCATCACGGTTACCCTCTAAAAGGAATAAGTTCTCTCCTGAATTTCAAGGATCTCAATGTCTTTTTCTCTAATGTCTCAATAAGTTGTTATCCATAGCATTCCAATTTCTATCTTTTCGGTGAGAAACAGTATGTAAACTTAGCTAACCGGATACCATGTGACGCTAGAAGTTTCAAAAGTGCAACTAAAAAGTTTCTCCCATACCCCCAAACTTAAATCTAACATTGTCCTCAATGTTCTAAAGATAAAATTAAAAGCATATGAACAAGGAGAAACTGTTACCATTTGAAGCAAGAGTTAAGGAAAGATATTACCGTGTTGCATGAGATTGGGTTACCTCCCAAGAAGTGCTAAGTTTAAAGTCTTCAGCCAGACATCAGAAGGAATTAGTCACCTCATAGAATCATATAGAAGTAGCCGGAATAATTGTGGGTCATCTGGATCAAAAAGTGCTAACCACAAGAAGAGGAAACTGCAACAGACCAAGAAGATACCGAACATACCCTTATTTAACTTTTTGTTTAAGACAACTATCTCTAGTTGTGGCTCAGGTTCAGGCTCTATAAAAGGGTCTAAATAAAATGTTTTCATAGGCAGGACTTCCTCAAAAGAAGGATTCTTAAGATCAGGTTGTAGAGTCTGGAAATACTCAAGTAGGAACTTAGAAGCACATAACAATAACCTGAACAACTACGGATCCTTAAAGTCAATTAGACTTGACTCACAAAACTGACCATAATGAAAGAGTTGGTCTTCCTTAAGCAAATGTGTCGACCCTATTCTCCTAAAGTAATTAGGTTTAGTCTCAAAACTTAATAACCGACACATCTTAAAATCAAATGTTCCCACAATTGGAAGAAAAGTATTTGGTGGGAAAACAAAGTCAATCTTGGTATCATAGCCTGGGTTAACCACATCAACCAGAGGATGGGTTTCTAACAACTGAGCTTCTCTCTGGACATCATTAGGTTCAGGTAAAAGTGTACGAAGATAATCTTGTAAGATGGTTGAGTCACAAATGTCAAGTCCTACACGAGGGAACTTTCTAAGAGTTAAAGCACCCGGAGACTAATAATCACCCCCAAACTTAGAGTTTTCTGTGTCTCTAGAAAGACTAGTCACAACTTCCCTAATTTCTAGGTCATCGGATTCCTGAAAATGGTCAATTGATTCTTCTAAGTCGGGTTCATCCTCACTCATTTCTACGAGTTCATTTTCTTTTTCTAAGTTTAATGTTTCTAAATTTCTAGACTCTAAAACAATATTCTCCTAATAAACTCGTTCCTCAAAACTATCATCGGCTTCGTAGACAGGAAATACTACATCGTCTAAAACGAGGGTATCTCTAGTCAAATCCTCGTCCTTTTGAATAGGTGAATAATTATTAAAATTATTTGGATTTGAAATAGAAATAATATTATCATTGTAAAGCTCAATTGGAGTATCCATTTCCTAATCACTATTCCTACATAAGTATGATTCTCCATCAACACTATCCTCATCATAATAACATGAAAAAGACCGAACCTCATCAAAACAAGTAGTGCTACCAATTCTAACCTTGTTATCTTGATTATGTAAATAACTATCTTCATTTTAAAGATTATTGTTGGATACACTATATTGGTAATTCAAGTAATTTCGAGCAATTCTTTCGTTCGTCTCAGCTATCCGCTTGAGGTGGTCTTCTAAAGAAGGTTCACTCATTATTGTAGTTCTTTCGTCTATAATTATACTATTCATCTCAGCTAACTTACGCGTCGACTCAGCTAACTTCCTGAGGGACTCTTCTAAAGGAGGAATAGGAATAGAGGGATCATAAAAAGGACTACTTTTCAATAGTTTGATTGTATCCTCTAGAGACGAAGAACTAGTACTATAATCTTCTTGCTCGTAAGACTGATGCATGTGTGGATAGTAATTGGGCTCACCAGGGTATGACCCATATCCTTCCAAAGGATGGCGTTCCCAACCACTATTCCCAACATGGTCATAAAAAGGATGATGTCCATATTCAAATTCAGGTCGATACTCATTGTATTGGCTTCTATCATACCAGTTCGACATTCTTAATTGCAAGAGAATTCTACACAATCACAAACAAGGCTGACTCGACCAAATCAAACCTATAGAATCTAGCAAACAAAAAGCATGATGGCTCCACTTAGATTGTTTTCTAGACCAGCTTCTATTCCTTCGAAAAGGAATTCGTTACAATTTGAGCACACCCCTCTAGAATCAATCCAATCTAATGTAAGTTGAATCGAGGCGAGGGAATCTCAGTGGAGTTTTGATACCCAAAGCCTCAACGATATTACAAGGCGGCGCAGTCACGCATTCAACTTACAAAAACCATCAATAACTTTGAAGTATGCTTAAAAGAGTAACCAATATTTTTCGAAAGATTTTCCTACCAAGCTCGTTACCCTATCGGTCTCGTTCTAATCAAATTTTAAGCTTGGGTTAGCGTTAGGTTTCGTTTACCTAAGGCGGGCAAGAAGGGAACGATGATGAAATCCGAACCCTTATCTTATATGGCCAGTTCTTGCCCTTTACTAGGAAATTAAAGCAGCCGGTTCAGTCCTCAACATATAATCACCTTAAGGCAGACAGTAAACCCGCTGACAGGAGATTTGCAGGTGTTTAGAAGTTTACCTCCCGTACCAGACGGGCGAAGAAACGCTGTAGTCGACTCGGGCCACTGACTCCGGTGTCAGTGTGCGAACCCGAGGGGTCGAGACGATATTGTAATCGTCGTCCTTCCCTGCAAACAGTTTATATTTAATTTTTTTTTTATATATAACCCTTCCGTAGGGTTTAAAATTAAAATAAATTGTCCAAAGTCCAGTCCAATGAAAAGAAATACAAAAAATAATAATAATAATTACAAAATAAAATAAAAATGTAAAGTCTCTTAAAAAAAATAAAATAATTCTCTCTTTTTTCTTTATTTTTTTGCTTTGTCTTTTTTCCTTCTATTTTAGCTTTAAGCTTTGATTCCAAGGTCTTTAGTATCCAACTTCAAACCTGTAATACAAAGACACAACCAAAGAGACGTAAAAAGAACAAATGGAATAATAAAAAATAATAAAAACCTAAAAATTCTACCTAAGCACAAATCCGCGTCGGCGGCGCCAAAATTTGATGAAATTTTCAAAATTGTTGTAGTGATAGTGGTAAAAAGATTCGTTTCAGACTTGTGAAGGAAATGGAATTTTAGATTTAATAAAATTATATATACAAAAATATTAACAATGGGCGAGAGGTACTGGGACTAAGGATTTGGCCGAATTCACTACACATGGTTCATTCATATATTCTTTGACAATTTAAAACTCAATAAAATTAACATGGACTCTGATTTTGCCAAGATAGATTCTCAAAACATCGATTGTAAGTCCTAAGCATGATGTATCAAAACACCTAAGCTAATCATACATCATTAAATTAAATAACAACCAATTAATTCAAATTATATTTCAATTTTAAATTAATGCAAAAGTCATAGAAAAGAATAAAATAAATTTACCCGTGTATGAAATTCACCCTCCTCCGTCGTCCCAGTGTTGGGTTTAGCTCATCATGATAAAAACACGCTCAAAATATTTATTTATTGCTCAAATGGTGTTTACAATGAAGAGAAGAAGAGAAAATGGTGTAAACAGCTAATGTGCGACCCACAGGAAGCGTCACAAAAGAACGATAAAAGAGAAGTGCTATTGTCGCTGTGGTTCTAAGACCCACACCTATGACCCACGCTGACCTGTAGTTGTCACTGTTGAAGAACGACGGTTCCTGGACGTCCGTTCTTCATGTTCTTCGCGTTCTTCAGCAGTAGCAGCAGGAACCGAGTTTCTGCAACTCGTGATTTCTGCTTCCTGAGCTCTCCTCTCAACCCCAAACTCTCGACCCCCTTATCTGACTCTCGAGAATCCTTTTTATACCCAACAGCCTCATAAAATCTTGCTCAATCACTCCAAATATTCTCCCATTACTCGGTAGTAAACGATATATTTTTCTTTCCTTTTTTTTATCTCGATCACGTATCTGCAGCTGTCAATTACGTGAAAACTATCCCTGTTTATCTTTGTCACGCTACAACAAGTCGTTCAAGTCATTACACATCATCAGAACACGTACAAATTCTTCCAGAACCCGTGGATATCTTCTCCCTGTACGTGTTTTCCCTGTTTGCAACTCGTGGATTGCCTAGACGATTCTAGCTAATTATGATCGAACAAAAAGCCCACAACGTGTTTGCTAGGCCATATCACAACTTCCTACCAAAACTCAGCCATTGAATCTCCCTAGAACACGTTCAAAACTTCGATCAAAAATCTTCTAGTGAAGAAGGAAATTTTCCCGGCAAAAATGAAATTTGAATTTTAGAAGAAGGACACCCCTTATCCAGTGGTCTCCCCTTATCCGTTGCTGGAGTCCGAATAACACATGTCCTTTGGGTGCCTTAAGTAATTTTTCTAGGGTGTTTCCAGCATTTTTTCTGGGTTCCTCCGGCGCATTTCTGGGGTGATTTTAGTCTCTATCCTGGGGTGTAAAACACCACTTTTCGAGCCAATTTCGCCGCAAGAGCTTATTTTTCCAAAAACATCTACAAAAACATCTACAAAAACATAAAATAACACAATAAGTATTTAATCGAGTCTAACAATACAGAACATTGAGAACAAAATAGACACATAAATGCGTCTATCACTTTGCCATCCTCTGCTTCTTTGTTATTTTCTGCTATTGCTTCCTTGGTAGTGGTATGTTCACCATTTTTTATTCTGAGCTAGTATTAATTTCGCAACATCTCTTCTTATTTTCGTTCGATTGCATACACCATCAATTTATCACTTCTTTGTGTCTCTTTGATTTTGTGTCGCCAACTTTCCTTCTTGTTTGCTCTTCCTTCGCAGGATTCTACCTCAGTTTCGTAACACCTCTTTCCTTCAACCCAGTCTCCCTTTATGATTAATACACCGATGGGGTGAGGGAATTTGATGCACTGATGGAAAGTTGAAGCTACACCTGGTATCCATGTAGCCAAGGTCGACCAATTAATGCATTGTAGGGTGACTCTACGTCAACGACACAGAACAGGATTTCAGAAGATATTCCTTTCAATGGAATTCACATAGTAACCTCCCCTTTAGGCTTGTTGGCAGTACCATTAAAACCATATATCTTATATGTTGATGATATAAGATCATCATCTCTTCCTCCCATAGTTTTATAAGTATGATAAAATAAGATGTTCACAGAGCTTCCGGTATCGATTAGAATCCTATTAATTGCCCATGAATCTTCAGCTTCATCATCCTCATCTTCTTTCAGTTTTGGATTAATTTCTAATTTTACTACCAACGGATTATCATGTACCTCTTCACCTTCGGGGATTTCTTCTGCGGTAAAATAAATAATCCGTTTCTGCCATTCCTCTAGTGGCGAGATTTTCGCAATATTCATAATTTCTCTTCCATCATTATCTCTTGCGAACACTTTACTCAAAACACTGTCATGAAAATCTTCAATTGTCTTGTATGAATGTACGATAGAGTGACAAAATAGATTCTTTGCTTTTGCACCAACTTCTATAAAGAATGTTTCCTTCTTTTTCATCGTGTTTACTTTGTGATGCTCTGGTGGTGGTGGAAATGGTTGAGATTGTGGTTGCCCTACCAAAAAGTGGTTTAGTTTTCCTTGATCTATCATTCTCAGAATAATTTTTTTTACATTTCTGCAATCATTTGTAGTGTGTCCATGAAAATGATGATAAGAACAGAACTTATGACTTCTGTGGTTTGGAGGTGGTTCTGTTCCCATGTTCCATGGTGTTGGTATATTCTCCATCAAAATTATAGCTTCCCATATTTTCTCCACACTTTCATTTAGAGGTGGCATCTTGATTTCTTCCCATACTACCTTGTGACTTCCTTGTCCTCTATTATAGTTTTGTCTTTGACCTCCATAAGTTTCTTGCGGCTGATCGAGTCTTTGAATCTTGTTATTTCCACCACGATTGTATAAATTTCTTTCTCTTTCATACTCCTCTTGATCTCAGCTTCCCATAGCCACCAGTTTCTGTTGATTGTTGTCCGTCACCTTCTCTTGTTGTATTTGTGAAGTGCTCACCACTGCGTTTATTAGTTTGGGTAATAAGCTTGCATTCGCTGTTTGTGAACTGGTGTTCGCAATTTGGCATGATTCCATTTCATTTTGCCTTTCCTCTAGAGCAATATATTCTTCCTGAAGTTCTCGCAATTCAGTCATTGTGATCGTATTCTTGACTCTGAAAATTTGGATACACAATAGGTTGGTTGCAAACATAGCATTGATAAATGATAAGATAAGAAATCTCTCATCCACACGTCCAGTTTCGCTACACATAGTCCTCCATCTTTTAGTTAGGCGCTTCAAACTTTCGCCAATCCTTTGTTTTAATCCAAACACGTCTTCAATACCAGGTCGCGGAAAATTATTACTTATATATGCCCCCAGGAATGTAGTCTGCAAATGATTGAATGATGTTATTGTATTCTTTGGTAGTCATTCGAACCATTTTAACGCCTCCCATGTTAAGCTGGATGCAAAATACTTGCATAATACGACATCATGATTTTCCCATTGCAACATGCACCTCACGTAGGCTTTAATGTGTTGAATTGCACAAGTTGTTCCATCAAAAATGCTGGTTAATGCGGGAAAATTGCATTTCGGAGGTATTCCTCCTAGTTGTACTTCCCTTGTAAATGGAGTTTTCGCAGCTTCTTCTATAGCTTCATCTGATTGTCTTATGCCTACTTCTCCTCTATTATTTAGCATTCCTCTCATTTCTTCTAATTCTTTTAAGATTTGTTTGTTTACACCTGAATTTTGATCCATTGGTCTTTTTAATTTCGCCTCCCTTCTTCTGCGTTCATGTTTTTCTTCTCTCGCGAAAATTTTGCATTTCTTCTTCATCATCCTCATCTCCTCTTCTTCTGCGATTCTCTTCCTCATCTCTATCTTGAATTCACATATGATGATGCCTCTCATTTTCCTCTCCATGATTTTGTTCATTTCTCATCAATTCCATTTGCTGTCTTTCAGCCATCCCCTGTATTCTATCATACTCTTCATTGATGTTACCGTTACTCCGGTTTTGTGTTCGTCTTCTTTCTCGATTGTCGTGATTGTTCTGGCGAATTGTTTCCTGAAGCTCTTGTTCTTCTCAATCTTTCACGTTCGCAAATTAAACGTTCTTGTTCAGCGTAATGTTTTTCAATTTCTTCTTCAATCGTTTGTTGATTTCTTTGAGCTTCTCTCACATGTAAAATTATCCTTTCTTACTCTCGATTCCCTTCGCCATCTTGATTATTTCGTCCCTGACGTTGTCCATTCTTTTGATTTCTATCATTTTTCCTATCATCAAAAGTTTCATTTTGTGGAACGTAACGATCATCGGCCCTTTCTCTATCTTCGCGATGTTCTTCATTAGGATTTGATATTTCTTCTCGAATATTATTTCCAGCATTAGTTGTGGGTGAGTTTCGCCTCATTTCTATTCTAGTCGATGTTGAATATGATTTTGTAATACTTTTCGATCTTCTACTATGTAGTCTCATATTTTCCATCCTCAATTCGTGATTTCGCCTTATTAGATTTGCACGTTCTTATGCCTCAGCTCTTCTTTCTTCATGTATTCTTCGTCTCAACATTTCTAACGCTCCAATTTCCTCATCTCCATGAATTATTCCTTTATCTGCTTCTTGATTTCTCTCTACCTGTCTATGGTTTCTGGTTTGCTGCTCTTCTTCTACTTCTTCTGCTGAATTTGATTGCCAAGTGTGTATACTCACCCTATCATAATCTGTATTCCTTCCTTGTACTAGTGTTTGTTGAACTAGTGGTTGAATTTGATTTTCTCTATTATTTCTCATCCTAGTAGATTCTCCCATTTCACTTCTTTCCCTTCCAGCAAGTCTCTTGCTTCTTCTAACAGTAGTTGGTTGTTCTGATGTATTTCTTCTTCTAGCCATTTCTTCAATATTAATGAATTGCAAGAGATTATGTAAAATTATTAATCAATCACTCCAAATCTTCACAAATCTCAATATTAATCTTCAAATTTTTCTAGAATAATCTTCAATCTTCAATCCTCCCTGTTTCTAGCGCCATTATGTAGTTGCAGGAAATTCTACACTACACCCCTCACAAGATTTCATTAACATTCAACTCATTTTAGATTAACAATCTTAGTTTTATTGATGAATCTTTGAACAATCTTACAAGAAAAAATAAAGGCATCAAGAATAACCACTACTCTAGATTTTCTCTCTCCTATTTACTTGCTTCTCACTCAGAAAAAGATCTCTCCCTTTCATTTACAACTGAACGACTATTTATAGGGAAGTACATAGTGGATGACAGCTAATCTGTCCTTTATTTTCGGATATGGCTTGCGATATTCTCGCAACCTTACAAATGTTAATCTCGCAAACTCTCTTACTTTCGCAGGACCATCACATTTTTCTCATGATTTTAGCTGACGTTGTTTATTATTTCATTTCTGAAATTGTTCTGCGACGCTGTTGTGTTGTGTTGTTGATAATTTCGCTGAGGCATTATTGTTGCGAGATTCTGATCCTACAGATATAAGCATATATAGTGTGTTCGCACATTAGTGTATAAATCCATGTGCCGGAAGCCAAGTGCGTGCATATGTGTGCATGCGGTATTGGTGAAGGAGACAGGTTGGGTACGCGTACCCGTACGTGTAGCGGCGGAAGATTTTGAACCGAAAATTTCTGCTGAGTTTGTAAGTTTGCAAACTGTTAAACCAATCACCTTAGGTACGCGTACCCACAAAAGTTTTCAACCGAAAATTTCTGCTGAGTTTGTAAACTCAAATTCTGTAGCTATGGTACGCGTACCCAAGCTGGTTATATTTCTCAAATCGGTAGTTCATGAACTTAAACAATAAATCAATAAGGAATGCAATCTTTGCAAACCGTGGCTATATTGTTCATGAATTGATTCAATTGAATCAAACCGATTTTGTTTCAATTGTGTTTATGCATAAAGACCTAAGAAATTAAACAACTCTTCAACTAGTTCTTATGAGTCATCTGAACTAGTTATGAGAAAGATGAATACGGTTAATATGAAAGTGCTCATATGGCTAACCATTGGTTAACTATTTGTAAACCAACCAAATGTACACGTTTAGGTACGGAAACCTAAATGAAATACATTTCATTTGTGTGTGACAAGCTAATTTTCGATCTAACGGTTGAAAGATATTAGCTTGGATAAATCAGGTTTTTCATCTAACGGTGAATATTGAATGCTTTGTTACCAAGATAACCTAGATTGCAAACCCTGATTTGAAAACTATATAAAGGAGACATCTAGAAACTGGAAAAACTAATCCCCACACCTCCTGTGTGATACTAGTTGGTTTTGCTAGAGTCGATTCTCCTTTAACCTTAGGTTTCTTCTCGAGACCCTGTAGGTTAACGACTTAAAGACTTCATTGGGATTGTGAAGCCATACAAAACTACTTCTCTTGTAGTTGAGCGATATGATCTTGCAATTTTCTATCGTACCAGTTCAATTGAATAATTGGCCTGAGATTATATCTTCGATAGGGCAAGATAAAAAGAAATCACAAACATCTTCGTCTCATCGTTTGTGATTCCACAATATCTTGTTTCGATACCATACGATTAAGATCATTGTGAGGTGATTGATAATACTAAGCTGTTCTTCGGGAATATAAGTCCGAGTTATCAATTAGTTTCTGTTCACCTTGATTTCTATCAAAAGACGGAACAAACTCATAGGTTTATCTGTGGGAGATAGATTTATCTATTATCGTAGACTTTTCTGTGTAATACAGATTTGTTTATTAAAGTCTTCGACTTTGGGTCGTAGCAACTCTTGGTTGTGGGTAAGATAAGCTAAGGGAATCAAGTTCGTAGTATCCTGCTGGGATCAGAGACGTAAGGAGCACAACTGTACCTTGAATCAGTGTGATATTCATTAGGGTTCAACTACAGTCCAGATCGAAGTTAGTTTGTAGTAGGCTAGTGTCTGTAGCGGCTTAATACAGTGTGGTGTTCAATCTGGACTAGGTCCCGGGTTTTTCTGCATTTGCGGTTTCCTCGTTAACAAAATTTCTGGTGTCTATGTTATTTCAATTCCGCATTATATTTTGTTATATAATTGAAATATCACAGGCTGTGCGTTGTATAGACCAATTGTGAAATCCAACCATTGGTTATTGATTGGAAATTGATTGATCCTTGGATATTAGTCTTTGGTACCATCCAAGTTTATATCTCTAGTATTTGATAAAGACTCGCAGATTTCCATTTGCTTGAGTATAGATCAAATAGAGAGATCGAGATATTAACTCTTTGATATACTTTTATCTAGATTGAGTCTGACTGTCTAGTTGATTCTCTAGAAAGTATATTGGAGTTAGTCCATACAGATTTCTAATCGAAATATTGGGTGATGTTGTTAGACCCCCGCTTTTCAGAAGTTAGCCATATGAACACTTTCATATCAACCTTGTTCATCTTAACCATAACTAGTTCAAATGACTCAAATGAAACTAGTTCTAGAGTTGTTCAATTGTTTATATTCTCATAGAAATGTACAAGACACAATTGAAGCAAAGTCGATTTTGATTCACTCGAACCAAGTCATGAACATTATACCCACGGTTTGCAAAATATTTCATTTCTTATTATATAAATATATTAGTTCATGAACAAACCGATTTTAGAACATCATCCACTTAGGTATGCGTGCGGGTATGCGTACCTAAGTAGCCAGACCAAGTTTGGGTTTCGCCAGTATGCGAAATGGTACGCATACCATCCATACTCAGCAGAAATTCTCGAACCTGAATCTTACGCCAGTACAGGTACCGGTTTGCATACCAGGTTCCCGGACTTTCTCAAAACCAACAAGTACGTATACGGGTATGTATACCATGGTTTCCGGACATGGATTACATATATGCAAGTACGCATACTATGCTTAAATTCATTTGTTCTAAACTCCATTTCAATCATTGAAACTTTCTTAGTGGATGACAATAGTTGTTTTCTATTAGAGCACTGCTCGGTCGAACTCGCAAGCGTTGCTATCTCAAGCTTGTTTGTCAATGTTATTGATCAAAACTATAAGTCTTGATTTCTAGTCTACTTATAGTGATGTCTCGGACTAGGATAGGTTGTGTGGTTGAGCATTAGACTTCACGGCGTTTATCAATTGAAGACGAAGAACTACTAAGGAGAACTTGTGGAACTTCATCAACAAAAGGTATATGGAGACTAAACCTCGTCTATCACTTGTAAAGTCTATTTCTACTCTATCTCTTATATTGAGACAAAAGTCATATTACTATATAGTATTCGATTATGCACATTTGAGATTTGGAGCTGAGTTTAACTCGCTTACATATTTATCGAAATATGTGTTGGTAAGCTTTCGCTTCAACCAAGTCATCTTATACTCTTGACGAAAGTCAAAACATGATCATGTGAAAATCTCCGAGTAACATCTTACATGGTTTGTGTGATACAATCATTTGGCGTAGACTTGGAATGTTTCGTTATGATTATTTCAATAACTTGAAAATTGCTTTGATGCTAATAGTTCGTGAAAACAGCTATTGTCATCCTCTAAGAAAGTTTCAATGATTGAAATAGAGTTTAGAACACTTAATCATCATTGGATTACAACATAGTATGCATTCTTGCATGTATGTGATCTATGACCGAACTATAGTATGCATACCCGTATACGTACCTTTTAGTTGTGAAATTTCGAGTACCTAAGTACACATACCCATATGCTTACTAGCGAAGGGTTTGGGTCCAGAAATTTCTGATGTGTTGGGAAGTATGCGTACCCGTTTGCATACTTGAGTGGTTAAAGTTCTAAAATCGGTTTGTTCATGAACTAAAACATTTATATAATAAGGAATTCATTCTTTGCAAACCATGGCTATAATATTCATGAATTGATTCGAGTGAATCAAATCGATTTTGCTTCAATTGTTTTCTTGTATACTTACTTCTATGAGAATATATCAATTGAACAACTCTATAACTAGTTTCATTTGAGTCATTTGAACTAGTTGTGGTTAAGATGAATAAGGTTGATATGAGAGTGTTCATATATCTAACTTCGGTTACTCAAACCTAAATGAAGGTACATTTGATTTGTGTATAACAAGCTAAGTTCGATCTAACGGTTGAAAAATATTAGCTTGAATCTAATCAGGTATTCATCTAACAGTGAATATTGAATGTTTTGTTACCAAGGTAACTAAGATTACAAACCCTGATTTGAAAACTATATAAGGGTGAACTCTAGCAACTGGGAAACCAAATCCCCACACCTCTTGTGTGATACTAGTTGTGACTAGAGTCGATTCTCCTTTAACCTTAGGTTTTACATGAAACCCTGTAGGTTAACGACTTAAAGACTTCATTGGGATTGTGAAGCCAGACCCAACTATTTTCTCTGTAGTTGCGTGTTCTGATCTTACTTTTACTATCGTGATTGAGTATTATCTTTGCTAATATTTGTTTGAGATTTATCTCCGATAGGTAAGATTAAAAATAGTCACAAACATCTTCGTCTCATCGTTTGTGATTCAACAATATCTTGTTTTGCTTCCATACGATTAATATTATTGTGAGGTGATTGATAATACTAGGTTGTTCATCGGGAATATAAGTCTGGTTTATCAATTGGTTCCTGTGCACCTTGATTTATCAAAAGACGGAACAAAACTCGTAGGTATTTCTGTGGGAGACAGATTTATCTATTCCAATAAACTTTTCTGTGTGATACAATTTTTTTTTATCAAGTCTTCGACTTTGGGTCGTAGCAAATCTTGGTTGTGGGTGAGATCGGCTAAGGGAATCAAGTGCGCAGAATCCTGCTGGGGTTCAGAGAAGTAAGGAGCACAACTGTACCTGGATCAGTGTGAGATTGATTAGGGCTCAACTACATTCTAGTCTGAAGTTCATTGGTAGTAGGTTAGTGTCTGTAGTGACTTAATACAGTGTGGTGTTCAAAGATGGACTAGGTCATGGGGTTTTTCTACATTTGCGGTTTTCCTCATTAACAAAATTATGGTATCTGTGTTATTTCTTTTCCGCATTATATTTTGTTATATAATAGAAATATCACAGGTTGTGCGTGAAGTTCAATCAGTTCTTGAATCCGACCTTTGGGTAGTTGATCGAATTGATTGACACTTGGATATTGGTTTGTGATACCGTCCAAGTTATTTCTCTTATTCAATCGAGGTCGCAAATTCCTATTTGCTGATTGCAGATTGAATTGAGGAATTGAGATATAAACTCTTTGATATACTTTTCTCTAGATTGAGTCTGATTATCTAGTTGATCCTCTTGAAAGTATATTGGAGTTTGTCTATTGAGATTGCTGAACGAAATAGTGGGTATGATTGTTTGACCCCACGTTTTCATTTTCTCTAACTATTAGCATCAAAGCGATTTTCAAGTTATTAAAAAAATCAATACGAAACATTCTGATTCTACATCAAATGACTGTATCGCACAAATTATGTAAGATGTTACCAGGCGATTTTCATATGATCATCTTTTGACTTTCGTCAAGAGTATAAGATGAACTTGGTCAAAGCGAAATCTTACCAACACATATTTCGAGAAATATGTAAGCGAGTTAAATTCAGCTCGAAATATCATATGTGTATAATCGAAGTCTATGTAGCTATACGACTTTTGTCTCAAATAGGAGATAGAGTAGATAGAATTTTAACTGATAGATGAGTTCAAGTCTCCATATACCTTTTGTTGATGAAGTTCCACAAGGTCCCCTTAGTAGTTCTTCGTCTTCAATCGATGAACGCCGCGAAGTCTAATGCTCAACTTCACTTTCTATCCTAATCCGAGACTTAGCTATAAGTAGACTAGAAATCAAGACTTATAGTTTTGGGAAATAAACTTGACAACAAGCTTGAGATATCAACGCTTGCGAGTTCGATCGAGCAGTGCTCTAACAGATAGCTTAGTAGAAAAGTGAAAAAGCGGGGGTCTAACAACACCACCCAATATTTCGCTTAGCAATCTGTATGGACTAACTCTGAAATACTTTGCAAGAGAATCAACTAGACAGTCAGACTCAATCTATATAAAAGTATCTCAAGGAGTTAATATCTCTCTCTGGATTTGATCTTTACTCAAGCTAAAAACAATAGCGAGTCTTTATCAAATACAAGGAATACTTAGATGGTACCAAAGACCAATTCCCAAGGATCAATCAATATCAATCAACAACCAAAGGTTGGATTTCCAATTGATGATCACGAACGCACAACTTGTATTATTTCAATTATATAAAATATAATACGGAAAATAAATAACACAAACACCAGAAATTTTGTTAACGAGGAAACCGAAAATGCAGAAAAACCCTGGGACCTAGTCCAGATCGAATACACACTGTATTAAGCCGCTACAGACACTAGCCTACTGCAAACTAACTTCGGACTGGACTATAGTTGTACCCCAATAAGTCTACCACCGATCCAAGGTACAGTTGTACTCCTACGCCTCTGATCCCAGCAGGATACTGCGCACTTGATTCCCTTAGCTGATCTCACCCACAACCAAGAGTTGTTGTAACCCAAAATCACAAACTTGATAAAAAAACAGATCTGTCTCACACAGAAAAGTCTATCAAAGGATAAATTTGTCTCCCACAGATAAACCCTAGGTTTTGTTCCGTCTTTTGATATAAAATCAAGGTGAACATGAACCAATTGATAATTCGGTCTTATATTCCTGAAGAACATCCTAGATTAATCAATCACCTCTCTACAATCCTTCCTGACTACACAAGCGGATTGTCGAGGAATCTAAAACAGTGAGACGAAGATGTTTGTGACTTCGGAGAACTCTCACGATCTAAAGTCAATCAATCAATTGTAATCGTATGATAGAAGATGCAAGATCATATCACACAACTACGATAAAGTAGTATCGGTCTGGCTTCACAATCCCAATGAAGTCTTTAAGTCGTTAACCTGATTTTAGAGAAGAAAATCAAAGGTTAATGGAGATCGACTCTAGCGGGCGCACTAGTATCATACAGACGTGTGGGGATTAGTTTTGCACAATGCTAGATATCTCCTTTATATAGCCTTCAAATCAGGGTTTTGCCTTAGTTACAAAGCAATCCTTATTCACCGTTAGATGAAAACATGATTTAGATTCAAGCTAATATTTCTCAACCGTTAGATCGAAAACTTAGCTTGTCGCACACACTTGGGTAGACGTTTACTGGGTTCGTGAAAACCATGCCCAAACGTGTACGTGTATGTTGGTGCAACATAGTAACCCAAAAGGTTAACCATATGAGCGCTTCATATTAACCTTGTTCTTCTTCACCATAACTAGTTCAATTGACTCAAATGAACTAGATAAAGAGTTGTTCAATTGATATGAGATCTTATGTAACTACACAAGAAACAATTGAAACAAAGATGATTCGATTCGATTGAATCGGCTCATGAACATTATAGCCACGGTTTGCATAAAGCATTCCTTAGTAATATAATGTTTCATGTTCAGAGCACATCTTTAGATCATAACCTCTTAAGTTCACAAACAAGTTCGCGGACTTAAGTTAATCGGTTGAGTTTTCCAAACTCAGCAGAAATTCTCGGAAAGAAAACTTCCGCCAGTTCGCGGACTTAGCACGCAAACGAGTTTTGGAAAATCCAGTAGAAATTCGACAGTTTGCAGACTGAGTCTGCGAACTAGGTTCGCGTACTTGGCAAGCCAATTCCACAATCCTCCCGATTTCTCTTGATCGAAAAAGTTCGAAAACTTCGGTTCAAGGAATACATGGTTATGTAATCTAAACTCTTATTTCAACCATTGGGACATTCTCAGAGGACGCTATGTAGTCTTTATTCACAAACCGATTCACGTCAGAGAAATTCTCAAAGTGATCGAAACTTTTCATGACTTTCGTCACTAGGTGAAGATAAACTTGATCAAAGCGAAACGCTTTACCAACACACAATTTCGAGATAAAAGATAAGAAATGAATGCTCAGCTCGAAACATCAAATGTGTATGATCTAGTCTATATAACATACGACTTTTTTCTCATAAGAAGTAGGAGATGGACTTTTGAGTGATAGATAAGTTCAAGTCTCCACGTACCTTTTTGTTGATGAAGTTCCACGGTTCTTTGTATATATCTTCTTCGTTGTATGATGAATCGCCATGAAGTCCTTGAGCTCAACTACACTTTTCTATCCTAGTCCTAGTCTTAGATATGTAGGCTAGAAATCAAGACTTATAGTTTTGATCACTAACATTGACAAACATGCTTGAGATAGCAACGCATGCGAGGTTGACCGAGCTATGCTATAACAATCTCCCCTTTGTCAATTTTAGTGACAAAACTATTAATACATGTGGAATACAAAAAAGATAAACTTTAGTGGCTCCTATTCCATAGTCTAATCTTCAACGTTCCTTGAAATCTTCGTCCTTCCAAGTACTACAATGATTCCAAAGGTTGTAAGTTTAGCACCATCGTTGTTGAAGATCCGTAGCTATAACAATGAGAGAAATCGAGATTCTCGTTCATTATTATACAATGTCATAGTATTATTATATAACATCAAAGTCCAATTGTATCACGAATTTAACAATAATACTACGGTGATATGTATTACTCCCCCTTAGTCAATACTCCATCTCGATCATGGAAACCACTCCCCCTTACACAATGATCCGAAAACCATATGTATTTGTAGTGTGAACTACAATATTTCTCCCCCTTTTTGTCAATAAAATTGACAAAGGTACAAGTATGGGATCATAATGAAATTTCCACAAGAGACATTTCATGACCAAAAGAAAAATACATACCAACTTAATTTAGATGCAATCTAATAGCCGAAGCTAACAACATTCATCAAGGAGTTTTAAGATACAAGATAACCCCTATAAAATTCCACAGCCGTACTCCCCACAAGATATTACTATTAATCACAAGTTCAAAAGAACTCTCCCCCATTTGATGTCATTCCCGAGAGAACAATAAGAGCGACCTTAATTTCAAAAGAAAAGAAGGATTTTTTATTGGACACCAAAAACCATAGGAATGATTTTCTATATCCAAAGCTCAACCAAATTAACCACAAGTAAACCCATGATTAATTCAATTGGAATACGCAACTAAATCAAACCACGAAAGTGATTAATTTAATTGAAAGTGATCAACATAAGTAAACTCACGGAGCTACGACTAAGTCAATCATACGGAGATGACTAACTTAACCGTTCAAATACTCAACATAAGGAAAACCCTACGAAATATATGACTACATTAACCAAAGAACATGATAGTGTAGCCTTTCATATACTCAACACAAGAACTTGTGGAATATATGAAAACTCAACTAGATTAATCACAAGAGAACCTATAATTAATCTAATTGGAATACAAACAACCAAACTAATCACCGAAGTAATTAATTTAATTATTTTGGGCTCAACATAAAAGAACTTATGGAACCCCGACTAAGTTCATCATAAAATATGACAACCTTAACCGTACATGTACTCAATATAAGAAAGAAGACTTATGAACTACTAACTAAATAACTTATGTGTTTCCAAAGTTGTTGTAGATAGTGATAAAAGGGTTGTTTTAAGACTTGTGAAGGCAATGAATTTTAGACTTAATGAAAATTTAAAAACAAAGAAAACTTATTACAAAATTGACTTCAAGATATTAGAGAACAACCAAGACACTGATTTCACTATTACACATGAATAAATTATGGTAAACAATCGAAAACTCTAATTATCTTTTAAGACTCTTATTTCTTAATTCACAAATAATCTGGAAAATTCTCAAAAATTAATTGTATCCCTAAGCATAGATTATCAAAACAAAGCATAACCTATCTAATTGAATCACAACTAATGAAGAATTTTTTTTGCAAACAATTAAAAACTCTGCAAAAGCGATTGAGTGAATTATAAATTATAAATTAGAGAGAATAAATAATTACCAATTATTCATGCGTAAATAGCTTCCTCATTTTCTTGGTTGTGAGAGAATTAGCCGCTCATCATGTTGGAAAACCTCTCAAAGAATTTCATTGATGCTCAAAAATGGTTTACAAATGATGAGAATATGAGAAATACAATAAAACCGGGTTTGTAACAGTTATAAGTGTTACAAATCAGGGAACTACGACCCACAGTATGTGTCACTGATACTATTTTTCTAAGACCCACGTTAAGCGTCGTTGTCACTGTTGGAAAATGACTGTCTTTGGCAGTCCGTTCTTCGTGTTCTTCAGAAATGCAGTAGCAGAAAATGGCAGCTCTGCAACTTTGGTGTTTAAGCTCTGTCGTGCTCTAGAACTCTCCCCAAACTCTCCGTCCTCTTTACTGATATCCCATCACCTATTTATAACCCAGAAACAACAAAATCTCACGTAATAACTTCACATAATCCTCCATTACTCGGCAGTGAAGAAAAATAATCTCGACAATAATATCTTTCCTTTCTCTCCTTTTCACGCGTTGGTTTTCTGCCATAACACTCTCAACATGCTTCTTACTCATCGCTGATGCTGTCAAACACACTCTGCCACGTCCAAATCAACCAAGAATAGCAATAATCTCGAGAATATCTCACGGGAGAATATTCCTCTCTGTTTTGTTAAATCCACGTAAACTTTGCTATTTTCTCGAAACCAAAGGATTTACCAGACCTGTTTCATCATCACAGGCCCAAACAAAGCCTTTCCCATGAAAATCTCCAAGTAAATCTCTGCCCAAACTTTCCCAGAAAACCCGAGAAAACTAGCCTCTCCTGTTTTGTTGGGAAACAATATCCAGCCAAATTTCAGCGATTCTAAATCCCATACCATCTCTGTTAGGTCAAAACAAGTCGATCCCAAGAGTTTCAGCGCTTTAGTCTCCTTCTAACATCTCCAATTTACAATCCCTAATTCTGGTCCGTGAAGCTCAAATATTCCTGCCAATTTTTAGATTCAAACGAAGAAGAAAGGGGAGTCCCCCTATCTGGATACGATGTCCCTTTAGCAGCTGCCTACCAGTGGGATGTAAATATCGGCGTGTTCCCCTTAGTATTTGGGGTGCCCCTTAACCAATGGTGAGAGTCTGAATAACACGTGTCCTCCAAGGGTGCCCCGAACAAATTTTCGAGCCGAATTTTCCAAAAATGTTTATTTCCCAAACATGCCTACAAACACACAAAACACCATAATAAGTACGAAATCGAGTACTAACAATACGAAACATTGAGGACAAATTAGACACATAAATGCAGCTATCAAATACCCCCAAACTTATTATTTGCTAGTCCTCGAGCAAAAGAAAATAAAAAATAAAACCGAGTTAATCTCGGGAGGGTTTACCAGAGGTGTACCCATAAAACCATGACTTTTACTTGGTCACAAGTATCCAAAGAGCTATGAGGACATACATATTCTCATCCTATCTCCAAGTAACTAGAATTCCAGAGAAATTAAAGGTGTCATCTCTAAAGCTGACTGAAGAAAAGGGGAGACACATCCGCAACACTGCTAGATAAAGAGATATCCGCTACACAGCTAGATAAACATTGTAAGATGCGTCCGCTGCTTTACAGCTGGATAAGATTAGGAGAGAGATAAAGATGAGAGGGACATCTGCTACACAGCTGGACTAATTACGTGTGATGAGTTAAACCAGTGCTAGAAATATCTTGTGCCAAATTGAAAGCGGACTAACAAAGCAACCAAATGTATCTTTCTTTGACTATCTCATAGTGCTCAGTAGAAACAACATCTTCTTCGGTCTTCAACTGTTGATGATAAACTATCGAACCTCATAAAACCTTGACAATTAACTCTTCTCTTCGATTTCTTTCTTGACTTATAAATTTCTACTTCCCTTTGGCCTTATTGAACAAAATGTAACGATGATTTTTTTTTTTTTTTTTTTGAAACAAAAATTACAAGACAACAATTTACATGGCCATGAGAGAAGGACTTTCAAAACTTGGATCTTCGCAACTTGTGATGTCTTGGTATCATGGATTCTAACAACTTATATCATTTGATCTTATAACTTCAACTTTGATTTTTGAATTACTCTTTTTTATTGTTGCTTCTAAACCTAAAACGTCTTCAACTTTCTTCATAGATTTTGATGTCACTCCGCTTGTTGATGATGATAAGTTTCTACTGAGAGAGAGTCGCAATCCAGTAACTAAGACTACATTGTGAAGTTGCTTTGTCTTTCTGGCATTTCCTGACCTACTTGCCTTTCCATCATGTATGTTTAGGTCCATCACGGTTACCCTCTAAAAGGAACAAGTTCTCTCCTGAATTTCAAGGATCTCAACGTATTTTTCTCTAATGTCTCAAAAGGTTGTTATCCCTAGCATTCCAATTTCTATCTTTTCGGTGAGAAACAGTATGTAAACTTATCTAACCGGATACCATGTGACGCTAGAAGTTTAAAAAGCGCAACTAAAAAGTTCTTCCCCACCCCCAAACTTAAATCTAACATTGTCGTCAATGTTTCTAATGAAAGAGCGATACCAAAAGTAAAATAACACGAGGAGAAGTTGGAAAGATAGTACCTGGGTGAAGAAAATCAAAAACTAATATACAACATACAACTTCCTCGATGGCCAATCAAGGGTAAACAGGGTCCTCAAGAGGGACCTCCTCAACATAACCTGTAGGAAAGGGCTCTAAAAAGGGTTTCAATCTCTGACCGTTAACCTTCGAAGAACTACTACCATCCGGTGTTTCAATTTCAACAGCTCCATGAGGAAAGACAGTGCGAACAATAAAAGGACCCGTCCACCGAGAACGTAACTTCCCAGGGAAAAGATGTAAACGGGTATCATACAGAAGAACTTTTTGACCTGGAGAAAATGACTTCCGTAAAATATTTCTATCATGCACAAGTTTCATTTTGTTCCTATGCTCCTTCGCACTATCGTAAGCATCTATACGAATCTCGTCCAACTCATTGAGCTGGAGTTTCCTATGGGCTCCTGCCTTGTCAAGTGAAAAATTTAGTTGCTTAACAGCCCAATAAGCTCTATGTTCTAACTCAACAGGTAAATGACATGCCTTTCCATAAACAAGCCGATAAGGCGACATTCCGATGGGGGTCTTAAACGCAGTACGGTAAGCCCATAAGGCATCAGCAAGCCTAGACGACCAGTCTTTCCGATTAGGATTAACTGTTTTCTCTAATATACGTTTTATTTCCCTATTGGAAACCTCTACCTGACCACTAGTCTGCGGATGATACGGGGTAGCTACCTTATGTGTAATACCATATTTCTTCATCAGAAGCCTAAAAGGTCCATTACAAAAGTGCGACCCTCCATCACTAATTCTAGCTCGGTGTGCCAAAACGTGTAAGTATATTATTTTTCAAGAACTCAATCACAACCCTATGGTCATTGATTTTACACGCAACCGCCTCAACCCACTTAGAGACATAATCTACGGTGACAAGGATGTATAAGTTACCAAAAGAATTAGGAAACAGACCCATAAAGTCAATTCCCCACACATCAAAGACCTCAACAACTAAAATAGGGTTCAAGGGCATCATGTTCCTACGGGAAATGGTTCCTAATTTCTGGCAACTCTCACAAGTAACACAGTAACTATGGGAGTCTTTAAACAACGAAGGCCAATAGAATCCACACTGCAATATCTTATCAACAGTCTTCTTAGCACTAAAGTGACCTCCACAAGCATGATCATGACAAAAGGAAATAATATTGGACTGGTCACTCTCAGGTATACATCTCCTAATAATCTGGTCTGGAGGATACTTAAACAAATAAGGATCATCCCAAAAGAAGTGCTTAACCTCGGCTAAAAACCTAGAACGATCTTGTTTACCCCAATGTTGGGGCATTCGACCAGTAACAAGATAATTCACTATATTCGCATACCAAGGTGCTTGGGTAACAAAGAAAAGTTGTTCATCAGGAAAACTATCCCTTATAGGAAGGGAATCATCAGGGGAATCAACAACTAGCCTAGACAAGTGGTCTGCTACTACATTTTCGGCACCCTTTTTGTCTCTAATGTCTGGAGAAAACTCTTGCAACAAAAGTATCCACCTAATCAATCTAGGTTTCGTATCCTTCTTAGACAAAAATATTTCAAAGCAGCATGATCAGTATATATGACGATCTTAGAACCTAAGAGATAGGGTCTAAACTTGTCTAAGGCAAAACACAATGGCTAACAGTTCCTTCTGGTAGTGGTATAGTTCAACTGGGCATCATTCAGAGTTTTGCTAGCATAGTAAATCACATGAAGTAATTTGTTTTCTCGCTGACCTAGCACAACACCAATAGCATAATCTGAAGCATCACACATGATCTCAAAGGGTAAGTTCCAGTTGGGTGCCTGGACTATGGGGGCGGTAGTGAGTAAAGTCTTAAGCTTCTCAAAAGCCTCTAAACAAGCATCATCAAAGACAAACTTAACATCTTTTGCAAGCAAGTTGCAAAGAGGTCTAGAAATCAAGCTAAAATCCTTAATGAATCGACGATAAAAACCTGCATGCCCTAAGAATGACCTAATATCTCTTACGGTTTTTGGGACCTGTAAAGTCTTGATAAGGTCAACTTTGGCTTTATCTACCTCTATACCCTTAGAAGATACGATATGCCCTAAGACAATTCCTGATCGAACCATGAAATGACATTTCTCCCAATTAAGCACTAGATTCTTTTCCTTACACCTAGTCAACACTAATGACAAATGATGCAAGCACTCATCGAAAGACGAACCAAACACTGAAAAATCATCCATAAAGACCTCTAAAAACTTTTCTACCATATCGGAAAATATGCTCATCATGCAACGCTGAAAAGTCGCAGGGGCGTTACATAGCCCGAAAGGCATGCGTCTATACGCAAAGGTACCAAAGGGACAAGTAAAAGTAGTTTTTTCTTGGTCTTCTGGGGCAATAACGATCTGATTGTAGCCTGAGTAGCCATCTAGAAAACAGTAATGACTATGTCCAGCTAATCTCTCTAGCATTTGGTCGATAAAGGGAAGGGGAAAGTGGTCCTTCATAGTGACCTTGTTCAATTTCCTATAGTCAATACAAACACGCCAACCCGTGGTCACTCGGGTCGGGATTAACTCATCGTTATCATTCTGGACTACAGTAATACCGGATTTCTTGGGAACAACCTGAACGGGGCTGACCCACTTACTGTCTGAAATGGGGTAGCTAATGCCTGCATCTAACAGCTTAAGAACCTCGGTTCGAACTACTTCTTTCATATTAGGGTTTAGTCTTCGTTGCATCTCCCTAGAAGGTTTGGTATCTTCCTCTAAATAGATCTGATGCATACAAACAGTAGGACGCATACCCTTAATGTCTGTTATGGTCCACCCTAAAGCTTCCTTGTTGTTTTGAAGGAAGGTCACTAGCCTACTTTCCTGATCACTATCCAAGTCGAAAGCGACAATCACAGGTAAAGTTTCAGACGGGCGTAAAAACACATACTTCAGGGTATCTGGCAATGGTTTTAGGTCCAACTTAGGAGGCTCTTCTAACGAAGGAACTAGGGTAAACTTAGAAATTGGTAGTGGTTCGAACTTAGGTTTCCATCCGTTACTAATGTCTAACAAAAAGGGGTTGAATCTAACAAAGCATTCACCTCATTAATCACATTATCATCATCGAAAGCAATCCCAAAGTGAGCTAGGCATTTCTCTAACGGATCTTCTAACAAAGTGTTTGGTAATGACTCCTCGACTAATGTTCCTATCATGTTTACCTCTTCTATGCTCGAGTCATCTAGTTCAGAGGGTAGCTTACTAATATGAAAGACGTTCAGCTCAATAGTCATATTACCAAAAGACAAATTCATAATACCAGTTCGACAATTAATGATCGCATTAGATGTTGCTAAAAATGGGCGACCTAAAATCACTGGTATCTGGTTCTCCGGGTCAGGGACAGGTTGGGTATCTAGGATAACAAAATCCACTAGATAAATAAACTTTTCGAACTCAATAAGAACATCCTCGATCACACCACGAGGAATTTTAACGGACCTATCAGCTAACTGAAGTGTCATATGGGTAGGTTTCATATCAGCAAGTCCTAGCTTGAGGTACACATGGTATGAAATTAAATTCACACTGGCTCCTAAGTCAATCAAAGCTTTCTCAACACGGTATTTACCTATTGTGCAAGAAATGGTAGGAGACCCTGGGTCTTTATACTTAGGAGTAGTGGTATTCTGAATAATGGAACTCACGTGACTAGCTAGGAAGGCTTTCTTTTGGACACTAAGCTTACGCTTTCGTGTACACAAGTCCTTAAGAAACTTAGCATAAGCGGGAATCTGCTTAATCGCATCCAACAATGGTAGGTTGATAGTAACCTGCTTAAAAACCTCCAATATATCATTAAAGTTCGACTCGCTCTTAGTTGGAACTAGCAGCTTGGGAAACGGGGCTCTGGGAAAAAAGCCGGACTCATTAGGACCCTCATTGGTCTCTTTAGAGACTCTATCAGTCTCCTCATTTTCTGGCTCAAAAGGGTGAACTACAGCATGTTCACTTTCAGGCATGGCGACCTTGTTGTCAACTTTCTTTCCACTCCTAAGGATAGTAACAGAATTCACATGATTGTACGATTTCTCTCCTTTTGGATTAGGATCAGTATGACTAGGGAACCTTCCATACTCTCTCTCAGTAAGTTACTTAGCTATTTGGCCGACTTGAAGTTCTAATTTAGCAAGAGACTGAGAATTATTCTTAAAATTCTGATCGGTTTCCTCTTGAAAATTAACATGGCTCATTATTAGCATTTGCTGGATTTGTGATAGCATATCCTGTCTCTTTTTTAATATACTAAGAGATTCCTCTAAGATAGTCATTCTATTCTCAGAAGGGTTCTGGAACTGGGCTTGTCCTGAAGAGCTATTAGCATAACCAAAACCTGGGGGAGGCTGAGAATTACTAGACTGACCTTGATTCTGTCCCTTAGACCAAGAAAAATTAGGATGGTTTCTCCAACCAGGATTGTAGGTCTCTGAGTATGGGTCAAACTTCTGACGGTTCTCAAACCTAGCATTGTTATAGACAGCATGGGCTTGCTCTTCACTAACCTGACCTTCCCAAAATCAGTTATCGGGCTCTATTCCACAACTAGAGACTTGAGAGTCTCTATTAGGTTCATCAAGGGATCTATTTTTAGACTGACCCATTTCCAGAGCTTCTAACCTTCTAGACAGAACAACAAACTTAGCATCTGACCCGGATCTTGTATATACCATATTGGTGCTACTTCTATTGACCAAGAGTCTTTTAGGGGGTTCAACACAAGACTCCCACTGTTGGGATTTTTCAGCGATAGCTCCTAAGAAGGTAAAAGCATCATCAACATTTTTACTAATGAACTCACCAGCGCACATAGACTCGACCATGGCTTTGGTCGAATAGTCTAAACAATTATAAATAATCTCTACAAGTTTCATCTTATCAAATCTATGGTGAGGACACTGGGATAGAATATCATTGAATCTCTCGACTCTCCCTCTTGTTGCACACTAGCACTAATTTTCTGTCTAACAACTGCAGTTTTATGCTTAGGGTAGAATTTCATATAGAAAGCAGCAACAAGTTCCTGCCATGTTTCAATGGATTCAGATGGTAGGTTGTTCAGCCAGGTCTTGGCTTTATCTCTCAAGGAAAAGGGAAACATCTTAAGTTTCAAGACTTCATCAATAAGGTCTTTTATTCTAATTGTCCCACAAATTTCCTCAAAGTCCCTAATATGAAAATAAGGGTTCTCATCATCTTTCCCTAAGAATATAGGGATCATCTGAAGAATATTAGGTTTTATCTCGAAATTAGCCGTAGTGGCTGGCAATTTAATGCAAGAGGATCGGGTAGACCTAGTAGGGAACATGTAGTCTTTCAAAGTTGCCATCGCTGGCACAACAGAAGTATTAGGGGTACTTTCCTCACGAAGAGACAGATTCTCAAAACTAAAGTTTCCAAAAACAAGGCTCTCAAAAGAAGAGTCTTCGAGCTCCCCGCTTTCCCAAGAAGAACTTCTAGGCTCATCACTAATCAAACGGCCAAAAGTATTTCTTTTCCAAGCCTTTTCGGGCATACACTAAAAGAAACAAAAGAAAGAGAAAAAAGTCCTAAAAGGAAGGGAAGTTCTATGCAAACACAAACAAGGCTGACTCCACCACATCAAACCTACTGATTTCTATCAAATAAAAAGCATGATGGCTCCACTTAGATTGTTTCTAGACCAGATTCTAATCCTTCGAATGGGAATTCGTTACAATTTGAGCAAACCCCTCTGGAATCAATCCGAGTCAAAGTAAGTTGAATAGAGGCGAGGGAAGCTGCGTAGATCTTTGATACCCAAGGCCTCACCGCATTCCAAGGCGGCGCAGTCACGCATTCAACTCACAGAAACCATCATGAACTTCGAAGTATGCTCAAAAGAGTAACCAATATTTTTCGAACGACTTTCCTATTAAGCTCGTTACCCTATAGGTCTCGTTCTATTCCAAATTTTAGGTTTAGGTTCGCGTTTGGTTTTGTTTTCCTAAGGCGGGCAAGAAGAGAACGGTGATGAAATCCGAACCCTTATCTTGTATGGCCAGTCCTTGCCCTTTACTAGGAAATTAAAGCAGCCGTTTTCAAGTCCTCAGCATAATGCAAACGAAGGAATACAATAACTCGCTGACAGGGGATTCGCGAGTGTTTCGACAAACTTACCTCCCGTTCCAGACGGGGGATGAACCGCTGAAGTCGACTCGGGCCACAACTCCAATGTCTTGTACGAACCCGAGGGGCCGAGACGATAATGTAATCGTCGTCCTTCCCTGCAAACAGTTTTATATTTAATGTACCCTTCCTTAGGGTTTAAAAAAAAATTGTCCAAGTCCAAAGTCCAAATAAAGTGCAAAAGAAAAGAAATAAAAAAAATAATTACAAAAAATAGAAGGTCTCTAAAAAAAAAAATTCTCTCTCTCTTTTTTTTAATTTTTCTTTCGCTCTTTTTTTTTTTTTTGCTTTGTCTTTTTCCTTCTCTTTTGGCTTTAAGCTTTGATTCCAAGTCTTTAGTATCCAACTTCAAACCTGTAATACAAAGACACACCCAAAGAAACGTAAAAAGAACAAATGAAATAAAAAAAAACCTAAAAATTCTACCTAAGCACAAATCCGCGTCGGCGGCGCCAAAATTTTATGTATTTTCAAAGTTGTTGTAGATAGTGATAAAAGGTTTGTTTTAAGACTTGTGAAGGCAATGAATTTTAGACTTAATAAAAATTTAAAAACAAAGAAAACTTATTACAAAATTGACTTCAAGATATTAGAAAACAACCAAGACACTTATTTCACTATTACACATGAATAAATTATGGTAAACAATCCAAAACTCTAATTATCTTTTAAGACTCTTATTTCTTAATTCACAAATAATCTGGAAAATTCTCAAAAATTAATTGTATCCCTAAGCATAGATTAGCTAAACAAAGCATAACCTATCTAATTGAATCACAACTAATGAAGAAATTTTTTGCAAACAATTAAAAACTCTGCAAAAGCAGTGATTGAGTGAATTATAAATTATAAATTAGAGAGAATAAATAATTACCAATTATTCATGCGTAAATAACTTCCTCATTGTCTTGGTTGTGAGAGCATTAGCCGCTCATCATGTTGGAAAACCTCTCAAAGAATTTCATTGATGCTCAAAAATGGTTTACAAATGATGAGAATATGAGAAATACAATAAAACCGGGTTTGTAACAGTTATAAGTGTTACAAATCATGGAACTACGACCCACGGTATGTGTCACTGATACTGTTTTTCTAAGACCCACGTTAAGCGTCGTTGTCACTGTTGGAAAACGACTGTCTTTGGCAGTCCTTTCTTCGTGTTCTTCAGAAATGCAGTAGCAGAAAATGGCAGCTCTGTCGTGCTCTAGAACTCTCCCCAAACTCTCCGTCCTCTTTACTGATATCCCATCACCTATTTATAACCCAGAAACAACAAAATCTCACGTAATAACTTCACATAATCCTCCATTACTCGGCAGTGAAGAAAAATAATCTCGACAATAATATCTTTCCTTTCTCTCCTTTTCACGCGTTGGTTTTCTGCCAGAACACTCCCAGCATGCTTCTTACTCATAGCTGATGCTGTCAAACACATTCAGCCACTTCCAAATCAACCAAGAATAGCAATAATCTCGAGAATATCTCACGGGAGAATATTCCTCTCTGTTTTGTTAAATCCACGTAAACTTTGCTATTTTCTCGAAACCAAAGGATTCACCAGACCTGTTTCATCATCACAGGCCCAAACAAAGCCTTTCCCATGAAAATCTCCAAGTAAATCTCTGCCCAAACTTTCCCAAAAAATCCGAGAAAACTAGCCTCTCCTGTTTTGTTGGGAAACAATATCCAGCCAAATTTCAGCGATTCTAAAGCCCATACCATCTCTGTTAGGTCAAAACAAGTCGATCCCAAGAGTTTCAGCGCTTTAGTCTCCTTCTAACATCTCCAATTTACAATCTCTAATTCTGGTCCGTGAAACTCAAATATTCCTGCCAATTTTTATATTCAAACGAAGAAGAAAGGGGAGTCCCCCTATCTGGATACGGTGTCCCTTTAGAAACTGCCTACCAGTGGGATGTAAATAGCAGCGTGTGCCCCTTAGTAATTGGGGTTCCCCTTAACCAACGATGAGAGTCCGAATAACACGTGTCCTCCAAGGGTTCCCCGGGCAACTTTTCGAGCCGAATTTTCCAAAAATGTTTATTTCCCAAACATGCCTACAAACACACAAAACACCATAATAAGTACGAAATCGAGTACTAACAATACGAAACATTGAGGAAAAATTAGACACATAAATGCGTCTATCAATAACCAAACTAGTTGATTAATTTAGTTCCTAATGCTCGACATATGGCATCTTATGGAACTACCAACAAAGCCAAGGTAAATCGACTTAGTTGTAATGTGCTCAACATAAGACACACAACGGAGCCTTCACGGTAAAACATAATAAATGGATCAATGAAGATCGATACCGTGGACAACATACAAGGATCTATTTTATTTTCCATCATAACGACATAATAGACTTTATCCTTGTTGAACAAAAGATTTCATCATATTTTCCATCAAATACATGATTGCATAGGCATATCTTTTGTATATGTCAAAAGTCCATTCGTCCTTTCATCAATACGAATACCGATTCATGAACGACTTTACTTTTGACTGCAATATGGGACCTTCAAGTTCACGGACGTAAACTATACATATCCCATAAAAATATTGCAATATCACAAACCATTAAAATACTGCAATAAACATCATCCTCCAAATATTTTTAGAATTTAATACCAATAAACCTAAAAAATAATATAAGAAGATGAAAACAAAAATAGCTATGTGTAGTCACAATCATCGCTATTCAAAGCACTAGTTATTCTTCCAACTAATCCAAAAAGAAGACATCCTAGGCGACAATGCCTTTGAGAAATTCAGCATCATTCCCGAACTCCTTGTTGTCAACAACCATTGGAACATACGGTTTACGAAGATAGGAGTTTATATCAACGAATTGTCTTTGCTGATTATGTCGTACCAAGGATCTCTGAATTTCTAAGGACTTTGACACAAAAGCCTTTATTTCACGAATCTCCTTTCTTACTTCCTTCAACTCATCAAGAACATCGGAAAACTTCTGAGAGTTAGAAGGCATAGCCCTGGGATTTCTTGAATTCCTTCTTTTTCTTTTCAGGGACTTAGAAACAGAAGATTTTTGTTTTTCCTTGATTGAGGATTTAACAATCATGTTGACATCCTTTCCATCTGACATGGTGCTTTGAGAACAGTTATAAACAACTGGATTTGTGTGATTGAATCACCTAACTCAACAAGCAATCTTATATAGGATGTCAAAAAGGAAAAAGGAATGTAGGGTTCGAAACCTATTGACAGGTTTGTATACGCCCGACTCTAAAACCCTATAAAGAGTAGAATTGTCGATAATAACCCTTTATTTTATTTGATAGACAGAAAATAACAAATCTAAGAAAAGAAGGAAAAACTTTACTGAAGCCTGAATCAGCACTCAATCTTGTCTCTTTTCGATTAGGCACATGGGACAAGATTTTCCCAACAACACAATCAAGTTGTGTTGCGATGAACAACAATTTGTCCATCTTTTTTCTCAAGGGAGGAATCTTCAAACTTCTGTCTATAAAAATGATTCGACCATACTTTCTTTTCAAATGGTCTTACTCTATCTCTGGAAACTAACTTCTTAGACGAAGATAAGATCCTACATACCTTGGCTGTCTTCTGAGCAAGTTTCAGCTTCCTTGCTAATCGATCTGCTCTTCTTTGAAGTTTGTTGCGTGCCTTATTTGGTGCTTGTACTTGTAACACCTTGATAGTTCGTGTCTCTTCATTGAACAAAACGAGCACGTCAAACTTGGATAGTATTCAAGCATCTGAGATGTACAAGCAGCTAGACATACAGTAGATCCTGAAACATTACTGACAGGGTTTCCAGTTAGAGAATCTTCCAGTTTGATTAGGTTTCATTCTTCTCCGAAATATTGAGGTTGATATATGTATTGCTACAAGTATCAAAATCGATGTTTTCACCAAGGAGCCCTACACTTGATTTCCTATCTTTATCGGAATCATAGGTTTCAGACATTTCATCAAGTGTTATAGCTAGACCTTTGTCCCCAGTGTATTTTCTATGATTTGGGAATTCGTTAGAAAAATGGACAAAACCCTTACACTTAAAGCACTGAGGCATGTCCTCAACATCAGCCTCGTCAGCATCCCTGTTTTTAGGAGGTAAGCGACCGTGAGGTTTGTCTGATGACCTAGGTTTGTCTCTTGAAAACCGTTTACTTATCTTCAACAGAAGATCCCTAAACTGTCTTGTGATCAAGGAGACCGACTTGTCAAGGTCTTCATCTGAAAAATCATTCTCAGACTGATCATCCTCAGAGACATGAACACTTTTACCTTTGGCAAGTAATTTAGTGCTCTTCTGTGCTTTAAAGGCAACATCCTTACCGACTTTGGATGTATGCTCATGGTCAAAGATCTTTAGCTTCCCAACCAAGGTGTTTCTGGAAATATTATTGAGGTTATTCCCCTCAACGATCGCATGCTTCTTAGACTCGTATCTAGATGGCAGCGACCTGAGAATTTTCATCACAATGTCCATTTCAGGAATATTCTTACCCAATGCAAAAGATGCATTAACAATTTTATGCACTTTGTGATTAAACTCATCAAATGTTTCTTCATCTGCCATACGAAGGTTCTCCCAATTGGAATTAAGGTTTTGAAGCCTAGCTTCCTTTTCACTGGAGTTTCCTTCAAATACGGTTTCTAAGATATCCCAAGCATCTTTAGACCTAGTGTAATTAGACACATGGTGTTGAAGACTTGGGGCAATGGCATGTGTGATAGCATTTAACCCTTCAAAATTCTGCTTTGCAGCAAGAATCTCGGCAGCATTATATTCACCAATATTCTTGGGAACAGTTCCGTCTCTAGCTGCAACAACGGGAGCATCATAACCATTCACCACATATACCCATGATTGAAAATCACGCGATTGAAGAAAAGCTCGCATAGAAATTTTTCACCATAAGTAATTGGAGCCATCGAAAACTGGTGGTACGTTAATAGAGATAACACCTCTGTCCATAGAGTCAGATCGCTACAAACACGGATTTCTTAGGTCTTAAACGTGTTTGCCTGCTCTGATACCAATTGGAAAAGCGGGGGTCTAACAACACCACCCAATATTTCACTTAGCAATCTGTATGGACTAACTCCGAAATACTTTGCTAGAGAATCAACTAGACAGTCAGACTCAATCTAGATAAAAGTATCTCAAGGAGTTAATATCTCTCTCTTTATTTGATCTTTACTCAAGCTAAAAACAATAGAGAGTCTATATCAAATAAAAGGAATACTTGGACGGTACCAAAGACTAATGTCCAAGGATCAATCAATATCAATCAACAACCAAAGGTTGGATTTCTAATTGATGATCACGAACGCACAACCTGTATTATTTCAATTATATAAAATATAATGCGGAAAATAAATAACACAGACACCAGAAATTTTGTTAACGAGGAAACCGCAAAAGCAGAAAAACCCCGGGACCTAGTCCAGATTGAATACACATTGTATTAAGCCACTACAGACACTAGCCTACTGCAAACTAACTTCGGACTGGACTATAGTTGAACCCCAATCAGTATCCCACCGATCCAAGGTACATTTTTACTCCTACGCCTCTGATCCCAGCATGATACTGCGCACTTGATTCCCTTAGCTGATCTCACCCACAACCAAGAGTTGCTGTAACCCAAAATCACAGACTTGATAATAAACAGATCTGTCTCGCGCAGAAAAGTCTATCAAAGGATAAATCTGTCTCTCACAGATAAACCCTAGGTTTTGTTCCGTCTTTTGATATAAAATCAAGGTGAACATGATCCAATTGGTAATCCGCTCTTATATTCCCGAAGAACAGCTTAGATTAATCAATCACCTCTCTACAATCCTTCCTGACTACACAAGCGGATTGTCGAGGAATTATAAACAGTGAGACAAAGATTTTTGTGATTTCTTTATCTTGCCTATCGGAGAACTCTCACGATCTCAAGTCAATCAATCGATTGTACTCGTACGATAGAAGATGCAAGATCAGATCACACAACTACTATAAAGTAGTATCGGTCTGGCTTCACAATCCCAATGAAGTCTTTAAGTCGTTAACCTAATTTTAGAGAAAAAAATCAAAGGTTAATGGAGATCGACTCTAGCGGGCGCACTGGTAGCACACAGACGTGTGGGGATTAGTTTTGCACAATGCTAGATGTCTCATTTGTATAACCTTCAAATCAGGGTTTTGCCTTAGTTACAAAGCAATCCTTATTCACCGTTAGATGAAAACTTGATTTAGATTCAAGCTAATATTTCTCAACCGTTAGATCGAAAACTTATCTTGTCACACACACTTGGATAGACATTTACTAGGTTCGTGAAAATCATGCCCAAACGTGTACGTGTATGTTGGTTCAACATAGTAACCCAAAAGGTTAACCATATGAGCACTTCATATTAACCTTGTTCTTCTTCACCATAACTAGTTCAATTGACTCAAATTAACTAGTTAAATAGTTGTTCAATTGCTATGAGATCTTATGTAACTATACAAGACACAATTGAAACAAAGATGATTCGATTCGATTGAATCGGCTCATGAACATTATAGCCACGGTTTGCATAAAGCATTCCTTAGTAATTTAATGTTTCATGTTCAAAGCACATCTTTAGATCATAACCTCTTAAGTTCACAAACAAGTTCGCGGACCTAAGTCAATCGGTTGAGTTTTCCAAACTCAGCAGAAATTCTCGGAAAGAGAACTTCCGCCAGTTCACGGACTGGGTTCGCGGACTTAGCACACAAACGAGTTTTGGAAAATCCAGCAGAAATTCTCGGTCGAGAACTTCCGACAGTTCGCGGACTTGGCAAGCCAATTCCGCAATCCTCCTAATTTCTCTTGATCAACAAAGTTCGAAAACTTCGGTTCAAGGAATACATGGTTATGTAATCTAAACTCTTATTTCAGTCATTGAGACATTCTCAGAGGATGCTATGTAGCCGTTATTCACAGATCGATTCATGTCAGAGCAATTTTCAAAGTGATTGAAACTTTTCATGACTTTCGTCACCAGGTGAAGATAAACTTGATCAAAGCGAAACGCTTTACCAACACACAATTTCGAGATAAAATATAATCAATGAATGCTCAGCTCGAAACATCAAATGTGTATGATCTAGTCTATATAACATACTACTTTTGTCTCATAAGAAGTAGGAGATAGAAGGGATAGACTTTTGAGTGATAGATAAGTTCAAGTCTCCACATACCTTTTTGTTGATGAAGTTCCACGGTTCCTTGTATAGATCTTCGTCGTTGTATGATGAATCGCCATGAAGTTCTTGAGCTCAACTATATTTTTATATCCTATTCCGAGACTTAGGTATGTAGGATAGAAATGAAGACTTATAGTTTTGATCACTAACATTGACAAACATGCTTGAGATAGCAACGCATGCGAGGTTGACCGAGCTATGCTCTAACAAAAAGCATTCAATTTTCACCGTTAGATGAACTCCTGATTTAAGATTCAAGCTAAGTCTATTAAGCAATTAATCTCCACCGTTAGATGGTCTTAGCATGTTACACATAAATGAAATATACTTATATTTAGATACGGGTAACCGTACCTAAATGTGTATATTGGGTTGGCTCAATAACAGTTAACCGAAGTTAGCCATATGAACACTTTTGTCTTAAACATATTCATCTAACACTACTAGATCAAATATGATGATCAATCAATAATGATAGATAATCAAATGAATATAATTGTGTTTCTAATAAAGTTGTTCAAATGCGCACTATCTCATAGAAATATTCATGAACAAATTGAAACGAAATCGAATTGATTCGTAATCGTACAAAGCACTTATACAAGAATCAATTCATGAACATTAAGCCACGGTTTGCAAAGTTAACTCGCATTCCTTAAATCATAATTTTTTAGTTCATGAGTATGAGAATCATACATTACCGATTTTAGAATATAACCACTGTGTTCGCAAACTGGGTACGCGAACAACAGCTCCGGACTTTGACCTAGACAAGCCGTTCGCAAACCCGGTTCGCGAACAACCATTCCGGACCCAACTCAGGTAAACCCGTTCGCATACTAGGTATGCAAACAAGAGTTCTGTACCTTCTCAGGTAAATCCGTTCGCATACTAGGTACACAAACAAGTGTTTCGGGCCTGATCATCACAATACAGTTCGCATATTGGATATGCATACCGTGTTGTATCCAGACATGGGTAATCGTTCTAAACTCTCATTTCAATCATTTAAACATCCTTAGAAGATGATAATGGTAATCTCACATACCATTAGCTTCAAGTAATTTTCAAGTGATCGAATGATCAATACGAAACTTCCCCAGCTAACATCAAATGACTATCTCACACAAAGCATATAAGATGTTGAAGGTAATTTTCACATGATCATCTTTTGACTTATTATTTTGTTTCCAACAAATAAATTGTCTCCAACTAAACTCGTCAAGAATACGATGAACATAGGTAAAGAAAAAAAATCTTCCAACACATATTTCGACAAATAGATAAGCGACATAAACTCGGCTCGAAATATCAAATGTGTATAATGTAAAAGTGTATATAGCTATACGGCTTAGTCTCATTAGAAGATAGAATAGAATAGACTTCTGAATGATAGATAAGTTTTAGTCTCTACATACCTTTTGTTTATAAATTTCCTCCAAGCTCCTCAGTAGATCTTCTTCTTCAATTGGTGAACGTCGTGAAGTTTAAAGCTCAACTACACATTCTATCCTAATATGAGACATAGCTATAAGTTGACTAGAAATCAAGTATATAGTTTTGATCTACTAAACTTGACAAACAAGCTTGAGATAGCAACGCTTGCGAGTTTGACCGAGCAGTGCTCTTCACACACTACATATATATGGTTTACGAATTTTTATGTAAGGGGGAGTGGTTTTCATTATATGATGAAAGTATTGACTAAGGGGGAGTGATACATTTCATCATAGTATTATTTCAAAGTTGTGATGCAATTGGACTTTGATTCTATATAATAATACTATGACACTGTATAACAATGTTTGAGAACTTTCTTTTTCATATTTTTATGGCTATGGATCTTAAACAACAATGATGTTGAGTTGAACACATTCAGAATCGATGGAGAACTTGAAGTAACAAAGAATTCAAGGAAGTTGAAGAGCCAAGGAAATCAAGCATGATGGATCAGAAGTTACAAAGTTTATTTATTTTGTAATCCATATGTATTGATAGTTTTTTTATTAAAATTGACAAAGGGGAAGATTGTTAGAGCACTACTCGGTCGAACTCGCAAGCGTTTTTATTTCAATCTTGTTTGTCAAGTTTAGTTGATCAAAACTATATACTTGATTTCTAGTCTACTTATAGCTATGTCTCAGATTAGGATAGAAGTGTGTAGTTAATATTTAGACTTCATGGCGTTCACCAATTAAAGAAGAAGATCTACTGAAGAGCTTGGAGGAACTTCATCAACAAAAGGTATGTGGAGATTAAAACTTATCTATCACTCAGAAGCCTATTATATTATATCTTCTAAAGATACTAAGTCGTATTGATATATAAACTTTTACATTATAGACATTTGATATTTCGACTTGAGTTTATCTCGCTTATCTATTTCTCGAAATATGTGTTGGAAGCTTTTAGCTTCAGCTAAGTTCATCGTATTCTTGACGAGTTTAGTTGGAGACAATTTATTTGTTGGAAACTAAATACTAAGTCAAAAGATGATCATGTGAAAATTACTTTGAACATATTATATGATTTGTGTGAGACAATCATTTGATGTCAGCTTGGGAAGTTTCGTATGGATCGATTAATCACTTGAAAATTACTTGAAGCTAATGGTATGTGTAAGATTACCATAGTTGTCTTCCAAGGATGTTTCAATGATTAAATGAGAGTTTTAGAACAACTACCATGTCTGGATATATTACAGGTTGTATACTTTATATACTAACTATGTAAGTCTAGTTCAGGTCTGGAACTATTGTTCGCGAACTTTGTTTGTGAACTGGTTTATCTGTGAAAGGGTCCGGAGCTTTTATTCGCGTACCCTGTTTGCAAACGGGCTAGACAAGGCCAAGTACAGAACTGGTGTTCTCATACCTTGTTTGCGAATGGCTGGACAAAGCCAAAGTCCGGAACTCTTGTTCGCGTACTCAGTTTGCGAATAAAGTGGTTAAGTTCTAAAATCGGTAAAGTGTGATTTTCATACTCATGAACTCAGGTTCGTTTGCGAACTAAAGTCCATATAACTTTAATGTATTAAGGTATGTGAACTAGTTTTATAAACAGTGGCATTATGTTCATGAACTGGTTCTTGTATAAGTACTTTGTACAATTACAAACCAAACCGATTTGTCTTCAAATGGTTCATATACATATTCCTATAAGATGATGAACATTTGAAAAACTCTCTTGAAACACATTTAGATTCACGTGGTTATCTATAATGATTGATTGATCATCATATTTGGTCTAGAAGTGTTAGATGAATATGGCTAAGTTATAAGTGTTAATATGGCTAACTTCGGTTAATTATTATTGAGCCAACAAGTATAAACGTTTGGGTACGGTTCATCCATATCTAAATATAGGTATATTTCATTTGTGTGTATCAAGATAATACCGTATAACAATGCAGATTGATTGCTTAGTTTCTAAGAAGACTTAGCTTGAATCTCAAATCAGGAGTTCATCTAACGGTGAATATCAATTGCTTTGTTACTAATATATCTTAGCTTTGATTGTAAGTAACCATGATTTGAAAGGCTATATAAGGGAGAACTCTAGCATCTGGGAAACCTAATCCCGACACTTCCGTGTGTCCTAGTTGAAAACTAGAGCCGATTCTCCTTTAACCTAGGTATTTCAAAACCATTATTAGGTTAACAACTTAAAGACTTCATTTGGGATTCGTGAAGCTCGATCCAACCATTTTCTCTATAGTTGTGTATTATGATCTTACTTTTTTCTATCGTATTGAGTTTTTGTTAGAGCATAGCTCGGTTGAACTCACCAAGCGTTGGCATGTCAAGTTTGGTTGTCATATTTTAATATCAAAACTCATCTAGAGTCGCATGATTAAATACTAGAGTCAACTTCGTTTAGGTTAGACTATAAATTCTAGGAATGTTGAGACATACAAGTGTTATTCCGAAGACCTGAAGAATGTGAAGAAGTAACGAACTATAATGATGACATCATCCTTCCTCTTGAGGTTAGTAATATTGACTTGAACTGTTTCATTCCTAACGTATCTTTCAAGTCGTGCTATATTGTATAATACTCTAGTGATGTGACATGATCATAATTGTATGATCATAGTATTAGGAAATAAGACTACGAAGTATAACACCTATATTTTGAACTTCGTAGATATGGCATCGAGATAATCTTGTATATATTGTTATGATTATGTGAATGGGTTATGGTGAAGATTTCATCCTAGGAAATAATGTTTTACATTTGTATAAAGGAAGTACATTCATGAACTTGTTTCGTGAACCGAAAGGGAAATCATTAGGCTTATTGGTCCAACTATTCATTGCAAATCTTTGGATGACCAATATGTGTGAGATGGTAGAACCGATCTTAACATTATCTTGGTATAACTAATCACAATGCCTGACTTATGATTTGGTATGACTGGTTTTTATTAATCGGTGTAACCGATCCTAAGTAATCATCATGTGATGGTATGATCGATCCTTGTAATTGGTGTGACCGATCATGAGTATGTATAACCGATCCTTGTAATTGGTGTAATCGGTCCTGGTAACTGGTATAACCGGTCCTGGTAACTGGTATAACCGGTCCTGGTAACTGGTGTGACCGATCACAAGTAATACCATGTGTATATGGAACCGATCCTTGTAACTGGTGTAGCCGATCCTAGTGACTGGTGTTACCGATCACAAGTAATTCCATAATTAGGTATAATCGATCCTAGTGATTGGTAGAACCGATTGAACCCATGTATGTTATTTGGTATTTGATCAATCACATAGTAGTCTAGGAAAACATGTGAACCAATTCTAAACTTGTTTCGAAGTGTGGTATAATCGATTCCAAGAATGCAAATCCATGTAAATATGAAATAAGGATTTGCAGTGAAAAGATGTCAGCATACTTTGAACACGAACAATAACTCTTATCATTTATTGTTCAAAGATATTCCTTAGTACTCAAGGTGATCCTGTGCCGAAATAAATTGAGAATATTTTAATCAAGGTTTTTGGTTTTATATGCTTTAATTACCAGCAATTAGATGCATATCTCTAGAGAACAAAAATTAGTAATGTGCATTTACTAATTGGAAATTTTCTATTGAGAAATTTCAGAAATATTGGACAAGCATTTATTGGAATTATGAAAACCGAATTTTTCTATTCTTTACATATCTAGAGAATATTTTCGGTTCAAAAATTACTTGGTTCCCAAACATCTTTGGTCTATAAATACCTAAGTTTGCATTTCTAGCAAACTATCCTAAGAGCCAGGCAAACTTCAGTTCTTGTTGTTTCTGGTGGAACCGTCTATTCGGAGAGGAAACTATCCTAATTAGGTGAAATCTCTTACGACCGCTCATTTAAAGACTTATGTGGGATAAAGAAGCTCTACGAGTATCGTTGGTGGGAAACTAGATAATTGCAGTGTTATTAGTTTTCGATTGATTTGATTGACTAACAGTTGTTGAAACTTTGATTGCACCTAATTTGTTTATTCTTGGGAATCTTCACTTCTGATATAAGATTCACTCAAACTAGATCAAAGTATCGACGAGATCTTTAGAATTGTTGTTAGATCTAAAAACATCTTGTGACAATCCATTGTTAACAGGCTCCGTTCTGTGCATGATTGATCACAAGAGATTCAAGTGCTGTTGTGCAGATTATTGAAGATTAAAGAATATTTGAAGACGAAGAAGACTTCTTATTGGTTTTCGTATCTTGTGAATTGTGTGCACAAACCTTGATCGGTCGGGATCCAACTAGAATCAGATTTATTCGATTGATTAGTTGCGTGAGATCAACATTCTCAATATATCTTTTTGATGTTAGAGCACTGATCGGTCGAACTCAAATGCGTTGCTATCTAAATCATGTTTGTCAATGTTAGTGATCAAAACTATAAGTCTTGATTTCTAGCCTATTTATAGATGTTTCGAACTAGGACATAGTTTGTGTAGTTGAGCTTAGACTTCACGGCATTTATCACTTGAAGACGAAGAACTACTAAGGAGAGCTTGTGGAACTTCATCGACAAAAGGTAATTGGAGACTTAAACTTATCTATCACTTGGAAAGTCAATTTCTAATTTATATCCTATATTGAGACATAAGTCGTGTTACGATATAGTTTTCTTTATACACATTTGAGATTTAGAGCTGAGTATATCTCGCTTACATATTTCTCGAAATATGTGTTGGTAAGATTTCGCTTCGACCAAGTTCATTCTTATATCATGAGAAAATCACCGAGTAACATCTTACATGGTTTGTGTGATACAATCATTTGGTGTAAGACTTGGAATGTTTCGATAATGATTATTTCAATATCTTGAAAATTGCTTTGATGCTAATAGTGTGTGAAAACAGCTATTGTCATTATAGAAGAATGTTTCAATGATTGAAATAAAGAGTTTAGAATCTTGTAACCATCTTTGGATATAAGCATAGTGTGTTTGCACATTAGTATATAAGTTCAAAACCGGGAACCTAAAGTATGCATACTTGTGTGTATACAAAAAGGTTGTAGGAGACTGGGTAAGTATGCGTACCCGTACGCATACTGGCGGAAGTTCACGTCCGTGAAATTCTGTTGAGGTTGAAAACCAAAACCAAACTCATCCGGTTACCTAAAGTACGTGTACCCATACGCATACTGGCGGAAAGTTCACATCCGTGAATTTCTGCTGAGTTTGAAAACTAAACCAAACTCAAATCCGGTTACTTAAGTACGCATACCCGTACGCATACTTAAGTGGTTACCTTCTAAAATCGGTTGTACATGAACCTAAACATTTATCAATAAGGAATGCAATCTTTGCAAACCGTGGCTATAATGTTCATGTATTGATTTGAGTGAATCAAACCGATTTTGCTTCAACTGTGTTCTTGTATAAATCCATGAGAATATAACAATTGAAAAACTCTTTAATTAGTTTCATTTGAGTCATTTGAACTAGTTATGGTTAAGATGAATAAGATTGATACGAGATTAATCATATGGCTAACCTCGGTTAACTATTTGTGAACCAACATGGTGTACACGTTTGGGTACGGTTACATAAACCTAAATGAGGGTACATTTCATTTGTGTGTAACAAGCTAAGTTCGATCTAACGTTTGAAAGATATTAGCTTGGTTGAATCAGGTTTTTCATCTAACGGTGATTAGTGAATGGTTTGTTACCAAGGTAACTTAGATTGCAAACCCTGATTTGAAAACTATATAAAGGAGAACTCTAGCAACTGAGAAACCTAATCCCCACACCTCCTATGTGTTACTAGTTGCATAACTAGAGTCGATTCTCCTTTAACCTTAGGTTTCTTCTTGAGACCCTGTAGGTTAACGACTTGAAGACTTCATTGGGATTGTGAAGCCAGACCCAACTATTCTCTTTGTAGTTGCGTGATCTGATTTTGCTGTTTCTATCGTGATTGAGTGCAATTGTAAAATTGGCTTGAGATTTATATCTCCGATAGGCAAGATAGAAAAGTAGTCACAAACACCTTCGTCTTATCGTTTGTTATTCCACAATAACTTGTTTCGCTAGTCGATTAAGTTTATTGTGAGGTGATTGATAATACTAGGATTTTTTTCGGGAAAATAAGTCCGGTTTATCAATTGGTTCTTGTTCACCTTGATTTATCAAAAGACGAAACAAACACTCTTGGGTATTTCTGTCGGAGACAGATTTATTCAATCCTATAGACTTTTCTGTGTGAGACATATTTGTTTATCAAGTCTTCGACTTTGGGTCGTAGCAACTATTGGTTGTGGGTGAGATCAACTAAGGGAATCAAGTGCTTAGTATCCTGCTGGGATCAGAGACGTAAGGAGCGCAACTGTACCTTGAATCAGTGTGAGATTGATTTGGGTTCAACTACAGTCCAGTCCGAAGTTAATTGGTAGTAGGCTAGTGTCTGTAGCGGCTTAATACAATGTGACGTTCAATCTGGACTAGGTCCCGGGGTTTTTCTGCATTTGCGGTTTCCTCGTTAACAAAATTCTGGTGTCTGTGTTATTTCTTTTCCACATTATATTTTGTTATATAATTGAAATATCACAGGTTGTGCGTTAAGATCAATCAATTAGAATATCCAACCTTTGGTTGTTGATTTACATTGATTGACACTTGAACATTGGTCTTTGGTACCGTTCAAGTAATTCCTCTTATATTCAATCGGGCTCGCAGATTTCTATTTGTTGATTGCAGATTGAGTTAAAAGTTAGAGATATTAAACTCTTTGATATACTTTGTTCTAGATTGAGTCTGACTTTCTAGTTGATTCTCTAGGAAGTGTATTGGAGTAAGTCCTCTCATATTTCCAAACGAATTGTTGGTTGTGGTTGTTAGACCCTCGCATTTTCATTTGATATTTATTTTGATTGAGTGCGAATCTATATTTGACTATTTCAGTAGTTAAAGTTAGATTGATTTAACCAGACAAAGGAGTTTATTAGATTAAACGGAAGAGCCTTTGTCAACAACTCATCTATATCTTGTAGCAAAAATTGATTAGAGTGGTTACCAAACAGATTCTTCCTTTGTTGTTTAGAATAAGATCCAAAGGACTTGTTATTCATGTGCGTGACTCTAGAAGTCGAAGGCGCAGGGATACTGAAGGAACTAAGTATCTAGGGGTAGTCTTCTTAGTCTCAACTATACGAAGTTGGTTTAGATTTTGTATATCGGCTTAATTATGAGAGTATTCAAAACTGGACTAGGTCCGGGGTTTTTATGCATTTGTGGTTTCCTCCATAAAAAAATCTTGTTGTGCCATTTATTTTACTTTTCCACATTGTAATTGTTTTATTATAATTATAATTACACTTTACGTTAACTCTGTTATACTTGATAGTGATCCTATAGAGTTTGGATATTACCAAACCTATTATCAAGTAGCACACTTTGATTGTTGTATCATCTCGATCTTGTATCCATAGTCAATCACACAAGTTATCTTGTTGTCGTATTGTTTCGATCTCGTATTCATAGACGATCACACAAAGTGTGAATACCGAAGTTGTTGTATTGTATCGACTTTGTCCATAGACGATCACACTTGGTAAGTTGACTTATAGGTTGAAACAAAAATAATGTGGTGTATTTGGGTACCCTCATCTTTTCAGTTTTATCTTCCCTAAGATTTACTCGAGATTTATCTCCGATAGGTAAGATATAAAAAGTAATAAAAACAGTTCTTCATCTCAGACTCTTGTGGTTCTGCGATAACTTTTTATGTTAATCAGTTGGTTTATTGTGAGGTGACTGATATTTCTAGGCTGCTTTCAGGAGTATAAGTCTGGAGTATTAGTTGAGTTTCCTGTTCACCTTGGTTTATCTTAAGACGGAAACAACAACCAGAATAAACTTATTTATGTGAGGCATATTTGTTTATAAGTCGTCGACTTTGGGTCATAGCAACTCTTAGTTGTGTGTGAAATCAGCTAAGGAATCAAGTACGCAGAGTCCTGCTGGGATTCAAGAGGCGTTAGGAACGCGACTGTATCTTAATCGGTGTGAGCTTGGTTAGGTCTCAACTACATTCCATTCTGAAGTTAACTTGTAGTAGGATAGAGTCTGTAGCGGCTTAATACAGTGTGAGGCTAGAATGCGTGCTCCAGAAGAAGCGTGTGAGTCTTCTACCAAAATGACCAAGGTATGAAAGCATTTCTTTGAGAAGCTCAACTATCAAAACAGTTGAAGGAAAATAGGTAAAAAGATTTCAGCTATGGACATTATCGTTCTCCACATGTGCGCTGTGCTTTAAAAATAATTTCCAATGGTTATCTACCTTACTATGAGATATGATATTTGGAAATAAGTTCATGTAATGCTTTGAACTGTTAGCATAATAGAACATGAGGAATTAAGAGATAATGTGAAACTTGTATGCTATTAAGTGATAATGAATACATGTTAAATCATAATGTTGGTAGAATACTATAATTTGGTTATGCGGCGTGTGTTAAATGACACAATATCACAACATGTTGAGAAATCTTGATAATTGTGGGGGTGTAAAATAAAAATATTTATTTTAATCTCTCAAGAAGATTGTGCAAGGTGCATAACCTATTTTTGTTTTCTTGACCTGTATAGCTAAAAATGTGGGGGGTAGTGACTATTTCGCCTCCCAAACAAATCAAAAATTTGACCTAAGATTATGGATTGTGTATTCCTAACCTATCCTGAGCATGTTAATGCATATAAATTAATGGTCATAAGATTTGACATTGATAATATTGGTATGAACACTGTAACAGAATCTAGAGATGTTTTCGTTTTTTGAACATATTATTCCTTTGAGGATTGGACCTCAAAAAAGGTTCCATGACAGTCTCTTAGATATTCCTTCGACTAGGAAACATCGTCTCAAGATGTTGAGACTGAACTTAGTAGAAGTAAGAGAGTTAAAACTGAGACAAGTTTTAGCCCCTTCTATGTGACTCTTATGGTGGAGTCTGAACACTGAACCCACAAGGAAGTTAATATATCCTCCTGAGTAGTCATCAAAAGGAAACCTTGGTACAGATGGAACTGTAGAGAAATACAAAGCCAGAGTATAGCTAAAGGTTATAACCAAAAATAAAGATTAAATTTCTTTGACACTTATTCACCTGTCACTAAAATCACTTCCGTTTGGATGATGATTACTATTGCTTTTATTCATGATTTGAATATATACATCAGATGAATATTAAGACTGCAATTGAAAAATGGTGAGTTGAATGTGGAAATTTATATGTACCAACCTAAAGGTTTTTGTTGTGAGAACAAAGTATGCAAATTGATTAAATTTCTGTATAGTTTGAAATAAATACCTAAACAGAGGCATGAAAAATTTGATCATGTAATGATATCTGGTGGTTTAAGATTAATAAATCTGATAAATGTGTTTACATTAAATCTGTGAATCATGCTTATGTTATTGTATGCCTTCACGTTGATGATATTAGGCAGTAATATTAATTTTATTAATACCACCAAAAGCATGCTAAATGAGAATTTTGACATGAAAGACTTAGACCCTACCGATGTAATATCTTAGGGATAAAAATCAAAGAGACATCTGATGAAGTCTTAGTCGATTTCATTTTGTTGAAACTGTACTAAAGAAATTTAATCACGATGAGGCTAAACCTGCTTCTACTCCTTGTGACCCCACTTGTAGCTTTAGTCCCACCTGTACAAGTGTAGTAACATTTCTCAACTTTTGAGTATTTTTGCGTAATTAGTAGTCATATGTAATTGATTAATTGTATAAGACCTTGTATTGCTTGTGTTGTGAGTAGTTTGAGCAGGTACACTTGCAACCCTGGGCCAGATCACATGAATTCTCTCAACAGAGTTTTGTGCTACTTGAGAGGCACTTCAAACTTTTTCTTAAGTTTTGGAAAGAATCCTGCTGTGTTGGAAGGGTGTTGTGATTCCAACTGGATACATGACTCAAAGGGTCAAAATCCACAAGTGGGTATATCTTCATTCCTGAAGATGTGTCTGCATCGTGGAAGTTTTCCAAACAGACATGTATAACTCGATCTACCATGGAGTCTGAGTTTATAGCCTTGGAAAAAGCTGGAGAGGAAGCTGAATGTCTAAAAGCTTCTTTGGAAGGGATTCCACTCTGGCCCATGCCCGAGCCATTGATCTCGATCTACTGTGACAGTCAAGATGCTATGCACAAAGAACATTGTATACAAAAGAAAGTCTAGACATATACGAAGAATGCACGAGACGGTGAAACAATTACTCTCTACTGGTATTATCTCAACTTCGTAAGGTACAAAGATAATATTGCAGATCCTTTGATGAAAGGTTTATCTTGAGAGGTAGTTAGATCCACATCGAGGGGGATGGGACCTTAAGCTCATAAAATAAATCACTATGAAGAATACTCAACCTTGTGAATGGAGCTCCAAGATCGTGGTTCAATGAGACAACTAATTTATGGTGATATCGAGACAACACTATCTTTGTCCCTCTCTATGGTGTAACTGTGTGATAGTGCTACCTGCATGAGATGGGATGATCTATTGAGATCTTAATGGATTCGATGGCTTTGTTTAAAGCGGGGTGTGGAAGGACACTCTTGATGGACTCACCTATGTAGATGTCGGAAGTGGGGTCCGCTTCCTATGAGAAATTGAGTTGATTCTCTAGAGACATTCATCAATCCAGGATTTAGCCCACGCCCAAAACGGGAACAACCGCAAGAGCTTGGAAGCTTTCGTTGGAGACATCAAGTGTGTTTGTTATTTCTGAATTGCATTCATTTTTGGCGGTTCAAGACATTGTGTTCACCGTTACAACAAGCGGTTCAGGTAACATCTCACTAAGTTAAGGTTCAATTGTGACACCTTAGTCGAATTTTGATGTCTTCTGTTTTCTCGTGTTTTATCGATATGTTTTATATTCATGTGGGGGATTGTTTGAAAAACAATTTAGTTTTAAACAATTAAAACATTTAATGTAGTTTGACCCCTAAACCTTTTGCTCCCTAGTTATTTTTCAAAATGGATGTTTAAAACATAAGCCTCATCTTCATACGAGTTTACAAACATGAAGTACATGTTTTATTGTGTCACACATTCTTTGAGAATTTTTATTGATAATAACGAGTCTTCTCGTTTGTGACGACAACTGATTTTTGGAACTTTGTAAAAGAAATTGAAAAACATATTTCTGAACTAGAGAAAGAAAAATGCAATAAATCATTATCTTCATGCATGTTTTCTGTTTTATCAACTGACAAAAGCATTGCACACCTTTTCTACTCACTTTATTCTTCTTCTCGTGTTTGAACCCTTTTTCACGTTTTTCTTATCACTGTTTCGAGATTCACAAACGCTTTAATTGATAATATATGTTTATGTGAGAATCTTCTCACCTTTTTTGTTTTTCACATGCAAGATTATTTTTCTTGTTTTTGACGTTCAAAACACTAAATAAGAAAGCAACTTCTTTACCTTTGGAGAAGATAGAGAACAGAGAAACTAGAAAAACATAAAGAACATTTTATTTTTTTATTTTTTCTCCAAAACTATGGCTTCCGTTTTTTTTTTTAGAGAACAACTCAACTCATAACTCCTTGATTTTTAGTAGGAAAAAGAGAATATGAGAAAAAAAGAGAAACCAAGCTTTCTTCATCCATTTTTTTTCTCCATGAGTTTTTTTGTGCGAAACAAGGTGGTTTCACTAAGTTGTGTTTCACTGCCAAGTTCTTAGGGTGTTCTCTTGTTATTGTATGCTACAATGAGGAACGCTAACGATAGTTGTATCCTGGAGGCAACTCGCCAATGAAGCTATAACATCTCTCTGTTTAGAGGAGTAGCATGCGATATTGTCTTTTGGACAACGTATCTAATATGTGCCTCTATAATTTTTGTTCCGCATGCTACTCGACGTGATTCATCCACCAAGTTGCTGCAAATAGAGCTAACTATCACTTGTGCTTATTCAATTTATTTTCATTATTGTTGTTACTAACCCAACAAGAAATACTGAGCATTTTGAGTTGTTGAACTTTGGCTGTCAATATAGGTAGCTCTTGTCTAATATTTATTTGGATAAGAGTTTAAGATAGATTTTTGAAGAAATTCTTCTACTATTGAATTATATTATTTATATAACTATGTTGCTTTTATTTTAAGTACAATTAATATTCGACATTTCCCTATGCCTTCAAATGTGATTAGTTGTTTTCAACAAGAATGTGCATGTTCATGTTTTTTTACTTCACTGATTAGGAAACCAATGAATACATAATTGCATATTGACCTCTCTTCGGAAAACATGACTTGAGGTATTGATGTTGCACCTGCCTATTATAGTGGAGTTGCAGCTTTGCTCAAAGATATCCTACAAGATCTCCTTCACCACAAGAACCTTAGCTCCTGGTGATGGAGGTTGGTTCTATGTTGTGTTCGCCTCGCCTAGCGCCTAGGAGAGGCAAGCTCCAAGCCCTCGGGCAATTCTATCCTTGTAAGCCGGTTTTCGAGGTTAGTTAGGCCCGAGAATTCCTAACATGGTATCAGGGCAGGCTATTTGTGTCGAGTCAATTGACCGCACCTTTACTCCGTGTCACCTGATTTATTGTCCACGTGTTAGACCCAACGAGGCTACACGTGAGGGGGCGTGTTGAGATTATTAGTTCCACGTTATCTGGTTTATCTAAGATCCTGCGGTTTATAATCCTTAGGGCCTCTCCACTCATTGCCAATTGGTTTTGAGTTGGATGCCCATATCCTAACAAGTTGATCATGTGATTGACACATGTCCATACATGTGGCAGTATATTTGTGATGGATGCTGATCCATTCTAGCTAATCTGAATTAGCTAGAATAATCTGGATACTTCAAGTCGTTGGGTCAGCCACTTTTATGTGGACCGGACTTGCAACAGTATCACAAATTTTAATTTTAACTTTGATCTGTATAACCATATTTTCCCCCACACTAGACATAAATTACAAGATAACCAAAATCTTTCTAACTAAAATTCGAAAACAAGTGGGGTCCACAGACCCCACTTGTCCCACCATTCCTCCGTCACTGCCTAGAACGTATTAACCGAGCGATGGTTGTTGAATTAGCTAGACTAATCTGGATACTACAAGTCGGTGGGTTAGCCACTTTTGTGTGGACCGGACTTGCAACAGTATCACAAATTTTCAGTTTTACTTTGATCTGTATAACCATATTTCCCCTCACACTAGACATAAATTACAAAATAACCAAAATCTTTCTAACTGTTATAAACGGAAGTTTATTTGGTAGATGCTCACATTAGTGGGACCCCATTATTTGGGCACCAAGTATGTAAACTCTATAAATAGAGTCCCAAAATTTTCTAAACACACACACATGAATAAGAAATTTCTCTTTTTTGCTTCCTTTACTTTGTGTCTTCTTCTCCTATTATTCTATATCATAATACGTCATTAACAACGTAGCTCTAACCTCTGAGTCGTAAAGAGTTTAGTTTCTTTTTATTGTTTTTCATTGTTGGTTTGTCTTCATATTCCGACAATATGATCACGAGTAGTATAAACTAATTATATTTATCACGTGATCGAGCATAGTCTTAATCTTCGTTATTCTTTGATTCCATGATATTATGTCATTTATATATTATGGTTGGAACTCGTAAAGTTCAAACCCATCAGATACCTAATCTATTACCGATTTGAAAGTTCTTTAAGGTATGAAAGAGATTTATATCATTCTATCATGAACGCTGAAAAAGCGGGGGTCTAACAACACCACCCAATATTTCTCTTAGCAATCTGTATGGACTAACTCTGAAATACTTTGCTAGAGAACCAACTATACAGTCAGACTTAATCCAGATAAAAGTATCTCAAGGAGTTAATATCTCTCTCTTGATTTTATTTTTACTCAAGCTAAAATCAATGACTAATCTTTATCAAATACAAGGAATAACTTGGACGGTACCAAAGACCAATGTCCAAGGATCAATCAATATCAATCAACAACCAAAGGTTGGATTTCCAATTGATGATCACAAACGCACAACCTGTATTATTTCAATTATATAAAATATAATGCGGAAAAGAAATAACACATACACCAGAAATTTTGTTAACGAGGAAACCGCAAATGCAGAAAAACCCCGGGACCTAGTCCAGATTGAATACACACTGTACTAAGCCTCTACAGACATTAACCTACTCCAAGCTAACTTCGGACTGGACTATAGTTGAACCCCAATCAATCTCCCACCGATCCAAGGTACAATTGTACTCCTATGCCTCTGATCCCAGCAGGATACTGCGCACTTGATTCCCTTAGCTGATCTCACCCACAACCAAGAGTTGCTGCAACCCAAAATCGCAGACTTGATAATAAACAAATCTGTCTCACACAGAAAAGTCTATCAAAGGATAAATCTGTGTCCCACAGATAAACCCTAGGTTTTGTTCTGTCTTAAGATATAAAATCAAGGTGAACAAGAACCAATTGATAATCCGGTCTTATATTCCCGAAGAACATCCTAGATTAATCAATCACCTCTCTATAATCCTTCCTGATTACACAGGCGGTTTGTCGAGGAATCACAAATAGTGAGACGAAGATGTTTGTGACTTCTTTATCTTGCCTATCAGAGAACTCTCACGATCTCAAGCCAATAAAAGATTGTACTCGTACGATAGAAGATGCAAGATCAGATCACACAACTACGATAAAAGTAGTATCGGTCTGGCTTCACAATCCCAATGAAGTCTTTAAGTCGTTAACCTGGTTGTAGAGAAGAAAACCAAAGTTTAAAGAAGAATCGACTCTAGCGAGCGCACTAGTATCACACATACATGTGGGGATTAGTTTTGCACAATGCTAGATGTCTCCTTTATATAGTCTTCAAATCAGGGTTTTGCCTTAGTTACAAAGCAATCCATATTCACCGTTAGATGAAAACCTGATTTAGATTCAAGGTAATATTTCTCAACCGTTAGATCGAAAACTTAGCTTGTCACACACACTTGGGTAGACGTTTACTGGGTTTGTGAAAACCATGCCCAAATGTGTACGTGTATGTTGGTTCAACATAGTAACCCAAAAAGTTAACCATATGAGCATTTCATATTAACCTTGTTCTTCTTCACCATAACTAGTTCAATTGACTCAAATGAACTAGTTAGAGAGTTGTTCAATTGCTATGAGATCTTATGTAACTACACAAGACATAATTGAAACAAAGATGATTTGATTCGATTGAATCGGATCATGAACTTTATAGCCACGGTTTTTTCATAAAGCATTCCTTAGTAATTTAAGTTTCTTGTTCAGAGCACATCTTTAGATCATAACCTCTTAAGCTCACAAACAAGTTCGCGGACTTAAGAAAACCGATTGAGTTTTCCGAACTCAGCAGAAATTCTCGGAAAGAGAACTTCCGCCAGTTCGCGGACTTAGCACGCAAAAGAGTTTTTGCAAAATCCCAGCAGAAATTCTCGGTACAAGAACAGTTCGCGGACTGAGTTCGCGGACTTGGCAAAGCCAATTCCTCCAGTTTCTCTCAATCAACAAAGTTCGAAAACTTCGGATTAAGGAATACATGGTTATGTAATCTAAACTCTCATTCCAATCATTGAGACATTCTCAGAGGATGTTATATAGCCGTTATTCACAGACCGTTTCGCGTCAGAGCAATTCTCAAAGTAATTGAAACATTTCATGACTTTCGTCACTAGGTGAAGATAAACTTGATCAAAGCGAAACGCTTTACCAACACATGATTTCGAGATATAGATAGGCGAGATATACTCGGATCGAAATATCAAATGTGTATGATCCAGTCTATATAGCATACGACTTTTGTCTCATAAGAAGTAGGAGATAGAAGAGATATACTTTTGAGTGATAGATAAGTTCAAGTCTCCACATACGTTTTTGTTGATGAAGTTCCACGGTTCCTTGAGTAGATCTTCGTCGTTGTATGATGAATCGCCAAGAAGTCCTTGATCTCAACTACACTTTTCTATCCTAGTCCGAGACTTAGCTATGTAGGCTAGAAATCAAGACTTATAGTTTTGATCACTAACATTGACAAACATGCTTGAGATAGCAACGCATGCGAGGTCGACCGAGATATGTTCTAACAAACGCAACTGCTATTGTACTATTTATGCGTCGGCTTTTCTCGGTCTCTTGGTTATTTTTTTAATCACCAACAGTAGTGCATAAAAATGCTTTTCACACCGTCTAATGAGTTGTTTGATTGTATGATATTTGCTCAATCTTTTTGATGATTTCCTATACATATTCAACATGAAACAAAACTTTGCAATCTTTGTTATTTGTTCAATATTCTCTATGAGTTTTCTTTACCTAATAATCATATAATAACTGGATGGTGGAGCCTAATACTGATCTTTTTATCTTTGGTTTTCCTTTTATCTTTTCACGTACTTGAACGGTGCAAATCCATACGGCTTGGTTAACTAGCCATGGTTACTCATACCCAAGGATGAATCAAATTAACCCACATCTATCGGCCACTAGGAGATCAACGTATTACGGTGAAATATATACACTTTGTTCATAGAGGCACGCCAGCTGTTGGTATTATCAGATTCACATCAGGAATCCCTTAATCAAGTCGTAAGAAATTTTCAAAGTTGATCCATGGTACGTAAGCTATGATAATTATGTCCAGTAAGTTTGTTTTTTTTCCTTCTCTATTTTGTTATAAGAAAAAAAGAAAAGAAAAATCCATCGTAAGATGATTTATAGTTTCTATACCTCTAATGAAACTATAATTACCAAAACTTTTTTTTGGTGTTATCGCATATTTGGTTACTTTTACGGTAACTAATTAAGATTCACATGCATGGTTCATAAACCTCCATCCAATTAAGTTTGGTATCTTCGTCCATTCAATGAAGATTGTTAGAGCATTGCTCGGTCGAACTCACATGCGTTGCTATCTCAAGCATGTTTGTCAATGTTAGTGATCAAAACTATAAGTCTTGATTTATAGCCTATATAGCTAAAGGTCTCGGACTAGGATAGAAAGTGTAGTTGAGCTCAAGACTCCATGGCAATTATCATACAAGACGAAGGACTACTCAAGGAACCGGTGGAACTTCATCGACTAAAAGGTATGTGGAGACTTGAACTTATCTGTCACTCAAAAGTCTATTTACTCTATCTCCTACTCTTGAGACAAAAGTCGTTTTGATATATAGACTTTGTTTATACACATATGCTATTTCGAGCCGACTTTATCTCGCCTATCTATTTCTCGAAATATGTGTTGGTAAGCTTTCGCTTTAGCCAAATTCATCTTTACCTAGTGACGAATGTCATGTTATGTTTCAGTCACTTTGAAAATTGCTCTGACGAAAAATGGTCTGAATAACAGCTATATAACGTCATCTGAGAATGTTTCAATGATTGAAATGAGAGTTTAGATTACATAACCATTGGTAGGATATAAGCATTGTTGTGGAAACACATATATGTATAAGTCCTTATTCCTTGAACCGAAGTTTGCGAACTTTGTTGATCAAGAGAAACGGAATGTGGTATGAGCCAAGTCCGCGAACTGGCGGAAGTTCTCGTCCCGAGAATTTCTGCTAGAGTTTGTGAACGCCTTCCGTGAGCTTAAGTCCGCGAACCCAGTCCGCGAACTTGAGTAAGTTATATCTAAAATCGTTTGTTCTTGAACTCATGTTTATATAAACTAAAGAATGCTTTTGCAAACCGTGTCTATAAAGTTCATGAACCGATTCGAGTGAATCAAACCGTTTTTGCTTCGATTGTGTCTTGTGTAGTTACATAAGATCTAAGCAATTGAACAACTCTATAACTAGTTCATTTGAGTCATTTGAACTAGTTATGGTAAAGAATAATATGGTGGATATGAAAATGATCATATGGCTAACCATTTGGTTAACTATTATTGAACCAACAAATGTTAATGTTTGGGAACGGTTACATAAACCCAAAATTGGACATTTCGTTTGTGTGTAACAAGCTAAGTTTTTGATCCAACGGTTGAGAAATATTAGCTTGAATCTAATAAAGTTTCCATCTAACGGTGAATATTAAATACTTTGTTACCAAGCTAACATTGATTGCAAAACCTGATTTGAAAGGCTATATAAGGGAGAACTCTAGCAATTGGGAAACCTAATCCCCACACCTTACGTGTGATAATAGTTGCATAATCTAGAGTCGATTCTCCTTTAACCTTTGGTTTCTTCTTCTAAACCAGGTTAACGACTTAAAGACTTCATTGGGATTGTGAAGCCAGACCGATACTACTTTTCTTGTAGTTGTGTGATCTGATCTTGCTGATTCTATCGTTTTGAGTACAATTGTAATAATTGGCTTGAGATTTATATCTCCGATAGGCAAGATAGAAAAGTAATCACAAACGTCTTCGTCTCATCGTTTGTGATTCCACAATATCTTTTTCGCTGCGTCGATTAAGATTATTGTGAGGTGATTGATAATACTAGGTTGTTCTTCGGGAATATAAGTCTAGTTTATCAATTGGTTCATGTTCACCTTGATTTATCAAAATACGGAACAAAACTCGTAGGTATATTCGTGGGAGACGGATTTTTAAATTACCGTAGACTTTTCTGTGTGATACATATTTGTTTATTAAAGTCTTCGACTTTGGGTCGTAGCAACTCTTAGTTGTGGGTGAGATCAGCTAAGGGAATCAAGTACGTAGCATCCTGCTGGGATCAGAGGCGTAGGAGCATAACTGTACCTTGGATCAGTGTGAGATTGATTGGGGTTCAACTACATTCCAGACCGAAGTTAGTTTGGAGTAGGCTAGTGCCTGTAGTAACTTAATACAATGTGTGTTCAATATGGACTAGGTCCCGGGGTTTTTCTGCATTTGCGGTTTCCTCGTTAACAAAATTCTGGTGTCTGTGTTATTTCTATTCCACATTATATTTGTTTATATAATTGAAATATCACAGATTGTGCGTTGATCAATCAATTAGAATATCCGACCTTTTGGTTGTTGATTTAAATTGATTGACACTTGGATATTGGTCTTTGGTACCATCCAAGTTATCTATCTAGTATTTGATAAAGACTCGCAGATTTCTATTTGCTTGAGTATATATCAAGTCGAGAGATTGAGATATAAACTCTTTGATATACTTTTTATTTATATTCAGTCTGACTGTCTAGTTGATTCTCTATAAAGTATATTGGAGTTTGTCCATACAGATTGCTAAGCGAAATATTGGGTGTGATTGTTATACCCCCACTTTTTCAATTGGTATCAGAGCAGGCAAACACGTTTTCAAGACCTTACAAGTCTGTGTTTGTAGCGATCTGACTCTATGGACAGAAGCGCTATCTCAATAAATGCGCCACCAGATCTAGGGATTACAGAATTTTCTTCCATGTCTGATTTATTCAAATCTGTAGAAGAAATTTTGTCCGAACCTCCACCAGGTTAAAAATCTCTTGAAGTCTTTTCTGAAATTGAAAAGAAACTTGAAAGCCTATCATCTGATGTTGATAGATATCTCCAGAATGAACAAGAATCTCTTGACATGCTAAATTAAGTTATGAGGAATAATATTCATGTTGAAATTGACATTGATTTACTAATCAGTGAGAGCAGTGCTCCTCCTCTGGGTAATTCATCTAATTGTAACAAACTAAATGAACTACAAGAGGAGTTTAACTCTCAGACATCTGAGTATATCACTTCAAAACATGAATCAACTCATGATACTTCCCATCAAGATAGTAGTATTGTTTTCTTTCATAAAGAAGCTAGGACGTCTCTCCAGAGAGTTTCCCTTCACAATACTAAAAACTATCTGCAGAAACTGTTCATTGTAAGATGTAAAATGAGAAATCATAAACACATGTTTTTCTACGTTTTCTACATAACTTTTGAAAATCTTGTAAAAAAAGTTTCTTGGATATCTCTCAATACTATGAGTTGCAAAAATTGCTGGAAAGAAGCTCTTTCTTGGTGTTATGCTGTGCGAGAATAATTTCTGTTCTATAAAAAAATTATTAACAAATAAGTGTTGAGCTTTTTCTCTCTGTTTGTGCCAAACAAACCCTTGACTTGCACATGTGTGGTTCGCATACTTCAAACCAAAACCGTTTCATGAGCTAATCCAGTTCTCGAATGTGTCAGCTTGGGTCACTTAACATTAAAAATGGAAAAGAATTTCTTCTTCGTTCTTCTCACCTTCTCCTTTCTCAGTACGGGAACTCGAAGAGAAAAACCAACAGTTCGCAAACTTCGTCGCCCATCCCACTTGAAGCTATTTCTCAATCTTCTTGCAAGGTGTTTGCATCATTGGAATCAGGAGAAAACAGTGCACCTTGGGTTGTAAACGGTTCTTTCTATTGAATCCCTCTTTTTGTTTCACAATTAGCATCAGTTCGTAAACCAGGTAAGCTTCTCAACTACATTTGTTGTTTACCCATGGAGCATAGAAGAACTAGACACATAGGGAGCTCGAGCCGTCAAACTAGGGATGGATCTTTTTATGATCCAAGCTTTTGTGCTAGGTTCGTTAACCCTGCATCTCGCAACCTTTACTCAATCTATAAGAACAAAACACCCATTCGTGAAAGGTTCTTTGACCCATCTAAAATTCAGGTTCCTGGGTTGACTGATTTTTTCAGACATCACTCCTGGGGTATCATTCATAGACCTTTAGGTACTGTTCACACTGAGATGGTTGCCCAGTTTTATGCAAATATTCATGGGGAAAATACTGCTGACTTCTCCTTCAAAACCATAGTAGGAGATACTGTTATTACTGTGGATAGGTCGGTTATCTCATATTTTCTTAGTGTGCCTATTGGGGGTACTAGTTTCCTCCACCCGAGCATGGGAGACTGTCTTTAGAAGTTCTCTCTGAGAGGCTGTTTGATAAAGACCTTTCACGTAATGATGGAAAAGTTTACGTAAGAGGAGCAAGTCTACATCTCAAGTTTTTTGCTAAACTCATTGTGGAAAACATGATGCCGAGTACGTGCGACAACAACTCTTGGACCAGGGATCTTACTGAGTTCATCTACCTTGTTGTTGAGAGAAGACAACTTGATTTCTGTGGAATTATTATTAATTCAATGATAAGTGTTAGACATAACACAGGAAAGACACCAGGTTTCCCTTGTCTCATTTCAAGAATTTGTGCTAACTCTAATATTCCTGTTATCGGTTCTGACCTTGGAGGAACAGCTGTGTTATGTATGTCCAACATTGAGAAAATGAGGCGCTCTACAGTCAGGGTAGCCCCAAGAGCTCCTAGGACTCCAACTGCTGAAGAACTGACTCGCCTTCGAGAGGAACTTGCTGAACTACGGGAGGAAAATGTGGTTCTTAGAGAGCAAGTATACTTTTATGGGTTGTTCCAGAGTTGCTGGAGAAATTCTATGAGATTGAAAGAGATCATTATGGATGGAGTGACTGATATCTAGTATCGTTAATTCTGTTTTTGTATTATCTGTTTAAACTTCTCTTGCTGGATTTAAATTTTATGTCCTTGTGATGTAATAACCTTTTATGGAACAATAGTCTTGGATGATTATGTCTTTCAATTAAAAATACTATTTGTGTTGAATCCACAAGAAGTACAGATTACCTTGTCAAAAGTAAAGTCTTTCGTAAGTCGATATTTGTATATTGATAAAAGAATGAATAGACTTTTGACAAATACAAAAGTTAAGCCTATATTGTGAATTATTGATGGAAGATAGGTTAAAATATTTTGTTTCCAAGGATTATGTCTATTGTATGTCATGGTGCAAATAGTGATGGAAAATAGAATGAATCCTTGTGTATTCCGCAGTAATTGATCTCCCTGATACATATTTTATGTATTACTGTGAGGCTCCGTAAAGTGTCTTATGTTGAGCATTAAACAACCAAGTTGATTATTTTTTGATTAGCTATGTTGTTGTTCCGTAAGGTACTTTATGTCGAGCATATTCAACTAAATTAATCATCTTGTTTGGTTATTTAGTTGTTGCTCCATAAGTTTACTTATGACGAGCATGACCAATTAAATTGATTACCTTTGTGATTAGTTTGGTTGTGTATTTCAATTAGATTAATTATGGAATTTCTTGTGATTAATCTAATTGTATATTTTTAAGTCCCCATAAGTTCACTTATATTTGAGCATTTTATTTTTTTGGTTAAATTAATCATGGGTTCTCTTATGGTTAGTTTAATTGAATATTTTGGATTCAAATTCATACTTGTATGTGATTTGTTATGTCCAAAGAAATACTTCTTTTCTTTGGAAATTAAGGTCGCTCTTGTTGTTCTTTCGGGAATGACATTATATGGGGGAGAGTTCTTTTTGAACTTGCACCTAATTGCCAAATCTTTGTGGGGAGTGCGGCTGTGGAATATTATAGTGGTTATCTTGTATCTTTAAACTCCTTGATGAATGCATTTAGCTTCGGCTTTATGATTGCATCTAAACAAGATGATATACTTTTGCTTTCTTTTGGTCAAGAAATGTCTCTTACGGAAATTTCATTAGGATCCCGTTCTTGTACCTTTGCCAATTTTATTGACAAAAAGGCGGAGAAGTTCACACTACAAATACATATGGTTTTCGAATAATTATGTAAGGGGGAGTGGTTTCCATGTGAGATGGAGTATTGACTAAGGGGGAGTGATACATATCACCATAGTATTATTGTTAAAGTTGCGATACAATTGAACTTTGACGCTGTATAATGATACTATGACACTGTATAACAATAATTGAGAATTATTGTTTTCTTATTGTTATAGCTACGGATTTTCAACAACGATGATGCTAAACTTACAACCTTAGGGATCATTGGAGTACTTGGAAGTGACGAAGATTTCGAGTAATTTTGAAGATTAGACATGTGGAATAGGAGCTACAAAAGTTAATTTATTTATTTTTTGTATTCCATATGTATTAATAGTTTTGTCACTAAAATTGACAAAGGGGGAGATTGTTAGAGCATTGCTCGGTCGAACTCGCATGCGTTGCTATCTCAAGCATGTTTGTCAATGTTAGTGATCAAAACTATAAGTCTTTATTTCTAGCCTATATAGCTAAAGGTCTCAGACTAGGATAAAAAGTGTAGTTGAGCTCAAGACTCCATGGAAATCATCATACAAGACGAAGGACTACTCAAGGAACCGGTGGAACTTCATCGACTAAAAGGTATGTGGAGACTTGAAATTATCTGTCACTCAAAAGTCTGTTTACTCTATCTCCTACTCTTGAGACAAAAGTCGTTTTGATATATAGACTTTGTTTATGCACATCTGCTATTTCGAGCCGAGTTTATCTCGCCTATCTATTTCTCAAAATATGTGTTGGTAAGCTTTCGCTTTAGCCAAATTCATCTTTACCTAGTGACGAATGTCATGTTATGTTTCAGTCACTTTGAAAATTGCTCTGACGAAAAATGGTCTGTGAATAACGGCTATATAACGTCCTCTGAGAATCTTTCAATGATTGAAATGAGAGTTTAGATTACATAACCATTGGTAGGATATAAGCATTGTTGTGGAAACACATATATGTATAAGTCCTTATTCCTTGAACCAAAGTTTGCGAACTTTGTTGATCAAGATAAACGGAATGTGGCGTGAGCCAAGTACGCGAACTGGCGGAAGTTCTCGTCCCGAGAATTTCTGCTGGAGTTTGTGAACTCCTTCCATGAGCTTAAGTCCGCGAACCCAGTCCGCGAACTTGAGTATGTTATATCTAAAATCTGTTGTTCTTGAACTCATGTTTATATAAACTAAGGAATGCTTTTGCAAACCGTGGCTATAAAGTTCATGAACCGATTCGAGTGAATCAAACTGTTTTTGCTTCGATTGTGTCTTGTGTAGTTACATAAGATCTAAGCAATTGAACAACTCTATAACTAGTTCATTTGAGTCATTTGAACTAGTTATGGTGAAGAAGAATATGGTGGATATGAAAGTGATCATATGGCTAACCATTTGGTTAACTATTGTTGAACCAACAAATGTTAATGTTTGGGAACAGTTACATAAACCAAAAATTGGACATTTCATTTGTGTGTAACAAGCTAGGTTTTCGATCCAACGGTTGAGAAATATTAGCTTGAATCTAATCAGGTTTTCATCTAATGGTGAATATTGAATGCTTTGTTACCAAGCTAACATTGATTGCAAACCCTGATTTGAAAGACTATATAAAGGAGAACTTTAGCAATTGGGAAACCTAATCCCCACACCTTACGTGTGATACTAGTTGCATAATCTAGAGTCGATTCTCCTTTAACCTTTGGTTTCTTCTTCTAAACCAGGTTAACGACTTAAAGACTTCATTGGGATTGTGAAGCCAGACCGATACTACTTTTCTTGTAGTTGTGTGATCTGATCTTGCTGATTCTATCGTTTTGAGTACAATTGTAATAATTTTCTTGAGATTTATATCTCCGATAGGCAAGATAGAAAAGTAATCACAAACGTCTTCATCTCATCGTTTGTGATTCCACAATATATTTTTCGCTGCGTCGATTAAGATTATTGTGAGGTGATTGATAATACTAGGTTGTTCTTCGGGAATATAAGTCTAGTTTATCAATTGGTTCCTGTTCACCTTGATTTATCAAAATACGGAACAAAACTCGTAGGTATATTCGTGGGAGACGAATTTATCTATTACCGTAGACTTTTCTGTGTGATATAGATTTGTTTATTAAAGTCTTCGACTTTGGGTCCTAGCAACTCTTAGTTGTGGGTGAGATCAGCTAAGGGAATCAAGTATGTAGCATCCTGCTGGGATCAGAGACGTAGGATCATAATTGTACCTTGGATCAGTGTGAGATTGATTGGGGTTCAACTACAGTCCAGACCGAAGTTAGTTTGGAGTAGGCTAGTATCTGTAGCGGCTTAATATAGTGTGTGTTCAATCTGGACTAGGTCCCGAGGTTTTTCTGCATTTGCGGTTTCCTCGTTAACAAAATTCTGGTGTCTGTGTCATTTCTATTTTATATAATTTGAAATATCACAGGTTGTGCGTTGATCAATCAATTAGAATATCCGACCTTTTGGTTGTTGATTTAAATTGATTGACACTTGGATATTGGTCTTTGGTACCATCCAAGTTATCTCTCTATTATTTGATAAAGACTCGCATATTTCTATTTGCTTGAGTATATATCAAATTGAGAGATTGAGATATAAAATCTTTGATATACTTTTTATCTAGATTGAGTCTGACTATCTAGTTGATTCTCTAGAAAGTATATTGGAGTTTGTCCACACAGATTGCTAAGCGAAATATTGCGTATGGTTGTTATACCCCCAATTTTTCAAAGATCATGTGATTTTTATAGTCGGTTTCTTTTTTTGTTTTTACAAGAAACCATTTATCAACCACGAAGTGGATATTCCATGTGCAATGACTAAGTGGACAATTTTTTTCATCTTTTTGTTGATGCAATTTTGGTGTATCGCATATACCAACCGGTATCGGTTTTCTCCATCAATTTTATTGAAGGAGATATTAAAAATTGGGCATTCTAAGAAATTTTAGCCAATATTTTTTTTTCGGAGTTTGACGATAATTGTTTAAACAAATCTTTACCAATCATAGTTTTATTTTTCTACTAATAAACCATTGGTTTCCATTTATTACGGGTAACCGTGAATTCCTTAAGAACGAAAATGATCTCTTTATTTCTTAATAAGAATCATATAAGCCAATTGATTTGGTTTTTCCCAATCGATCCTAAAAGGAGTATATAAAGTATCGTTATTTTGATATTAACAATTGCAAACACCAAGAGGAATTGCAAGGTTGCTAATAGGGGGACCGGTTTGCTTGGGGGTGTACCAAAATACAAATAAGACAAAACAACATTTGCCAACCCCAAGTAAATTGGTACCCCCAATAGCAGCCTTGAGGAATTGCTACATTCTTAAGGGATATTGAGTATTTTTTTCTTCCTCATGGTAAATCTCCAAATTTTAAAATAGTTCCAATTGTAGTTGGAATTGGACACTAAAGATCAAAGAGTGCGGACCCAGCTTGTTATCCCATCTTACTAGTCTTTGTAATGACTATATTAATCTTAAAATTAATTTATTTTGATGAAATAAAGTGTCCATAATTTCACTCTTAGGTGAATGGATATCTCGTCGACCTTGCAGGTCATTGGAGATTTGGTTGCATATTTTATATGCTATTACTGTTAAAATCCATGGTTGATGTTATATTTGTATGTCAAGTAGTAGACTACAATTTTTTAGGACAAATTTATTTTATGGCTTTTAAAGTCATTCTCTACTGTCCAACTGGTATTGTTAAAATCCTGGTGTTATTACGAGTATATGTACTCGATTTAATCGGATAATACTCTGCGAATTTGTTTTCGTATATGAGATGATTATATTTCCGCCATACTCAGGGGGAGACTATACATTACCAGACGTTTCTCTCCCGTTTTGATCAAATCGAAAAAGGTTGTCTACTAGGCGTGAAAATATCTCATATAGCTTTTATATAAGCTTATGTCGTTTGATAAAGAAAATTCAATCACATATAGCAAGCAAGTAGCATTTTTATATAGGCTACAAATATGCTCCAACAGAGTCTATGATAATACGATTCACATTCTAAAAATTCATATCTCCTCATTTTGAATAATAGGAGATTATAACGCCCATGGGCGCTGGTACCAGTAATTTTTAAATTTTTCAAAATATGCATACACTGGAAATTGTGTGAGATCGTGATAAGCTAATATGATTGTCGAATATTCAGTTATGGTAGCTACTAAAATAATAAAGACGGTGGTTGTTAACCCCTTTGCAGAGGAATATCGACATATGTGATTGGTTAACATACAATCCAATTAGGTTGGGTTAATTTCTCGATTGATGCAATTTTGGATCCAAACTTAACACCTTAAACATGCCAAGCCTATTAATTACATGTTGGTGTAGTAATATTGCGTCTTCATATGAGAAATATTTTCGTTGTATAAATGATTTGAGGGTTTTATTTTTTTTTCTCAAACCCCAGGATTAGTTTAATAATTGTTCTCTTTATATGATGCATTTAGCGTGGTAGTATTTGAATGACTCGTATTTATCCAGAGACCATATTCGTATTTGTAATCCTTGTAGAATTCAAATTATATTTTGTCAGCCACCTGACTCAATTATCAGGTTTAACAATCCTTTAAGTGTTTTTGAAATTTGGTACAAAACCAAACATGCGGATTAATCAGTTGAAGATATCAACTTTATAAGTCTCTTGAAGGGTCCTTAAAAACACGAAAATCCACGTTTTAGCAGCATAAATTCTATTTTCTTTCCTTTATTAAATCTGCAGTTAGAATTATACTAGTATAAACTCTTCTTTAAGATAAACTAGAGTTATTATTTTGATGCTTATTTTTTGAAAAACTCATGTAGTTGAGTTAGCATCGATAAATACGTCAAAGTTGTACTCTTTTCCCTTGGTTTAAGGTTTTGTCCCATGTGGTTTTCCTGACAAGGTTTTAATGAGGCAACATCTCATTCACGTTTAATTTTCTTTCAAAATGTTGATATTTATGCTCTTTTTCCTTCGCCCAAAATTTTTCCCATCGGGTTTTACCGGCAAGGTTTTAGTAAGGCAATTTAATTCAACATGATGATCATCCAAGAGGGAGTTGTATCAATTTTGGTTGTTTAGTGGATGCCCACATTTGATTAAACCAAATCAACTTAATCATCTAAGAATTTGGATTTCCTTCTAACAAATACGATTTTTGTTCACGTATGATAAGGTATTCATATCTTGGCATTTTGTTGAAGAAACTACATCAACTATTTCTTCAAATCATCTCCAAGAAATCATCAATCCAAGACACAAGTGCTTAATGTATTTGACAGAAGCATGAAGACTCGAGAACACTACTATTAGAAGACTAACACAAACGAAGACTTCATCAACTGGCAGATTTCTCACGAAAGCATTACTATCTCTAGCATTCAAGAAATTCGTTCATCGAAATTGGGAAAGTGTCAACTCGAAGATTTGCAATCCAAGATCTAACTGAAGTACTTATCAGGGGGAGCATCATAGTAAAAGGTGTTAGAGCATTGCTCGGTCGAATTCGCAAGCGTTGCTATCTCAAGCTTGTTTGTCAAATTTAGTTGTCAAAACTATATGTCTTGATTTCTAGTCTACTTATAGCTAAGTCTCGGACTAGGATAGTTAAGTGTAGTTGAGCTCCAGACTCCACAGAGATCATCTTACGAAGACGAAAAACTACTCAAGGAACCAGTGGAACTTCATCCGACTAAAAGGTATGTGGAGACTTGAACTTATCTATCACTCAAAAGTCTATCTACTCTATTTCGAGCCGAGTTTACTCACCTATCTATTTCTCGAAATATGTGTTGGTAATATTTCGCTTTAACCATTTTTCTCTTTATCCGTGACGAAAATCATGATGACGTTTCAATCTTGAAAATAGCTTTGATGATGATAGTTGTGAAATAACGACTGTTATAACATTATAGAAGAATGTTTCAACGATTAAAATGTAGAGTTGAGGTTACCATATAAGGATATATGCATATATAGTGTGTTCACACATTAGTGTATAAATTCATTTTCCGGAAACCAAGTGTGTGCATATGTGTGCATACGGTATTGGTAAAGGAGACAGGTTGGGTACGCGTATCGTTCATGGTGCCCCAGTTTCGTTCTAGGAAGTGACGCGTATCAGGGGGAGTATTTTACTTTAAAGCATATTTGTTTTCCTCATTAGTGTAATCTAGTTTAAGTTTGTAGTTCCTGTTGCTCCTGTTTTTCAGTTGGTAGTTTTTTTTAGTATCATTATTAGTTGTACCTCTGTCTTCTCTGTAATCACCACCCGATGGATCCAGACAAGAAAAACGGAGATAGATAGTTAACGTTCGGGAAGTGCACCTTAGCATTTGGACACAGTCGCAGGACTAGCACCTTCAATCAAGCGCATCGGATTCCTCTACCACCAACTAAGCTCTTATGGACTCAGTTGTGTCCATCAACAGTACAACTTTTCTTGTGGAAAGCATTGAAAGGAGGCCTTCTGACCTTCGACTCCAAGATCTCCCCCCGATGCAACCCTGATATGAAGACTGCTGCTCAACTTCTACTCTTCTGTTTTGCTTCTTTAGGTTAGTGGCATATCATTATAATCGTAACTGACGAATCTTTGGGTATCTTATACCCTAGTGTAATAGCCGTTAAATTAGTTTAATAAAATTCATGCTTCAAAAAAAAAAAAACTAAGGGAATCAAGTGCGTATTATCCTGCTGGGATCAGAGACATAAGGAGCGCAACTGTACCTTGAATCAGTGTGAGATTGATTAGGGTTCAACTATAGTCCAGACCGAAGTTAGTTTGTAGTAGGCTAGTGTCTGTAGCGGCTTAATACAGTGTGGTGTTCAATCTGGACTAGGTCCCGGGGTTTTTCTGCGTTTGCGGTTTCCTCGTTAACAAAACTTCTGGTGTCTGTGTTATTTCTATTCCGCATTATATTTTGTTATATAATTGAAATATCACAGGTTGTGCGTTGTATCGATCAATTGTGAAATCCAATTGGTTGTTGATTGGAAATTGATCGATCCTTGGATATTGGTCTTTGGTACCATCCAACTTTATATCTCTTGTATTTGATAAAGACTCACAGATTTGTATTTGTTTGAGTATAGATCAAATCGAGAAATAGAGATATTAACTCCTTGATATACTTTTTATTAAGATTGAGTCTGACTGTCTAGTTGATTCTCTTAAAAGTATATTCGAGTTAGTCCATACAGATTGCTAATCGAAATATTGGGTGAGGTTGTTAGACCCCCCGCATTTTTCAAAAGGTATTTTACTGGATTATCACGTTGTACTCTTTTTCCTTCGTCAAGGTTTTGTCCCACTGGGTTTTCCTTGTAAGGTTTTAACGAGGCAACATATGCATGTCCAATAAATCACCAATCCAAGACACAAGTACTTAATGTATTTGAAAGAAGCATGAAGACTCGAGAACACTACTATTAGAAGACTAACACAAACGAAACTTCATCAACTGGCAGATTTCTCACGAAAGCATTACTATCTCTAGCATTCAAGAAATTCGTTCATCGAAATTGGGAAAGTGTCGACTCGAAGATTTGCAATCCAAGATTTAACTGAAGTACTTATCAGGGGGAGCATCATAGTAAAAGGTATTTTACTGGACTATCACGTTGTACTCTTTTTCCTTCGTCAAGGTTTTGTTCCACTGAGTTTTCCTTGTCAAGGTTTTAACGAGGCAACATATGCATGTCCAACTCTGTTCTAAGTTTTCTCATAATTGTACTCTTCTCCTTTCAGTCAGGTTTTGTCCCTTCGGATTTTCCTAATAAGATTTTAATAAGGCAATTAGCTTAGATACAATGGTCATCTAGGGGGAGTGTTATAAACAGAAGTTTATTTGGTAGATGTCCACTTTAGTGGGACCCCATTACCTGGACACCAAATATGTAAATTCTATAAATAGATTCCCAAACCTTTGTAAATACACACGTGAATAAGAAATTTCTCTTTTTTTGCTTCCTTTACTTTGTGTCTTCTTCTTCTCTTATTCTATATCACAATACTAACTAAAATTCGAAAACAAGTGGGGTCTATAGACCCACTTGTCCCACTGTGCCTCCGTCACTGCCTAGAACGCATTAACCGATGGATGGTTGCTAAATTTGAATGGAGATTTCTCAATGAAACTGAGGCACCATGGGTACAATTGTTGGCTGCAAAAATACACGAGTACATGGAAATTTATTGTCAGTTCGAGAAGCAAGGCTGTGTATGGCTTGTGGGATACGGGAAAGATGTGCATGTATACGCGACCCCTGGATTCCATTTACCATTATTTCTTTTAGACCTGAGCTCGAAATTATGAAACAAAATCTCACATTGTGATAGTGATCTGATGAGAACTAGTGGTAGTGGTGCTCTTAGGCGGAATAAAGAGCTGATATCTTCCTTGTTTTGTGCTACGTACCATCAGTGATTCTATTTTGCCTATTCACATCCCGGATATGCTGGTAAGGATAGACTCATTTGGAAGCCTTCTCCGCCGGGTGAGTTCAGTCCAAAATCGTTTCAGAAACTCATACACGGTGACAAGGATAAGCTTTGTCTAGTTCTGATGTTCCATTTCCATGGGAAAAACTTCGGCAAGTACAAGTTTTCATTTGCCGAATTCTGTACAAAGGATTGGTTGTAGGAAGCATATCAACAGCAAGTAGATCCAAATTGCTGCTTTTGTCAGGAGTCAGGACCACGATGAAAATTTGGATCATCTTCTACTAAATTGCCAAAGAGCCAGAGCTGTTCCATTTGCTTCTCCTCTGGGTCTCAGAACTGAACATTTGTTGAATTCTTCAATTAAAGATCCGACTGCTGAGTGGTTAATTACTAGAGAGGGACAAGTTTGAGACATTCTATGGCTAATCTTTTATGGGGATTTGCAAAGGTGTTTGAAAACAAAATGCTTCCAATTCAGGAAGTGCTATATGACTCAAACAAGTTGTCTCTAGTTATTTTAACATTAACGAACATTGTCATGACTCATAACTCACAAGGAGCACCAACAAAACCAAATTCACTTAAAGCCGAAATCCCCCCACCAATCGCTCAGTAACAACACTCTGTAATCCAAAATCCTCCCTCAGTCTTTTAAGTTTTTTCAAGTCACAAGGTCCAAGATATCGGCTTGACTTGTCCAGGTATAATGGGAGACGTAAATAGTTGCTCTCTTATGTTTCGGGCTGGTTAACAATAAAGAACAACGATTTGTTTTGGTGTAAACAACCAGAGGGCAGTCTGAGGCTGAGCCTGTTCAGTGTTCGATAACATTATCTGAGCTCCAACTTCCATGGATTAATTAGGTGATAAGAATAAGGATTCAGTCTCAAGTCAACAATTGTACGTCTTCATGAGGACCCAGAAGGTGTCAGACAAAATTGAGCTAAAATATCAAAAGCTATCCAAGTCAACATTGAACTTGTCAGATCAACAAACATTGAACTTGTCATAAAAAATTGAGCTGAAACCTACAGCCTACTGAACTACAAGCAGAGAAAGAAAACGTCTGATATTGTGGTATTGTTTGTACTCCGCCTTTAGCTATTTTCTGCCTTCAATATCTTTCAGAAGATGATAGAGAACCCTCACCTCTAACTGCACAAACAAGAAGTTTCAACTCCAGATGGTAACATTTATGATTAATGTACACTGTATGTGGTTGTTCCAGATAAATAACAGATCGGATTATATCTTTACGTACCTCTCTTTGCACGTTGAGGAGATAGGGGCACAATATTCTCCGGAATTTTTGCCGTTTCTGCAAGGTAAGTAGCTAAATTGTCATGTATATGTGATATTAGCAGTGTGTCAATTGAGGCTAACATATCATATCTCTATGTCTAACTGCCAAATGTGACTAAAACATAAATAACAACCGACGCATCACATGTGCACATAGCAAACATCTCACACATAACTAACATAATGGAAACAAAGAGGAAAAAGTGTTTTCTTAGACCTGACAGACACTAACCTCTCTTTGCATGGTGAGCGGCAAGGGTCACAATCTTCCCTGGGTTTTTTATCGTTTCTGCAATATAAACAGCTAAGTCGCCATGGCCTCGTGTGAATGCTATATCAACAGCTGACTGTCCATTAAGATAAGTAGGAGTTGGTGGAGTTACTAAACTTGGATTTGCCCCTCCAATTAGAAGTGACAATAGCAGCTCCTTTTCTATTGTGATAAACAATTTTGTATTTAGTATAAAAGAATGTAATATCATATACATAAGACAAAATAGAGATTAGCTAACTAATAATAGGTATGGGTAGAAAAAAAATACTTACCGACCATAATATGCAGCCCAATGCAAAGGTGTCCAGCCAGTTTCATCCTTCGTATCCAATGAAAAAGCAAATCGCTTGAAGATTGCAATTGCCCATGCATATCCCAAACTAGCACAAAGATGGATAACTGCATGAGTTTTCTTATTGGTGGCATTACCTCTTCTACAGCCTTCAAAAATCCACTCCTTCAGATATTCCCTTAGGATTATTTCAGAATGAGTATCAATATTGTCACATTTCTTCAGTTTTTTGATCAACGCTTGACAGTCGTTCTCATTGGTTACGAGCACACTAGCTAGTTTTCGTTCAAGTTTAAGTTGAATTCCCGACCTACTAGATTTAGACGGGAACTTCAGCTTCATGATTTGGCTAACAGGTGCCATACGATTAACACTCACAAAAAAATCAACTCCTCCGGGGAGATTTGGGAGTAACAAAGCTTGATATTGATATTCATTCACGGGTTCTGCGGGTACAATTATATCGCCTACTACGAAATAAATAGGATACTTTTTCCCGGAAACTGGATCTGTACCAAGGTGTGAATATGATTTTCGGAAATTCCCAGTTACAGTAATCTAAAATAAAACAAAAGCAAAATGTGTATCAAAATACAAGATAAGACCAATTATAAGAAGAAGAAGACTTGAAGGTCATGAAAAATATAAGTCGAAACCAACCACTGGATCTTTTGTTCCACGATGAAGATTACCACAATATGCTTCCACTATTCCAAAAACAGTGTTCTGTTCATTATGGTTCGCATATTCATATACAGGTATCAGAGACTCTATTCCTGTTTGAATAAAAATGATAGTTCCATGATTAGTTTATAAATTACAGTAGATAACCAGACATCTTTTAAATAATATTCATACCTTTCTCAAAAACTACTACATTAAAAGTTCCATCAGTTTTCATCCCTTCATAATCCCTATTCTCCATCAATCACCAACAAAAAAAAGATGTGAACCTGGAGAATAATGATAAAGAAGAAGATCCACGTCAGAATTTAGGAGACATGGATACTCCAGAAAATTGTTGTTGTTCTCTAGCAATTGGATAATAGGGAAAGCTGCCATAGATAAGAGAACCTATTTGCTCTGACATGATGTAAACGATCAAATAAGGAAATCAATTAGGCAAAATGCTTGTTATTTACTAATGACACGTTGCATGAGTAACATTTAACACTAACTATGCATAAGAAATTATATGAATCCGGTAAACTTTGCAAGTGGCCTACTTCACCAAATAAGTTTGATAATGAAACTGCTGCCACTGTCTTTGCTATATTGTCCTCTAAATTTATGCAAAGGAGGCAGGAGAAAGAAAGCAGATGGCGTTTTGTTCAATCTCTAAATTTATGCAAAGGTAAACACCATCCAATGTGCACGCAACTAGCTGAAATCTTGTGTTTCAATCTGTTACAGTACCCATACCACAAAAAGCTATTCCAACAAATCAGCAGATGAAAACCCTAATTCATAGATATTAAAAGGGCAAATCAAGCAAGGATCATCAACAATCAACATATCTAATAAACAACTTCTTACCAATTTTTTCTTCCGCTTTGATTTCAACAGATGATCTTCAATTTCATAAAAGAGGACACAACCACATATGCAAACGAGGGGGAAAGAGTGTTTCGTTTTTCTCTCGAAAAGAGGGAAACTTGCCTCATACAGCTTCTTTGGGTATGGGTATACCCAACTAGGAATTACTGGTTAATCGAAGGGCAAATAAAACAAGACGGCAGAAAAGATGGTGTTTGAGGGAAGCCAACCTTTCTACTCTTTGGGTTTTTTCAGCACAAAATTATAACTTCCCTCCCCCAATTTCCCTCTGGTGGTATTTTAATTTTCTGGAAGTGAGATCGTCTACAGAAAGAAGCAAAAATTGGTAAGTACATATGTGTTTGATTTGCCTTATTAATACTAGGGTTTTAGTTTTGCATCTTCGTAGCCTTGTTTTTATTTTCTAGGTTCATGGAACCCGAGGTTTATGGAAGGGTAACTACTGAAGGACATGATCTTGGAACAGAATTTTTTCAAGGTATGACTAAAATATTCTGAATTGGACTGCATTATCTAGGTTCAGTTACTGCATTAATCCAACGGGATCAAATAATGTGGGGTATTTTCTTTTCAATCAAACAGGATCAAATGACAGTCAGGAGGAGTTTGTCTTTTTTGTAGAGAAAGGTTTTGTTAAACCTTCTGAATCGGTTGGTTTCACTTTCTATCTTATGAGCCTCAATTTTTTTATTGTGTTCTTCTTAATAATATTACTAGTGGTTGCTATCATGTAAATGACTTACATTTTTATTTTTACATTTTAGGTTACTGTAATTGGGCATTTCGATGAAAAATATTCCCACCATGCTGAAAGAGTTCTGTGTTTTGTATTCGGTGATGTAGCAGTTCCTGGGGAACGCCTATCTGGAAGTGCATATAAGGCCGTTTTACTTCCTAATCTCCCTGGACCGATTAATTTTTATGTGAGTTTTGATGGTATAATTCCAATTAGTCAGCTTATGGAACTTGAGTTGTCATCTAAAACTGTTAAATCGGCAGTGGATCTTGATCTTGAACAAAGACTAGCTCGCATGTTGGTACCCAGAGAGGAAGACGGTGATGATTTATGTGCAAAACTACTTCAATGCGATAGCTTGAATACCCATTCTGAAATTATTTTGAGAAAATACCTCAAGGATTGGGTGTTTGAAGGCTATAGAAGGGGTAAACCTTTTGATATTCATGGTTTAGGAGTTACGCATCTTTGTGCTTCTTTGGGATATACATGGGCAATTGCACTATACCGAAGGATTTATTTCGGGGTAGATTATAGAGACCTAAATGGGTGGACAGCATTGCATTGGGCAGCATTCCACGGAAGGTACTTATTTGTTCAATTATATCTATGATTCTTGTCTTTAATATTTACTAGTAATTAGCTAAATCCAGTAAATTCTTATATTATTGTTATAAACACGAAATTGTATATTCAGGCAAGGTGCGACTACATTACTCTTAATCCATGGGGCAAATCCATCCTTACTTACTAAACCAAATGCTGAACACCCATGGGAACGCACGGCCGCTAGTATCGCTTTTGAACGTGGCCATAATGATTTAGCTGCCTACCTGGTAGACATAATGGACAACCCAAAGAAGATTGTGCGCCTATCTACTGTCCGGCCAAAGCTAGGTACGTATGTATACTTTTTTTTTTTGGAGAGAAAAGGATAACTGATATATTGAAAAAGAAAAAGAAATGAGATACAAGAAAAGCCTGTCGCCAAAGTGGCAAAGCATTATAATCATTTGGTTGTGGTGATGCTTTATGAAAAGATTGAGAAGGAGTTTCAGGAACCCTTTCGATTCTTGGTATTTCTCCTTCCTTCAATAGTATTGAAGTTGTCCTTTGTCCAATAATTGCGCGGCAGCCCTTTAATTTGAATCCAGGATTTGCACTCCTTGATCACGAATGCATAAATGCATTCATTGTCGTTGTACCATCTTCTTACTGATATCATTGTACCTTGCTCTTTCCATTTAATTGCTTTATAGGTTTTTCCCCATCCCGCATCATTGTTTGGTGTAAATGTAGCATTGTACTTGTCTGCAATATTCAGTTTTAGAAACCTATTCCAACCTAACTATAAGGAAATTGCTTTTGCAACCGAATTCCAATTTAATGTGCCATGAATGGTCACAGCCACCAATCTAGATATTCTTTCCTGGATGGCTGTTTTTCTGCGAGTTATTACTCCTTGTTGAACAGGGAAATCATTACTCCTTGGTGGTGTTTGAATGTTTGTCTTCCTTCCGATTTAAGCTTCCAAACATTCCCCAATCTCCAGCATCGTTGTTTCTTCTCTTGCTTTTGTCGAAACGAGATATTTTCAGAAATTCACCCCTTGCATTCTCTCTAATCTCAATTTGAAAAGAAAAGTCTCCTTTTCTCAATCTTACTTCTCCTTTTCTGGTCAGGATTCTTTCCAAGATCCCTTTATCCATTTTCCAACTGATTGAGACATGAGTACCCAAAATCTGAGCACCCCCTCTTTCCTTTTCTTCTAGTCTTAATCCATTGATTTTTCCAAGCTTGATCCCTGATAAATCGAAAGATTTCCATTCGATTTGGAAGATTTTCTGATTATCTCCTGACCGATACATTTTTGATTTTAGGTGGGTTAACTCGCTCTGGTCCAATTTGCAGTCACTCTCTCTCATAAGACACTTGACTACAACTTCATAAAGCTGTTGTTCCAAAAAAATAAAAAAAAAACTTCATAAAGCCGTTTTACGTATGTATACTTAGATGTTGGTATGTTAGATTTCTGGAACAAACATAGTTTGGAGTATACATAACATTACATGGAAATAGATCAAGTAATTTGAGACTTGTGTTTGTGTTTTCTTGCAGTTGGAATTCAGAGGTCATATTGATATCACAGTATCAGGGAAAAGATTTAAGCTGAAGGAGCACCACACTGTCAATTTCAAATGTTATTCTTACTTAGCTTTTGTAGGTCACCAAGGTTTCAAAGACAAAGTTCTGGAGATTTAGTGTCTCGTCGTAAACTAGCTGTAACTGACTTCAAGGGTTTTATTGCTTTAAAGACAAAGTTAGTGAGCAGTATTGTTATTAGTTGTTCTATATATATGATTGTCTCTATGTTTGTTGATCTGTCAAAGTTATTATATTTTTTCTAGTTCAACAAAGTTAAATTTGACGATAGCTTGTTATATCATCTTCACTCTGCATAAATTTCTTGGTTCGCTTTTGTTTGAACCCCCCTTCTGGATGCCCTAGAAGATGCACTGGATATGAAATGTGAGGGTTGTTGTATCGGTATTCCTTATATTCTACTTCTGTTTTGGAAATTCTTAGTCTAATTCCTAGATGTTGGAAAAGGAAATAAATTGTAAAGGTCCTACTGAGAAATTAGAAGCAACCCAACTTGTTAGTTGAACAATCTTTACTCTGAAAAATCAAACGAGCACCCAATTTTACAGCCATTGATTGTTTCGTGAATTCATTCCAAGGGGATGAAAGCTTTGTACTCGATAGTTGTTGTAAGACTTCATGAACCTCCGGCCGTGCTGCTGCTGGTGACTCAACGCAGTGCAGAGCTAATTTCAATGTGGTAAGTAACTTATCTCAATTTTTGCTAGCTCCGGATCGAATGCTTCATTCTTCAATTCCCCATATATAAGAAACCTATTCTGAGGCATGCTCATTTTCTTTTTGAGGAATACTCATCCATTATATTATCTAGGGTGGGTTTATAAGGGGTGTCTAAAGGTAGTGTAATTACCTATATATCCCTAAATAGTTTCAATTTGTCATAGTTCCCTTATCCTCAAAAACCTAAAATTAAAAATCAAAATAAACTTTAAACTTAAACATCTAGGACTCCAATTCAATAAAGAAATTAATCAAACAAAGGAAACGCGAATCGAAGTGAGCGATGTTGGAATGCGAAATCCAAATCTTAATTGTTCTTAGATGTATTTTAGAATGTATGCGTAACCCATCTTGTTTTTGATTGATTTTATTTTGTTTGATCAGTAGAATATGATTTCAAAGATGAAATTAGGGTTTTCAGAAGATCAGTTCGGCTGATCTTGCAGTAGCAATTTTGAGCCGAACTTAGTGTATGATTTAGAGAAACACTATGTTCGGCTAATGCGACTTTACAATATTTTCAGTCGAACCTCAATTTTCCAGCCGAACCTCAATTTTTCAAGCCGAACCTAGTGGATGATTCAGTTTCTGAGTGAAGTTCGGCTGATAACTTTTGATCTGAACCTTTGTTTTTTTGAAATTATACCTAGGTTCGCCTGACAAGCTGATAACTTTTGAGCCGAACCTAGGTATAATTTCAAAAAAACAGAGGTTCGGCTCAAAAGTTATCAGCCGAACTGTTCGTCCGGTCAGCAAATCTAGGTTTTAAAAATTCAACTTTTTGGCAGATTCAACTTATAAAAGGAAATTAAACCTCGATAGAAGTTTACCTCTGATTTGAATCACACATTTTTGTCACTTCTAATCACTAAAATCTCAAAAGTCAAAACCCAAGCTTTTTTTCTTCACTCCTTCTTCTTCCTCTCAAAAATCCCAACTCTCTCACATAAATTTGATTTTTCTACTAATTCACCACTAATAATTTAATGTTTAATCATCCTTAAAATTCATAATTAATAAATTCTAATCATAATCATTTACACTAATTATATAAGGATAGTTATGCCATTATCAAAAATGGTGGATGAGGGGTGATGTTGTTTTTTATTTAGTGACCCTATTTTGACATTATCTAGTATGCCTCAAAAAAAATCTAGTACGCCTCAAAATAGGTTTCATATACAATTGATGCCACCCGAGGAAAATCAACTTCTTTTAATTAGTGTCGAAGTCTATCTTCAATAGTATGCAAGGATGTACACTAGGAAGGCTGAGAAAGTATTTTGTCAAGGCCCGTGAGAAATGTGGGATTGGCAACAATTGAGACTAGGCCCAAACTGCTGAGTGCTGAGGAATGGCTGCCAACTGCTTACTGCTAAGCAACGGGAAAATTAGGAGCAGACCAAAAAAAAAAAATATTCTTATTGTGAGGACCACAATTAATTTTAAGTATCGTGACACCCATAATTATTTCCGTGACACCCATAATTATATGAAATTATTAAAAATGTCTGCTTGACGGATTATGCATCCGCATGACGGGTTATGCATCCGGGGTATAACTGGCAACGCAACTTGGATATAACATATCTAAAAATCCACGCCTTGGAATTTTACAAATTTTATATCGTTGGAAATATTTTTAAGAGAGCTACGCAACGAGTACAACACAAGAATATCAAATTTTTGTTTTTCACGAAAAAATCGGAGGTGATCATCATTTTAAGCAAAATTTTCGAAAACTTGATACATAACCATTATGCAACCACCAAAAAAGATGCATAACACATTCTGCAGACGCATAACAAATTATGCAACCATTTTCTCCACTGCATAACAAATTATGCATCTGCATAACTCTAACAAGTTATGTAGCCATTGTATTAGTGCGTACATAAAAAATTGATGCATAATGCATTATGCATCTATTTTCTCGATGCATAAAATATGGTGCAACAATTTTCTCGATGCATAATGCATTATGCAACCATATTTTCGGATGCATAACAGGTTATGCATTCATTTTCACGACTGCATAACATGTTATGCATATATTATTGTAAGTGCATGACAAGTTATGCAGTCTTTGTGTTATGCAACCGTTTTCTGGATTGCAAAAATTTTTGTAGATGCATAACATGTTATGCAGACATTTTCTAAACTGCATGACAGGTTATGCAGTCATAACAACATCGTCATCTTCTTTCATGTTTCATCGACTCCCATACAAACCAATCATCTTCTTTCATGTTTCGTCAACTCCCATACAAACCAAACAGCATAAACACCTTTCTCTTTTCTCAACAACCAACAACATTTTCACCTTCTTGTAATATGAATTCCATACAAAACATAATTTGAATGCGAATACGAAAATCCCTGAATTTAGTTGATGACTTCTCGGCCAAACTTCGAAAACACCCAACAGACCCCACGGCTACAAACTTTGATTCCCTGCTGGCTTTCAAGTGCTCTCATAGTCCTCCGTACACACCTACATACCCATGGATACCTGATGGCAAGGCTGGTCCAATTAATTGTTGACACTAAACTTGAAACTTAACTTGATTTGTGCAAAACTGGTGGCTCAGGCATCGAGCATCTGCTGTGTGTGTTGCTGATGTTACAGATTTCAGCTTCCTGTTGTTCGTAAGCTCTTCTCTCTTTCCCTGCAAACCCAATCATCTGAACCTTGAATTTCAGGTCCTAACCCTTTGCGCAGACTCATGAATACATAGCAAACCGGTGCTGCTGACGATGGCTTAGTCAAGACTTAAAACATGACTGGTCTTTCAGGCATTTATTCAAGCATCTAGAGTGCAATTTACTAGTGCTTCAAAGACGAACACCAACTTGATTTCTAAAACCATCCACACTCCTTCCCTGCAATTAAGATGAACCCAGAGTTCTAAACATTCACAACAGTACGAAATCAGTTCTCAGAAACATCCATTAATCGCACCCATTCAACCATAAGAGCTTTGGCAGTAACACATATTCTTCCCTGACTTCTTGCTCTCAAGCTCTGTCAAACACTCAAAGGCTCAAATTCAAGCAACACCCGTTCATCTTAATACTTCACAGAGTAGTTATCCCTTCTTTGATCTCCACTTTCATTCTGAATTTGAACGGCAGCAGGTTATGCAACCATTTTAGCGACTATACATGTAGTCGATCATATCCTGTTATCCACTGCTTATCCACTAGTTTCCTGACATGTTTGAACATTTGGACTAGCAATCACCTGCTTAATTGAAGGATCTACTATAACTGATGCATTGACTACTACATGGCCACTCAATTTTGTAATCTCAAGTAACATCTTCATAAAATGGAATACTGAATCTGAATCCTCTTCATTGAACCATGTAATTCCCTCAATACTATAAGTTGGTGGGTGATAAGATGTTGGCCAAAGTTTGCATTGTTCAATCCACTCTTCTTTTGATATTGCGGCATTCTTATGAATTTTCGCAATAAAAGGACTCAACTGGTGCGCATTTATCAACTCGTTATGATAAATGAAAAATAAATAAAATTGAAAACCCATAAAGGAAAAAAAAAATCGAAAACAGGGAGCGGGATCAGTAAAAGAAGAAATCAGTAATGAAGAAGAAGATTTAAGAAAAAACCCAGAGAGCTAAAAATGTCGAAAACACAGAGAAAATCAATGTCAACCAAATCAACAAACCCTAAATAAGAACATCCCCAAACTCCCATCAGTAATACCCTTAAACTTTTTAGAAGACTACAGTTTAGAATCCGAAACCGAACGAATCGCAACAGTAGAATACATAGGCTTATCATCCCTATCCCATGGTAAAATTGAAACAACATCATCAATCTTAATCCATTCATTATCATTCTTACCGCGAGCAGCACAGTCTGCACTGAGAAGATTACAACCAGGAAAGGAAAAAGAAAAAAGGGTTTACACAAGATCACAAAATCAAAATCAAAAGATCTACAAAACTCTTAATTCTCTCTGTGAATAAGAGATCGAGTAAGTGTTATGTTCAATTGATCGAAATAAAGCGAGAGAACTAAGAGTTAGTTGGTGAAAGAACTGAATTTCAAAAATCAGATGAAGAACATGGAAAGAGAAGAAAACGTAATTTTTTTAAAAATGGGTTTGTTGATAATTATTCACGAAGAAATGGGTGCTCCCATGAACTTTTTGGACCGTGGGTTTTATAGTGGACAAAATCTGAAAAATGGGTTTGTCTGTAGTTTTCACAAGCAACAAATAGAGAGGTAATAGCAATAACCACGTCATTGGTAATCAACCTATGTTGAGCCACGGATAATACTAATCATTTAATTTCACGTCACTTGCCAGCATATTGCTCTCCCTTCATCCTTAGCCGAAGGAATTTTCTGTAAAGCATAATTTCACTGATGAAGTCCTGCTATGGAGTGGCACCTTTCTACGAGCATCTCCGGTGAAGGAAAAAATGATCGCGAGAAAAATCTGTTATATCAAATTTTGCTGTAAGGAGAATCAGTTGAATATTTTCTGCTTGGTCTTTTTTGACAAGATTTTCTTTCTCCATTCGATATCAAGAAATTTAGATACCGTTGGAATACTATGTAATCGCTCTTGCAAATGCATCCAGAGATGGCAGCAGAAAATTACCAAGTCATGAACAATATGTTGCCGACATAATGTTTGTCGGTTGGTGAACACTACATTTACTGTTGGAATGAAACATATCCTTCCCCGAGCTCCAACCCCTCAACAAAATATAATAAAATACGGAGTACAAGTGAAGCACGTCTCTGCACGCCCTAGCATGCACGTTATCCCCCAGTCTTTATTACCGTCGAGCCAAGCACAAAGACAGCGCAAAGATTTGATTCCAAGAATCTGATCATGGGCCAATTCTAACAATCTTGAAGCTGAAAAATTCGAGTCCCACTTGCTTGCAGTTGCATGTAGCTCTCTGGTACCCCCATTTGGAAAATGTAACTTTAAGAGCAGTTCGTGTGGAGTATTTGTCTATTTTGATCCCACTATAGACTCAATGAAAAATGTGTTGGTAAATGGGCAAACATAATTGTTTGTCCATTGCGGTTCTTGAGTAGGCTCTTGAGTAGGCGCGCGTTTCGTCTCTTACCGTGTGGGTCACTACGAGCCGTCAACGATGTCACTAAATCCGCGCGGTCCATGTAGATCCGCGCGACCTTTTTACAATAATTTAATTCTGATTTTCATCATCCAACAGTTCTAATTCTTTTCCCTATAAATTCAGCTCATTTCAACTCAAAATTCACACCAATTTTTCTCTTCACTCAATAAAGTTCGTAGAACGATGTCTCGATCCTTATTAGTTCAACGAGCGCAGTATACTTGAGAAGAAGATTTAGCTATTTGTACAAACTATGTGTTGTTACAAATTGAGCTTGCCGAAGTACACTATCCGGATGTGAATTTCTGGAAGAATACTTACGAGAAGTTATGCATCGTCACCCGTAACTCGAGTCGTCGTGCTATTTGCGAAATAGAAAATCGTTTTCAGACGATTAAGAAAGAAGTATGTGAGGTTGTAGCTTTAACCAGGCAAGCCACTAGATATAGACTGAGGGGGTGAAATTAATGCTGAAATAGTTAGAAGATCTTGATAAACAAAGAAGATGGAAAAATATGATTTTCGGTTTCCAAGATTATTTCGAAATCCTTAGGCAGTTGAATACATTTGACCCTTTCTTGTTAGATGTTATTCCACCAAGTACATCTCAATGAACTACAGGTCTTTCAATTCGGTTAATCGAGTTAGTAGATTAAATAGCAATTTCTTATTAAAGTAACTGCAATGCTTGACTTATATATGTATGTAATTTGTTTTCGAAAGAGAGCACTGTTTTTCATTAATTCAGATTAGAATTACATTAGTAGAATAATTAAAATTCACAACTCTTTTAATGGCGATCAACATTGCTTTCTTCACCACCATTCTATTCTCCAAGACCCGAAATACTCCCACTTGCCAACAAACTTGAGAATTGACCTATATCTTTCCGTAATTTGACAAGGCAGGAGATGGTGGTGGTTCACCTGAAGGTCCTACAAATGTAGAAGAGGTTGCTTGTTGTGGTGCAACATAATAATAAACCTTGTTCGGGCTCCATGGTGATGTTGAAAGGCGTCTCGGATCTGGTTGAATTATTTGATGTTGGGAAAAAAGCGCAATCTGATTTTTAGTATCCGACACTTGTGTTTCTCGCACCATTTGTGTACCATCAACCTTGTGTCATGATTATTGATCCTAAAAGTACTGCAGGAGTGATCATAATCACTAGGGTTTACAGTCGGGCTGAATCCAAACATGGTATCCGTCTGCAATTTCCGACCTGTCTGCATGTGCAAGCTCGCCAATGTTGATTTAACCAATACAAACTGTTAAGCTCTTGTTTCAATTGATCTTCACACTACTCTAGATTGCAATATGGATAGGTCCGTTCCATAGTTTGAGAAACAATGGGGATTGTGATTGGCTCTCCTTGTGAAGTTATACTCAGCAACTCCCAACGTATTTCAGCCATATTTGATGAAGACGAAGAGAAAATTCCATCTGTAGTGGGGTAAGTCATAAAATATGGTTCTTCTGGAGGCGGACGGCTAGGAGTGAAATGCTATTACGACCTACACTTCCTAACGTCGCGAAAATCAAATCCATAGATGTGCATGCTATGAACAACAATTGTAGGCTTCGCAAACCGTTTCAGATATCGTGCTTCAGTAAATGATATTGATCATTTTTTGAAAACCTCTCCCATGAATTTTATCGCAACCTATCACAAGGGGGTTGATCGTAATTGCAAAAGTATGTTGTAATTGGAAAAGTAGTCTTTCTCTCAAATACCAAACACCTTTGTTCATTTTCGGGGTGTAAAAAATAACTCTTCGGAGTGAATAATTAAGAATAGTTTGTACCTGCGGATTTGCGAACTCAGAAAAATCCTTTTAAGGATGAACAACGACATTTTCGTGGCTCCGTGTCATTTGTTGATACCTATTGAAAAAAACTAGAAAGCGCCCTTTTGCTACCCGTGTATCTTTCCCATTTATTCTTGTGGTACATGTCCACTACTGGAACTCTACGGGTATTGTCTCTAAGAATTGGTTAACCAACATGAAAGTATGTATACCACCAATACTGCAAATTAACATATCATTTAATGTATTGACCATTTTTTGTGTTCATAAAAGATAATTAATTTAAACATCACAATTTAGATAATTACGTCGATGACGCCCCAAATGCTAGCGAAGTTCCGAACACCTATGGATCGATGCTCTGATTTACTTCTTGAGATTAGAAGAGTGGTTACTGAAAATATTAGTCCTTTACTGTTTCGGAAGACGATCCAAAGGAGTTGAGTGTTTGAAGTCTTCATAGTGGTTGAAGCAACTTAAGATAGTGGACTCTATCTTAGGGTTCGCGTATGTTGGCCAAATTGGTTGTAGGCGCAGGAATACTGAGGAAATTAGGTAACTAGGGGTAGTTTACATGGTCTCAACTATATGAAATTGGTAGTTGTGTTTGTATAACGGCTTAATTCTGAGAGTATTCAAAGCTTCGTTAGGTCCCTGGATTTTTCTGCATTTGCGGTTTCCTCGTTAACAAAATCTTTTAGTGTCTTTACTTTTACTTTTCGCAATTATAATTATTGTTTTAGTTATAATTAAAAGTAAATACACTGCATATTAATCCAACACTTGGGTTGATCCCTATAATTACGTTCGGTTTCGAACTACTCTTATATATTATATATATAAAATGGATATTTGCACGTAACAGAATCTGCAAATTAGAGTCTCCACATAGAAGTTTTTAAAATAGATGTTTACCCACTTTTTCAGGTAATATTGTATTTAAGATGATACAGAAGGGCATTCTGAAATTTTCTTATACTTTGTCAGGTAAAACTTATAACCCCTACTATATACCAAGTATATACCTTATGGTTTGATATCTTCTTGACAATCTTTGTTTATATTAAATCACGCAAGGTGTTAGACTTATAGGTGGATATCGAAATGATTGTGATGCACTTGATACCCTCGTCATTTTACTCGATTTTCTTCGTTCGTCCAAAATAAAAAAAATCTTCGATCAAATGAGTTCCCAGTTTTTTTTTTATGTGTTAGCTTTTTTTCTCTTGTTTTAGTTCCTCCTCAAAAATGACAAAGATGTGTTCGCTTTCATTTCTGAGTATGTTTGTCTGAATGTAGTTCTAGTGATTAAAAGTTTAGAACCCATAAAGTATAGCTTACTTGAACTTATGGAAATATATCTCAGGTTCTTTTATACTGAAAAATATATATCATAAGTTACCGGAAAAAAAACAAATATATGATGTAGAACATCTTCTTTTGTTTACAACTTGTTGTCTTTCCTTTATTGAGAATTCTAGTATTTTAGGTATCCTGATTAAGCCTATATAAACAAGCATAGAGAATATCTCTATTTACAATCTTGTATCAATCACATTATTTATCAATTTTATTATTTATCAATATAATAATCTTTTAATAAACATGCCCAAGGAAAAACGGAGAGAGAAAGAGCGCAAAATACGCTCTATCTCGACAGAAAAATTTCAGAGTTTCAATGGAGGTTTTAGGTAATTCCAAGGGAATCAGGCTGGAGGAAAGGAAGCGTAGAGGATTTTGTTCTTGGATTCATTTTTCGGTTGATATGGCTTATTGGTTGGTGGATACTCTGCAAGAATCAATGGATTTAACCTGCAACAAACGGAGATGGCCTAGGAGAGAAGGAGAAACAATGTTCTTGGGAGAATTAAGAGAGAATGATGCAGGGAGATACTTCAGAATATCGAGAGTTAGAAGGGGCGATGATCCAAGGTCATATGATTGTGTATTCCATTTGGTGATAATGGATATTATTTGGGAGTGCTTTGCAAGGAGATGGTGAGGGTGTTACAGGTGAATAACCTGCACAGGAGGACTGACAAGATCATTCCTGTTAGTGCTGATTTCCAAGATACTCTTCCAAAGAGGATGGTGAAGGAAGGTTCCTGTTAGTGCTAGTGAGGTGTTAAGGCAGATGCATTGGGAATCTTTTTTAGATATGGAGATCATTGATGCACAGGCATCTAGAATGGTGTTACAACATCAGCATTGGTTGGATTTATGGAGGCCAAAGAAAATCTTAGTAGACAATGTTCTAGTCACTTCATCTCAACTGGAGGGAGGAGTTGACATCAATAAAAAATCAATGTCTACACCAATTGAACAGGATATCATAATTCCAATTCAGGCGATGTCAAGATTTGGCAAGTGGCTGAAGATTAGAAGAATTCCACACAAATATTGGAGCTATAACTTGTTCAAATCAATTGGTAATTCCTTGGGAGGATTTATGGATATTGCAGATAGCACTCTAAGGAAGGAGAATCTGAAATTCTTCAAGATCAAGTTCAAAGGAGAGTTTTCGAATATCCTGGCGGTTTTGGTGGTGGAAGATTGAGAACAGAATTGGGCCGTTATGATAGAGTGAAATTACAAGTTTGATGCTAAAAAGAAGGCTTCATTGGAGGAGTTTAACAAGCTGTTGATTGAGTTTGAAAATAATTCAAATTCAAAATCAGTTTCTCCCGCTATTCATGGGGCTAAGTCAATCCGAGTTGAGAATACTTCCTCAGTTGGGTTGACGTTGGAGAATCGATCTGGGGTGGAAAACTCGATATACAGCCAGAGCCCAAGGTCAGGAATGATGGCGCAGTCGGCAAGGCCATCAAATGGTTTGTCTCAGGGTTTGAACGAGTTGGCTGGAGGTGATCTTTTTCAACCTGTGGGATTAAATAATGCGGTAAATTTAGAGAATGCTGGGGGTATAGGTTCTTTAAAAAATCCCGTTATAAACACTAGCAATCAATTTCAGCTTTTAGATGTAAGTGGAGGTGAAGAGGAAGTGCCTGCTACATCGAGATTGGATTGTATTGACAATGTTTTGGCTTCTGAAGTTCTCGTTTCAAGGGATGTGGTTGGATTTGTTGTAGGAGTACCCAAGCATTCTGAGAAACCGGTATCTTCAGATAGTCTTGAGTGTTTGGCACAAAACAACAGTTGTGGGGTTGGGGGAAACACTGTTGGTGCTGAATCTCTTTCAGTAGGTTTTTCTGCAGGTGATAAGGTATTTTCCTCAACTGCGGCTGACGACCTTCAATTGGTGGTACACGATCCAACAATGAATGATTTGGTGATCAACCTGAATGAGCTCTTTCAGGTTAAAGAAGATCAAATTGTGATTCAATTGGGAACTTTGCAGGATGCTAATATTGATTCTAATGAGGTAATTTTCTCTACATCTAAGATAGTGGTGGAATTATGCTGCAACTTGGGAGGAATTGCTAACAAAGATGAGGAAAGGGCTAAAGAAGTGGTGGATGAAATTTTGTTCAAATATAGGGACAAATACAAAGCGTTGGAAGAAGCAAGGCAGGTACAGGATAGCTGTGACTCACATTTCTCAAATGATGATAAGGGAGACGAGGTGAATTCAAGGGAGTTGTGTGTTATTAATGGAAACTAATTTGATTAGTTATAACATCAGAGGATTGAATGCTTATAACAAGCAAATTGAGGTGAGGGATCTAATTAGGGAGCATAAGTGTTTGATTTGTGCTATCCAAGAGATGGAGTTAGTTAACATGACTAGCTGGTTTGTGAGACAGTTGTGGTTTGACTCTGAATTCCAATGGGATTTCATTCCATCTCAAGGAACGACATGAAATAGTGGAGGTCTGATGACAGTATGGGACAACTCGTTGTTAGAACTGTTAGATAAGAGGTTAGGAGTTAATTCAATCTCTTGTTTATTTCACTTTCGAAGCAATGGATATAAATTCATCCACACAAATGTGTACTCTCCTTGTGAATACAATTTGCGGGAAGAATTCTGGAGAGACTTAGCTGAGATCAGACAATGGTCAGCTGAACCATGGGTTTTTGCGGGTGATGTAAATGCTGTAAGAAGTGATGGAGAGAGGAACAGGGTTGGTAGAGACACAAGGAATATGAATCTCCTGAATGAGTTTATAATGGAACAAGAATTAATTGATCTACTTCTAAATGGTGGTGTGTATACTTGGAGCAATAAGCATGATCAGCCGCCGCTTTGCAGATTAGACAGATTCTTGGTGTGCACTGAATTTGATTCTAAGTTTGTTAACATAATTCAAACGGTGTTGGTTAGAACGGTGTCAGATCATAACCCTTTGTTGCTAAGTTTATCTCCTGGAGTTAGCCATACAACAAGCTTCAAGATAGATAATCATTGGCTTAAACACCCATAGTTTGTTAAGAAGGTGGAGTTGTGGTGGAATGCAATGGTGTTTGTTGGTACACCAGATTATGTGTTGTTTAGGAAACTTCAAAACCTGAAGTTTTTTTTATCAAACCTTGGAGCAAAGAAGTTTTTGGTAATGTTAAGAAGGAGGAAGATATTCTAACGGAGAAAATCAATATTTTAAATCAAGCTGAAGAGTTGACAAACTTGTCGCGTGACCAGTTAAGAGAACGTGCTGATCTGTTGGTAAATCTCAATAACGTTAAGGTGACTAGGGCAAGAATGGAATATCAAAGGGCAAAAGTGCAAGGTTTCAGAGAGGGTGATAAAAACACAAAATACTTTCATAAAATAGCAAACGCTAAGAGGAGAAGAAATTGCATATCTAAGTTGGAGGTGTGGATGTTTTTAACCAGCAGGTGATTAAGAAGGAGCTTCAACAATATTATACTTCACTTTTTACGGCAAAGGATCCAATTTATCCAACCTTCAAGAATCTGAATTTTAAAACCATTGATGCAGTGCAGCAGGAGTGGATTGAGCGTCCTTTTGAATTGGAGGAGGTATTGAGGGCGATTAAAAGTTGTGGTGCTAACAAAGAACCAGGGCCAGATGGGTATAATATGGAGTTTTTTAAAGCGTGTTGGAGTTTTTTGAAGTTTGATGTTATGGCAGCTATTAATGAATTTCATGGAAATGAAAGGTTGTATAGGAGATTGAATACATCTTTAATGAAGTTAATTCCCAAGAAAAAAGACTCGGCAACAGTGAAAGATTTTAGACCTTTGAGTCTAATTAGCTGTGTGTATAAGATAATATCTAAGCTGCTTGCGGAAAGGATCAAGACTGTGATACCTAGTTTGGTTTCAAGTGCACAACGCGCTTTTATCAAGAATAAACAAATTCTGGATGGTATACTCATAGCCAATGAGTGTATTGATAGCAGAATTATACAGAAGAATCCGGGGATTTTGTGCAACATAGACACGGAGAAGGCCTTTGACAACGTTAATTGGCCTTCCCTGTTTATTATTTTGAAGAAGAATGGTTTTAGTAGGAAGTGGATAAGTTGGATTGAATGGTGTGTTAAAGAAGCTCAGTTTTCTCTGTTAGTTAATGGTGAAGCTACACACTTGATAACGCCTACTAAAGGAATAAGGCAGGGCGATCCTCTGTCGCCATTCCTTTTCCTTCTAGTAGTGGAAGTTCTTTCTATGTTACTTAATGAAGCTGTGGAAGATAACAGGATTGGTGGTTTTCAGTTGGTTGATGGTGGAACGGTGATATCTCATCTGCAGTTTGCGGATGATACAATTATACTGATTAATTCCATTAGAGAGGAGGTGAGGATATTATTGGTTATATTGCTAATATTTGAGGTGTTGACTGGATTGAAGTTGAATTTAGAGAAGAGTTCGATGACAAGCATAGGGGCTGATGAGGTGGTATAGGAGCTGGCTATGGAGTTAAGTTGTAAGACTGAGGCGTTACCTATAACATATTTGGGACTGCCAATTGGAGCTTGCAAGAGAAGTGCGTCTATCTGGGAGGTGGTGATTGAGAGGATGAAGAAGAAGTTAGCGCCATGGAAACGGAAATTCCTCAACAAAGCAGGTAAGGTGACTCTTATCAAGAGTTCTTTACAGAGTATTGCAATGTATTTTCTTTAGGTTTATTATCTACCAGTTGCTGTGGAGAAGAAATTGATCAACATTATGCGTAAATTTCTATTGGGGGGGGGGGGGTATGATGAGAATAGGAAGATGAGCTGGGTTTCTTGGAAGCGTATATGCAAATCAAGGAGAAAGGGAGGTTTATGTATTAGAAGTCTAAGAAGAATCAATAGGTCTTTATTGGCTAATTGGCATGGGAGATACTGCAGGAAGAAAGTGGCATTGTGGAGGAAGATTATGTGTGAAAAACGAAGTGAGAAGACGCCTTTTTAGTTCCATTGAAGGTCACAGAACCTATGGGTCGTAGCTTATGGTATGGGATTTTGAAGGCAAGTAAGGACTCTTATGAAACAACTAATATTCAAGTGCAAAATGGGAAATCTGTTAGGTTTTGGCATGATTGTTGGATGGAGAAAATAACACTAAAAGACAAATATCCTAGACTCTATAGGATTAGTAAACAGAAACATGAATCTATTGCCAACAAGAAAAGTGGGGTTTGGAACTTTGAATTTGCTAGAGACTTGAATGCAGCGGAGAGAGTGGACTTACTGGAGATAAAATATGATATCAGAAACGTAATGTTGTTGCAGGATCGGGAGGACGCTATTGATGGAGTGTGCACTGCTAAAGCAATTTATTCTAAGCTGGAAGAGACATATGAGGACTGGGATTTTTATCAGATTGCGCAAAGAAAGTTTGCACCTCCGAAGGTGTTGTTTCTTTTCTGGGTTGCTCTGCACAAATATCTACCTACTAAATGCATGCTTCAACACAGAGTGGTGACAGTTAGCTCCTCTTTATGCTTGTTCTGCAGCGATGAAGATGAGACGATTGATCATATGCTTTTACACTGCAGTTGGGTGAAGGAGATATGGGATTATTTCTTGGCGTCTTTTCAGGTTCAATGTGTTTTTAATGATCAGTCAAGTACTTGCTTACAAGGCTGGAACTTACAGGGATCTTCAAGGATTTTCAAAACAGTGTGGCACCTGATTCCGTTAACGATATGTTAGGAGATTTGCATCGAAAGGAATAGCAGGGATCATGGTGGTCAACCAAAAGATAAGGCGGAGATGCTGAATGCAATTAAGCTTGACATTGTACGTGGAGTTCAAACACTGAGATTTTCAAGAACTTTTCTTCAACTCAGGTGCTGTTTCAATGGGAAGAGATTATGGCTTTGAGATAGTTTTTATTTCTTTAGTTGTTGATGGTCTGGAGTTGAATCTCCATTGTAAATAACTTTGTACATAATTTTTTCTCTTCAATACAACCTTTCTATTTAAAAAAAAAATCTTATTATTCGTTTAACACGAATTTACTTTTATCATTTCTTAATCTCTTCCTGAATATCGTCTATTTTGTATATCTTTATTCCTTTGTACTTCCAGTAGTCTTCGTATTGCATTCTTCTTCCTATCATTATATATTGGGAAATGTAAAAATCGGTCACACTATTATGACCTGATTTGCAAAAGGGTACTACTGCTACCAAAAATTAACAAAAAGGTCATACATTCGTTAAATGACCCGTTAACTTGGTGGGTCCCTTGAAGTCAGAGTTAAATGGTAGCAGTGTATTACCAATATGTCCCTGACCTAACCAAACCCGATCTGTAACCATAGATCGCTAACCTAATGAATCTCGAGATAATCTGTACGGTCAGGAGAAGATTTGCAAAAACCAAATCTATAACAAATAAGGTTCTCATCTGCTCTTCGTTCTTACCGCCTCTTTCATTCTAGGGTTCCTTCTCTTCCTCTTCTCTGCAGAAAAGGCGATCGATCAAAACATCAAAAAATGGGGTGATTTAGATCGTTAACAGTGAGGGTTTACTAATAGTTAGTTCGTCTAAGAGAAGGGTTAAGGTCAGTTAGTCGTAGCAGTGGTTTGGTAACGTTAATGCTGTTTATGTGAAGAGAACAGAGCTTCGAACGGTTGAATACTTACAAGATCAAGTCACAATGTACGCAAACATAATGAGGTTGGTAATCACAACCCCTTTTCCTATTTTTCGATTTTTTTTTTGTAAACCCTAATTAGAGGAAATGGGAATTCAGGGTTTTTTTTTTTGCATAAACCCTAATTAGAGAAATTGGGGAAATAAATGTTATGGGTTGTTATGTGATACGATTGATTGTTGTGTTTACTAATGTTTTCACAAATTGTATTTCGTTATGTGATTGTGCAGGAAATATATGAAGAACCCAGTGAAAAGATTTAGGGTTGAAGAATCTGAAACAAAGAAGGTTAGGTTTTTTGATAATGTTAGTGTCAATTGTGGGGGATTAAATGGTTTCAGTGATGTCGTGCACCCTGCTTATCAGTTACCACTAATTAACAAGGTTAACTTAACCTGGTTCAGTGATACAGACCCATTTTACATTGGTAGTAATGATGAATTTTATGAAATGTGGGATAAAGGAGTAGTTGAAGATGATGGGTATATTTATCTTTACATGAATGTTACCCACAAGAAGGTTCCTCTTACTGATGAATTCCCTGAAAGTTCTGGTGTGTCAGTTGCACAGAGTTGTTATTCAACACCTCATAAGGAAAAAACTACTTCATTTCTACACATTGACAGAGATGCACCACCAGTCAATCTTGACCCATCTAGTTTCTTAACACTTAAGAAGAGGTTGTTGTATAGTAAATCATCTGAGCTATTAAGGATAAGTCCCAGGTTGGTGTCTAAGTCTATTGATGCAGTTATTGGGAGTGCTAAGAAGTCCTTATTTGTTAATGTGGATGATGATGAGGTTGTAGATGCTGAAACATCAATTGAATTAAGACTTTCACAGTTGGAGTATGACAACAATATATAACTGACAAATAATGATATAGATGTGTGTCATCCCATTGATGATTGTAGAAGCGCACATTGTGATGATGCAAAAATTGGTATTGAAGTATATACAAAATTTGTCAACAACTATTTTGGTGGGGTGGACTCTTTTGATTTCTTACATCCACAACTATATAAGAAAAAAAATGCAGGTAATCTTTCTATCTCACTGTCTTGTTTTCCTACATTCCTTTTGTATGCATTTTAACTTGTCTGACTTTTGTTGTAGATGAAATAAGTAATGAAAAAAATTGTGATGTTATTAAGAATGATGACCCAAAAGGAATGACAGCAGTTGTTGATGAACCATCTGATGCTGACAGTGGGGATAGCTCTAGTAGGTCTGATTCTGAAGTTGAAGAAGGTGCTTTATCAGTACAAAATATTGCAGAGGATGATGAGGTGAGAACAGTTTGGATCCATCAGTATGAGCAAATTTGGGAGCCACATGTAGAAGATGCTGAAAGAACATGTGACTTTGATGATGATACTGGTAATGCTGAACAGTTTGTAGATGTTGATACAATTTTTATAGGTATGGAATTTATGGATATGAAATATTTTAAGAACCACTTAAGGGGATATGCAGTTAACAAAAAATTTCAGTACAGGTTGAGGCCCAATGATGCAGAAAGGATTAAGGTTAATTGCAAGTATAACAAGTCTCAAAATTGTAAATTTTTTATATATGCAAGTGTTAGAAGTCATGAACCTACTTTCATAATCAGAAAGATGAATTTGGAGCATACATGTGTCACAGAAGGTGTAACCATAAATCAGACAGCAAGTGCAGAATTTGTAGCACAATTTTTGTATGATAAGTTGAAGAATGGAGATCCAATGCCAGTTCCATATACTTTGCAAGATCAGTTCCACAGCTCTCATAATACCAGTGTTCCATATCATGTGGCTTGGAGAGCTAGAACTAAGACATTTGGAAAGAGTAAATGGAAGTTATGATGATTCATATAAACTGGTTCCAGCCTTTTGTGACATGGTGGACAAAACCAACCCTGGATCTTTAACAAACTACACATATGAAAGGTGAGTTCTTCTTGTAACATGATTTGTAGATAAACTTATGTTTAAGCATTAATGCACATAATTAGTGGCTTATATAATCTGTTTCATTTATTTATTGCAGTGTTGATGGATGCTTTGAGTCCATGACAATTGCTTTTGCAGCATCATCGAAAGGATTTCATGATGGATGTAGAAATGTTGTTGGATTTGATGCTTTCCATTTGACTGGAAAACATGGTGGGTGTCTGATGGAAACAACTGCTTTGGATGCAGAAAATAGAATAGTGCCATTAGGTATTACGGTAACTAGAAATGAAGTAGGTGAGAACTGGTACCTGTTTTTGAAATGGTTGAAGCCATACATTATCAATCACCCTAGAGGAAAGTTAACTTTTATCTCAGACAGACAAAAAGGCTTGTTAGAGTCCATTTCTGAATTATTTCCAGACCATTTTTAAAGATATTGTTTCAGGTAAGTTGAAGTTGTATTGGTTAAGGCTTGTTATAATGTTGTAGTTGTTTAAGTTTGGGCCATAAAAAAAAAGTTTTCATTGTTTGATCCTTTTTTCATATGCAGACATATGTATGCAAATTTCAAGAAATATTACAAAGGTTCAAAGCTACATCAACTTGTCTGCAGTGCTGCTCTATGTTACAAGGAAAGACATTGGAAGTTAATTATTGCTCTTTATTCCTTAATTTGTTTTGTTTGTTGAAATTATATTGGCTACTGAGGCATTTTTCTTGAATTACTAGGCCAATATGGATGAGCTGTTTAAGTTGTCCCCATCTGCTGCTGACTAAATGATGAGGAAAAAACCAGAACAGTGGTCTAGGGCCTTCTATGACCAATCCACTAGTTCTGAGCACACTAATAGTAACTTCTGTGAGTCCTTCAACAACATGGTTAACCCAATGAGAGACAAGCCCATATGTACTCTTGGAATGATGTATGGTCAACTCATCATGGGTATGTTTTATAAAAGAAGAGCTAAGGCTGATAAGTTAGAGCTTGGACAGTTGGTGCCCAGTGTTTTGAAATTGATTAAGAAGATAGAAAACTGCACACATCACTTGAGAGTTAATGGAGCTGTCTATGGGAGGTTATATGAGGTGAGGAACATTGAAACCAATACTCTGTTTCAAGTTGACATTGTTAAGAAGACTTGCAGCTGTGTTCAATGGCAACTTAGAGGAGTCCCTTGCATACATGCTGTATGTGTATTGATGGATATGAGAATCAACTATGCTGAGTGAGTTTTCATACCTTCTGTTTACTGGTTTTTTGACATCAATGCTCTGTTTATTATTGAATGTGTGCTGAACTTATTGAATGCTCTGTTTACTGATTTAATGTTTTTATGTTTGTTGTACTGGTGGTAGTTATTGTGACAAGTGTTATCTTGTTGATGCACTGAGAGCTACATATGCTCCTGAGATGGGTCTACTACTATGCAGAGAAGAGTGGGATGAGGTAATACAAATACAAAATTTACTTTGGTACTTTCCTTTCATTTACTTTCTCAGATGCAATGCTCTGTTTTAACATGTGACCTTGTTGTGCATGTCCTTTTATGTAATTTACTTTATAGGGAATCTTTAACTTTATGTGGAAAATATTTGTTTAATATTTAGGATTTCCCATTCACTACATATAATATATCCTTATCTCCTTCTCTTTATTCCTCTTTCTCTTTATTCTTCCTCCATCTCTTTATATTTTTCTTCATTCTCTCTTCATCTCTTTCTCTGTATCATTGTGCAGCCAGAAGACATGGTGGTTATCAGACCTCCTATTGACATCAGGAAACCAGAGAGGACTTGCAAGAAAAGGAAAAGGGTTTATGATGAAGGTCACACTGAGAATAAAGTAAGAAGTTGTACCAGATGCAAGTCAATTGGCACAACAAGAGAACATGTGTTGGTGCACCTGTTGGGTCTAATCCAAAAGCAAAGAGGCAGAGAACCATGGTTCAAGGTGGATCTCACTCCATTTCTTATCCATATCCAGTTGAGCTTAGTACTAGCAGGAGGGATAGAGGAGGAAGAGGAGGAAGGAGAGGAGGAAGAGGAGCTCCATCATCTTCATCTGTTGCTGCATCATCATCTCAACCTACAAATAAGTATGCTCCTGGTGCATCATCATCTTCAACTGCAGGTGGCATAGGTTCAAGAGGTGGTAGAGGTGCAAGAGGTGGCAGGACTGGCAGTGGACTGCAAGTGCATCAAACACTGTCACAGAGCATTGTAGGTGTTGGTGAGGTGGGTCAAAAACTGACTCAAACTTTCACAGTTCCTAAACCAAAAGGAAATGACATGCATTCCAAATGGGCTACTGAATGAAGTGTTGTACTAAATGAAGATGCTTGTTGTTGTTAGCTTATGTGTAGGTCTAAGTTTTATGTTGGTTAAAAAAATCTACTTTTGTGTTACTGCATTTGTTTGCAGAAGTTGGTTAACTTGAATTATCAATTATGGTTGTGTTTAGGTATGCTATGTTAATATTAAGTTGGATTCAGACTAATTTTGTTCTTTTATTCAATCTTTTGCTCATTACATTACATTTGTAAATCTCCAATTTGCTTGCATAAATCTGCCATCTGTTTTACATTGGATCTTGCAGCATTGAAAATAGCATCAAACAACCATTGAAACTCAAGACAGTTGGAGCATTTGAGGTAAGCAATGTTATAGTTGTGTACATTGTGGCAGAACAAAAGCATCACAGTTGCCTTACACTTCTTTTTCTTGTAGGGCTGGTTCTTCCATGGACAGTTGTTGTGCATATGGTTCTTGTCACCACAAGAAAAGCAGGAATGAGGAGTTGGGGGATGAACTTGAATTGCTTTTTTTTGTTAGTGGCATCTGCAAACCAATCAAAGTATGAGCAGATTGAGCATCGCAAGAACTTCTCTCCAACATGATCATCAGTTTGAGATTTCAACAACTTCCTCACTCCATTACAAGGTACATTCTTACACCTTGAATAGATCCATGGACAACCAATAGGATCATGCATACCAATCTCACATAAACAACAAATGCTAATCTTGTTGCTTGATATAACTGCTGGACTGCTGCTGCTGCTTGATGCCTCATCTGAATTGCAGAACCACTCACTTTTGCCTCCACCCATTTGTTGTTTGAACATTATGCCTTTGTTGTTTGTTGTTTGTTGGTTGGAATGAAAAAATGAGCATAACAGGCTTGGTTCTGTAGGTATATAAAGAAAGGAACAATTGAAATCAGACCGTTGGGAACGATTTGATTTTCCAGTCACACAATCTTTGCCACGTCAGTGAATCTCCACGTCACCAAGTCTCCACGTCACCGACTCTCCACGTCACTGAGTCTCCACGTCACCGAGTCTCAAACAGGTTGGGTTAAATGGTTAACTGCAGTTTAATAACTGCAGTTGAAATGGAGGGTATTTTGAAGAAATCTAACCCCTTTTTTTTCCCAACTGTTATCTCGGCCACAGTGCGACTATTTTGTAATCAATTAACAAAAGTATGATCTATTTATAAACCAATTAACAAAAGTAGGACCTTTTTATTTATGGCCCTTATATATTTATATACTTTTGTCATTTCCACCTGGTCCGATGATTTATACATTTTTATTTGTCTTGTCGATTGTTGAAGCAGAGATGATGGTGACCCAAATCTGGACCCCTTAAAGAATCACGCACCCATGATCTTATTGTCATTCTTTGTCTTTTTCAATTCTATTTTATTGTCCGAGTAAAAAAAAACCCATGATCTTGATTCCCATTAAAAGGTTTAATTGGTAACATTCCCTTCAAATGAAAATTTCCTATTTCCTCTTTTAAGTTTACACTAACATATGACTCCATTACCCTCCATTCCAAACTTATCTGTTAATCAAATCACACAGCCTTCTTTGCACTCCTATTACGATAGAAAAAAAATCACATTTTCATTATCTAATCTAAAACTCATAAAATACTTTTTATCATTTTATTTTTATTTTTTTTCGTCTCATCGTGCACTTGATGGAAAGATTTTATTTACTCGCCCTTTCAGAGAGGCTATATATTATAAAAATAAAAAATTGATGGAAGTTTGATTTGTGTCCATGGAAGTGATAGTGAGCCCACATAATGACATTTGATGAAATTTCACTCGTCCAAAAAGAAAAAATAAATAAAACATGGCTGCTAACAAGGGCACCAATTTGATTAGAGCTGCCCTGCACATTCCATCTTGTATGGGATTTGGTAAGCCCCAAACTAAATTGGTACCCCTATTAGTAATTTTGAAACAGAAAAAAGGTCAAAATGGCACAAGTTGTGGTCAGTAGGGGATAAGCTGGCCAGTGGGCGCCTTAAAACAAATCAACAACTGAATTATTGGAGGATCATATCACTTTCCTGTAAGAGAAACATGCAGTTTAAAATGGCAAGCTGACTCTTCCCTCTTGGTTTTGTCTGAAAAGAGGAAATCATCTACGTTTTTTTAGCTATATAGAGAGAAGAGTACATCGCTGTATTTCAGTGACTTCACAAGCAAAAATATCCCTATATCATCATATACATGGCTGGTATGCTTGCAGGAGTGGATCATGCTAGAGGAAGAAGGACTATGCATCATCTCTTTGGCAGTAATTGTCGCGATATAATCCGTCATCATCAACGAATCGATACATTTAGTACTATGGATGAAGCCGCTCTTAAAGCTCGTCGCAGACTTGAAGAAAAACTTCGCGGTCTTCCTCCTTCCAGGTATGTCTATACAGCATCACTTAATTGTATAGTCTATCTTGCTGTTCTCAGATTCGCTCATATGTTCATTCAGTAATGATACTTCAGTTACTTAAATTTGTGAGTATAAATTAAGAGTTGATTTGGTTCTGACCATTATTGATCTAGTGACAAAAGGAATAAACTCCAGACTAACAAAAGCAACAACAGTAGTGAAGGAAGAAGCTCCAAACCTGCAAATAAAGAAGCCAGAAAAGATCCAGATCATGAAGTGGTACCGGTAGTAGGGTCGACAAAGTTTGCACACTTAAAAAGAATGAATTCACAGAGAGAAGAAGTTTGTTCCATTTGCTTAGAAGAATTTGGGACACAACGTCCGGTTATGAACTTGCCGTGTTTTCATAAATATCATTCAGACTGTCTTTTACCATGGCTCGCTAAGCATTCACATTGCCCTTACTGTAGAACCCATGTCCGTCCCTAATCTCACCCTCCCTCTTCCATGTTCTACCTTCGTTTTCATTTCTCTTTGTTGTACTTGTTGCTAAGATACATGTAGTCGCGCGGTTGTAAACTTGTAATATAGAAAAGTGGGGTTGACTACAAATTTGCAGCTTGGTTTAGTCACTCAAAGTCAAAACTGGCCACAGATTGCCATATCTATGTAATTTTTCATAAAACTAGAGAATCTTGGCCACGGAAACCCTCTTTTTCACAGATTGTGTTGATCATCCCTGTAATACGTGATGCAAACTGATTTTTACGCCTTGGTCTTCAACACATAGAAGAGCTCAAAGAACTCTGAGAAAATAAGAAAAATTCACTCCTTTCCTTGACATTTTTCCTGCCCGTAGTGCTCGTCTTTTCTCCGCTATGTGCACTGGTAGGGTCGGAATCCCCTCTCATAATGCACCATATGAGTATATATATTTGAGCCACTCGGACAAGATATGCATTTAAATTTGTTTGGTGCTATCAAACAAAGAGAAATGGAAAAGCAGCTGGATCAACAAAAAAAAAAAGTTGCAGTAATTCTTTGAAAATCTTAACATGATATCATGTGACATTTGTGCCATGAAGAAGTCTACACTCCAGTCTTCCGAACTCGCCCAATTACCACCACTAAATGGCCAAACACTCGAAACAAAGCATTTTGCCGTATAAAATCATGTTATTTGAGGATACTGCATGGCACTCTACAAATGCTTCCTATTTTCACTCAATTTCTTACTTAGGCCAGAAGTGCTTAAAATACCTGAGAACACCCCTAAACAACCGCCCAAAAAACTACCCAAACAGCCGTATTAACTTGTACGCCAACAAGGGGAATGATTAACCCTTTTTAGGAAAGAGGAGGCTCATCTGATGATGATCTGAATGTCATAGAACCCAGAAAAAATATTTTTCACGTGTCAATGGCTTTTCGAGGTAGCTTTTTGAGTCATTAAGAATTTTTGAATACTTGAAAACACACAAAATCTAGAAGACAGTGACATATCATCAAGGAAATTGAATCGAGGATATGATGAGCCATATTCATCCAGTGTGCCCTCTCAGTAGTCCTACAAACACATGTTCCTAACCCCAGCACTTGAATATCTTTGGAATTTTTCCGCCATTTATTTCTTTATTGAGAAATGATAAACGCACCGAGGGATTTATCCCGCAATCCCTACATTATAGTGTTGCAAAATGCAACATTATGGGAAAGAAAATATCCGCGTACCAAGAATCCGGCAATACCCCATTTCATTTCTTGAGCACCAAAACATAATCTTACAACCAAAATCATCAGACTTTCTTAGTATGATCACATTAAGTATGATGCTTTAATTCGAAAGCAGTTTAATTATTTGGCATCGAACAAAACACAAAGCTTTAATACAAGTATAGGACCGATGGAGAGAGAGAGAACGCAAAAACCGCTCTACCTTGACTGAAATTTTTTCACAGTTTCAATGGAGGTGATTGGGAATACCAAAGGAATCAGAATTCAAGAGAAGAAACGTAGAGGATTTTCATCATGGATTCACTTTTCTGAGAATGTGGCTTTTTGGTTAGCAGATAGTTTACAGGAAGCGATGGATTTTCAGTGTGAGAAGAGAAGGTGAAGCTTCGTATCTAGGAGAAGTGAAAGAAAATGATGCTGGGAAGTATTACAGAATCTCAAGAATATTCAGAGGAGATGGTCCGCGATCGTATGCACTTTGCATTCCATGTGGTGACAATTGTTATTACTGGGGTGTCATTCATAAGGAGATACTGCGATGTTTACATGATAACAACTTCCTTAGGAGAATCAGTTAGAAAAGGATTTTTGGTGAATACTTCCACACCTGCTATGTGCAGAGAGTGGCTTAATATATATTCAAAACTTTTAAAGAGTCTGTTACAGATTTGGTAAATAATCAAGACTGGGTATGCCTACAATGTAGGCTTTAGAATCTGACACACACCTAGGTCAAGAGACTTGGTGTGCAGTCTTTCTAGCAGAGTCTTCAGGAGTTGGCTTAACACCTCCCCTCAAGTTGAACTGCAGCTCGCGAAGTTGCAACTTGCTACGTAAAATAAGAAATCTCGGTGATGGAAGCCCCTTAGTAAAGATGTCAGCAATGTGGTCTCGTGAACTGATGAACTTGACATGAAGCAGACCAGCAGCCACACGTTCACGGACAAAATGATAGTCAATCTCAATGTGCTTAATGCGGGCATGGAAAATGGGATTTGAAGTCAAGTACGTGGCTCCTAAATTATCACACCAGAGCAATGGAGGTGGAATTGTGAAACCAAGCTCCTGCAGCAAGGATTGAATCCACATTATCTCTGAAGTAGCTATTGCAATGCCTCTATATTCTGCTTCAGTACTGGACTTTGACACTGTCTTTTGCTTGCGTGCACTCCAAGAGATCAAGTTGCCCCCGAAATAAACACAATATCCACTAGTTGAGCGTCTGTCATCCAAACTACCAGCCCAGTCTGCATCTGAGTATGCCTGCAAAGAGAAGTCTGAGGTAGAACGAATATGCAGACCATAGTTCACTTTATTTTTAAGATAACGAATAATCCTTTTGACCAACTCCCAATGTTCCTCAAATGGGTCATGCATGTATTGGCAGACCTTGTTAACAGTCACAGAAATATCAGGTCGGGTTAAGTGCAGATATTGCAGTGCACCCACAACACTGCGATACAAAGTTGAATCATGAAACCTCTTTGAACCTTGCTTCTGAATTTTTGCATTCACCGCCAGAGGTGTGTTTACCGGCTTCACCCCATCTAGCTTTGTTTTACGCAGAAGATCTGCAACATACTTACGCTGCGACAGAAATAGCTCAGACCCCTGCCTTAGGACTTCAACCCCCAAAAAGAAAGAAAGATCACCCAAATCTTTTAGTGCAAACACAGCACTGAGATCTTCAATTAGGCCAGAGATCTCAGCTGAATTTGAACCGGTTACAATGATGTCATCAATGTAAACCAAAACTACAACGTGGAATCCTGCGTTTGACGAATGAAGAGAGAAGTGTCATCTATTGAACCCTTAAACCCCAACTTGACCAGGTAATTGCTCAGTTTTGAAAACCACGCTCTAGGCGCCTGTTTAAGGCCATAGAGTGATTTGTGCAGCTTGCAGACATGGGTTGGATGCTGCTCATCTACATACCCCTGAGGCTGCTGCATATACACATCCTCCTCTAGATCACCATGAAGAAAGGCGTTCTCCACATCCAGCTGTTTGATATCCCAGTTGTGTATTACAGCAATTGACAGCACAAGACGAATAGTGCAAGGCTTAACTACTGGTGAGAAAGTTTCACCATAGTCAATTCCTAGCTGTTGGTTATAACCCTTGGCAACTAGACGCGCCTTTCTCTTGTTGATTGAACCGTCTGGATTCTGTTTAACTCGATACACCCATTTGGATCCCACCACATTCATACCTTTTTCATATTTCACCAGAGAGAATGTGCCATTTTTAATTAATGCATTGATCTGAACATCCATTGCATCCCGCCATTCTGGAAGTTTCCTTGCTGCTGAGAAACAAGTTGGCTCCATGAAATCATCATCAAGCAGAAGATGCTTGGACGCAGTTAAGCACATTTTTTGAATAGGCTTGTGTATACCGGCTTTTGCCCTTGTGACCACTGGATGGGATGTTGTACTTTGGACTTCATCATGTACAGGTGCATATGTAGATGGCAGAGTTGAAGCAGGTGCAGAGGTTGAAATTGCTGGACTAGCCACAGAGGAGTCGGTTGCATCAGAGTAAGCCAAACTTTCTGAGTCCGATGCTGAAAGACGCAGGTTGTCTGATGTACATGCGGCATTAGGCTACAAAGCATTGCCCTGAATGACAGTAGTATTTCCTAATCCAAATGGATTCTTAGTGAAAATACTTGTGCTGGATTGTACAATAACTGGATTTAGCTCTGGGGAATGATGCTTGAGAGGCAAGAATGGGAATGTAGATTCCTCAAAGCGCACATGTCTAGAGATATAGATTATGTTGGTTTTTCTGTCTAAACACATGTACCCTTTATGTGCATTGCTGTAGCCTATAAAAACACATTGAATTGACCTAGGTTCTAGTTTATCCTTATTATAGGGCCTTAAGCAAGGATATGCAAGATAACCAAAAACTTTCAAGAAGGAATAGTCTGGGAGTTTGTTGAACAATAGTTCTAATGGTGTTTTTGAGATGGACAATGAATTTGGTAGACAGTTAATAAGATAACAGGCAGTAACAAAAGCATCTGCCCAAAAAGACCTAGGCATATGAGCATGAAACAGTAAGGCCAAGCCAGACTCTGTCACATGTCTGATTCTACGTTCTGCCAAACCATTCTGAGGGGACGTGTGAGGACATGAAAAACGATGCTGAATGCCAGACTCATTTAAATAGGAAGTGAATTTCTGATACTCAAGAGCATTATCAGATTGAAATTTTTTTATCTTATGACCGGTGAGATTCTCAACTTGTTTGCGAAAGAGAATAAAAGTCTGTAATGCATCAGACCTTAGAACTAGGGGAAAGATCCATGTATAGTGAGAATAGACATCCATAAACAAAATGTAATAACGAAAACCAGTTCTTGATAAAGAGGGTGAGACCCATATGTCTGAAACAAGTAAGCTCAACGGCTTATTATAAACTGTTTTACTCAAAGAAAAGGATAACTTCTTGCTTTTACTCACATGGCAAGAATGACAGAAGTCAAAGTTTTTATTGGTTACTGGAAGTGAAAATTGACGACATATTTTTGACACAGTGCTAAGCATTGGATGTCCTAGTCGCTGGTGCCAAAGAGGAAGTGTATAGGCCACCATAGCTTCAGGTTTTATTGAGTTCTGAATCAAATCTACCCCTTCAAACATGTAAAGGCCATTCTTGTTAAACCCTCTCAGCAACATTATCCCCGTGCGCTTGTCCTTTACAACAAAGAAACCAGCATGAAACTCAAAATAAACATTATTGTCTCTACAGAATTGTGAGACAGACAACAAGTTTGTCTTGATTTTAGGGACATGATAAATATGATTCAATGCAAAAGTTCGAGAATTAAGCGTAAAAGATGCATTACCAACATTGGAGATTTCCAGTGCATTACCATTGCCTACATGAACCTGTTCAGTGCCATTGTATTCATGAGGAATGGAAAGATTTCTCATATCAGAAGTGAGATGGTGAGTTGCACCAGAGTCTGTCACCCACTGATTTCCAATCTGGTCTCCAGGTAAAGCAATATAAGCTTGCGCAGGACGCCGGTTGTTGGTTGTTGGTTTGTCATAGAGAAACCAACATCTATCACCAAGATGGCCCTTCTTCTTACAGATTTGGCACTTGTCAACGAACTGAGGAGGTCTTTGATTCTGTTGCTGGCGAGCATTCAAATGATTGTTGGAATATTGATATTTTTGTTGGGCTTGATTCTTCCGGTTATCACCACCGCTTGTAGAGGAAAAGTTTGTGACAGCTACATTTGCTACTGGAGACTGCAGAGATGACAACTGAGACTCTTGGCGCATGTCATAGGTGTTCAGATGAGAGTAAAAGGTATCTATGGGCATATCCTCAATAGTGCTTAAAGCAGTGACAATAGGATCATAGCTTTGGTTAAGGCCATTACTAATGGATTGTTTCTTTTCATTTGTTGTTACAGCACAGCCAGATTCTGCCAATTGAGCAAACAAAGATTTAGCATCATTCAAATAGGTTTTGAGAGTTTTGTTACCTTTGGATATGCTGTGCAGCTGCTTTTTCAGATTCATCTGATGATGAAATGTTTTTGGGGCATATTCGGATTCTAGTTTATCCCAGACATCCTTAGCAGTTGTTAGGTGAGCAACATTACTTAAAACTTCAGGTGTCAGAGTTGAATTGAGCCATCCAACTATGAGAGAATCCTGATGCTCATAAGCTGTATACGCAGGATTTATTTCTTCACTTTCTGGTAACGTCTTTGGTGGAACTTGTTTTGTTCCATCCACAAATCCACTGAGATCATAGCCTTTTAAGATCGGTTTGAACTGTTCCTTCCAGAGAATATGATTTGTTTCTGTGTGTTTTAATGTGACAAGGTGATGAATTTGCACCTGTCTTAGGGTATTTGTTGTTTCTGCCATGAAGTTTTTTTTTTTTTTTTTGGTGTTTTGAGCGGAAGATGGCTTGGATCAGGCTGATACCAAGTTAGAAAAGGATTTTTGGTGAATACTTCCACACCTGCTATGTGCAGAGAGTGGTTCAATATATATTCAAAACTTTTAAAGAGTCTGTTACAGATTTGGTAAATAATCAAGACTGAGTATGCCTACAATGTAGGCTTTAGAATCTGACACAAAACTAGGTCAAGAGACTTGGTGTGCAGTCTTTCTAGAAGACTCTTCAGGAGTTGGCTTAATAGAATCCACAGGTTTCTCCAAAGTCATCAGATTTCAAAAGATTGATCCCAACAAAGTTGGGTAATGGATCGAGTTGTAGGGGGTAATCAAGGTGAATGGCTTTGTGAGATGGCAGCGTGTTGCTAGAGAAGTATTAAGGCAGATGCATTGGAATTCTTTTCTTGACTTAGAGATCATTGATGAGCAATCCGCTTACATTGATCTAGTCAGGAAACATTGGTTAGATCTTTGGAGACCAAAAAAGCTAATTGTGGATGATGTAGTGGTAACTTTAACACAAATGAAGCCAAGACCGGACATGGTGGTTAATAAGAAGGAAGTGTTAAGTCTGGAAGAGAACAGGGAGTAATCATACCAATCCAAGCTATGTCAAAATATGACAAGTGGTTAAAGATAAGAGGAATTCCACATATGTCCTGGAGTTACAATTTGTTCAAATAAATTGGTAACTCATCAGGAGGCTTTTTGGATATTGCAGACAGTACCTTGAGAAAGGAAATTTTGAATTTTTTCAGAATTTCAGTCAAGGGAGATTTTGCGGAAATTCCGGTTGTACTCAAGATTGAAGATGGTGATCAAGTCTGGGCCATTTCCATTGAATGGGATTATAAATTTTCTCCTAAGATTAAGGCATCATTAGGGGAGTTCCAGAAACTTTTACTGGATTTTGAAAACTTACAGAAAGTTTCAAATTCAAAAAATATCAATCCCGTTATTCTTGAACTAAGACGGTCAGAGTGAATAATGCAGACTCGGGTGTTTCGACTCAGGAAAAATCGTTTTCTGGTCTAGCGCCATTGGAGTTTGTTTCCACTCAATCTGAAGCACATAATATGCATGATATAGAAGAGGTAGACCCTATGTTACTTTGTGAAGTAGACAATGGAGATTCTAGAATTGTGAACTTTGGATGTGTAGGTGCAGTTCCCATTTCACATTTCAGTTTCGACATTCCAACTAGCAATAAATTTCAATCTTTAGATGATAGTAGAAGTGAAGGTGATGTGCCTACTTCATCTAGATTGGAGTTTATTGATAGTATTTTGGAGGCTGAAGCTTCTGGTTGCTTGAGTGGCATTGGAGGTGTGGAGAAACCCAAGCATTCTTGTAATCAGTTGTTGACAGTTGGTCTAGTTATTGGGAGTTCTCTCACTAATGATGGCAGAGGGGATATTCCTCCTATTGGTGTAGAGAATACCAATGTGTTCACGCAGACAATTCGGTTTTTTCCTCAGGCATTCTTATGCCTGACGACCTACAAATTGTGGTGCATGAAAAACCTTTGGATGAGGAGAATGCTCTTGACAATGTGTCTTTGCCATTGCAAATATCTGACTCTAAGAATCTTTTTCACGTAATACAGGATCAGATTGTCATTAACATTGGAAACTTACAGGAGGTCAACATTGACTCAAATGAGGTGATTTTCTCAACCTCTAAATTGGTTTTTGAGTTGTGTTGTTCTCTTGGTGGCATTGAGACTAAGGATGAGATACAGACGAACGCTGTCATTGAAGAAATACTGTTCAAATATAGGGACAAGTATAAAGCCCTGGCAGAAGGGAAAAAGATACAAGATAGCTGTGAATCTCAAGAGACTGAGGATGAGGATGATATAGAGGAAGTTAACTCTGGGGAAGTTGGTGTTACAAATGGGATCTAAAATCGTTAGCTGGAACTTAAGGGGACTCAATGCTTATGATAAGCAAATTGTTGTCAGAGATTTAATCCTTTCTCATAGATGTTTGGCTTGTGGCATTCAAGAAACAAAGTTAGCAAGTATGAAGCGCTGGTTTGTACGACAACTTTGGTACGATGATGATTTTGAATGGGAACTCTTGCCTTCTCAAGGATAATCAGGCTACAGTGGAGGTTTATTAATGATCTGGGATAACTCGACTTTAGAACTGCTGGATAAGATATTGGGTATCAACTCAATTTCTTGTCTCTTAATATTTAGAGACACGGGTTTCAAATTCATTCTTACTAATGCATACTCTCCTTGTGATTACAATGAAATAGGAGTATTCTGGGGTGATCTGGCGGCAATAAGGCAGTGGTCAAATGAAGCTTGGTGCTTCTTCGGTGATTTGAATGCTGTAAGGAGTGACGCTGAACGTAACAGAGTTGGAGGTGATACAAGAAATATGGGATTCCTAAACGATTTTATTATGGAGCAGGATCTTATAGATCTTCCTTTACATGGCGGAGCTTTTACTTGGAGTAACAAACATGAAGATCCTTTGTTGTGCAGACTCGATAGATTCATGGTCTATACAGCTTTTGATGCAAAGTTCTCAAACGCAACTCAGACGGCTATGGTAAGAACTGTTTCTGACCATAATGCAATTCTTTTTGAGCTTTTTTCTAATGTGAAAGTCAAACCTTGTTTTAAGATAGAAACCCACTGGTTAAAACACCTAGATTTTGTGAAACTTGTGGAGATATGGTGGAAGAATATGGTTTTTCAGGGTACACCAGATTATATACTGTTTAGGAAGCTGCAAAATCTGAAATTTTTTATCAAAAAATGGAGCAAAGATACATTTGGGAATGTAAAGAAGGAGGAGGATGAACTGACTGAGAAGATAAAAGTGTTAAATTTGGCTGAAGAGACAGCTAGATTATCGCCTACTCAAATTGAAGAAAGAGGTGAGTTGTTAGTTAATCTTAACAAGGTTAAATTAACTAGAGCTCGTATGGCACAGCAGCGAGCTAAAGTTAATGGTTTCGTTGAAGGTGACAAGAATACTAAGTTTTTCCACAAAATGACAAACGCAAAACGAAGACGAAACTGCATAACAAAGTTGGAGGTGGCAGGTAGAGATGTGTTTAATCAGGTTGTTATAAGGGAGGAGATTCAGCAATATTATACCAATCTTTTCACAGCAACTACTTCAGTCTCTCCGTTTTTTGAAAACATGAGCTTTAAGAAAATAGAAGCAGTTCAGCAAGCTTGGTTAGAAAGTCCTTTTGAGGAAGATGAAGTATGGGAGGCAATAAAGAAATGTGGCGCAAATAAAGCTCCAGGACCGGACGGATATAACTTGGAATTCTACAAGGCTTGTTGGGGTTTTCTGAAACATGATGTAATTGCTGCTATTACTGAATTTCACAGAAAGGAGAGGTTAGACTGGCGTTTGAATATGGCCTTTATGAAACTGATTCCAAAAAAAAGAAGACTCAGCTACAGTTAGAGATTTCAGGCCTTTGAGTCTGATAAGTAGATTTTACAAGATTGTTTCTAAGTTACTAGCTGAAAGGTTGAAGTTGGTGATGCCAGGTTTAGTTTCCAGTGCGCAGGGGGCTTTCATTAAGAACAAGCAAATTCTAGATGGTATTCTTATAGTAAACGAATGCATTGACAGTAGATTGAGACAGAAAAAAACTGAGATTCTTTGCAAATTTGATATGGAAAAAGCTTTCGATAACGTTAGTTGGCATGCTCTCTTTGCAATTCTCAGAAAGAATGGTTTTGGTGAAAAATGGATTAATTGGATAGGATGGTGTGTGAAATATGCGCGTTTCTCAATCTTGGTGAATGGTGAGGCTACTAGTATTATTAAGCCATCTAAAGGAATTAGACAAGGTGATCCTTTGTCACCATTTCTTTTCATTTTAGTGGTTGAGGTGCTTTCTTTGTTGCTGACAGAGGCGGTGAATGACAATAGAATTGGTGGATTTCAAGTAGCTGAAGAAGGAACTGTTGTTTCTCATCTTCAATTTGCGGATGACAGTATCATCATGTTGAATGCTTCAAGACTGGAGGTAAGAAGGCTTTTAATCGTGTTGGTATTGTTTGAAGTTTTGACTGGATTGAAACTCAATTTGGAAAAGAGCTCAATGACAAGTATAGGTGTGGATGATTTGGTGCAAGAAATTTCTATGGAGCTGGGTTGTAGAATTGAGTCCATCCCGATTATCTATTTGGGAATGCCAATTGGTGCGAGTAAAAGAAGTGTATCAATTTGGGATGTGGTGATTGACAGAATGAAAAAGAAGTTGGCTCCTTGGAAAAGGAAATTCCTTAACAAAGCTGGAAGAATAACCTTAATAAAAAGTTCATTAGAGAGTGTTGCAACTTACTTCTTATCGGTTTTCTATCTTCCTGTGTCAGTGGAGAAGAAATTGAACAACATAATGAGAAGGTTTCTATGGGGTGAGGATGCTGAGAAAAAGAAGATGAGTTGGGTTTCATGGTTGAAGATCTGCAAACCAAAAAGAAAATGAGGCTTAGGCATTCGAAACTTAAGGCAGGTGAACATATCTTTGTTGGATAAGTGGCATGGGAATATTGTGCAGAGAAAACAGCGTTATGGAGACAAATAATGTGTGAAAAACACAGTCAGATGAAACTTGCTTAGTTCCCTTTATGACTTCAGAGGCTGTAAGAAGGAGCATGTGGTACGATATTATCAAAGCAAGGGATGATTTTTATGAAGCAGTGAGCATCAGTGTTAAGAATGGACGCAGTGTGAGATTCTGGCACGATTGGTGGCATCACAAAGGCGCCCTAAAAGATAAATACCCTAGATTATATAAACTTAGCAGGCAGAAGATGGCGATGGTGGCTGAGATAAGAGGGACTTCATGGAATTTTATTTTTTCGAGAACTTTAGATCCAGCAGAAAGCATTGACCTGCTAGAGATTAAACATGAACTGAGAACCGTTACTTTGATCCCGGAAGAAGAAGATTGTATAGATGGCGTATGTACGACTAAGGCTATTTACGTTAAATTGGCGGAGGCAGAAGAAGATTGGAATTTTGAGAAGATTGTCACTCATAAGACTGTTCCTCCCAAGGTTCTTTATATAATGTGGGTAGCTATGCATGGCTCAGTGCCGACTAGGGATATGCTACAGCGTAGAAGGGTGACTGTAAGCTCAAATATTTGTGTTTTGTGCAACTCGCAGGTGGAAACCCAAGATCATCTTTTCTTGCACTGCAGTTGGGATAAAGATTTGTGGAATGCGATGATCAAACCTATGCAGATGATGTGGGTTTTCAATGAGGACTTAAAAGGATTCATGCAGAGCTGGAAAGTTAGCAGAGTTCCAAACGGAATAAGAATAGTTTGGCAGCTGATACCGTTCGCAACGCTCTGGGAAATCTGGTTAGAAAGGAATAGAAGGGTGCATGGCGGAAGAATGAAGTCTAAAGAGGAGTTGGAATATGCTATTAAGCTGGATATTCACTTATGGAGTTCAGCTTCTGATATCTTTAATGGATATTGTGTGAACCAAATTTTGTTTCATTGGGATGAGATTATGGCTGAGAGATAAGGATTTAGCACAATTTCATTTGGATCAGGAGTCTTTTGCTCCTTTGTAATTATCTTGTATATATCTTTTTCTTTAATATATACCTTTTTTCCTAAAAAAGAAAAGAAAAAAGTATCCGGCAATTGTTGTGGAAGGCAATAGAAAATTCACACATTTCATGTTCCTGCCGCCGATTGCCATAGTGCTCGTCTATCCAACCAAGCCCACCAAGTGTCCAGGTTTAGCCCACCAAATTTGCATATTTAGCCCCTGTTTTGTTTTTCTTTTTAAATCGCACACAATATCTGGATTTAGCACATCAAATGCGTAGATTTATAGCGCGTTTGAATACAAATCTGCTTTTTCAGAAACAGAAATCAGAAGCAAAACTATTTTGCTTCATACAAAGTTAGCTTTTCGACTTCTAAAAGTCGTTTTGAAATTTGACAGCCAAACTAACTTTTGATTTTTCGATTTGTAAAAGTCGAAAAACTACTTCTGATATGCTATCACAATCATGAGCGGGACTAAAGACCAAATGTCATACCAAAAGCTAAAAAAATTTGGCATTTTTAGAGGTGAAGCGCAGTGGTGAAAGACTAAAATTAGTCTGGCGGACGAAATAACAATGTATGAAATGGAGCGGATATATAATGAGCGTACAATGGTAAGGCGTTGGTATTGTGGGCGTATGTATGGGATGGGAGTATTTTGCACGCATGGTGTAGGGCGTGAGTATTACTGACGCCTGGCAAGAGACGAAAATGAAAGACTACGCCCAATCAACAGGCGGACTTATAGCAAACGTCTTGTTGTAAAAGCACATGGTATTTGGGGGAGTTAATTATTGTATTTGTTGGGCGGTGATAATATATGCGTTTGATGTGAGGCGCACGTATAACTGTTGTTTCCTCTGACGCTGATAATACTCACGCCTCAATCATGCGCTCATTCTATCTCCGCTCCACAATCAAACGTTGACTATACTATCGCCCAAAATGAAACGTTCACTATACTCTCGCCTGAACTCACACGGTTACTATACTCTCGCCCCAGTATATTTGGGTTTGGTCTGGGTTGACGATCAATTTTGGTCTCAAACCCTAGAAATTTGGACCATACATAGCTTTAGTCTGTTCCATTACAGTTGATTTTGGGACCATATTTGGGTATAGTCCCCAAATATGGTCGTGATTGTGGATGCTCTAAACAGCCTATTAGGCATTTAGCTCGTATTTTATTTTGTCTCTACCTAATGTTTAGATTTAACCCATCCAAATTCTGGTATTTGTATCAGAGTACTAATTTACTATCTAATGTTTAACACTAGAAACAATTGATTGATTTACAATTTTTTTGTCTTTTGAAAGGCTTGTGTGCAGCATTTTCTTGTAGGAAATCATTTTATCCTAGGATATGATGCTGCATCAAGCTCTAAAAATGCCTCCTATCTTCACCTAACTAATTTCTTACTTAAGCCAGAAATGCTCAAAATACCTAAAGAACTTGAAAATCTAGATGACAATGATATTTTATCAAGGAAAGAGATCCATGACGACTATTGATGAGCCATACTAATCCAGTATGTCCCCCCGGTAGTCCTACAAACACATGTTCCTAACCTCAGCATTTGAATATCTTTGGAATTTTTCCGCCATTTATTTCTTTATCTCAAATGCAGCATTCTATGAATATACTTGAGCCACTCGGACAAGACATGCATTGTTTAGTACTATCAAACATGATACGGAAAATAAAGAAACATGGAAACCGGTAAAGCTATAATTATTGACACAATATTCCAAATGTTCCAAAAATGCAACAAATATAATAATCCCCCTCCATATCAGAACCAAGTCACAAATAAAAAACCAGAACCAAAAAAATCTCACAGTACTAGAACCAAGAACCCAAACAAAACACAAGAATAAACAACCCCAATGTGCTGCATTCCCATGATCCTCCCACTTTCTCCACCATTTTTATGAAATTTCTCAGCCTGTGGACTAGGATTGGTGGTATCCGATGGAGTAGTTGACTGACCAGACGGTGGTGGATCAACAAACGGCGGTGGCGGTGGTTGATTAAGACTCGGTGGTAATCCAACACCATGTTCCACATCGATTTTAAATGCCATACCTTTTTGACATTGCGCACCATCATCAGCACTAGAGAAGAAATAATTATCACCTTCGATTATCAATGGAACCGACAGCACCACTTGTTTCCCGATCTCAGCTCCTCCGCTGTAAACAGACGCATCCGTTGTATCGTCTGCATTACATATCTTGTATGCGGTTTCGTTGTATGTTTGAATCACCGTTTGATTCGTATTTGTATCGAAAACTACAAAAATACACGAACAATCAAAAATCAAGAACATAAAATATATATTACTCCTGAAAGGCTGAAACTGAAACTAAGATCTCACTGAGATAGTCGCCGAGGTTGAATGTTTTGCCGGAAGCCCATTTGGAGTAATCAGTGATAGACTTGTTGGAAGAGCGATTGAAGTACCAACCGGAAGCGCCACCAACTGTGTGATTAGTGTATGATTCCGATGATGGGATTGTTATGAGTACTAGAAGAGTAACGATGGCTAGATATGAAGAGATGTTGATGATCTTCATGATCTGAATCAGAAAAGACGACTTAGATTAGATGAGGAGAGTCGTGGTGGGAAATGGTTTTATAAGAAACGGACAGGTCAAAAGTGGAGAAAAATAAAGTTTCTATTTTTCAGCTAAGATGCTTTAAGGGTGTGGTGTGTGGGACCCATTTTGATTGATCTAGGTGTTGATATATACTGACACGTACTCATTGTTAGGTCCTACACGGTGTGTAATGTGTTCAATGATTTTTCTTCCTATTTTTTTGTACTTTAGATTTTCATCTGGGATCGTGGTCGACGTGGTGCTAGATTTTTCAGATAATTTTTATTTTCAAGCAGTTGTCTTTCAGTCTTGTTCATTTTTTGTGTGATCAATTTTTTTTTTCCCCAACGAGTCAGATTATATGCATCAAAAAAAAAAAAAAAA